>NC_140726.1:3352500-4022500 GCF_050655825.1 Lonchura striata
AATCTCACTTAGGGTTTTCCTCCCCAGGATGGCAGTAGGTACTGGGATGAGCCATCTGTGGTGGTTTGTCCTCTCCTGACCGAGCCAGCCAGCCTGGTGTGGGCAGTCCTGAGCAAGGTGCAGGTTGCTCTAGGTAGGTAATGATGTGTTTTTGTCACACAAGACAAATTTTTTCCTTCCCCGACTGAAACAACAATATTGATCTATCGTCTTGGTCAGTTACATAAAGACCATCTGCATTAATCTGATTTAATGGGGATTTAGCTGGCACGGGAGGGAACCTGTTACTGTTCTAATCTCATTTCAGCAACACACCGCTGCTTTTTTTAATACTGTTTTCCTTTCCCCCCATTTCTGCTGTTCCAGTCTATTTGGATCAGACTGTTCCTGGCTGGTTCTTTACTTGTTTTGAAGCTTTTCTGTGGGTTTTTTTGTCCCTGGTGTCCCAACCATCCCAGCAGACCCCAAACTCTTCTGGGTTTGAGTTTGCACCCCAAAATTTGGACTATGTTGATCTATTTCTCCACAAGGGCACAAAGAGGAGGTGCTGGTAATTGCTGTGGTCATGGGATCCCTCCATGCCGACCTCTCCTTACCTCAGTCCCAGAAGCTGCTGAATCATGTGTTGAGGTCCACAAATTGAGCCTCTGCTGCTGCACCTCCAGAGGTGAGACTGGGCTGGGGTTTGCAGCACCAGGCCTCCTGATTATCAGTCCTGCAGCAGAGCAGGGAGGCCTGATGGGTTTTCCCACCTCCAGATGGTGAATAGGATGAGAAGTACACGAGTACCAGGGGAGGGAAGATCAAACATCATCTTCTTGGCACTTGTACTGGAGGCTGGGGAGTTGCTAGGACCGAGCAGCGAGAGGCAAATTAAAACCTTGCATTAATTCCATTAACTATGATCATCTTCTCACCAGGGATGAATTTAACTGCTCGCCATTAGTATTTTTATAGACAAAAAGTTGCATCGAGAGGCCCATGCACCATTAACTCGACCCCACGGCGGGGATGGTGTGATCCATCCTGGATGTTCGCATTCCCTGGGTGCACCGAGCCCACAGACCCTCCACCCCTTCTCCCGCTGCCTCCCCGGGAGGGAGAGCAGGGAAGGTGTTAAAAGGCAACACGAGGCACCAGTTTAATTTGCCAAATGACTGGCTCAGTCCAGCTGTGCCATTAGTGCCTGCACAGCTGGACCACTGTGCTGGTGGTAGCCGTAGAACCAAGCACAAATGCATCATAAATGCTCAGCTGCCCTCTGTAGCTCGAGGTTCTGTCTCGTGGTCAGAGGTGGTAGGAGTTTTGGGGGTTTGGGTCTTTGCTGAGCTCAGTTTTTGGTGAGGGGGAGGTGGGAACAGCCCCAGTGTGGTGGCACCAGATTCGTGCTGTGCTCTCAGCTCTTTGTTCCGTTCTTTTCTTCTGGAGGGGTGGTCAAGACTAATGGTTATTTCCAAATTCAGCCCTAAGGCGGAGTGAGGTTTTTCCTACCTTGCCAAGACACCAGGGATCAGAGAGCACCCAACCCATGGCTAAGAGGTTCCTAGACCTGCTCTGGGAATCTTGTAGCACAAGACCTTCCCAGAGCCAGGAGGCACCGTGTGGTTGGGATGTCTGACTCCAGAAGCAAAGATCCCTCCTCAAAGCACCCTGCATTGCTGTGCCTGGTGCCCACCTGCCCTCTGGCACTGGTCTGAGCTTCCTCCGCAGGTGTTTGCACTGAGCACATCCCTCTGTTCTGCTGGGAGGGGGTGGGTTTGGCATCTTCTGCTTTTCTGGGTTCAGTTTTGTTTAAACCCTTGTTTTTTGTTTAAACCTTTGTTTTCCCTGTTGCCCTGGAAACACTGCAGAGGAGAGGGATGGGAGAAGAGAGTGCACAAGGGGCAATGGGAGCATCTCATGCTGTGCCATGGGGACAACTGGGAGAACTGGGGACACTTGAGTTCTTTGCAACTTTTAGCAATTAGGGAATTTCTGTTAGGACAGCTCCAGCCGAGGGGTGGAGGAGGAGGGGACAGAGAGGTGCAAAACCAACGGAACAAGTGCTAGCAAAGGAGAAATGTCTCAGAAGGAGCTTTCTCCTGGGAAATTGTCTTTCCCTCAATGTCATCCTTGTCTGCATGCCTTGTCCAAGTCCTGCAATGAGGGCTGCATTTCTTGCTGCAGGGCTGGGGCTGGTGGGGCAGGTTTCTGGTCCATGCCACCCTAGGTTGGACATAAACCTCCTCAGATCCACCTGAGGTCTTTCCTGTCCCCTCTGGGATGCCCTGGAGCCATCATCAGTCTCTGCACAGCTTGTGAAAAGTCTCTCAGCTCCATGGGTCATGTCCTCATTGTCAGGATGGTCAAAACCTTGACCATTGCAGGGTGAAATGTCTCAGGGCCACACTGGGACATCTCCATCCAAAACCAGATCCCCTTCTTTGGCTTTGTATCATCCTTCTGCAGCCACCCACAGCTCAGGGTCTGCACTTCAAGCCCAGGGCTGAGATGGGACCGGCAACAGGAGAGGAGTGGTTGGGGCTGGTGGCACAAAGAGCAGCAGCTTTGTTTTCTCCATGCCCCATGGCTTTGGGGTCAGATGGAGCTCTGCAGAGGGCACACAACTTGTCGGGGAGCACTGGAGAGTTCGTTGGCAGCGGGTGATTTTTCCTCCTCTTTTGCATGGATTACACTTGTTCTCTGCTTGCCCTTTTCAGCAGGGAGAGCAGTTTGGATACACATTACCTACATGGCAAAGTGTGCTCTAATTGGCCAAGAATTGGTCCTAAAATGTCAGGAAAAGATTTATTTCCCAGTGCAGCCTCTCCAGGTACTAATTTTTCTATGGGCCACCAGATAATGGCTCCAGTGCACAATAGCTCAGTTCCTAATCAGGATACAGAGCTGTAATTGGGTTGAAGGGATTTAAAATCATTAAAGCCACATTCAAGGGGAATAAAAAGGAACCCCCCCAACTCCTTTCCTCCCCAAGACTGAGTGACTGTGTTTAATGAGCAACTCCTGGCATGTCACTCGTAATAGGCAGCAATGAAGTTGCAGCAAGAAGTCCAAGGGCAATCAAGAGAGACTTGTGGCCTTGGGATGACTGGTTAAGGAACCAAGAGCACAAGCAGAGCTCTCCTGCTTCCTTCCAGTCAGAGGGAATGCTGAGGGAAGAAATGGAAAGAGCCAACAGACCTGGCTCTGAGCCTGGTGTCATGGGCAGAATTTGGGATTTTTTGGTCTCCACAATGGGGTACCCCTGCCTCTGCCTCGAAGGATCTCTGTGCAGGACTCAGCAGAGCTTTAAACCAGATTTGAAGGGGTAAAGGAATGAAACCAGGCTTCAAAATAAGTCTGCAAGCAGCAGATCAGCGTTGACAGCAAGCAGACCTAGCAGAGGTCACTGAACATCCAGAAGTAAAAAAGGCTCAGTTTGTGCCATTTTGATGATTTTTCTGGTCTGGCATCCAGCCCTGCCTCTGCAGTGGCAGCTCTGTGCATCTCCAGGTCCCTCCTTACTGCTGCATCCCAGTGTCCTCCAGCCTTGGGTGCAGAGTGATCTCAAGGTGGTTGTTCCCATTTTATGTTTCTGGGTCCATACCAGAGTTCTGGTGTTTTCCTACTGCCAAAATCAGTGCAAAGTGGTAAAAATCACTAGTTTTGCAGTGGGCAAGGAGTGGCAGGTAAAGAGCTGAGCAAAAATCTCCCACACTGAGCAGAGCAAAATTGTTTGGTCTTGCTTTAATTTGCTTAGACTTTTCCTTTCTTCAGCATCCTGCTTCACAACCTAATTCATTGAATTTCCTCTCTTTCATGTGGAAATGGATATCTTAAAGTGTGTTGAGACCTTTTAAATTCCAGACCCGTCCCTCCACACCCCTTGCAAACCCATCGGCTCGGTGTCACCCACCCACCAAGGCCACATTAGCACAGCTCTGCTGGAACTGCAGTGGCTTTTGTCCTTCAAGCCGTGCCCTGTGTTGAATTCACCTCATTTTCTGGCCTGTTACAACTTCAGGTATTCATTTCCCCTAAGTCTCACTTTACAGTGCTGCACCCTCTCTCCTCTGCGAGGATCATGGGGAAAGGTGACATCAAGAGACTCGCCAGTGATGGGGAAAATACGATGTCCAGGTTTAATTGGCAATGATTGTTTTGTCTTCTGTACAAAAGCAGCAAATCCCCAGAAGCTGGAGAGGAGCACAGCTGTTTATGGCGAACAGAAGCCGCTGCTTATCTCCTTGTAGCAACCTGTCTCCAGGAGATCACGGCTTAATTAACTCGCGTGTTATCGAGAGCGAAATTGTACAGACATTGTTAAAAAAAATAATATTAGAAAATAAAAACTAAGAGGAGATAAAGCGGGGAGGAAGGAGGTGACCTGGGAGCCAAGTGGAGTGAACTGTGTAGGGAGCCAAAGCGCTGGAGCTGCTGGAGGCGATGGGTGAATTTGCATGTGGTGGATGAGCTGGAGAGGGGAAAACAATTCCCTGGCCACAAGGAATGTGATTGTCAGGCAAGGTGTGGGATGGACTTGGCCAAAAATGCATATTTGGGTTTGAACCGGCGGGGTTTGTCATTAGGAAGAGATCACAGTGCACAGCTGGAGCTGGAGGCTCCTGGGCACCTTGCACATCAGCACGGAGTTCCCACCTCCTCCAGGCTGCTGGAAGGATAAGTGCAGTGCTGCTGCTTCTGGTCTCTCCACCCCATGGATTTGGGGATGGGCCACACCCCTCAGCCTCTGATTTCCTAATCAGAACGGTTTGAATTGGGAGGGATCTTAAAGATCACCTCTTTCCACTCCCTTCCCCTGTCCCAGGTGGCTCCAAGCCCTGTCCAACCTGGCCTGGGACACTTCCAGGGATGGGGCAGTCACAGCTGCTCTGGGCACCCTGTGTCTCACTAATCCCACAGGGAAAAATTTATTTGTAATATCCAATCTAAACCTATTCTCGTTCAATTTTAAGCCATTCCCCCCTTGCCTTGTTAACAAGGACAAACAGATCCCAAATGACTGAATATGGAAGTTATTTCCCACCAGACTGGAGTGCATAGGCCAAGTGGCCACTTGCAGTCAAAGGGAGGGGAGAGTTGAGTCCTTCCCAAAGATTCTTTCCTCTGGGCAAACCTCATTCCTGGCTCTTGGATCCCAAGTTTGTCAGCAGCCTCATCCCAGACTTCAGCAAGCTTTCCAGCCATCCATCCATCCATCCATCCATCCATCCATCCATCCATCCATCCATCCCTCCCACCCATTGGCCCCATCCAGGTGCTGGTGCTTTCTCCCAAGCAGTTCACCCCAGAACAGGGGCATGCCCTTGCTGGTGCAGATTTCCTGAGGATGTAAGGAAAGATATTGCTGGAGGAAATTGTAAAGCAGCCTCTCAGTGATGGCTGTGGAGTCACTTGGAGAGTGGTGCAGAGGGAAATTTGACATCTCCCATTCATCGCTCAAAGTGCTCTGCAGATCAAAGCCAGAGAGACAATAATACATTTTGAAATAAGAACATTCATTTGTATCCAGAGCATTTTAATAAATAATTTTTTAAAATCCAGTTCAGCCCTGTCATCTCAAGCCAATTCCATTTAATATCCAGCCCTTCGACTGACAGATTTTTAACACCATAATTAGCATGTATGGCTCTTAAAAGCCTTTGCTGGTATTCTCAGGCCTTCTTTACATTACAGCATCTCCTCTTCTGTCCTCCCAGCCCCCTTTTCCAATATTGTTATTCCATTTGTAGTTGTTTATTGTGCCTGCTGAGGCAGATTAAAGACAGGAAGGAGCCAGAGAGTTGTTCTTAGGGGCTCCTGTGCAGTGCAGAGTAAGCATGGCAGAGCTTAAGGATTCCAAATCTGCAGTCTTGCTTTTCAAACCGTGTGCCTGGTGACTGGAGGTGGTTTTTGAAGGATTTAGTTGTTGCTTTGTTGGGTCGTTTTTGTTTGATTTGGGTTTCTTCCTGTGGATTTATATATTTTTGAATGGGAAGAGTGAGGAGTGCCAAGGGTTTCTTATATAATGATGTATGAGTGAGAGCTGGGGCTAAAAAGGAAAATAAGAAAGGTTATGGAATACTTGGTCATATTGTGAAGTTTGGCAGCACCAGGAAATATCCTCATGTGTTATTGCATAGAACAAAGCTCCTCAGGCTCCATCCATCCAAGGATGAAAGCAGGTCCAGCAGAAGTCAAACACAGTCCAGTCCCCAGTTCCCTCCTCAGAGCCTTTAAGTGGGATGTAAATTGTCTACAGCCCAGACACACTTAGATCTGGGTCTCCTTCCTCCAGCAGAAATTGCTGGTGAGAGCTGGAGCCGTTTGCCAGTTCCCATTTCCATGTGGGATCTGGCACACAGAAGGAGCAGGATTTTGTTTTCCAAAGCCACCAGAGTGTGTGAGGGGGGGAACCAGACCTTGTCCAGAGAAACAGAGACACCAAATGCTTTCTTGTAGTGATTTTGTTCCGCTTCACTCTTGGCTGAGGATGGGCCCAAAGCAAAATCCCAGCTCTGAGCAAAAGCCTGAAAGCTGAACCTGCTCCCAGCCTGCAGCAGCTGCTTATCTCAGTGATAGGAATCGGACCTGGAAACGTGGGGCTCTGCTCTGTGGCTGCACCTGCTCTTTGGAGCATGCTTGCCCTGTCCCACAGAGGTGTGTAAGCCTCGGGGGCATCCATCTGTCTCTAAATCTGAGCATTTCTGGGCTGGAAGATTTCATGCTCTGCAGTGAGCACTGTGTAACCCCCAATCCCTCCAGTTACCTGGGAGCAAGGCAGGCATTATCCTTTAGGTTTTGCCATGGCATGAAAATCAAAGCAAGGCTTGGAGGCAAAGCAGTGCCAAGCCCTGTTTTGCCATTCAAGACGTGCTAGTGTTATCCCCATTATGTGGGGGAGAGCTTTGAGGCCAGCATGGGTCCAGGATGCTCCTCAGCACTCAGCAGGGAGCATGCAGGATCATAGAATCATAGAATCTGCCATGAGGATCACTGAGTCCAGCTCCTGTCCCTGCTCAGGACCATCCCCAAGAGTCACACCCTGTGCCTGAGGGTGTTGTCCAAACACTTCCTGAGCTCTGTCAGGCTTGGGGCTGTGACCACGTCCCTGAGGAGTCTGTTCAGTGCCCAGCCACCCTCTGGGTGTCAGGCTGCCCAGCCCCTGGCAGACACCCACCCCCAGGTGCTCCCAGCAGTGTGGGCCAGTGCACTGAAGCACAGAGGAGCCAATTTGGGCTGCACATCCCCGTCCCTCTGCCCGGCTCTGGGATGCCCAGAGCTCATGCAATGCAAATCTGCAGAAAGCAGCAGCAAAGCCCTTGCTCTGACTCATTATTCCGACCACAGCAGATGCTTTGCAGAGGGACACTGCCTGTCCCCTGGCCGTGGCATGAGGCCACCAACCCCGGTGTGCCACAGCAGCCCTGCCAGCTGACGGCTCTGACAGGATGATGGGCTTTGGCACCTTCCCATCCCCAGCTTGCAGTTGGCCCACGGTGCCCTCCTGGGTCCAGGGAGGCTTGCAATAAACTTCAGGGCTTGTGCCTGGCTTATTGTTGGCACTTGATGCTTCTTCTCGCTGCTCTGGTGATATTTCTTGTCCCTGGCTCTGGCTGGCTTGCAGCTGCAGTGTGCTTGCCCTCATGCTGAGGGGAGAAATTACTCCACAAGCCCCCAAATTGATGTAGAGTTAATTCCTTGCTGCAATTTGCTAAAATCCTCCCTCCTCTGTGCTTTCTCTGTTAAAGATCACATGGAGTGGCTGGGTTTGGTGCCTGCTCTGTGGGAGACAGCTGCAGTCCCTCGTAGCCTTTTGTTTTCAGATTGCCTTTTTGGAGAGATACGAAAATCCACTGAGGAATGATGGGCGAGCTCTGCTTTGTAAAGCTTCACTCTCCTTTCTTTCTGGAGTCCCTGCAAAATGTCAAATGCTCTTTTCCTGCCTCCTAAGTGCATGCATTTACCCAGGTTCCTGGTATTTTGGGAACAATCACATTTACTCACAGGCTGTGTAGGAGGCACTGGCAGAGGCTGTCCAGAGGAGCTGTGGCTGCACCATCCCTGGAACTGCTCAAGGCCAGGCTGGGCAGGGCTTGGAACAACCCAGGCTAGTGGAAGATGTTGAGGGAGTTGAAATGAGATGAGTTTTCAAGTCCCTTACAACCCAAACAATTTTGGGTTTCTGTGAATCTATGCCTGATGCTCAGTGCTGGTCCGGAGCACTTAGAAAACTGGAGCCTTAGATGCAGAAATTGCAAAAACTGGTGATTTTTGTGCAGTGGCTGAGACGAGCCAGCGTGGTCATCTCCATTCCCCTGCCTTTTACCCACTGCTCTCTTTCCCGTTACTGTGAGCTCAATAGGAGGTTTGGGCACTTCACTGCAGGTTGTTGCCTGATGCAGATTCCATCCGCAGTCTCCTACTGCTGGTGACACTCGTGGCTCGTGTCCCTGCAGCAATGAGCCACACAGGGTGAAGGTGACACTTCCCCTTAATCCCCAGCCCCAGAGGCTGAGCTTGACAAGGGTCAGCTTTTGTACAAAACAAGGGGAAAAAACAAACAAGCAGCTGAAAGTTGAGCAGAACAAGGAAAGTTCAGGCTGCTCTGTAATGTCAAGGTGAGAAAGGCGATGGCATTTACGTGTGAGATATCCAGGACTCAGGATCTGGGATTAGTGTCAGCTCTTCTGTGGCAAGCTAAATTAGGAATGCAGAGGCTGTCTCTGTTTATGATACAGGGTTGTTAGGTGCTTCAGGTACTGTCATTCTTATTTAAGGATATATTTAAGGATTAACAGTAAGAAGTCCAGCATTAGCAGGAAAGAAATGAATGTTAGTGAGCTTAGGCTTGGAGGGCTTATTTTTGATCATCATCATGTGAGCTGCTTTAGGAGAGATGAGCTCCAAGATGGGGAGGGCGGGGGGAGATTCTTGTATTTTTGCAGGAGAAGAAAACGTTTTGCAAGTTTGAATAGAGCTCAGAACTTAGCAACAATGACGGCTGCATGGGTAAAGCTGCATAGCTCCCCGGAGCCGGTGCTTTTGCTGGGCTGGGGAGCTGAGCAGCTCACAGCACCCAGCCTATTTTTAGCCTCTATTTTTTTGGTGTTTCTTTCTTCTCGTGCAGAATATGTGTGATCAAACAATGTCCACGGATTTCTTTGTTGTTTGAAATCATTCTGTGTTTTTAATTGGCAGCTTTTCTGTTTCGCCTTGATCGTGGTTGACTGCAAGTAGGTTACGTTTGCTCTGAGCTGTCTCAGGCACCTTGGGCTGGTGTGGAGAAGTTCCCTCCTGATCCTGCTCCCTCCAACTGGGTGTAGCACAAAGATTTTCTTGCTGCCAAACATTTTTTAATGTGTAAACGCCACGTTTTGCATCCCCAGGCTTTAGCTTTGATATTTGCTGCCCACAAGCACCTGGCGCTAGGAAAAAGCTGCTAAGGATTCACAGCTCTTGACATCCCAAGATTTTCTTTTTTTCAAGGTTTTTCTTAGAGCAGAAATGGGTGAAAAGATTGGTTCATTTGTGCATTGGGTTAAGCCAGCTCTGATGGCTGAGATGCAGGAAGGGGGAGGTCTCACTCTCCCCCCACCTCTGTTTGAAGGAGTAGTATAAAATGTACATCCTAAACTCCTGGTTTTGACATTCCCATTTAAATAATCTAAATTCTTATCTTTAAATATTGCAACCAGCAGGTCCAGCTCATCCTTTGGGGTGTGCTGTGGGCTGTGTTTCACTCCTCTGCACTGAGGACTCTGCAAACCCTTGCTGGATGATGGAGTGGGCACCCCATGACTCCAGTTCAGCACACTTCGGGTGCCAGAGAAGAGGGTGGCCAGGATGAAGTCAAAAAGCTTCCCAATTTTGTGTTAAAAGTGCTTAACCAAACTGGACAACTCCTGAGTATCCACTACTTCTGTGCTTCCTGAAGCTGAAACAATTGCTATTATCCCCCATCACATTGCATGACCTACATTTGACTTGAAAGCCTCCTGCTAATAATTAGTTTGAATTTCGATTTAAAAATAAACACATTCATATTCTAGGTTTCAAAACTTGGAGAAATTAAGCCCCTGGATAGATGAAATTCCCCACCTTTCCCTCCTGGTCCCTCCTTTCCCTGATTTCCACACAGGCAGTGAGGAAGGAGTGAATTAGCTGGGCTCGGTGGAGGAGGAGGGTTTGGATATAATGAGACCTCTGGGCATTTTCCTGGAAAACTGCAGGAGCCTCAGCGCTTGGAAGATTTGGGCCATCTGGATAAAGAGGGTCAAAGTCGGCGTTGGCAGGGATGAGGCAGCGGGGGCAGAGGGACAGCTTGGCCTCGCCAGAGGAGCTGTGGCGAGCACAGAGCAACGCTCGGAGCCTGCAGCAGAAGGCTCAGCCCTGCCCTTCCCTTCCCTGGCTCTCCAGTCCATCGGCATTGTGCTGCTTCTCCTGCTCCTCGCTGTCCCTCTGCCTGCCCGGTGCTCCACAAGGAGCATCCCGGGGCGTGGAGAGCGCCTGGCACTTGGCAGGGATCGTCGGTCACCCACAGCCGGGTGTTAATTAGCACTTCTGGGAGGGGAGAGCTGCGCCTGGTGCAGGTGGGATCTCTCCCAGAGAGGAGAGGTGCAGCTGGGCCGTGTCCCTCTGTCAGCTCCGGGAGATGGATCCGTGCTCCTGGCACGGCTCGGATCCCATCCGATGGGATGCAGCCATGGCAGCGTTCCCGTAAGCGCTGCGGGGGTTGTGGCAGCACCTCATCATCTGCCCTTCTCCACACACCTCAGGGCTTTCTGCTGCTGGAGGGAGAAAATGCAGAAAGCTGTCATGGTCATAATGCTTATCCAAAATCCCAGTGTCCTCATTCAGTCATTCCATGTCCAGCCTTTCCCTTGTGTTTCTTGGCGTCCGGGCTCCTTTTGTCACCATGTGCATGTGGGTGTTTTTTGTGCTCTTAAGAGAAAACGTGGAAGGTAGAACAGCCAGAGAATGTGGTTTTGGAGATACATCCTTGCCTGGACCAGGTGTTCCCTTCCCACCTGTCCACACCCACCCCTCTTGCTCTTTGTTTGGCAGCAATAGCCAGTGGGTTGGAATTTTGGAGTGTGCTTTTATAGACAAATCTCACAGCACACGTGGCTGCACCTGGGAGAAAAAACCTGGCTTTCTGCTTGATCCAGAAATCCCCTTAAACACTGGATGGCACCGTGGGGTCCTTGTCATTCTGAGCTGGTGATGTGTCCATGCCTTGAAGTACGACAATTCCTGCTCCTTGTAATTCCTTTATGGCAAAAAAAAAGTCAAATCAAACTTCATTGTGACAAAACCAAGAGGATTCTGTGGAAATTCTGTGTGAAATCCTATAGAAAAGGGGAAACAATGAAGCATCCCTCGTGGGATCCCACAGGTGAATTTTTCCACCCATGGGAAGAGTTTTATACTCCAGCTTCTTCAGCAGCACTTGCCCATAAGGTGTAATCCTAAATGATGCCACTTCAGGTGCTATTTTTATTCAGGAAAATGTCAAATCCTTTCTCAGAACTTAGTGACTTGTTGTCTTGGTAATTTCTTGCAGAAACAGGATCTATAAAAATCTCCTATTTTCTTGGCACTAGGCTTTTCTTGTCTATTTTGGATGTAAATATTTTTTACAATCAGGGAAAGAAAAAAAAAAAAAGGGGGCTGCTTTAATTCTACAAGAAGTGTAATTTTCCCCTGGAATGTCTCTTGTAGGACTGTGCACTCAGATTTACGGTCCTGGCTCAGTGTCCTCTGAGGCACAGTCCTTGGACACGTAGATTGTATCTGCCCTGTTCTCTCCATGAGCTGATTCCTAATCTGAATCACAGCTCTTGGAAGCTGGAAATCCAGTACTGAGCAGGGTTATATCCATTTTGAGTTGAGTGTGGCAGCATGGAGGGCAAACTATGCTGTTTAGTAGGGATTTTCTTCTAAATTTCCAACAAAAATGACATTTTCAACAACAAATAATCACTTTGGCAATGAATCGTTTCCAAACTTTGGTAACTACAAGTTTAATTTGCAAATTAAAAGAATAAAATCAAAGAGTGCTTCTGACAACAATCAAAGAGTGCTTCTGAGATGTTCTGCACTCAGAGGAGCCTGGGGCTGGTTCTGCAGTGCTTCAGTCAGAAATCTCCTCCCCAGGCTCCTGCCTGGTGGTTTCCCAGTGAGGATGACTGGCTCTGCATGTCCTAGAGGGATTGGGAGCTCTGGGCAGGCCTGGTGGACATTTTCATAGAATCAGAAAGGTTGGAAAAGACCTCTAAGGTCATTGTGTCCAAGATTAAGCCAGCACTGCCAGATCCACCACTAAACCATGAGTGCATGAGGTGGTGATGGAGGAGGAAGGGCAGAGCCTTTGCTCCCACTGTGATCAGCTCTGACACGGTTCATGATGTCAGAGTTCACCTCTTGGGGTTTGCTGCAAGATGCAAGAAGAATCTTTGAGGAGGGCAGGGGGTCATTTTGGGATATTCCTGCCACCCTCCAGGTTCCTGCAATGCACTTTGAGTGAGATCCGAGGGAAAAGCAAGGCAAGAGCTGCACAGCCCAACTTGGGAGAGAGGGAGATGATGAACAGTGTCTTTCCAATCACAACAAGATCCCCGGAGTCCAAAAGGAGTGAGGCTTGGGCATAAAAGCCAGAGCTGCCCTAATAAAACATTTACTGGGGTTTGGAGACCTGTGAGCTCCGACAAGGCACATACATATTAAATTATCAAAGTTTCCATGCCTTCGGAGGAGCCCGCTGCTAATCTAATGCAACCCTTGGGCTTTGCTCACCACTGACTCTGCATGAAAGCAAATGCCGGCTCTGTTTTCCTATTTAAAAGATTTCCGAGCTAAGCCAGGCGGGTCACAGTTCAGGAAGCAACAGGATCTGGCCTCTTCAGGGCTTCAGCAAGGCTTGTTAGGGTTGAGATGGATCTGGCTCCTTCTCCCAAGCCCTGTCTGCCTCTGACTCCTGCAGGCCAGCTTGGTGCTCCATGGTCTCACCTCCTCCTCCTCTTCTCCCTTCCCTAAATCCACATCCCATTGCCCGGCTCTCATGGCTTTTCAGCTCCCAGCCTGAGTGTTAAAATGCTGCTGTTGGATTAAAACCAAAGCAAAGGGAGAAAAAAAAAACCCAACCCAAACAATCCCATTCCCTTCGAATTTATAAACCGAGCCACTCGAGCTGGAATGTGCCGAGGAGGAAAAGCAAAACACAGAGCCCCCGGGGTGCTGTTTTTCAAAGTGATGCAGCCCTTTATTTGCCTGCCTCCACTTGTTTTAGCTGTGCAGGGAGACAAGGAGGTACAGCCCTGGCTGGGTGCTGGTTCCTGGTGCTGGGCTCCCCCAGCACGGGGCCAGCTCAGAGCTCGGCAAGCCTCCAGCTCTCCCATCACCTGCTGCTGCTGCTGCAGAGCAAACACTTCACCTCCTCTCACCACTGCTCCAGTGGTTTGGGACAGATGGGTTTGGTTTTCCACTTGGTTACAGCATTTCTTCTGCTTCTCGAGCACCTCCTAAGTCTTTCATGTAATTCCTTAACTAGTTTCCATTTACCGGCAGTTGCTTTCTTTTAAGGTACTTGAATCTGTTTGATCATCAACAAATTTCTCTTTCTGTTCCTCTGATAAAAAATTAAATCTAGGTACTTTTTGAAGGCTTCCTCCCCACCCCCTTTTCTCTTTCTCCATCCCTGCTCAGTGGGGAATCAGTCCTTTTCTAGGAAATTAAAATAAATAAAAATTAAAGTTCAAAGTGTGATATCTCCTCTTAAGAAGAAGAGGGGAAGAAGAGGGAAAAAAGCCCCACCATATATTCTTACAGATGTGACATCAAAATGGAAAACTATAAAGGACATGTTTTCAAAGGCTTGTACAGGGACTGAGTTGGATCAGTAGGAAACAGGCAAAGTCTCTCTGGGTGCTTTGAAATCCTATCCCCAAGCCACCAAAACTGTTGTTTTAGCTGGAGTTTTGGTGTTTCTCCACTCTGAATGGGGAGCAGAGGCTGCTGCGGGCCCTGTGTCACCACAGAGGGGTGGGGGTGTGCGTGGGACAAGAGAGTGGTGGGGGCTGGCATCCCCTGCATCCCCTGTGTCCTTGTGTCACCTTGGCACCTGCATCCATGTCTGCCAGCAGAGGCATCTCCTTCCTTGCTCACTGCAGAGGAGCTTTTGGGTGTGATGGGAGATGGAGCAGGGAAAAAACATGGCCAGTCCCTTGGGAAGGGCAGGACAGAGCTGTGGGACATCAGCTCCTTCTGTGTCTTGGGGATGGCCACCATCATTTGGGCAGTGGGGACGGGCAGCAGGAGCTGCTGACTCTGCTGAGAGCTGCTGTGGGTGGGGAGGGGCTGCACCAGGGTTCTGAGTGTGGAGTCACCTCTGGGTTCCCACCCAGCCTGGAATCGGGTTGGGAAAAGCCCCGTGATGCCGTGGAGCTGCAGTCTGCTCTGGGGGCTCCCCTGGCAGTGCAGGAGCAGCTGGGCAGCCCTGCAGGGTGGCAGATGTATTAGCAGCTCACTGTTGCCCAGGTAACTGCCTTTCCTCCCCTGAATCCTGATTGTTTGGTTTCTCACCATACACCCTGCGACTCATTCCATCCTTCCCAAACCCACTGGTGCCGTGGCAGAACAGAATCCCAGCTCAGCTCCCTCCCTCCCCAAAGGGTTTTTTACCCTGTGGGCACAGAGGAGGCTGAGCTGTGTCCTGGGACCCTCTGGACGAGCCATCATGGGGCTTGAGCAGCCAGGATGTTCCCCAGGGGTCTCATCCATTGGCTCTACATAAAGGGTCTGGTGGTTGTTTCCCGCAGGCAAAGGCTGTTGGACTCAATCAGCAGCAGTTTGATTGCATTAATAGAAATTACAGGAGTTTCCAAATGCGTGTGAAACCCCTTGGCTGCCCCAGGATGGAGGGAGCAGGGTCAGGGTGAGGCGGTAGGGTGCAAACCCAGCTCAGCTCCAGGTCTGGGTGTATTCAAGATCAGCAGAGCATCTCTGCTGCAGGCAAATACCTGTGGGAATAGGGACCTGTTTAGCCTGGAGAAGAGGAGGCTTAGAGGTGACCTTATTGCTCTCCACAACTTCCTGAAGGGAGGTTGTAGACAGGTGGGGTCGGTCTTTCCACCGGCCAGCACTGACAGAACCAGAGGTCACAGTCTCAGGCTGTGTCAAGGAAAGTATAGGTTGGATATTAGGAAAAGTTTTCACTGAAAGAATGATAAAGCACTGGATTTGTCTTCCCAGGGAGGTGGTCAAATCATCATCTCTGGATATGTTTAAAAAGAGACTGGACTTGGCACTCGGTGCTATGGTCTAGTGAGATGTTAGGGCATAGGTTGGACTTGATGATCTTAGAGGTCTCTTCCAACCTCATTATTCTGTGATTCTGTGACCAGCCCTGGATTGTGCATCTCTGTTTTCTAGGGAAGCTCATAACAGCCAGGAAAATATCCCACAGCTCCCAGCAAGCAAAATCTCCCCCTTGCTCTAGGCAGGTGACTTGCACAGGCACACAAGGCTTTAGGAGGTTGAGTGATGTTTCAGACAGCAGTTTTTCATCTGTCACTTCATCTCCTCCTCCACCTTCCCTGAGATATCCTCAGCACAAACTCCTTTTCCAAAGACTTTCTCCAGCAAAACTCTCTCACCCCATCACTTCCATCAGTGCTCATGGAGCATCCTGGCTGTCTGATGTGGAATACAAATGTCTGGAGCCCATGGCTGTGACATCCACGTGCTTTCAGGGACAGCACAGACACCTGCCTGATGCAATCGATTATTTCTTTTGGGGAGGAGGTGCTGCAATTAATCTCTGCTTGTCTTTAGTGCTTTTTGTTGTCTTTCTGGCTTGTGTGGAAGGAAAGAAGTACACCTAATGGTGGAAGCTTTGTCTGGGGAGGAGGCACCAGAAAACCTTTGGCTTCTGGAATGTCCCTGTTGTCCAATGTGTCTCTGGTGAGTGAAGAGGGAAATTTCCTGGTTTGCAGAGGGTTTGGTCCACGGGGTGGGCTTGAGCCTGATGATGTGCTGAAGTTTTGAAGCTGATTGTCTCACTGTGAATCCCCAGCTCCTGCTCCATCACCTTGGATTAATTACAGTACAATGCAATATACATTTATATGGTGTCTGCACAAGTGTCTCAGGGCTTCTGCAATCTGAAAAATCTAATTAAGGTGCAGCCTCCAACATGAATGCTTATCACCGGGATGCGTGCAGCCAGCCGGGGGCAGCTGCCTCCCTGCCTCAACCCCGAGCAGGATCCACACTCTCCTGGCATTATTAATTACTCTCAGCTTGGTGTCCGAGACACGATCAATACCACTGCTCTGCTGAGATAGGAGACTCTGAGTGAGTGTGAGGGAGCTGGAGATAACCATCAGCCAGAAAGCCTGTTCCTGGCCTGGGAGGAGGAGGAGGAGGAGGAGGAGTCTCTCTGCTGAGACTAGCACGTGTTTCCCAGTGACTTTGATGCTGGGATGTTACTCCCTGGTGGCGAAAAACGTGGTTAATACTGAATTTTGGCCTGGGGAAGGTCATGCCTTGGGAGCTGGACTGGTGATGGACACAACAGCATTACTGCAAAACTTATTGGGCATTTTTATTTTGTCTCAGGAGTGGCAGCAGCTGTTGGGACCACCCTGAAGGGATGGAGGGAGCACCACAAGTGTGAGGAGGATGTAAATAACCAGGGGAAAAGGGAAAGGAAATGTGAAGTGGCCCTTTAAATATGAACCTCCAGAGCCCAGAGCCCAACTAGCTTTCCCTCAAGTATTCAAATGAGATTGCAGCATCAGATTGGTATGCATTAGGCTGGTCTCAATGAAAATTAACATGTAATTGCTTCAAATGAAGTAAGTGAGGAGGTAATCTGTTCTTAAATTGGATTCGCAGGATTTTGTGGTACCATAATGCAGCTGTGAAATGAAATATATTTTAAGGATGATGTCCTCAAGGGGAGAGGGAAGGATGGGGGGTGTCTTTACTGGGAAGGGTCCTTTCCCTCACTCCCTTTTTCGTTTCTGGTCTCATTAGTGCTATTTTATAAATGAGGAAAGGGCTTTGGTGCCATGGAGTGGCTGGAGAAGGTCCCATTGCTTTGGCTCCATCATGTTTCCTTCCTTGACACCCCTCCTGCCCCTCCCTTCCATTTCCTCTGGTTCGCCACTTGCCTTGCTACGTCAAAGCCTCTCCAGCCTCTTCTATCAGGCACAAGTCCCCACCCCACTGTGATGCATCATGAGATGAGCACTTGAACTTTGTTTATATAGCAAAGCACCTCCTGGTTAGGTGGTGGGAGAAGATCTGGCTCTGTGGTGGGGTTTATGTGCCTGTGAGAGCCATGCAGTTTCTTCTTAGGGAGCTGTGTACTCTGAGGAGAAACATCAGAGCAAGAGGCACAGTTCAGCTTTTTATCTCTGCTACTTGTGCTCTTCTTCCAAAGAAGAATCACCCTGTGATGCAGCACAGCACTGCAAGGCTCCAGGATTCATCTCCAAAGGCTTGGGATGCCCCACTCCTCCTACTCAGCCTTGAGTTGCCGGGACCACCTCTCTGTTTTAATTTTAAGGATTTGCTGCTTGTCCTTGTTCTGTCTCTCCCCATCTCTCCCCATCTGGCAGCATGACGAGCTCAGGCATCGTGGTGAAGATGCAATTAGGAGTGTGAGGGAGAGCTAGTGTAGGAAGGTGATGTGGTAACCTGCAATTATTACCAGTCTAGAATTGTAGAGATGGCATGGTATATATAGATAGAGAATATATAGATAGAGAATATATAGATAGAGAATATTTAGATGGATATATATAGATATGGTATATATATGTACAATAGCAGCCTATTTTTGCTACATGAAGTCGTGGCTGCCCCATCCCTGGAAGTGTCCAAGGCCAGGTTGGATGGAGCTTGGAGGAACCTGCTTGAGCAGAAGGTGTCCCAGCCCATGGCAGAGGAAAGAGCAGGATGATCTTTAAGGTTCTCTCCAACCCAAACCCTTCCCTGAGCCTACATAGACCCAGCAGAAGGCAGTGACAATGCAAGCTCCCTCAGCTCCCCAGAGCACCTCTGCCAGTGCCTTGAAAATCTGATTCCTGACCTTGTGCCCTTCCCTGGGCAGGTTTCCCATCAGTGCCTTGCAGCCCACTGTTCGCAGCACCTCTCCCTCCCTCTTGCCCCCTGCTCCTCCTCACAGAGCCCCCGGACTGGCAGCATCCTCCAGCAGCCTCCAATTCCCTCCTCCATCTCTCTCTGCAGTCCTGGCAGAAAGCGTTCACCCCTCACCGTTCCTGTTTTGTGCCTCAACTTCTAAGGAACAGCCACTTCAGTGATAATTTCCCACTTGTGATAAGTTAAGTGCATCGCTTCCTTTGGAATACATTTTCAGTGCAGTTAAGCTCAGCAGTCCCTTGCCTGTGTGCGTAGTTAAACGCGCTCCTTTGCAGCCCGTTGGGGTGGATGCCATCGCTTTATTCCAGGGATTTCAGGGCCATTAGTGTCACTTGGCAAAGCAGAACCAGGATTTATTCCGGGGCACAGTTCGTAATTGGGCGAGTTCAGCGCCGGGGATCGGCACTGGCTGCTGGGAGTGCAGCCCGCAGGAGGAGAGCAGGAGCTGCCGGGGCGCTGAAGGATGGGGAGCTGGGGTGACTTGAGTGGCTCAGCCTGGGACTAGTAGGTGTTAAAGAAGCATTTTTCTAGAGAGAAGTACAGAGCAAGGAGAGGCAGAGGGAGAAAACAACTTCTCCGCACCTCCTCAGATGAGGAGACCTTGTTTTCTAGGGTTTACACTGCTCTGTAATGTTTGAGGGGAGAGGATGAGATAATTTTCTTCTTGTGGCATTTTCCACACCTCTATTTGAAGCTGCCAGATCCTGGTCCTGACTGGGCTGATGGAGTGAGGATCTTCCA
This sequence comes from Lonchura striata, assembly GCF_050655825.1. NCBI lineage: Eukaryota > Metazoa > Chordata > Aves > Passeriformes > Estrildidae > Lonchura > Lonchura striata. Next base: position 3,371,392 of record NC_140726.1, read on the forward strand.
TAGGCAACCCTGGAAGACTGCCAGGGGAGTGATGGCTTTCAGTGAGGGCTGTTTGCCTGCTGGCATCCAGGAGCCTCCTGTTCATTACTTGGGCTTGGGGAATGCAAAAAAGGAGAAAACCCTGAGGAATAACTGTCCCACAGCTCAGCACAGGACCCCACCTGTGGGTTCCCTGGTGGCACCCATGTCATTTGTAAATATCATTACCCATGTCATTGTCACTGGCCACGTCCCCACACAGCTGCCCGCGGGTATTTTGGTGCTGGTGTCACCCCGTGCCCGGTGCCATTGGCACTTCTGGATGGGAACCCAAGCAGAAGGGCCAGGAGCTCACTGCGGTGGTGCCCCTTGGAGCCAGCCCCAGCCGGGGTTAGGGACACGCTTCCTGCCGCGCGCTGTGAGCCGCTGCCCTCATTGATGCTTTGTGGCACGCTCCGAGATGCCGAGATGGAAGATGCTATAGATGTGCTGAGCCCTGTTGTTAGCAGAGACAATAGGAGGATAAATAGAAAGGCTGGATGAGCCGAGCACGGGACTTGGAAAGGTGCTGGTGTACTGCTGCATTGCAGAGAGATAAAGACTTTTCCAGACGAGCCATCCCTGCTGGCTGCATCGTGGTCTGCCCACTCTGCACCAGCCCCTGGGGCCGGCACAGGGATCTCCCAGGACTCTCAGGATGCACACAGAGGTGCTCAAGGAATCTGTGCCTGCTCCCCACCCTGCCTGCTGCTCGGTCAGCAGGAGCTCCAGCTCTTTTTGCTGCTCTTCTTCCCTTCCCAGTCCGGTTTCCTCCTGTTTCCTTGGCATGTGCCAATAACCGTGTCTAAGGCAGCACACCGGGAGTTGTTTGCAGCTCTGCAAATCCTGGGCAGTGAACCAAGGCGGATCTTTTTGAGCCCAGTATTATTATTAATGTAATTAGTGTGAATCATTTGCATGTATAAACTTTCAATTGAGGAGATCAGGTACTTTATAAACATGAGTTAACTCACACTCCCTGGCAAGGAGGTGCCAGATATCTCTAAAGCCTTGCGGAGGGCAAGAATGAAGGGCAGGAACTTGCATGAGCCAGTGAGAAAGGCAGGACCTCCCAATCTAGGGCCCTGACTCCCTCTGCAACAACTGACTGGAGCTCTCTGGGCAGGGAAGAGAGGGGGAAGCACAAAGGGGTTTTATTTTCCACTTCTGAGCATTCCTTTTGACCAGTGTTGTTTTGAAGAAGCGCTGGGGTGGCAGCGGATCCAAGGGTGCCTCCTCACCCCACAGCCTTTGGAGAGGCTCTGGCTGCTGCAGGGGGGGCGGGAGGAAGGCGCCAGCCCCAGCAGGGACCCCCCTATCCTGCCAGACCCCACTGCTGAGTTAATCATTGGGTCAGTTCCTGCCTGACAGGAACCAGGCTCCCCATGCAGGGAAGAGGTTTCCTGCTCCTGTGAGCCGCTCTGTGTGTGAAAACCTCCTTGGGCTCTGTCTTTGGTGGTGTCACATCAGTGGGAGCTCCAGGGATGCCCTCCAGCCAAACTCACAGCGAGGTGAGGATGACTGGGCTGGTCCTGGGGAGCAGGTGAGGACAGGAATGCCAAGAACCTGATCACAGCCACTCACCCCAGCAGGGCTGAGCCTTCAGCCTCCATTAGAGTCCCTGACTGAGCACTGGGGGCTTTCAGCATCGCAAACCTACAGACATTTTAATCCAACAATTCAACTTCCACTGTGAATGTCTCCTGCAAGGCACATCCAACCTGGCCATCCAAGCTCCGTGGCCTGAGCTGGGAGTCGCTGCTCCAGCAAAATGGGGTTATTGCTGGGGGAGCACACACTGCTCCCCACGGGTGTGGGTGCACACACACTCGCGGTGTGTGCAGTGTGGGGTTGGTGTGCTGGGCAGACTGGCTGGCCCTGTGCATGTGAGCAGACGGTGCTGCAGGGAGGGTGTGTGAGCAAAGCTGGGTGTGCATGGAAGGGAGCAGATGCTGTAAATCCTGCTGGAGAAGGGCTGGACTGGGAGAAATTGCTGGTGCGTGACTTAGCCCAATGTAGCAAAGAGAGCAAAACCAGACTGGTTGTAACAATGAGAGATTTGGCTTGATATTTATTAATTAAAAAGCTTCCAGACCATGTTCTATGTGATATCTACACCTCAGGCTGCCCATGGCATGGCATGCCAGCCTTACAGGATCGTGGGCAGTGCCTGTCCCAAGGAGCATGGCACAATCTGGCCCCAGCTTTCCTTTTGCTCAGGAATTGATGGCCAAAATTCTCTTCTAAACATCATAGGAAAGTCTGTGAGGCTGTGCTTGACTAGGATTGAGTTGTTCACAGCCCGGCCTTTAATTAATCCTAATAAATAACAATAAAATGTGATAATCACAGAAATAAATCTGAAGATGTGGAGCTCTGCCGCCGCCGGCGGGCTGGTTTAGTTGATCATTTATAGCTCAGCTGACGGTGCAGAGGCTGGAAGGTGATGTCTGGGACATGAGAAGCTGGGGACAAGGCAGGCCCAGAGCATCCTGTCATCCCACCCAGCCTCAGTGGGAGCATTTGCACCCAATTTTAAGATAAACCCCAAACTTATTCCTGATCTCCAGCTTGTTTAACTCATGGCAGAGACATTGCTGGTGTGGGATTCATTAAAAATTCGGAAGTGTGTGGGAATGGCTGAGTTAGACTGGGAAGAAAATGAAGACATCTGGGGATGCTTGATGGTGAGTGTGGCACTCGGGGACATGGTTTAGGGGTGGGCTTGGCAGTGCTGGGTTAATGCTTGGACTCAATGTCTTAAAGGTTTTTCCAACCTAAAGGACTCAGGTCAATGCCAATGTGAAATTCCATCAAGTGGCCAGGATTTAGGAAGGTGGTTTCTCTAGAGTAGGCATGCCATAAAAATTAGGGGGTGAGGGGAGGAGAACTGAGCCTGGGGAGGGTCAGTTTGGTCACAGCCCAGGCTGGGCCTCCATATTTGCTGGGGTGAGCCAGGCTTAGCCCCATTCTGCCTCCCCATGATGGAGCTTGTACCTTGATAATTGCAATGAAAGCAGCAATCAGGTTGGTAATTTTGCTGAGCTCTTTTCAGTTCTAATTAACATTATTCATTTCTTGTGTGTCCTGCTGGGTTGAGACAATCTGTGCTCTCCATCGCAGCCCTCTGGAACACCAGCAATCTGCATAAGAGGCAACAAAAAAGTGTTGTGTGCCAATTACTACACTTCAGTAATTAAAAACCTCCTTCCCCCCACTGCCTGCCCACCTCCTCTCATGTCATTTTTTTGTGTGCAAACTCAAGAAAGCAAAGAGAGAAATTCAGGGGGGCACGTCACTGCTGGCGTGTGCCATCTGTGTCTGCTCAGGAGTCGCAGGGAGGTGCTGGGGGCTGGATCAGCACGGGTGGGATCAGTGGTCAGGGAACGCAGCATCAGCACCCTGCTGCTTGTTTATTCCTGGTACTTGTTTATGAGGCTCTTTTGTCCCCACTGATGGCTTTGTTGGCATTTCCAGCCTGGCTCATCTTTGTGCTCACTGGCAGAATCCTTGTGCTGTTGCTTTCCCTCTTCCAATTTGTCTTTGAGTGCTGTCCTTGCAGCCAGGTGGGCTGTTGGCTGCACCTCTGGGGCCCTTTGGATGCATGAGCTCAACCCTCAGGCTGTGGAAATGTTTGGGAATACCACTTTGGGGGAGAGTGGCCAGTCCCTAATAGGCCAACTTGATAGAACAAGGTGGATAACAAAGCCCAGAAATTTTGGCTGTGGGAGATGTTGACAGAGGTGGAAGGGGCAGCACCAGCCTATATTCCTTTGCACCCACCACATGTCATTAACTGGGGAGTGCAGGACAAGGGATGAGCAGGTGGGTTGGGACAGGTGGGAAGGAAGAGATTCACAGTTCTCACCTTTGCTCAGTGTGTGTAACTGTCGAAAATGCCCAAAATTGTGCTCATTTTGAGATGCCCTCAGAGGCCACAGGGAGCAGAGGGTCTGGTGCAGCATGAGGAGCTGCATCTCCCTATAAACCATCCCTTCCTGCCCCAGGATGTAGCAGTGGTGAGTTAGGCAGTGTTCCCCCCTCCCAGAGGAGAAACCCCGAGCTCTGGGACTCTGGGTTTATTGGGAAAGAAACAGCAGAGAGAGGCAGCAGTATCCAGAGCAGCAGCATCTCCACCTTGAGCTGGCACACAGCAGTATTTCATCTTCCTGGAGGAGAAGTCCTTGCTGTGTGAGCAGGAGTGGAACAAGGATTAAGGATCTTGAGAGAGAAAATTACCTCATCTGTGCTTAATTGTTTTTAGATCATCTTTTTGGAGGCAAGCACTGCTTTCCGGCACCCCAAAGGACCTCCCCCTCCCCTCCTTCCCTGGCACATCATGGGGTGAGAAGGAAACTGAGAGCTTCCAGCGAGGTGGAGGAGACATCCCAGGTCTTTGCACTTTGCCAGGAGCAGGGTGGGCAGAGGGGAGGCTGTGGGCTTGGCGGTGGCTTTACTCTCCATCTGTGCCTGGAGCGTGGCTTCCTGGCCAAAGCCAGGCTGCCTGTGTGTGGGAGAGGAGGCTCCCCATCCCTGCACCGGGCTGCTGGAGAGAGGAGCTGCTGGACGAGGGAAGAAGGAGCAGATGGAGGGGCTGGAAGAGCATCGGGTCGCTGTGATGGACCTCGGCCACGGGGACCCCGAGCTGTGCTTGTGCAAGGAGGAGGAGGAGCAGGAGGAGCAGAGTGCTTGGAAGCAGCTCAGGAAGGAGCACAACTGGCAATCCCTAAATAGCCCAGTGCATCCAGAGGTCAAAGCTCTTTCCCTGTGCTTTATTATACATATATATATATATATGTTGGCTCAGGAGCTTTAAGAGGCAGGGAAGAATATAAAGGAACAGCTTGAAGCTTGCCGATCCCAGGGACAGGGAAGCGTGTCTGGATGATAAGGAGAGATTGTGCCCGGGTGCTGTGAAGGGCGAAAGCACTTATTTCACTGTTGCCTCATGCGTTACCTGAGCCCCGTTGCTTTTCAAAAGCACTTAAATGCCCATATGATAGAGGGAATGCTTGGACTGCACACTGTCTGGCTCCATTATTATCCAAGGATCTCCAAGCTGATGCATTTCATAAAGAAAACTGGCGTGGAGAAGGAGAGAGGAAATATATATTTTTAGTTCAGCCTGCTTACAGTTCCTCAAGGTAATGTCTGCAGAGAGGACTGGTTGAGAAATTCAAGTCATGTCTGGTTTCTCATCACCCAGCCCTGGACACCCCTGTGTTTGTGCAGAACCACCACCACAGGAGCCTATTTCATGGTACCAGAGCCAAACACCAAAAAACCACTTCATTTTATTCGTGCCCCATAGGTCTGAGCTAGCAGCAGAGCTGAGATTTGGAGTTCAATAGACTAAACCCATCCTCTGGGAAGAAATCTCCAGTTTAATTCAACTTGTGCAACTAAACTCTCAGGCCTTTTACTCAAGTTGTAATGCAGCTGAGAGCAAGAGCCAAGTTCTTGGTGTTCAGCCCAGACTGAATCTATTGCTTTTTTTAATGTAGATCATAAAAATCTGCTCACATTTAATTTATTATTATCGTAATATCATTATGGAACAGTAGTAAAATTGTTTAATTTATTGGCTGTTTTTCACACCAGGAAGGGAGGATGGAGCAGGAGTTGGGTACTGGCACATCAGGGGTGTCCTGTGCTGCAGATAACACATCTCCTCTGTCACCCCCAAAGCCCAAAATTTGTGTGTTGAGGCTGGGTGGGTTATTTTGGCTTCTCCTGTAATCGCTGGGGCCAAAGAGCTTCCAGAAAGAGGCTGAATGAAATGAGACAACTTGTTCCCTGTGTCTTCCCTGGCTTCAGGAATGGACACAGGAAGAGAAGTCTTCCATCACAGGGTCATTAAGGTTGGAAAAGTCTCTGAGACCAGTCCAACCATTCCCCTGTACTGCCGGGTCCTGCACTAACCCACGTCCCCAAGTGCTGCATCTATGTGGCTTTTAGATCCCTCCAGCGACTCCAGCACTGCCCTGGGCAGCCAGTGGCAGGGCTTGACCACCCTTTTAATGAATAAATATTCTCTAATATTCAATCTAAACCTTCCCTGGTGCAACTTGAGGCTATTTCCTCTTGTCCTATCACTTGTTACCTTAGAGAAAATGTGACTCCCCACCCAAAGGGGGCTATAGGGACCCCCAGCAAGGAGACATCTCACCCAGAGGAAGGACAGACTTCCCAAAGTGCCCAGGACAAGTCCATGTGCCACAGATACACCCATCCTTGCCATTACCTCCCCTGTCAGTGCAGTCTGGCACATGGAGACCATTAAATCTCTTACATTCCTTGAAATCACCCTGAGTGAGATGTCCCAGAAGCTGCCAGGCTCCCTCTCAGTGCCTCTGAAGTTAATTTGCATCCCAGCTACTGCACAAATAATGAAGTAGTTTGGGGAAGAATATAAACAGTGGATCTTAGGCTGAGTGGTTTTATGCAGGGACATTATGCTCTGGAGCATCCAGCAAAGCGTGGCTAAATCCTGACGGCTCCGTAATCCCAAAATTTCTCAGACAGAAGCAGGGGTTTAGCTGGCTGTGGGGGCTGCAGGTTTCTGCTGTTTAGAGAAGGTCTTGGTGCTTTTCTTGTGGAAATAGGAGGATTCAAACCTGGCTTGGGAACATGGGGGTGGGGGGTTACAGGGCTGGCAGAAACCTTTGGGAGGAGCTAAATTGATCTCAGGTAATGTTGACAGGAAAATAATCTCCTTCAGGATCAAAATAATTTCTAGGTTTGCACTGTGTTGTCTCAAGGGGAAAGTCAGGTGCTTATTGAGGCTGAATATAGAGGATTTCTACCTCCAAAACATCCCTGGATAAGTAAAAAGCTCAGCTCAGGTGAGGTGCACAAGTGAGGGAGGTGCAGCGGTGCGGGTGATGGGTACAGAAGGAAAAGTTGACAGAGGGGACAAATGGTTGGATGCTCAAGGTTTCTCTTTAGAGGTGTGTGTCAGAGCTGGCTTTCTCCAAAGATAAATTTTCCTCGCTCCTTCGTGACGCAGCACAAGCTTTCCCAGCACCATTTTGCATCTCTTTGCGTGGCTGCAGGGATGTGAAGGTCCGCAGAGAGAACGACAGGTGATGGATTTGGGTAGGGAGTAACAACCTGCACCTCCAAAAAATAGTGTGGACTTGGGATGGAGGTTTGGGCTCAGATCTGTTTGTCTGGGAGTTTGCAAAAGAATAAATCGGAGTGGAGGAGTGAAAGGGTGGTACTGGGTGGTTCTGACCTCCCTGCATGTGAAAACTCTGTGAAGCTGTTGGTCAAATCTCTGGAGCTGCCGGTTGAGATGGACATTGGTGCCCTGAGCACCACGGGGAAAACGCTGACCTTGTCCTCTTTGGACACTGAAAGCACTTGGTCTCGGAAAGTGCTGCTGACAGCAAAGCTAAAAATAGTGCCAGGAGGAAGAGCAGCGCACTGATGGGTCACCTCTCTGCCTCTCCCCAGGTGCTCCGTGGACAACCGGGTGACCCGGGTGGCCTGGCTGAACCGCAGCAGCATCCTCTATGCCGGCAATGACAAGTGGTGCTTGGACCCTCGGGTGGTGCTCCTGGCCAACACCAAAACCCAGTACAGCATCCAGATCCAGGATGTGGATGTGTACGATGAGGGCCCCTACACCTGCTCCGTGCAGACAGACAATCACCCCAAGACATCGCGTGTCCATCTCATCGTGCAAGGTAAGAAGAGAGTTTGTAGAGGGTTTGGGCTTGGGATTTTGCTTCCTTTTCTCATTGCTCCTATATTGAACATTGTACACAGCTTGGTGCAGAAGTAGCTGATCCACAAGCTTGGATTGTCCCAAGCTGGGTAATGACGTTCACAGAATCAGAGAACTTGCTGAGTTTTCTGGACCCACAAGGATCCACAAGGATTGTGGAGTCCAGCTCCTGGCCCTGCACAGCACTATCCCCAAGAGTCACACCATGTGTCTGAAGGTGTCCTCCAAATGCTTCTTGAACTCTGTCAGGCTTGGTTTTACCCAGCTTTGCTGACATAATCCCAGGGCTCTGATACAGGCAGCTCTGCCTCCCAACACAGTCCCTGGCAAACCCGTGGTGCTGTTTGTTGTTGTCCTTTTTTGATGTTTTTTTTGTTTTTCAAGCTGGAGGCAGTGCTTGAAGTAAAACTTGTGGTGGGGGAAAAGAGAGAGCTGGCAGATTTGTGTGCTTTGTGGGAGTGTGTGTATGCCTAGCAACAATATGTGTTTGCGTATTGAAATTCCATATTTTTGGAGGAGGAAGAGGAGGAGAAAGACCAGCACAGGGTGCTGGAGCGCTTTTGGTGGCTAAGTGGGTGCCTACATTTTCTTTTCAGAAGTGTGTGAGCACACATGACTTCTTGAGAAGGGACAGACAGGTGTGGCCACATGTGATGGTCAAGTAGATGGACATTCATGGAAAATCAATCCTGTGCCCATGTGGCTGGGCAAGAGCTGGACAAGGAGGAGCCTCTTGGAGGGACACACGGAGCCTGATGAGCTCTTAGCCTGGGGGAAGATTAATGGAAAATTTCTAATCCCTTGCTAGCAACCGTGTTTTTTTCATGCTGCTTCTTCTGTGATTTGGCTGGGAGCCCTCTTAACATGACACACCAGCTTGAGTATTGGAATCTCGTCTGGGGCTAATTTTCGAATGCTGATGGGTGTATTGATTTGGAAACAAGCTGGGTTAAAAAGGCATTGGTCTTGTACACAGAGTCGGGTTGAGCTAATCCACCGTCGATATTCCAGGCCTGAGCACTATTGACAGCCTAATGAATAGAAGTGGGGAAAAAACCCAGACTCAGGGCCTTTATTTTTCTTCTTCTCTCCCTTTTCATTTTCCTTTACCTCTTCAAGCAATCAAGCTGACTAACCAGAGCCGGACTTTCTCCATCTCCATTAAGCGCAGAGGGGAAGCGGATGCATTGCCAACCCCTGTTCTGGCTGTTTATCTTGCAATCTCTTATTACCTGCCTGAATTTCTTAAGCCAAAGTCGATCACCAGCAAGTTCTGAAGTCGCTATCAGATGCTGGGGTGATGCAGGACAATTTCTATCTGTTCTCTTCTGATTCCCATTTCCTGACCTGAATTTCCTGTATCACCAGACATCCAGGCCCATCCCTCCCGTGTCTTGCAGTATCATTAGCAAGAGATATTTGGGTACTGCAGGAAAAGGTCAGAGCTTAACTCCTTGCAGCAGTTAAGTATGGGATGATTCAGTGATGGGCTCAGTCCTGTAATGTGCTGGAGAGCCTCGTGCTGCCAGCAGAAATTCCAGCTCAGGAGAGCAAGCCCCCTAATTTGAAAAGCTGTTCTTTGGCTCACCCAGCCCTTTCTCAGAGCAGGACATGAAAGTGAATTATCATGTCCAATTAAAGGGAAACCTGCCTTAATGACCTCGATGAAAATTGGGCTGTGGTGCCAGGATTAACTCTCCTGCCTTGCAAAATGGGACCTATAAATATGTATTCTGGAATAATCCTGTCCAAAACAACATTCAGCTTGTGGGAAGTGGTGCTTATTCCCCCTCCTAGGAAAGCAGGGTCGCTCAGCACCAGATTTCAGGGATGTGCCAAGTTCAGCACACAGCCCTGGGACATTTTGCCCCTTCCTGCAGCTTGATAGGAAAGGAGAGGTGATTCAAGGAGGTGGGAAAGGGGGTGTCTCCTTTTTAGCAGGTTTAGCCAAGAAGAGGAAGGTGTGCAGGTTGCTCTAGGCAGATCCTGAGTTTCCCCTTGCTGCACCAGTAAAGGGCCTGGGGGCATGGCTTTGGAGGCAGGAGCACTCCAGCCTCTCAGGATGCAATTAAATCATGGCCTGGGGCAGGCTGTGCTCTCCAAAGGGATGGGCTGCCCGGGGACAAGGAGCTCTCCCCCTTCCAGCCCGAACTGCAGCAGCCTGCTGCTCCCCAGGCGAGCAGGACGGGTGCATATCAGCCAAACCAGACACTCTGAGCCCATGCCTGCATCCCTCCTCCTCCCCAGGGTTAGGGGATATCTCTGGGAAACAGCCATGGATGGATGGATGGAGGGCATCTGTGGGTTTGGCCAAGGGCTGCTGGAGGGAAGCAGAGCTTTGGGAGAGGGGAGAGCAAAAAGCAGGAGAGGGATGGGGTGGGAGAAGGGTGTACCTTCAGGGTAGGAGGGTCAGGAATATTTCCCAAGGAGAGAATGGGGTAGAAACACCCGGAACTGTGTGAGGATGCTCATACTGCAGCAAGGGGTGAGCTGCACATTTATTTCTAGGTTGGCTCTATTGGATGGCCAAGATCCTAAAATAGGTGGGGAAAAGGCACCTCAAGAGCTAATTTATCCCGTCCCCCTGCAACCAGGCAGAGACCTCGCTGCCAAGCACATGTGAAAGCTATTCTTGAAAATCTTTAACAAAGCAGGTTCTTCAGTCTCCCCAGACAATCTATTCTCCTGCTTTGCTACCTTTTTAATTAGAAAATGTATAGCTAATATCTAACTTAAACCTTCTTTGTTGCAAATGAAGTGGAGTTTTTCTCAGCCTATTCCCAGTGGATGTGGGGAACAATTGATCAGTGTCCTCTGTAATAACCTTTTGCTTTTGGGAAGGTTGTTATCCTGGTGCCCCTTAGCCGCCTTCTTTCCGAAACCATCCAAGCTGTGTTTTTCCCATCTTTCCTCATTGGCCAGGCTTTCAGAAACACTTGTCAGTCTTGAAATCCTGGTACAAAAGGGAAAAGGTGATTGCTGCTGATCCAGGAATAGCAGGTCGGTGCCTCTGTGCTAATGTGGGACAAATGAGCTGAGGAATGAGACAGCAGACCCTTGGCACCGAATGCACCAAAGTTCAGACCTGCTATTCTGGGGACTGCCCAAAATGGGGTCAGGCTGGTGGTGCCAAGCTGATGTCAGCCAACAGCAGAGCTGCCAAAGGCACAAGGAGGTTCTTAGCACCTGGATCTCTCCTGGGCAAATGCACCCAGATTACAGACAGAGCTAAAAGGAGCAGCTCAGGGAGCATCCCTGCCGTCTGCAGGGTCTGGAAGGTGCTCCCACTCCTTCAGTACTCATTGCTTCTTAGGAGGAGTTGCCATAAGGCCAGACAAAGCACCAAAATGCAGCACTGCCTGTGTTTGCAGGAGTCTGACTTGGACCTTGGTGAGACTGAGATGTTTTTGGGAGTAAATCCCAAAGAAAAAAAATCCAAGGAAGACTCACATGCAATAGGCAAGCTGTGAACTTGGAGTGGGGCAGAAACCCAGAGTGAGAAACAGGATTTAGGTCCCACTGACCTCTGAGGAGTGATGCTTTTCCTTCCTCTCTCTCCTGTATCCCACTCCGGATTCCTTAGCAAGTCCTGCTTCTTGCAGCAGCATCTCAGGCACAGTCTCTCCTTTCTCCCTGCTCCCTGCAGGACATTTCAGCTATTTAAGCCGTTCTCCGGGTTCCTGGGTTTAAAGGAGAGAGGCGAGGTAGGAGGAGAAGGACGATATCTGCAAAGCTGTTATTTGTATTGATAATAGGCCGTCTCCAATGCGTGCCTGCAAAACACTCCCACTGCCTTGTAAGATGCATTAAGGGAAGTTGGCCTTATCTCAGTGCGGGAAATGGACTTGGGGAAGGAGGCACGGAGCCTGCCAGAGTTTAATCTCACTTAGGCACACGAATTTGCATGATAGAAAATGGTGGAATTTTAGTGCTTAAAAAGAAAGAAAGAATAATAATAAAAAAAAAAAAAAGGCAAAAGCAGGCAACTCGGGGGATATTAGCGCTTTCCCTGCTTCTTTATCACTTTCCCTGGCCCTATCTGGCTCTTGCTGTTGTCACTGGAGAAACTAATCACCCCTCCCCTTTTGTTTGGTGTAAATGAGTTTTCCCCACTCCTTTCGGAGCCCATGTTAATCTTCAAATCCCCGCCTTTGTCTGGGAGTTAATTACCTGCTCGGCAGAGTCGGGGGCTGTGGACACAGGTGACAGGGGCAGAGGTGGCAGTGCTGGTGGCACCTGTCCCCACGTGGGGAGCAGCACTGCCAAGGTCTGTGCTGGCGAGATAACGCTATGGGTGGGGCTGTGGTGCCCAAGCCGGCTTTGTTTCAACCACCAAACTCTGCCCAATTAATTTTCCTTTGATGCCACAAGCCCCTTTCACTCGTGGGACATCAAGGAGAACTTTTTGTTGCTCTTTTGCTGCCTGGGTGCCTGCAAAGTGCCTTTGCTGGGAGGAAGGCTCAGTCCCTGTAGTCATCATCACCGTACCTGTGAGGCAGAGCTTGTGCCACCAATGCCACCATTGCACATCCCCATTTCTGGGATAAAGGAGAGAAAAGGGATTTAGTGGCAGAGGATGTGCAGACACTGGTCACGTTTGAAGCCATGGGCTGGAGTTTCACACTGGGCAAGATGCTCCCCCTGCTTCTGGCATGGATTTAGTGATGTGTCCACACATTTCCCCCCCGTGGGAGCAGCTATTCCTTCTAGAAGCAAAAGCAGGTTTAGATAATAACTCCTAAAAGGCATGGGGGAGCTGGGAGAGCCTCCCCATAGCAGTGGAGGGGAGGAAACCAGCGGCATGAAATGGAAATCCTCCCTCGCTTTGCCTGTGCTCTCGGCTCCTTTGACTGATGTGTTCCTTCTCCGTCTCTCTTTTGTTGCTAATCACCATCCCTCTGTCAAAGCATCCTTGCCTTTTGTATCAGGGCTGTTGTGGAGGACTGAAGGTCTCCCACACGCTGGCCTAGTTTTTGGCTCTTTATCCTCGTTTTGCTCTGCCCTCGGGGAGCATCTCTGCAGGTCCCACATCCATTACTGCCCCTGGATCTCTCAATCTCCTCCACACCCTCGGATCCCAGCCCTTGCTTCTCTGGGATGTGCTTGTCCATGTTCCCCCGTGGAGTGGCCTCATACCCGGTCAGGATCCTCCAGCCTCCCCAAAGTCACTTGACCTCTTTGCAAATCAGTTTAACATCTGTGAGGCAGAGATAATAATTGTCACCTACTTCACAGGGGGGTTGATGAGGATTAATTCATTAATGTCGACAGAGGTCTTTGAAGATGGAACGCGCTATCTGAGAGCTAAACGTTATTATTAATTAGCAATTATATCGTGGGGTGGGAGCAGGGAGGGAAAAGAGACTCCAGAGTCTGTACTGTGGATGAGTTTGCTCTGGGCTCACATTCTGCCCTTGCTGCAACTTCAGGCTGCCCCAGTTTCATGTCCCTGCTGCTGCTGGAGGGAGCCAGGCATACTGCATCCCACTGGGGGTGTGTCCCACCATGCTGCTCCTTCCTGGAGCTGGTGGATGAACCTGCTGGTGTAAAGAGAGGGAAAGATGGACAGGTGGACAGTGCTCGAGTGAGTTAACATTGTTAGAAGGAGGGAAACTTGGTAATAGAGAGTCTGAGATGAAGATAAGTAATAGAATCCCAGAGTGGTTTGGGTAGAAAGGGACTTTAAAGATCCCCCAGTTCCATTCCCTGTCATGAGCAGGGACACCTTCCACTAGGCCAGGCTGCTCCAAGCCCTGTCCAACCTGGCCTTGGACACTTCCGTGGACGGGGCAGCTGCAGCTTCTTTGGCCAACCTTAACTAGGACCCCACCACCCTCATTTTAGAAAACGTCTTCCTTGCAAACTTTTTCAATTTCAAACCTTTCCCCTCCAGGCTTGCCTGGCTCCCCAGCAGTGAAGTGGGCCAGGCACCGCCAGAGTCATGGGAGGATGTATCCTGTTCCCAAGGAGAAATAGTTGTCAGGAGACTGCAGCAGAGGAGAAGGAAGATCCAGTGATTCACAGGACACACAAACCAGTTCCATTTCCTTCCTGTTTTTCTTTCTCACACCCAGGCTGTGGCTAATTCCTGTTTGTGTCCCCAGTGAAGCGCTAATGCTGTAGTCCTGTTTGTCACTGGGTTCCCTCGAGCAGCACTGACAGAGTTCTTCTGTGGTCCCCTCCAGATGTCCTGTGCCTCAGTGCTGGGGGCATTCCCACCTCTGACATCCCCGTGGCTCCACTATTTCCATCCTCCCTGGCTCTGCTGTGTGCACTTTTGTGGCGGCGAGGAGAGCTCGGTGGAACTCTCTCTGCTACTCCCTCAGAGCTGCGGAGGTCACGCTCTCATCACCCCTCTTCTAGAAAACAAGAGGCTGCTCCTCTTTGAGCCTTTCTGAGCACGCGAGCTCCCAGCAGCCCCGCTCACCCAACCTCTCCAAAGGCTTTCAGGAAGAGGTCACCCGCCTCACCCAGAGCCATTCAAGAGTGACTCCACTAATCCTTCTGTGGAGCCGGTGAATCCGAGAGGCCAGCGGCACGCGGTGCCGGCAGCTCTCCAGGCAGGCAGGGCTGGAGCTGTGTGTGGCTCTCCAGAGGTGCAGCACATCCCCTTTCTTCCCCATGGATTTACCAGCCAAAGGGGTGGCCCAGCAGCACCCAGGATGTGCGTAGGGCATCTCCCACCGCCACGTGCGGTTTCCAGAGGAGTGCTGTGATAAAGCCAGTGGGGGTTTAATGAGGTCACTGCAGTTTAATGTTACTGCAGTAATCTCTTTTGTTTTACTACATTAAAATATTTGTGGTGGAACGGTTGGACCACTGTAATGCGATAACGCTACCTTAATGTTATTGTTGCCATGGCAACACTAATGGCAGCTCAATAACATTATTGCAATTTAATCTTACGACAATAAAATTAAGGGTAGAACAGTGAGACCTCGGCTCTGTAATGTTACTACAGTAACAGCATTGTTATCGTAGCCGCGGGAGCGGAGTCAGCCCGCTGTAGTGCAACACTGGTACCGCCGCTTTGTTGTTACTACAGGAACACGGAGCATCCGCCGAAAATCACAGCAGGGGATGAATGGGAGGAGACGTCACCGTCACCGGTGCGCCGGTGCTACTGCTACCCCGGGGCTGTCAACATGGGGAGGTCATGCTGTAATCCCATCACTTATTCATCTAATTCCTCAATTGTGGTGTTTTTATCGGGGTCTGTCCTCTTCTCCCTCCGTTGCTGGAGCTCTTTGGAGCAGGTCTGTTGTTTTAGCGGCAGTAACTCTGCAGGGAAGGATTTAAAGCACTGCCTCCATCTAGTTCCAGATCCTTCTGCCTGGCGTTTTATAGCATGTGGCTGTTATGGAGTGATAACGTTTTATATTTATATGTCATCTTTCAATGTGAAGGATCCCAGCACAAGCTACAAATTACTGCCGTGCTGCAGGGCCAGGCAGACAACCCGGCACATGCAGTGTGCCAGAGGAGGGGTTTCATCCAAGGGCACTGATTCCTGTGCAAGTGAGAGTCTCCTCTGCCTAGAGGATTTATCCAGTCCCCAGACTTTGTGAGGTGGGGCTCAGATCTTTGTGCACCCTAAGCCATGTACCCCAAGAAGCACCTGCCATCGCTGGCATGGGTATGGGCAAAATTCTTCCTTTCCCAGCTGGCAGCATTGTATCAGGGCTGGAAAGGCGGTGGGGGGGACAAGGTGCAGGTGACACCTCTGTGCCATGCAGGGGCTCGCTGCAGTTTTCTCCAGCCTCCAGGGGAGGGAGGCAGAGCTGCTGATCTGTCCCGAGCACAGCAGAGCTTCCCTCATCTGCCCGACCCAGCGCTCCTGGATGCACTTGCCATGCCCAGGGATGTGTGCTTTTGGCTGAGGGAGGTGCCCAGGGATTTATGTTTCTCATGCCCAGGGATGCACATTTTCTGTGTCTGGTGGTTCATGATTGTTTTGCCTGGGTATGAGCTCTTGCTGTGCTCAGGGACATGCACATTTTGCCAAGAGATGCAGGTTTGTTGTGCCCAGGGATGCAGGTTTGCCACGGTCAGGGATGGACTCTTGCTATCCCCAGGGATGTGTGCTTGCTGTGCCCAGGGATGCAGTTGTCATGCCCAGAGATACACTCCTGCCATGCTCAGAGATGCAGGTTTGCTTTGCCCAGGGATGTATGGTTTGTGCCCAGGGGTGTGCCATTCCCAGGGATACACTCCTGCCATGCCCAGGATGTGAGCTTGCTGTGCTCAGGGATGCACATTTGCTGTGCCACCCCACCTGCCAGCCATGCTTAGTGCCCCAATTGCCCACTTGCCCACCTGAACTCCTCCCACCTCCTCTCCTGCTCAGCAGGCAGGAATTTTCCCTCTGCTTTGAGCCCTTGTGCTCCCTCCCAGCTTTTCAGATCTCCATCCCCAGACAGCTCTTTGGCACCTGAATTTGGGGGTGCTGCTGCCTGCCCACGTTCTTCCAGCCCAGCCCAGTCTGGGCCTGCTCAGTGCAGCAGCTGCTCGGCGCCCCTCGTGCCTCAGCATTTGATCTCTCTCCATGAGTGTTTGGATTCTGACCACTGCAGTAATTCCTTGTTTGTCCTTTAGTAAAAGACCTGTGAGCTCCCCTTGACACTGGAGCTGGAATCACTGGGACCTGGGGCGTCCTGTGTGCCAGCTCTTTGTGGCAATCTGGTGCCACATCCATCCTGCCAACCCTGCTCCTCTAGGGGTTACATGTTTGAAAACACGAGCAGCAGCTCATCTCCCATTCACTGTTTTTCTCCATCATTTGCTTTATTAAATATTGATTTTCTGTTGCATTATTAAACCTTAAGTCCTGAGCATAAATTCAGAGTTGATACTTTAATCTGGCTCTTCTTTTTGGCCTTTAGAATTGTTTTTTCTGGCCAGTCTCTCTGGAGGCGAGTCCAGAAGCAAAAACCTGTTGCAGAGGCTTGGGGAGTCAAAGGATGAAGCAAAGGGCTCTTCCCAAGGGATTTTTGTCTGTTTGGTGGAGTCTTTGCCATGAAGGTGGCATCCATGGGGATCCTGGCCTGCAATCCTGCACAGACCTTGAGTGAAAGGAGGTTGGGGAGGAATCAGCCAAGTTTTTTCAGGGAATTTTGTACATGACTGGCTGCCGGAAGGATATAGCTCTCTCCTTTTTTGGTAGCACAGAGAAATGCAATCTGGAATGGGAATTTAGCCTGGAGCCACTGCGTGGGCAAGGTGGCAGTGAGGCATCCAGCCTTCCACGTGCCTGGCGCTGCTCCCTAGGGTTTGCTGCCTTGCTCTGCCAAAATTGCCCCCTCAGGAGCAGGATTCTGCTGAGGACGGGACCACAGATGGCAATGCCCTGTCCTAAATGCACTCCCAGCTCCGGAATGATGCTGCACAAATCTGTGTTATTTCACCCTACAAATCCTCTGCAAAAAGAAAAATGGCCTTGGCCAAAGCTGCAGGCAAAGCCAGATGAATGTTCATGGTAGAAAGCCACCAAAAAGCCTGGAGCAATGCAAGTGGCCACCAGCACTTCCCTGATAGCCACAGTGGGTAGCTCTGACCCCATCCATGATCCCTGCTCTCCTCCCGTTCCCTATCGGAGAGCTGCACGCTGCCAGCTGCTGCCAAACCCCATGCTGCCAGCAACCAGGTGTCTGAACATACTTCCAGAGCCAAGAGAGCTCTGCAGCCAAAACGGAGGAGGGGAAAGCAGTGTGGCAGCACCAGCAGGTTCAGGAGGATTAAAAAAAAAAAAAAAAATTAAGAAAATTAGAGAAGAAAAAAGGCAGAGGGAGGTTTGCAAACAGCTTTTGGATCCCCCATCCAAACAGGGCATGGAACCTGTGCCTGGCAGCTGCTGTGCTGAGCAGTGATTTAAAAGCAGACTCCCAGCAGCAGGGAAAGAGGCAGAGGGGGAAGCAGATGTGAACACAATGCTGGAGATAAAGGAGAGGCCAAGGGAACAGCTGCCAAAATGCTGCCCGGTTCTGCCACCTCTGAGGGCTAGAGGACCTCCAGCAAATATCCCCAGGCTTGAGCACAGGTTGGGGGGATATCACTGGGACATAAAGGGGGAAACTGGGTGGAAAATGTGGGTTTCTTCACACTGTTCTTTCTTGGGTTTTAAAGGAGAGGGGGGAAATGGGAAGAAGGAACTGCATTGAAACGTGGGGAGAGATGTGATTTTGTTTTCCTTTCTGTTCTGGTGATGAAATGGAGAAGAAAGAGATTTAGAAAGACAAGGAGAAGCAGGAAGTGGAAAACAAATAGGCAAGGATCTTTGTAAAAGATGTGGAAATGTGGTTGTTCAAATAAGATATTGAAATGTGGTCTTGAAATATTTCTGGTGTGGGTTTTCCATGCCTGCTGTGAGACAGCAGTGAAACCACCTTTGTCCTCCAGAAAGGAGGTGAATTTTTTCCTTAGTCTATGACTGGATCCCTGGAAGGGATCAGCAGGGTCCCACTGCATGCAGGGGACAGGGTGGGGAAGTCTTGTTGTGTTAGGTGGATCCATACCCTCATACAGAAGGAATTGTGCCCTGTGAGGGTGCTGAGGCCCTGGCACAGGGTGCCCAGAGCAGCTGGGGTTGCCCCATTCCTGGAAGTGTCCAAGGCCAGGCTGGATGGGGCTTGGAGCACCCTGGGAGGTGGCAGATGTCCCTGTCCATGGCAGGGGGTAGGAATGAGGTGACCTTTAAGGTCCCTTTCAACCCAAGCCATTCTGGCATTCTGTGATTTTTCATTTCTGGCTTACTGGTCCCAGTAGTAGAGATGCCCAAATGATTTCAGGTCTCCTTTTTGGTAGCATATTTATAATTTCCTGGGTAGGATTTGGGATGAGGCAGGAGAGGCCACAGACCCTGTGCTGGTTTGCTGTCCTGTGTGAGATAAGATGAACAGGTCTCCATCCACCCTCCTCTCTGCCCAAGTCTCCTGCCCACTGGGCCCCACAGCCATCAGACTCCCCAGTTTGTTCCCCAGGCTCTGCTTGCCTGGCCCAGCATTGACACAAGGCATCAACAGAGATGTCTCCTCCATGGTTTGCTGTCCCTGTAATCCCTCCTCCTCGCAGCCAGCCCGGGAGCTTCAGCCTTTGATCCTCTTCCTCTTTTGCAAACACTTCTCCCTGCTTGTGAAATTAAATCTCTCTCACAGTGATTTCCTTCCCTATCTTTTCTTTTTGGCCGAGTCTGTCTGAAATACTCTCTTTTTTTTTGCTCCTTCAGCAGCAGGGCTATATAATTGATGGCCTCGCCAAGCTTTCTGCGCTGAACATTAAACCCTTCCTGCCTTGGCTCCGACCGGAGTTCATTACTTTCTGAAAAGCCCTGTTGTCTGTTTGTGCTCAGATGATTGTTGTTGTGGAGGGGAGGATGCTGTCGGCACAGAGAGAGGAGGAGGGGTTGGATTTGGCCAGGGCTGCTTTGTAATCAAATCTCGCTCCCTTTAGCAAATTTTTGAGTGGAAAAGGCCTCTTTTAGTAAAATTGAAATATAGTACGCTCGTGGAGCAGAAGCGCAAAACTCAAGGTCTGAATTAGTGCAGCAGAAGGTTGTCTGGCTCTTGGGCCAGTGGGAAAACGCTGCTTTGCAATAGATCCCTGCTCAGCACTGGGCAGGAAGGAGCAGGGGCTGCTCCCGTCACCACAGGCTGATTTCCTGGGATAGGCATTTCCCAGGAACCTTCTGGGTCATTCCTTCCAAGCTTCTGCATCCCAGGAGCTGCTCTGGGAAGGATGAGCCCCACACAGTCCCTCCAGCACTGTGGTGTCCTTATTCTGGAGCTGGGGGTCACTCTCTGTGTGTGTGTGTATGTGTTTGTGTGTGTGTGTGTGTTTTTACATGATGCAAATCCTTTCTGCACATTTTGGCCTTTCCTGGCAAGACAAGGTGATGCTTTCTGTGCTTTGCCCTACGCCAACAGCGCTCCTGGCTCCCCGTCTACCTCTGTGGGCTTTCCGCACTTAAAACACAGCAAGGCTGAGGTGATTACAAGGATTGGAGATGCAGTGACACTTCCCTGCCAACAAGTAATTGATTTATTAAAGACATTACAATACATTCATGGTTGAGCGTGAGAGTTTCCTTTGAACTCGCTCAGAAATCCGAGGGGATTGTGCCTGTTTGCGAGGACCGCGGGCAGAATAAATCTGGGCTCCCCCATCGCCTCCCCCCCGCGCCGCCACAATTTCATTTCCCTTTGACTGGCGCGAGTAAATATCACAGCTCGACAACTCCGGTCCAGTGACTGGTGTGATCCAATTTAATAGCATTTAAAAATTCAAAGTGATTGTTAGCCAAATGGAAATGTAAGATTTCATACCCAGCCTGCCTTGGGGAGGAAAGGGAGAATTAGGGAGGGTGTGGGGGATGTAGACAAATGGACTAGATAAAAAATAATGGAAAGTAACTTAATTAAGAGGCTCGAGTCAAGTTAAAAACAGTAATGATTTTGAATCGGAGAACCACAGGTATTAAAAATGAAAGGGAAAGAGGAAAGAAAGGAAAGGATAGTGTGGATAAAAAGCCTCCAAAATGATTAAATGGGAGGAAAAAGAGGCATAGGAAGAATGGGGTAAAAATAGTCCATCCATGTAAAGTAGGAGCACATGGGGAATAGACGGTGCTGGTGATGAGGCTGGGCATTAGGAAGACAAATAGGGAAATTAAGAATGCTCTGGCGGGGATAATTCCCTGTGGCTTTTCTGGCATTCTCGGAGGCACGAGTGTGGCCAAGAAGAAGGCTCGAGGGCTTTGTTTAGGAGAAGCAGGAAATGAAGGAGCAGTCCTAATGGGAAAGGAGAACAGCCCCCGCGTCCTCCAGGCGCATCAATATCCTTCCCTTGTGGGACCGTCGCTCCCTCCTTTTCCTTTGCCTTTAGCTCTCTCAAATGTTGCTTGGTGGGTTGAAACTGGGGATTGGAATTTTAATTGCCCCTTTATGTACACGGATACACAGCTGTGTCTTGGTGGCCTAATGACTGATTCTTAACTCTGGAGCTCTCATTCCGTGCAGCCCAATGGAATACCTGCCCTGGCAGCCGCCCTCACTCTCCCTCTGCCTTTTTAACGTGGTTTTCCAAGCTCCACAGAGCCTGAGAGGCAGGTGCTGCAGAGCGTTGATCTGAACAGGCACTCCTGTCCCATTTGATCTTTGGCTCCCATTTCTCCATCCGTGAAGTGGGAATAATAATGTTCCCTTATCTCCCAGAGCTTCGATGATAGGGATAAACCACATTTGAAGGTTTGGGAAGGACAGTGAGCATCATCCCACAGACTCTGGATCATCAGTAGTTGCACTCCTGCTTGTTCCTGGCACCTTTGGCCAAGATTTGGGTTGGTCCCCTGGGCTTGGGGAAGCTGTGAGTGTGCCTAGAAATGTGCCTTGGGATAAGATGAGGGACCAGAAATATTCCATGGGAGGAGTGAGGAAGGCTGGGGGTCTCTTGGAGCCGAAGAAAGAGAGCCTGAAAAATCAGGGATGTAAAGTAACTAAGATGAGTGAGGAATGGATCAGGGAATCTTTGGGATGGTAGACCTGCCTCCGTTGGAGTGATGGATGAGTCACAGGAGATGTGCTACCATGGGGATAGGACTGGCAGCATATGGAGGCATGGACCACCTCACCTGTGGTTCGTTTTGAACTGCTGGACCTTGCTGACCTTCCATTTCATGAGCTTTGTTCTTGCACTTCACAAGCTTTGTTCTCCCAGACAAACAGAGTCTGGGCATAAGTAGCAACCTCCAGACCACCTAATCAGACAATAACAGGGTTGTGCTCCCTGCCTGATCCATTAATTTTTAACTGGAGTCAAAGGCAAAGATGGGAAGAGGCCCAAAGAGAAGTAAAAGCCCTCTCCGGAGCACGAGAGGCACCTGGAAGTGCTGGAGATCAGGAAGGACGGGAGGAAAAGGGCTGATGGGAACAGGCAACACTGGCAATGGAGGATGTAAATAGATAAATGAGACAAAAAGGGCATGGATAGACTCAGAAAACCCAAATAAACTCAATCAAAGCTTGGGGCTTCCGCATGGCTCACATTAACACCACAAATCTCAATGGTTTTTGAAGTAAAGGCCCCGGGTCCAGAGAGGCATTTGGGGAAGCACAGCTCATCCTCCTGCGGGGGCGGGCGAGCCGCGCGCTCCGCCTGGGCACGGGCTGGCAGCTCCTCGAATTAGCTGAGTGTCAGGGTGGAAGTGTAATCACAAACACTTACTTTGTGCTCCAGCCCGGGGAGAGGGAGCACGAGAGCGAGAGCGCCGAGATAAGAACAAATATGCAAGAGCATAGTGTGTTTTTAATGGAAGGGAGATTTATTTCTCTCTGTGTCTTTTTAAGCCTCTAGATAGATCATAAAAAAACCCAGCCCAACCCACACACAACCTGTCTGCCTGAAATAGCCGAAATGTAATTTAAAGAGCATCATTTTAACTAATACTTCACTTCAGAGACACCTGCCCTATATTCATTGGAGATGCAGGCTGCATTAGAGCATCTGATTTATCTTTGGAAAGGATGTTTGAGCTCCTTTGTTCCTGTCAGGTCCCTTCTGAGGAGTAAAGTGGCACAGGGGTGGTTCGGCGAGCTCAGCCCTTGGCATGATGCCCCCTCTACATGGACAGAGAGCTGGAGGGGACAGGAGAGCCCCCCCTGCTCTCAGGAGCAGAGTGGGGAGCAGGCGGGTGGGGCTGATTGTGGGGAGGGGAGCTGGGGGTTTGTGCAGAAGGTAGCAGGACAGAGTGTGTTGATGGATCAGATGAGCAACATGGATATTTGCTGTCTGTTGGAACAGGAGACTGGGAAGGGCTGTTTGCAGGTATATCCACTTGAGACACATGTCCTAAACTAGATCTGTGCATCTGTCCCCACAGAGAAATGCCCCCCCAGTTCCTGTGGCCATAGGTTCTGTCTATCTCATCATTTCATATGATTTTGTCTTTTTCATGAGCCTGCAAGGATGAGAAATTCTCGTCATTACATTGATGGAGAGATGAGACCAAACGAGACCAAGGGTTTTGCCAGGAGCACTCTGGCAGAGCCAGCATCCATCCATCCTTCCCTGCACTTATTGACCCACAGCAAGGATGCTTTTCTATGATTAAAAATAAAGGAAATTCCACAAATCATGCTTTTCTCCCAGGGTGGAGGAAAGGATCCCCTGTTGGCCTGCATCTCCCAGGTCCCAGGCTGGTCCTAATGGGCCCTAAGCTGGGGTCACCTATCAAGGACGAGGGAGTGTAGGGATGAGTGTGAGGAAAGATGGGGAGAGGAGAACTGCTGTGAAATCTCTCTCTCGCCCTTTCTGATCTGAAGTTCACTTGTAATATTTTCCCCGACTCGGGTTGCTAATGCGTTTTGTTCTCCAGAGTGTGCGTGGCCCGACTTCCCGCGCAGCCTTTAATTAGTTTCTGGATGATGACATCTCCGCCGGGAATCATTTCGTCGTGTCCCTCCGATCTTGGGGGGAGATAAAGGAATCTAATAAAGACATTCAGCATTTCGAGGTGATGGGTTTGACAAGCTTTGTATTAAGCACAAGTCGCGTTCAAACTTTCTGGGGGGCTGTCAGCACGCTCTGGCTCATCCCCACACAGGGATTTTCCCAAGGGTCTGATGGAGATTTCACTGGTACCCAGTGGAACGAGAAGAGCTGGGGACCCTGTGTCCCCTAAGCAGGGTGTGACAGAGTCACTGTCACTTTGATGGTCACTGTGGAGGCAGTTGTGAGAGAGGCTGTCGTGCCTTGAGGAGAGGTGTCAATAATGCTAGAAAAATGATGCAGGTGTCTTAAGGATTCGAGATCCTTCAATTTTCTGCCTTTCTTGAGGTGTTGCTTGGCTTACAGGGGGAATCCCAGGTGGCTTGGGGTGCAAAAACTGGAAAGTAGATCCATGCAGCGTGTGTGGAGTTGAAAATGAGATCTGTCTAGACAGGGAGCTAAGCTGCCTCCTTGTTTGGCTGCATTTCTTCATGGATAATAATGGAAAAACTTTGCTTTTGTATCTTTCTTCTTGTTTTCTTTTCACTCAGCATCATTAGACTCATTTTAAAGAAGGCAACAAAGTCCACAGCAGTGCCACATCTTCCTTCAGGCATTGTAACATGAACACAGAATTCTCCCAAATCTGAAGGAGGGATTCTGCCTCCTCTTAAAGCTTCTTATTAATAGCCATGCAAAGAAACTCTGGTTTGATTCCCCACAGGTGTGAGGCTTGGTGCTAGGTGTTTTCTTCATTTTTTTTGCTAGGAAAAATGATGCAGATCCTTTCAGAATCTTGAAAACAGGGGAGTGAATCTAGTGAGGCAGCACCTTGACTCCTTAGGGAGCTGCTCTTGATCCAGGCTTGTGACCAGGACCCATCCAGAAATCAGAGAAAAATCCTTGTGCTTGAGCCCCGACTCTCTTATTGTGCCACATTTATTGTGTGTATCCCTTGTTGACTGCAGTAGTAGTGCTGATTTATGCTGTCGTAAGTGGAATCAGATTGGGCTCCCTTTTGGCACTTAGCTATAAAGTTTGTCTGCAGAAACCCTGCTGTTTATGCAGTGAATTATACCCACGTTCACAAATACTTTACTAATGAATGATTGGGAACGTCTTGTTTCCCCCTCCTCCTCTGAGTTATTATGGTGCTGTGCTGTATAACCTGCTGCAGAGACGGGAGTGAAAAAATCTCGTGTCCTCCAAGCTTCCCTGCAACAGGAGCCGTTACCTGTTTGAGAAATCATTTAGACACATTTCGGTGCCGTATGACACATCTCATTACGCCTCGCTTTAGAACGAGCAATTGTCATTAGTTATTTATTAATTGCTTATTAAGCTCGTTATGTATGTCCTCTTTGTTTCCAGCCTGCTTTCTTCATGGCTTTGGCTGCTGCCAGGTTTGTGAAGAGGGGGATCAGTCACTCAGCGAAGCTGTGCTGAACCTGGGAAGGGATTGGTGGTGCCAACCCTGGGTCCAGGCAGCCCTGGGAAGCAGGATAGGCACCCACAAGGGATTTGTGTACAAACCTTTGTGACCGAGCAGGCTCTGAGGCTGTGTCTGCCCTTCCTCACACCTTTGGACAGGCTCAAAACAGCTCCTGATATGATGGGAGGATGAAATGATGGAAGTATGATATGACAGAAAGACAAAGCCCTCTCTGCTTTTCTCTTAACTATAATTGTGTTAGAGCAGCACAAACTGATTTAAAAGCCCATTATAATACACCTGTAATTGAAGGCGCAGGGCTCTCAATTTACTCCCTGGAGGCAGAAAGCTTTGGAACACAAAAGACGGAGGAGGCACCAAGGAGGTGCCTGGCACTGTGGCAGCCAGCACTGCACCTTCTCCTGACCTGGCAGCTACAAAACGCTCTGGTTACAACCTGGAGCAGTCCTGGGGCTGGGTGTTGGGTCCCTGCCTTTGGCAGACCCTCGGTTGCCAGAGGCTGGGCTGGGTTTGATTCAGCATTGCTGTGAGCAGGGATAGACAGCCAGGACTCCCCTCACCGAATCCCAGCAGCAGGACCCGTGGCAGCAAACTCCGTAAAACACGGGGAAGTCTGAGTGTGACAGCAGTAAGAAGCTGTTATGAAAAGCAGCAGCAGCATCAGGCTGATGCTCAGGAAGCTGCCAGTGCACATCACAGATCGCCTGCAGAACGCAAGTCTGACTCTACCTCTTTTTCTTTCTTCCAGACACTTTTATAGTTGTTCTTTGTTGTTTCCTTTGATCTGGAGCAGATGTTGCTCGTGCTGGAAGATGGAGGTTTGCATGTTTTATGAAGGGGAAGCAGGGCTGGGCTTACCAGGACAGCCAGTCTCTCCCAGGCTGTGCCAGGGGCTGAGACCCCTTGGCTGGGGCAAGCACCTGCCCTACCTCACTCCCACACCAGGAGGGGTGGGCTCATCTGGAAAGGTCACAGTTGTATTTCTGCACTACTTGCTTGGCTCCCAAAACTGGGTAGAAAGGGGGTGCTTAAGGGGAAATAATTGCAAATGCTCCTTGAAGAAGGAATAGGCAATTTGATTTGAAGTCCTCTTGCCAGTCCGAGGTGGAGAGGTTGTTCCAGATGCACCCTCCACTCAGCCTGATGTGTGGCTGAAATTTGGGGTGCCAGGGTGTGAGGAGACAGAGGTGGGGACACAGGGTCAGGGGGGAACAACCTGAACAAGCAGCAGAGTCAGTACATGGCAGGAAGGTGGGTGGGGAGGTGATGCTGATGAAAATAGAGGTGGCAGGGCCCAAGCAAGGAGGCAAAGCTGGTGATGTTTATGCAGTTTGGGATGAGCTATAAAAGGCAGCTGGAGGAGTCAGGGAAGGCCCCAGTACTGCAGTGGGTGCCATGGGAGGTGGCAGAAATGCCCGGAGAGCCCCACCACATTCCCAGAACGTGAAGATCTGTGTGCAGCACTGCTGTGGGATGCAGTGATACAGATCTGTGAGCTGCACACCTGTGCTGGCAGGAGCGGGTGTTTGGAGGTGAAAGCGGAGCAGGGATATCGTCTGTGCCAGTGGCAGGAGGGTGTCTGTGCGCCAGGGAATAGATGTGTGTCGGCAGGCACATATGCTCAGATCCAGAAAGACATCTATCACCTGCCTGAACACCCTCGAACGTGGAGCTCACCATATGCTTTGGTTAAATATTTAAGCAAGCTGCTTTCTGTCCTGGGGACTCCTTGTGTGCAAGTGGGCACCACGTCAAGGCAAGCTGGGGCCATGCACCTGCGGGGGGCTGAGAGCACCCAGAGACCTTCCCCAGAACCGTGGCAAAGATGAAGGGGGAAAAAAGAAAGGGTTGGATCAATAAAGCACCAGCCTGCCTGTGGGGAAATCTGTGCAGTGTCACCGGAGCAGCTTGGCCAACGCTGCCATGTTTAATCACTTCTGAGCGAGAGAGATGCTGAACGCAAAAGGACTGCCCTCAAGGAGAGGGTTCCCGCCTGGGAAGTCTGCATTTACTTAGCTTTATTTATTTATTCATTCCCAAAGGGGCACAGCTCCATCTGCATCCTGCATTCGGCAGAGGAAATAGCTCCTCTGCCCCACTGCTGCAGAAATGCCAAGTGCTGGTGAAAGTCCTTTAGTGAAGAGGGAATGGAAGTGCCAGTGACTGTTAAATAATATTATATATATACTTGGATCATTTATTTATTAAGATTTCCCTTCCTAGTCTGGCAAAAGCCTTACAACACACCTGTTTTGTCTCTAGAAAGGCATTTGGAATAGTTTGTGCAGTAAAATATTCAAATATTTAATTAGCATACAATAACCACCGTGTTAAATCCTACCACTGCATAGACAATTCCAGACTTAGTTAACAGCTTCAGTGACGTTTGTCTGGTTTGCTTCCCAGATGTTCTTGCCTCCTCTCATTCCAGATGGGGCACAGTAAATTGCATCTCCCTCAAAGTGTCCTGAGCTTGCCAGAGTGTGGTGAACTTTTCCCCTGTTACATTAGCAGGTTGAGCTGCTTTTTATAGAATTATGGAAAGGTTAGAGTTGCAAGGCACCTTAAACACCCTCTAATTCCATCCCCTGCCCCGGGCAGGGACACCTTCCACTATCCCAGGCTGCTCCAAGCCCTGTCCAGCCTGGCCTTGAAGAGTTCCAGGAATGGGTCAGCCACAGCTTCTCTGGGCAATCTGTGCCAGACCCTCACCACACTCATTGTAAAAAAGTTCTTATACCTGCTCTAAATCAACCCTCCTCAGTTTAAAGGCATTCCCCTTTGTCCTATCATCAAACCCATTTTTTAAAATTTTAATTATGTTTTATAACCTGGTCAGTTGATTTTTGTCTCTCGCCTGGGTGGGAGCAAGTGGGTCTGTGCAGTCCCAGAGTAGCAGTGTAAAGTCTGACTTGTTTTTTTTAAAGCCTCTGCAAAACAAGCTGAATTAGGTCGATGTGGATTCAGCAGTTAAAAACATCAGAAAGGTTCCTCTGTGATGCAGCAAACAGCACATTAAAGATGATGGATACTGCTTTCATTTTTTCAGGACTCAGAGCTGGAAGCTCTTGCTGCTTCCCAGGCAGAGGTGGGCGATCACTGCGCCTTTGCTTGGCTCTTCCCACCTCTGCAAAATGACAATGGTAATACCCCTTGGCCTATTTTAGTTGTGGAGACCACACACTCTGTGCTTTTAGAGCACACACGGATTTCCTGGCTGGCAGTCCCAGCCTCACCAGGAGCACAGTGGGGAAATCATGATGATGTTGTAATTAATTGCATCTCCTCAATGGACCTGGCCATGGGCAGAGCATTCCCAGCTCTGAGTGGTCCCATGAGGAATGTGCCGTCCCCTTAGTGACACTGAAGAATATTAATATTTCTTCAGGTGTTGTCTTTGTGCCCTCTGTTGTCCTGCCCCAGAACCCCCTCTGTTTGGGAGCAGCTGATCCAGAGTTGTTCTCCAGTGCATGATTAGCAGATTAGCCATTGTGCCCAGAGCAGCAAAAAAATGAACTCCCAGAAGCCCTTCAAAACAGAGAATAATTCATTACCCACCTTGATTTCCACTTAAAATGTACTTTAACTACACTTCCAACTACAAACCCTAAATCACCATCATGTTCACAAAAAATCCATCATTTTTTATTTTATTGCACGGCACCGGCATGACATAATCCCTTCCAGAGCGTCTTGGAGTGCTTTACGGATCAATAAATTACTTACCTGCGCAGCAGAGGCATTGCGTGCAAGGCCATTGCAGTCATTCCGGCTTGGCGCAGCCCGGGAAGGTGTGGGAGGTGGGGAGAGGCAGGGAAGGGAGGCTTGGGAGTGGGGTCCAAGTCAGGATTTGGGGTGTTGGGCTGCAGCCCCAAGTGGGGTGAGGAATCTGGCTCGCCCAGCAAGGGTGGAAGGTGCAGGTGATTTGTGGCTCTCCTGCAAAGCGCTGCAGCAGGGTGCCTGCTAGGCTCCGGAGAAAGCCTGGAAATAAACCTGGGAAGGTGACAGTGTTTATTATATTCTGCAGGTGCAGGCTGATAACAGCAGCTGATGGTTTTCCCTCCTATATCCCCAGCAGATCTCCCAGCCCTCCCCAGCAGCCACATGGTGTCCTCTGCTCACGCAGCAGCAGGAGCTGAGCGCTCCCTGCTTGCTCCTCATCCCTTCCCAGCTCCCTCCTCATCACCCCATCCTGTACCTGTGTCCCCTCCTGGGAACAGGACCCCTGTATCTGACTGACTCCTGAGCGCTCTGGGTGGCAGTGATGATGCAGGGGGATTGCTTTCATCCCCACAGAATTTCCCTCCCTTTGCAGAGGTGTTGACCCTAGAGGCTCCTCAGCAGACTCTCTCCATGCCCAGCTCCTCTTGGGTGCTCCAGTGCTTACAGGGGCCTGGCAGAGAGCCTGCACAGCTGCAGGAAAAGCTGCAGGAGTTTGAAAGGGGTGACTCGTGTTTTCTTGGGATGATGCAGCTCTGCTGGGAAGGGTTTGTCATAGCTTGGAGGACACAAGGAATGCTGGAAGTGGGGTGGGAAGAAGTACTGTCTCACACCACGGAGGAGTTTCTCAAGCCTCCTTAAAATGACTGAAACCCCTCTGGCTACACTTCAGCTGTGTCTTCTCTGCCCCCTCTTTTCCCTGTTTGTTCCTGCCAAGTCAGATGAGACTGATGGGCTGCTGCAAAAATTGTCAAAGCAGAGGGAGGATGGAAATTCAGCCTCCTTCACCCACAGTCTAAGATTTGAGTTGAAGCAGAACCAGTTTCATTTTCCTTCTCCTCTTTGCATCATTGCAGTGTCTCCAAAAATCACCGAGATCTCTTCTGACATCTCCATCAACGAGGGCGGCAACGTCAGCCTCACCTGCATAGCCACGGGCAGGCCAGACCCAACAATCACCTGGAGACACATCTCACCCAAAGGTAAGAACCAAACCTTACCAGAAATATTTTGGGAAGGGCACAGCACTCCTTGTGAGTGACTGCGGAGGGGTCGATGGCTCATTCTGTTGCCAGGAGAAGGTGAAATGCACCAAAAGATGTGACTTGACACAGGACTTGGTGACTTTGGTGGAGGAACATCCATCCTGGTGGTCTGGAAGAGGAGCTGATGGTTTTGGTCCTGCAGAGGACTGGCTGTAGGTGCCAGGTTGGGGCTGTCATGCTTAGAGATTTATGCAATCAGGGTGTACTCGCTGTTGGAAGGCACACACAAGGATCATGGAGTTCCTGCATGGGGCACTCACACTGCACATTGAACGTGCTTGTCTGGCCATACTTTGAAAATTTTTCAGGCAATTCTTACAGGTTGCTTCAAAGGAGGATTGTAAATAGTGCAAATGAGCAGGAAAACACATGAAGCATTAATTGGTGGCCTTGTTAATTGGTAAGCAAACCCTCAGCAGAACTGTGTGGGTGTGACTGCTGGGAAGCAAATTCCCAGGCGTGCAGGACCGTATAATTTCAACCCCCTTTCCCAGCTGCTTTTTGGCATTTGCTTTGCATTTTGCTGCCCTGTTATTCCCAGGCGGATGCGGGGTTCTCGTGGGTGAGCGGGGCTGAGATCCGGAGGCTCTGGGTGGGATGAGCCGTGCGGCCAAGCGGCAATGCCTGGCTCTGAGGCTCTGATCCTGTCTAAGCGCTTCAGTTCCACCTCAGAGTCGTGTCTCCCCTGAGGTTTTACCAACGTGGGCTGTTGTTCCAGACAAGTGCCTCAAGCTCTCCTCGGGGACACCCATCCAGGCTGTCGGGCAGCCGAAGGAGCCGACGCAGGGGCGGCAGTGGCGGATGGCGCCGTGGCTGCTCTCCTGCTCAGCTCCTGACGAGGGCTGCGGTGTCTCGCTGCAGCTCCATTGATTTTTTGCTATTTGTCTGTGCCGGAGTGAATGGCTGGGCCAGATCCATCACTCTGCAAAGCCCAGGCAGAGCGAGCTGAGTTGGCGGCATCTCAGCCCCTTCCCTTGACAGGAGCCTCTACAAACCATTCCCCCAGAGCACATGTTGACTGTAGGTGGTCTTGCTTCTGAGCTGGTGGCTTTGGTCAGGGTCTGTGCATGGATCCACGTGCTTCTCCCCACCCCTGAGCGTCTCTCTATGGAATAGAAGTTGCTGTCACTGTGTGTCACCATCAGGCAGCATTTATGGTTGAGGCAGTCCACGTGTTCCCAC
Organism: Lonchura striata; assembly: GCF_050655825.1. NCBI lineage: Eukaryota > Metazoa > Chordata > Aves > Passeriformes > Estrildidae > Lonchura > Lonchura striata. Next base: position 3,402,239 of record NC_140726.1, read on the forward strand.
CTTGAAGCCTCTTCTTCCTTCTCTTCCCTTTGTCTACCCTGACAACATATTTTTGTTTTGCTCAGCCTCCTCAGTACCTGTTTTTCACAAGCATCTTGTTTTCCCACAGCCCCACTCTCCTTCCTACACTCACTCCTGCTCCCCAGAACCCTTGTCTCCTACTCATGTGCCCCTTGCTGCCTTCTCCCACATTCCATCCATCCAGTCCTAACCAGGCTCCCAGCTCCCGATGCCTCTGTCTTTCACAAGGGCTATTTTCTGTTTGCTGCCATCCAGCAGGTTTTTTTCCCCAGGGAATCTTTACATGCGCTTGAACCAGATGTTTCCATTTTACTTAGGACTTAGCTGCTATGGAAACTGAGGATGTACCAGGAGAGGAAGAGTGAGCTAATCAGAAATTACCTGTGGCGCTGTGTAATTTGCAGCAGCAGCTCTTTCCTGATTTTGGCCATGATTAGGCATTCTGCTTTCAAAACTCAAAGGAACAAATGATCACAGAGATTTACCAGAGCCTGGTCTCTTGCTGATGGAGGGTGATGAGCCCAGAGGTGGCCCAAGACAGCTTCCATGGCTGCCCATCTCTGCGGGCAGCTCCTCTGTTTCTAGGTCTGCCAAGCCACCAAGGGGAACCTCTGCTTCTCCATTTTGCATTCACCACACAGAGCAAAGATGAAGATCGGAAGTGTGAGGACTGAAATGAGAGCCAGAGAAAATTCACAGAGATGGTATAGCAGATCTGGGATGCAGGACACATTCTAATTCAGAGTGTCGGGGCAAGCAAAACACAAAGCTTGCTGCTGGCCCCTCTTGGTTGTTGTTCTACTCATCCCATGGGAAGTCTCAAGTGAGCTGCCTCCTGTTCCTTCTCACCATCTTCCTCCATCTCTTCTGAACTGGTGGAGAAAAGAGATGAGGGAGAATTGTTTGAGAGAATGCTGGTGCATAATTTAAGGGTTTACACAGCAGGTGGGGAAGTGGCTCTCAGCAGTGCTGCCTGGGACAGGCTGTGCCCACGCTGTGTGTGCCAGGCACGGCCGCACCAGGAGCTGAAGGACTGTCCCCGAGCTGACACTGGTGAGTGCTGCTCTGTGCAAAGGCACTTCACAGGTTTTATGATTTCCTTGGCACCTGCAAGCACACAGTGCACCTCTTGGTGGGAAATGGAGCAGATAAGAGTGTTTGCTCATCAGGGAGTGCATGGGCAGGCCTTTCAGAGGACGTACACCGAGAGCAGCCCAGCTCCCTGGTGACTGATCTCACTTGAGACCCTTTGCCAGCCACTCCAGGCTCCTCTGACTACTTGGCTGCTCTGTCTCTGCTCCAATGAATTTGCATTCAGTGGCTTGGGCTGGTAAACCCTGCTGGATTTTCCTGACTGCAGCTGTTGCCGTGTTCTAGGAGTCATAAAGACCATTTGGAAGCTCTTTTTGTTTGGAGACCGGAGGAGTTTCTACAGCTAGGATGAGGAGACAAAGTTCATGGTATAACTCAAGAGCTCAGTGAACCTGAGCAAGAGAGTTTTCTGCTTCTGATTTTGTGAAATGCAGTCATGCTGGCCCTGTTGGTGCCTCCATCAGTTCTCAGACCTTGGTCCTACCTGTGCCCATCTTCATCCTCCTGCATGAACAAAAGCAGGCTGCTGGCTCTGGAGAAGTGTTTTGTGAGCCTGTGGCCAGTCCGAATAAGGTGTGATACAGTCTGTCTCCTGTCCTTCTACTTCACTTCTCTCTATCTTATTTTATTTCTCCTCCCAGTAATGCTGTATTAACTCACAGCAACTCCTGTTAATGCAGCTGAACAGATTGAGGTGGAAAAAGAAGTGAAGCTGCTGGAGTCACAGCTTCTTCTGCCTCAGCAGAGGAGGTTTAACAGCTTTGAGACTCTGTCCTGGGCTTGGATGTCCAGCTGGCATCACAAATACCAGCAGAGCTGCCAGGCACTGGTGCTTCAGAACTCAGCTCTCTGAAACTGCTGTGAGGTGCCATGATCTGGCATGGGATGGGGCAGCTCAGACCATAGGGATGGCAATTAAGAGAAGCATCTTGAGGGTGAAGGGAGGGAGCAAAAGAGGGAGAGAATTGCGTCGGTAACAGTGGCCTGGATGTAACACCTGGCATGAAGGCAGCAGCATGTGCCCAGAGGAGGTAGAAATTGCACAGACCTGGACTAAGAGGTCTGAAAGGCAATGCTCTGTGTGCCTATAAATATTAATTTTGCACCCTTAGGTGCCAAGCACGTCTGTGTTTCCAAGTCTTTGGCTGGATTACAGTCCCCAGCCTCAGTGCTGATGCTGTCTGTAAACTGCAGCGAGGTCTTCTAGTTAATAGCCTGGTTTTGGTCACTCAGGTGTTTCCATAGTTACTGAGCTTTTTATTTATTTTTGGGGGGTAACTGATGTTGTCATGGCGATTGTCATATTGTCGGGCCAGTTTTCATCTCAGTGGATGAAGGCTGAGATTTCTTGGCTGGGAAAATGCACAGCACGCCGGGCCACCGGGCTCAGGGTGATGCCAAGGCACTGGCAGAGAGCGTGGCACCACGTTGAGCTATCCAGGGGATATTTATCTGTGCTGCAGACACAAAACTAGTCATGCCTCCCATTTAGCTTGGGAAATGTGCCAAGGAATTGAAGTGAGGGATCTTCCAGGAGGAATGGAGGCTCAGCAGACTCTGTCCCAGGAGGAGCAGACACAGTTTAGCAGTAATGATGAGGAGGGCTGTGTGGGCAGACAAGTGAAGTTATGACAGGGGCAAAAGGAAAGGGTGTAAAACTGGGGGTGTGCGTGTGGATCCCTCCACTGGCTCATCCAGCACTGCTCTGCCACACACAGACATCCTGAGCCAGAGGCTGCATCCAAGTCGTCATCCTTAATGACCCTTGATGGACTTTTCTGCCATGGTTTTATCTAATTGCTTTTTGATTATTGCTGTAGTATGATGGATTCTGGTGTGAGGCTTAAGACAGTGGCTGCCAGGGTAGGAAAACATTATGGTTTGGCTGATGGTGTATTTACTAGTAAGAGGTCTGGTCGAGAGGTCTGTGTGGTGGGAATCCCTCATTAATCTCAGGATTAAGCTGGGTGCTGAAAGCTGGATCCCGTGCAGAGCTGGAGTCCTGAGCTGAGGCTGAGCTGTCATTTGTGGAGCAGGTGATGCCTCAGTGCTACAAGGCAGAGACTGGGGAGATGCTCGGAGGATCCTGATGTGGCCACATCCAGGATATCCCCCATGATCAGCCCGTTTAACCTCCACGGCCTCCCTGGAAGAGGTACAATCGCAGCCCCTTGTCTCACAGAGCTGTGGGAGGATAAACACATTCCAGACGTGAGGCACTCAGACGCAGCAGTAATCACAGCTCGTATACACACTTAAGATAGATGAGACACGGTGGCCTGATGTAGCAGAGGTCTCATGAGATCATCTGTCTATACATCAGCAGCAAACCAGCAAAGGGACTCTGGGAGAAGTCTGGTATATTTGGATATATTGATTCTCCCTGGCTCTTGGCAAGGTTTGAAATGAGAGGACAAACATCTGCAAAAAATATCTAGCTTGAAGAGGTGCTTGTCCCTGGGAAGGGGAGACATCCTCCTGTCTCAGAGGTTTGTCCATTAAGCACATTGCCTGCTATCTTCATCCTCCCTGGAGAGGAGGCAGAGGATATTTATAGGTTGGACACCAGATCTGGAGCCCAGCTGGGAGGCACAGGGAGATGGGGATCCACTTGGGTGGGAAAATCTCTTCCTGCTTCTGTGCTGCCTTTTTCCTACCCTGATGAGCTGCACGTGCTTTGAGATTGCTCCCATTAGCCCGGCCTCACATCACCTCGTTAATGGAAGACCAGAGAGCCGTGTCCTCTCCTGGCCCTTTTAGCAGGGAAATACCTCTCAGAGGGAGCAGATGGTTCATGTTAGGCTCCTTCTGTGTTCATCCTGGGTCTTGTGTCTCTGCTCTGCCTCTTTTCTGCTTTAGAGATTTGCTTTGAGCCAAGATGAGTGATGTGTCAAAGGAGGGAAGCGAGTGCTCCTGCTGTGTGATGGAGCTCAGAGCCCAGCCTGAGCTGCTGGCTCTGCTTGGGATGGGATGGGATGGGATGGGATGGGATGGGATGGGATGGGATGGGATGGGATGGGATGGGATGGGATGGGATGGGACGGCCACCATGTTGTACATGCTGTTCCGCCTCACTTTACTGCATGAGTCCCTCCTGTATTTTGGGGTCTGGGTGACTCAACAGAGGTTCAACTGACACACTCGATGGCCAAGCACCTTGTCCTCCTTCCTAGAGGTAGTTACAGGCCTGGCCTCTACTGTATTAACTGGAGCATTTCAACTGGCTCCAATCCTGTCGGCAGCTCAACCGTCCCCTTGTTTACTGTTGAAATAATTACTGCTTTGCCATAATATTAGCTCTGAGCCGTGACTCCATTACCATTATCACCGGAATATTACCCATTTATTATCTCCCAGCAACCCTGGAAGATGAACACTAGGCTTCAGAGACCAATTGTTTTACAACAGACAGGATCTTGGTGTGCATTGTTTAATGAGGTAAACTACATTATAGCCAGCATTAATTTGGCTGCGGTGCTCTCCACTAAATCATTGTTAACCTGTAAATCTGCCACCACTTTTGATACTCCTTTAATCAACATGTGCCAGATGGAGCAGCCGGGCAAAGGGTCAGCCGTGGTCCAGCTCTGCTTGTATCATGTAGGATACACAAATAGGAGAAATAAATAGGGTGAAGTGGCCATGGAAAAGCAGACTTTGGGATGGACACTGTGGTTTTTGTGTGGTTGTGGTGATGGAGGCAACTGGCATTGCCATGGGTTGCTTGAGAAGAGTGTGGACCCATGTGACCACCAGCAAGATCCTGACAGGGATCAGGGGAAATATTCAGCCTGTTGAGTGCCAGCAGCTTCCCCATCAGCTCCCATGGGAGAGGGATCTGACCCAGCAGGAGAGAGAGTCTGGTGGAATCGTGGCATGGGCTCCAGGTTGTTTTTCTCCAAGGAATGACTAAAACTTCATTAGCATGGCATGTGGGGAGCTTCTTTTAGCATTTCCCTTCCTGATGCACCCTAGTTCCTCCTGCTTGTTCAAAGTAATGGGAAGATTATGTACTTTTATGTGTATAAAAGTAATATTTTTGGTTCCCTACATGGTGGAAATGAACTCTTGGCGCTGATTTTGCATATTTGGCATTGCTGCCTCTAAAATATGCATCTTGGTACAAAAATAAAAAGATTTTTCCAGCTACAAATGAGGCAATGTCTTTCCCTTAGGAAAAGGGGGGGAGGAAAAAAACCCTCTTGGTTTCAAGACATTCCCTAAATGCAGCTTTGCAATGTCACACTTTCCCAGTCTGCCAGAGGCAGAGAGGGATCTGCTCCTCATCACAGTTTGGGGAAGCTACCCTAATAAGGGAAAAAACAGGAAGCCTTGCCTGCATCCCCAAATTTTTTCCTGTGTCTTATCCCCTTGGTCCCCGATCACCTTTCCCACAAAGATGAGATCTACTGAGTAGTTACAAATGCGCTGATCTGTGCTTGCACGACGTCTCCCTCCAGCAAGAATGGGGTATGTTAATGGCGTGGTGGGACAAACCTAACAAAACCCAACACACCAGCAATGTCATCTTGTTGGATTTTCCATCTCTTTACTGCTGAACACAACTCCCTATTTCCCTAATAAATGCGTGGCTTTGTGTTGCTCCCTGCCTGGGACTCTCCTTTCATTCATCTGGCCTGGGGAAGAGCAAGGGACAGGAGTGTCTGAGATTCCAGAGATCTCCACGCAAATTAAAACCTTTTATCAGCCCCTAATAGCTGTGCAAACTAATTATATTTGGGCCAAACTTTGCCAGTGACTCCCCTGAGGTATTATTATAAAAATCTGAGCTGTGGAAATGCGTCCCCATTCTGTCAACACCAGGTCGCTCCAGCTATAGAAAACTCTGCTCTGGCTCCTTTTAGCTCCCATGATGTGCTTTGCATAAGCTGCTGCTGTTGTTTTCAGGAAGGAGAGAGCCTGGTTGGGCTGTGTCACACGTGGCCCAGGTCTGCTGAGCCAAGGACACGGCTGTGTGCTGGGTAATAGCACTGAAATATTTATTTCTACAAGCCCTGCCGGCCTGGCTCAGTTTGTGGCCATCAGTGTGACTTTGGGGCTGTGGGTGCACAAGTACTTCCATCCCTGGAGAAATGGGATGTGGTGATCTGGCGTGGGAAGGATGCTGGAGAGATGTGGATGCTCAAACACGGCAGGCAGGAAATGGGATGAGCAGCCCAAGGAGGAAGCACATGAGGCTCTCTGTGGATGGTTTTCCCAGTGCCAGTTCCTTGCTGGGTGGCTCCTTGTGGTGATGGAGCTGATTTGCACCCAAATTTGTTCTTTCTTTTCCCTGGCATCACCATTTGCTCCATTGCTTGTATCATAACCTTGTTCCCAAGCTTGCACGGGGTAGGGCACCAAAGATAACCCCCATGTTCACCCACCCCCACTGTCCACAGATGGAGGCAGCACAAGGAAATGCTTTGAGCCAAAGTTCCCAGTGGGAAGGGGTTTTTTGCCCTGTGCCACCATTCCCCCACCATCCGTGCGCCCCTCCTGGGGCGCAGATTGCTGGCTAATGGGGCGGAGCTACTGCAAGCACTCTCCATTAATGGAGCAGAATATAAACAGAATAAAGCCTTCATTTCCCGGGCTGTGATTTCATTATTAATATACTTTACAGTTCACAGGTTGTTCATTTGCTTCCATGTTTTCTCAGCTGGTGTAATCTGCTGCGCGGAGTGAGAAGAGTCATAAAATTTCCATTTCCAGTTGAATGTGCGTCCAATTCGCCATGAAATGTTTCTCTCTGTCGTGAATATTAAGTGCCCGAGGAGTCAGTGGCCCCGGGATTAAGCAGGGCAGGTTGCCAGCCCCTCTCTGTGTGCCAGGGGTGCAGGAGAGAAGTGGGTGTAGAGAAGGAAAGGTGACAAGGCAAAGTGGGGGGACTGAGGGAAAGACCATGTGGCAGAGGGAGGAAGAGGGAAAAGAGGAGAGAAAGTGAGGATAGAGGGAAAGGGAGGAAATTGAGTAGCAAAGAAGCTTCAAGGAGGGATGTGGAGGGCAAAGAATACTCTTACAGGACTGACCTACACTCACCTCCTTGTTTCCCTGTGCCATCACCTTGACACTTGTCAGGGAAGATGTTGCACGAGTGTTTGCCCCAGTTTGTAAATCAGTTGTTGATGTCAGTGCTCGGTCACTGCCATGGGCCTCAGGGCTGTGCCCTTCCCCTGGCCTGGATATGGGTAGAAGAAGAATCTCATTGTCTCTGGTGAGGCTGAGAAATGCTGCTGTGCTTGTAAGGGCAAGGATCTGGAACGTGCTGGTGAGCCAGAGTGGCTCAGCTGCCCCGTTCCAAGCTGGAGAACAGCAGTGAAGCTACAGCCACAGAGCTGTAGCACCATTGCAGATGCAGGAAAAGGGTTTTTCACGTGAATTTCGGAAGAAAAAAAAAAAATCCTGTTCTGCTCGTGTTAAACAACCAGCAGGAAATTTGTTGTGTATTTAGGGTATTTAATGGCTTGTAGCCAAGCAATGGGTTTCTGGGACAAGGAAGCAGAAATTTGGGCAGTTGTGGCAGGTGGCCATGCCCCGAGGCTGGGAAGGTGGTGGGACCAGCAGTGCCAAGGAGGGGTGCCCACAGCTGCAGCGCCACTGGCAGTGAGCACATCTGGCAGTACATCTGGCTGCAGCTGGAGGTGGTGAGAGTTGTGTACCCTGCTTACCCCTCCCCAGCCTTGCAATAGTAGCACGGGATGTGCTGTCACTGCTGGGAAAGGGGACAAAAAGGCAAATCATGGTAGCATGGCCAGGCTATGGGGGTAACTTGGGCGCTGCCCTGAGCCGATGGCATCGTTTCCTTCCGACTCTTTGCTAAAATTACTTCAGCCACAGCATTCCTCACTGCAGGGAAAAAAATGCCTCTTCCTTTCCCATCTTCTCTTGGTCGAGTCAAGATAATAATAGTCTTTTTCTGATCCCCTGAACTTTCCCATCTGCTTGGTAAAACAATGGCAATTCTTTTTCCTCCTGGCCTCTCTCTCTGTCTTCCTCTCTTTTATTTTTATTCTCCTACGGTATAATTTAAAGCCAGAGCAATGCTGTAGCCCATGGGTTTTTCCCCTTCCTGTGACACACTGCTGTTATTTAAAATGGCATTTCCCTTGCAGAGCAGTGCCTCTCGCTGCCCTCCCAGCTCCTGTAGCAGGGCCAATACCTACACAGAGGCCTGAGGAGGGGATGATGGGCTTCAAGGAAGGGCCTCAGCCCAGCCTCCAGTCCCCCAGTCTCAGCCACCCAGCATCATACATCCCTGAAATTCCTGTCACCACCCCATCCCCCCTCCCCAGGCCCAGGGCATCCTCACCAGCCCCCCAGAGCCCCAGACCCATCCAACTCAGCACCCCTGCGTTTCCCTGGCTTCGCTCAGTAAGCCACAATACTGTGAGTGATCCTGCAGAAATGGAGACATCAGTGCCATAAAACACAAGGGACAGAGCAAGGCCACTGGGCTGGAAAATAGCGTGTCTGAAAAAATAAAGATGGGATAAAGATGATGGAGAGGCGACAGCGAGTCTCACCCTGCCATGATTCAGATGATGCTGGGGGGTGAAGAGTGGTCAGGGGGTCCCAGGGGAAAAAGAGAGATGGAAAATATCCCCCATTTGCAGAAAGTCATGGCAGCGACAGAGTCAGGCTTGCCATGAGCTGCCTGCTGGGATATGTGTGGAGAAGGGAAAGTTTCCCAGATCCCCATGACTTCTTGCCAGCACTGGGGATGGATTTAGCTGACACTTGATGCTTATTTTTTTACTCTAATGCCATTATGCCACTTGCTTCCCATCTGAGGGATATTTCCCTAATGCGGCTGAAATACGGCTTAACCGAGGTTACAGCCATTTAACGCTTTGCATTGCAATTGCTTCTTAAGAGCTTGTCCTGCGGAGAAAGCCTTGGGGTTTAAATTTGCAGCCGGAGGGACCCTTCGGTCCTGGCTGCCAGCAGCTCTTTTTCACACAAATCCAGAGGAAAGCAGAGTGCCTCGAGTTTGGCAGGGGTTGGGAATGATTTCTCCTGCACAGCAATGTGATCACATGGAGTTGTTGGGAAGGGACGTGGTGGATCTCCCATGGAATTTTTTCGGGTTCTTTGCAAAGCACCTGCAGATAAACAGGCAGGAGCAACCTTGGTTCTTGCTCTCCTTGCCAAGCCCTGTGTACCACAGCTTCTCCCAGAGCCAGGAAGAAAGCTGCCAAAAATGGGATGAGCTCCAGAGGAGCCAAGTTGAGACAGGATTTAATGGAGGAGCAGCGTTCCCACAAACAGGATGCGTGTTTGAGCGATTTTCTCCAGCAGCATCTGTCGCTCTCCAACATCTTGGTAGCATTGCAACAAATTATTTAACCACTACCCACTGTACCCCATCTGTTAGGCAGCCCCTCCACATGGATGGGGCCCTACTTCCCACCTTTCCAGAGGAACTCACCGGCAAAGGCTGAGCGCCAAACAACAGGACAAATTAAATCAAAAGCACAGCTTCGGCACCCAGGGGGAAAATGCACATCAGCTTTGACTTATTGCATGGCGCACGCTTACAAGAGAGAAGCAGCGGCTTTTGTCACTGCAAGGGGCCATGAAAAATGAATTAGGGCCGCTGCTGGGAGAGGGCATGCAGGAGAATCTTTCATTCCAGCAACGCTGTCCTCTCTCACCTTGGAAGCAGCTACGGGGAAAAAACCACAGGGAGGAAGGAGGAGGAAGGAAAGGAAGGAGAGAGGACTTTGTGTTGGATGGTCTGGGCTGTGGAAGAGACCACGGGAGGAAGAGTGGAGCCAGGAGCAGTGCTGGTGCTCAGGCAGGAGCTGCTGGGAGATGCTGTCTCCTCAGGAGCTCTCTGGAGAGGGCTTGGCTCTGTGGGAGCCTCGACATTGATTTTCATGTACCTTTTGCATTTGTTTTTGCAAGGAGGCAGAAAAGCTCCGTGGGAAGTGGCTCCATGCCAGTCACAGCTTCTGCCGAGCATCAGTCCCTCCCAGTGTCACCACAAGGGTCACCCTTGCCTTGCCAGGGCCAAGGAGAAAGGGATCCAGCTCATGCTGGTGATAATGGGTGTCATTAAGAACAGCAGCTCTCTAATGAGCCCTGCACCCATCTTTGCGGCAGATCTGACATTATGTAAGCTCTTTGTGAACTGTAGCCATTGCTAATTTGCTCTAACAGGGGGACACATGCCCTCTGGACCTTTTCCTGGGGTCCAGTGTCCTCCTCCCAGGAGGAGGCAGAGGCTGGGAGAGGCTGAAGACAGTCGCTGCCACTTTGCTGAGCCTTGAGCTGCCTCTGAGCTCTCCCTCTCACCAAATAAAAGAGCTCATTCTTTATTCGACTCATTTACTCCTGAGTTAGAGCCTCGTTCAAGGGTGGTTGGTCCCTGAGTTGTTTTGTTTTGTTTCTTTAAATATTAATTTCCATAATCCATTTATTTCCCAAGGAACTACTTCTTGCAAACAAAAGGTTTAATGCTCCTCTTTTATTCCTGGTAACAAATAAGTTGTCTGAGACGTGCAAAAATCCCGGCAGCAGCGAGCGTGCGCCGGCTGATGCCACAATCCATGCTAAGGATGCACAGGGATGGGGGAGATGTACCCCTGAGGGATCACAGGTGCCACAGCAGCATCTCCCTGGAGGTGCTCGCCCAGAGAGGGAGGGCAGCAAGCCCAGCCAGCACTGGGAAGCCCCCACAACCCGGGATTCCAATCTTTTGCATGGAGGCGTCTCTGACATGCCTTTTTGAGATGGAAGATTTGAGAGCCGAAGGCCAGGAAGCACAATAGAAGATAGACTGCTTGTACCTCATTGTCTGGAGAATAGATGGGCTGCAGGCTCCCGGAGAATAGGAGCTGCCACTCAGGTGGCTTTAATAGAACAGGCGGCAGATAGATTTCAATAAAAGAAATGAGTATAAATATTGTTAGCGGAGAATAGAGGGAAAGTGAAAAAGATCTTGTTTAACGAGTCACAGTGGGAAACTTTCAAGGACTTTTAAGCTAAAAACTCTTCACAATGGTGCTGTAATGGATGGCTCAGGCGACTTGGCTGCTCTGCGTAGCATCGGTGCAGCGAGCGGAGTGGGCAGGTGTCCCCAGAACACCGCAGGGAAGGGCACGGCACGGAGTCAGGGACTGGTTTGGGTTGGAAGGGGCCTTGAAGACCACCTCATTGCCATGCTCTGACATGGACAGGGTCACCTTCCACTGGACCAGGTTGCTCAGGGCCCCAGTGCCTTGCTTTCGCTGTCCCTGGTGTTAATGCCAATACATGGACTCTGTGTGACCACAGGCTGAGTGACCAGGAGACGTGGTGGCATCTGGAATACCTCTGCACGTCACCAGTCCCTGTGACTAGTGAGATGTGTGGCCTGTGTGGCACCTAATAGTAAAATCAGAATTGTTGTATGAGATATGATCCCCTCCAAGGGTGATCTCAGGTACACTGGGCAAATGGAGACACAAATGTGGGTCCTGTCTTAGCTCCAGCTCTGCATTGATCAGGAAGTTGAGGAATGTGTCTTTCCTGTCTTGGTGATGGCTCCGTGTTGGGATGTGCCTGTCAAAATCCCCATGTCCTGACCCTGTGGTCCCAGAAATAGGACCTTCAGCAATAGTCACCTGTGCTCATGTCAGCACAAAATCAGGCTTGGGCAGGTCCTCCCTTGTATCTTGGAACAAAACTCAAGGCACTTTCAGCTCACCTATGCCCCAAAATGTTGGAAGGGGAAGAAAAGCCACAGTAATGCATGGCCACAGGCCAGGAGAGGCTCCCACAGCCCCAGGGAGGAGGGGACACTGATACCAGTGGAGGAGAAGGACTTTATGTCGAGGATTTTATAGCCACCCCTCTCCTTCAAAGCTTGTGCTACTGTGCACAAGGAGCTGTGAGAGTTCCCCAAATCCAATGTAATGAAGGGTCTGAGTAAGGAAAACGTGATGTTTTCTCTCTGTTTGGTGACACCAGACACACATGGTGATGGTCACCACCCTGGGGCGTGAGGATGAGGAGGGACCTCAGACTGTAGCACTGGAGTGATCTCCTGCCAAGCTCCCACATCCCTGAGTGCTGTGCAGTGCCAGACAGTGAGTGCACCATCCCCTGGGGCTTCGCACAACATCAGGCCACGGAAACATGCTAATTAATGTGGAAAAGCATGTCAGAGGAGACATTTCCTTCCTTGTCATCAGGAAACTTCAAAAACAGTGGCTTGGCCCCGTGTAAGCACAACACAGACTCTGATACGCTGTGTGCCCGTTTCTGGGGAGACGGTCCCGCTTCTGAAGGCTTGTGAACATGAAGAACAGGAGGTGTGTACCCCGTACCTCACGTAGGTGTGCCTCCTAAATGGGTTGTTCAGCTAAGGGGGGTCACAGATAGAAATGGGCTTGAGCCTGCTGTTCAGGGATGCAGTATTCACAAGAGGAGGAAAGGACTTTGTCTGGGTCGATAGGGTAATCTTAAAAAAAAATCATTTTTTGAATGATTGCGCTGGATGGTTTCCAGCAGGTTAATTATCCCTAATCTTTGTCCACTGGAGCATGGCAGCTTCAAGCTGGCACAGGGGGGCTGAAAAGAGGGGGTGCATGGAGGAGATGCTGCCCTAGCTGGGGTCATTCACCTGATCAAACAAAAATGGGGAAGGGAATTTCAGAAATGCCTGAACTTTGTTCCTTACATGTTAATTGAGCCATCAGGAGAGGGTAATAGTGGTTAATAAGAGGTGAAGCAGGTTCATCCCCCAGTTTGGCTGGGGCATGTACTGGAGGCAGCCTTAGCTTCTTGTTTACCCACCCACCTGGGACTGTGCCCTGCCTCCTTTGAGAGGAATTTGGGGTGATTTGGGGTGGTTCCTTTCCCCTCCCACTTCCCCATCTTCTCTGATTCTACTCAATCTCCCATCCTGCACTTTTCCTCTCGCTGCTGCATGAAGGAGGGGTGAAGCAGGTCTCAGGTGCCAACAATTCTCTTATTACCTTTGTGTGTTTTATTTATTTACCATAAACTGTTATAGGATGGCCATCAGCACCGCATCGGGGTGACGTTTGAAATATATGGCTCTCGGGTTTAGTGCGTCACTCGGAGCCAGGAGTCTGCACGATGTTAATTTTTATTGCCAGAAGTAGCCATAAATTGATAGTTGAGAATTGCTGTAGGGACTGTAATTAACTAGTTACTATTTCACCTCCAAAAGGAGCAATGTTTCACGCTCCTACTTTTACTTATCTGGAATCAGCTGCTGTCAACATCCGCTGAAGCCAGTATAAAGATTTATAGACCTTGGAGGTAAATATTGACTAATGGGCAGCTTGGCTTAATGTTCACCTTGAAGGACAATAAATTGTGCTATTGATTGAAGTGAGATGTCAATATCTGCATTGTTGTAAACATTTTAATAAAATTATCCCCATAAAATATTCTATTTCTTTGGCTCATCCTGGCCACTGGGATCAGTGCCTGGAAAATGGAGCAGCACAGTGTAGAGGGCAGGGCAGTGCTTTGGGATCACTGGTGGGACTCTGAGCACCCAGAGACCAAACCTGCTGTGGGGTCACTGTTAAGCTTGTGCCTTTGGGCTTTAGAGGTGAAAATCTTGCAGCCCTGGGTGGCTGGGCTGGCTCAGCTTGATCTGAGGTGCAGGGAGTTGGTATGGACACAGGGAAGAGCTCCAAGGAAGCTTTTTAAATGGCATCACAGTCAGCCTTCAGCCAGGGAAAGCTGTGAGCAGTGTCCTAGAGACCTGAACATGGCTGCAACAGTGAGCCAGGGGACAGTGGCATGTAATTAATTTGGGAACATGTGTTCACTTTCTGGTGAGTTATTATCTTGTCAGAGGCTCAATGGAACCAAACGGGGAGGAGGAGTCAGAAGGGAGATGAGTCAGGATGGGAAAACAAGGAGAAGTGAGGGAAGGAGAAAGGCATGGAGGGAGGAATATGGACGCAGGAGGCATCTGCCCACACCTCATTGCATCCATGCTGTGTGGGACCCCAAGCACAGCTTGGCCATCTGTTGGGCTTGCCTTGGTGCTCCGTGCCACACCAGGACCTCGCCTCTGTGGCTCCTCCACCACCGTGATGGTCAAAATTCCCCTTCCCTGAGGCTTTTAACAGAGATCTGCAGAGCGAGTCCCAAACAGTGCGTGGTGGTCTGTGTGCAGCTTCCTGCTCACTGAGCACAAGGACTCAGGCTCTGCTTTTCCATCTCCCCGGCTCACACTGGGTTAGTTCATCATCCTTGGCTGATGAGCAAGGATTACACTTGTGCGCCATCCATGGCCACTCCATTTCTAGACTGTATTATATTATTAGTATTAATAATAATAATGATGGGCGCTGGCTGTGCTGGTTTTCTAGCTCCTGAGGAGATGAGAGAGCTCTCCATTAATTCCTGCAATATTTCAGCTCCTAATTGTGCTCAAGCAGAGACAGCCTTGAAAGTTCTCACCATCAGCTCAGGCGCAGAGAAGGACTGATACCTCTGGCAGAGCTCCTGGAGCTCCTGTAGCTGCAGGGCTGTGGTCAAGCCTTACCCTGAGCATTCCCGAGTTCCAGGTGCTTCCAGGGTGTGGTCCCACAGAGTGAAGCAGCTTTATGGATCTGTTTTTCCTGTAAAGCCTATACAAGGTATAGGAGAGGGCAGAGGAATGTTGTCTTAGTCACCTGGTGCCACCTGCTTTACGAGCTGGCAGGGACTCTTTATGTCACCTAAATATTTGAGATACTGTAGCTGGCACTAAGGAGGCATCCCTGGGCCAGAGCCACTTGCAGGGATGGTTATCCCTAATGCTATGGTCATCTGAGCATGGTTCACATCAGGCTGTGCACAGGACAGAAACAGGAGTCATCTCCAGCTCAGAGCATCCTGTCTCAGTCCAGGGCAGGCTCAGTTTGGCTGTAGCCAAATTCCCAGGATGCCAGACCCTGAGTCCCTGCACTTCAGGCTCTGCTTCTCCATCAGATGATTACTGTGCACATATCTCAGACTTCAGTGCAACGCAGGCACGGAGGAGACTTTCATCCCCCAATTTCCTGAGCTTTTGCAGGTGGAAATCTGACCCTCACAGTTACTTTAATGAAGTCTTTTGCTGGGGAACAAAATGCACTCGAGCTGCTTTGCCCCCTGATCAAACCAGACACACAATTATGGCTTGACTATGGCAAGAGCTAATTCTTGCCGTGTGTGAGCCAACTCTGGAACTTGGGAAAGGACCTTTGGTGAGTTGGCAAGCAGTGTTATCTGAGCCTTTGCGCAGCCCAGAGTCAGATTTGTGCACGGAGCATCTGAAGGCCACCAGCTGTGTCCTTACTTTATCAGCAGGCAGCGCTGTGCTACAGAGAAGCCGATTCTAGGTCAGCCACAAAAAGGAAATTTTTTTCCCCTTCTCTCCTTTTTTTTTTTGCAGTGCTGCAGGGCCACTGGATGTAAAGCTGTAATTTTTGTGTCTGTAAAGAATATTGATTTTGGGGTAACGCCTTCGTATCTCCCCCTACAGTTGCATTAAGTTATGATGAGCTTAGCAGTTTGCACCACGAGCCACTCGGGTGGGAATTTCAGCACAGGGCTGAGGACGCTGGTGGATGTCAGCAATTCATCAACAGGAAAACTCACTTCACTCCTTTGCAAAGCTCACAGGGCTGCCTTCCCAGTTAGGTCAGCCTGGGAAGGTGGGATACACACGTGCATGCATGGGGTGCTCAGTTCAGGGAGGAGTGGACACGCAAAGTCCCAGGGATGCTGTGTGGAGGTGGCAGCTGCGAGTTCTGGTGCAGGGAGAGAGAGCTGAGGTGGGATTTCATCACTGCTGAGCATATCTGCACTAGTTTGAGTTGACAATAGTGGCACCTGGGATTGCAGCAGCAGGATCCTGGCAGATGCCTGGGCTGCTCACTGTGTCGAGTTGTTCCAGGGCATTACAGGAACACCATCAGAGCTGGCTCGGGTCTTTCCATGGTGGGTGGTGGAGTCTGACCACTCTATTCCTGCCGTGTGGGAAGAGATGCCATAAAAGCATCAGCCGGTGGGATGCAGCAGTGTGTGCCCCGCTGGGAGCCTCCCACGTGTGGATTTTGCCTGCATTTGCTGGGAGCAGGATGCACACGGTTGACCAGTCAAGCGCAGCGAGTTGTGGCCCATCAGGTCACGCTGGCACAGACAGCAGTGTCCGGGTGGGAAGCGAGGGCTGGCCGAGCTCACGGCACCCCCCTGGGACCAGGGACCCGTGCTTGGCCTCTCTGCCACTGGCACTCACTCCCAGAAACAGCTGTCCAGAGCTAATTTATTTCCTAATGCTGCAGCAATGTTAATTTATAAATTACACTGGTAATTCGGGCTATTATTAATTTCAGATGGTGTAGGGCAAGCCTAATTAAAATATGACACCAATTGCCACACATATGTACCAAGGACTACCGTTTAAAATTTATAGGAATATTAAGTGTGACACAGGGCTCAGAGATGCTCAGTGCAGTAATTACAGCATCCTGGCTGCAGGAGATCCAGTGGGGAGATGTAAACAACAGGAAAGGGAGAAGCTGTCCCTGCTTTGGGGCTGCAAAAAGTAATTTCTGCTGGTGGTTTGGGGGAAGAACTTGGGGAGTCTTGTGCCCTAACCTGCTCCCGACCAGCCAAGCACTGTATGTTTTTCCAGGAGTTTGTCAAAATAAAGTGAGCTCCTGTAAGGGATGGGGCTAAAAGATGCCAGAGTGAAGGAAATTACACTGATTGCATCTTTCTGGCTATGAGTGAAACAAGAAGCTGCACAAGTGCCTGGATGGGGAAGAGGGGGACAAGTGCAGCCTCCCCAGAAATGAGCCTGGGGTGGCACAGGGATGAGGTGGTTCAGCTAAAGGGAGGTGTTGGCAGCACCACTAATGGGAATAGACTTGCTGTGAATTAATTGAAGCTGAAAAATTAGAGAAGGGTGTTTATGTGAGCTGAGTTAGCCTGGAGGTATCTCCCAGCTGGGGAGATGTGCAGAGATGAGCTCAGGTAATTTTGCAGGGTGCAGGTTTGCCCACTTTGCCCACCCTGAGCACCCAAAGGATATTATCTCCAGCAAGTGATGCTGTCAGTGGGGCCAGAGCTGCTGGAGCTGTCCAGTGCTTGCAGAAACCTTTCTTGGCAAAGATTTTCTTGGAATCAAGGGGCACAAGGGCATTCTGGGCTGGGACTGGCAGGCTGGGTGTCCTAGTGCAGAGTGACATGCTCACAGATGGTGACCAGCCAGTGGGCACAGGTTTGTTGTGCCTCCCAGGCCTCACTCAGGGCCCTCTGCCTCTGCAGCCGTGGGCTTCATCAGCGAGGATGAGTACCTGGAGATCACGGGAATCACGCGGGAGCAGTCGGGAGAGTACGAGTGCAGCGCCTCCAACGATGTCTCAGCGCCCGTCGTCCAGCGAGTCAAAGTCACCGTCAACTGTGAGTGCCAGGGGCCATCAGGGGACAGGGGTGGGGTGGAGAGGGTCACCATGCTGCCCCACAAGGGAGAGGCACTTGGAAGTGAGGCACACAAAGGCCCCATGCGAGACAGACGGCAGCAGTTTTTTGAGCAGGTGGTGTTTTGCCCTATTTTCCTCTTCTTTTCGAGCTCCATTTTTTTCTACCACCTCCTCCTCAGCTGTCTCCATCAACCTGGGTTTTCTGCCCATGGAGAGATGCTGTGCTGATAACCTCTGAGAAAAGAAGTGAGCAGTAAATAGAACTTTTGTTTTTTTCTGTTAGAAAAAATGAAAGAGAGGAAGCAAGCAGCATATTTCATGTTCAGACATACATGAAGACCTTCCTAAGCCCCTCTCTGGTCACTCCATCAGCTGGACATGAGTTAACAATGAGTTGGGTTTGGAAGAGAACCCTCATGAAGCTGAAAACCTCTGGACAGCAGGACCAGAGTGGCAGGAGCTGAGCAGGGGCTCAGAGATGATTTTGTACAGGGAGAGAAAGGAGATCTTGAGGAGCAAGGGGAAGGGATAGTGCCATAGTAGTTGTTTGTTTGCTTTATTATACATACTAGTAAAGAACTGTTATTCCTGTTGCCATCTCTGCCTGAGAGCCCCTTTGATTTCCCGATTCTAACAATTCAGAGGGAGGGAGGGGGTTTACATTCTCCATTCCAAGGGAGGCATTTTCTGCCTTCCTTAGCAGACACCTGCCTTGTAAACCAAGGCAGACGGGAGTCCCAAAGGCTGCTGGGTGCTCACCCCAGGTTTCCCCTCTTCCCGCAGACCCGCCGTACATCTCGGATGCGAAGAGCACCGGGGTGCCGGTGGGGCAGAAGGGCATCCTGCTGTGCGAGGCCTCCGCTGTCCCCTCGGCCGACTTCCAGTGGTACAAAGATGACAAGCGGTAAGAGCCTGGGGGGCACAACAGCGGGGAAGACACTGACCCCACTGCACCCAGTGCCAGCAGCTTCAGCTCATAACCCCTGGCACAAATCTGGTTTGGATACTGAGGCAGGTCACCCTGACAGCAGCAGGCTGTGCTTGTCTGGGGCAAATCCAGGCATTCCATCAGCTGGAACTGCCACTACCCAGGATCGATTACAGGCTTTTTATTTAACTCATCAAATTTGCGGAAGGGGATTTTCCCAGGAAACCTCTTTCAGCCCCCACTGGGGGAGGATTGTTGCTGCCCGTGCCTCTGTTTGAAGGTGTTGTGGTCAATCCCTGCTTGGGTGGAGCATAATGTCCAAAATGGATATTGGCAGCACAAATCCAGGCACTTAAGAGTGGATGAAATCTCTGTCATCTCTTTAAATGCTTTGGCCAGAAGGCAGCTCTTGGAAAAGCAAAAGAAATGTGGTGTCAGTCAAGACACAGGGTTTGCTATGCCCCAGAGACAGCCTGCCCTGCTTTGGGGTGAAAACAAACCTTTTAGATCAACCAGCACTTCTGTGTCCTGCCAAAACAACAGCACAAGGACATGGCTGAGGAATGAGGAGTGGAGCAGCACAGCCCAGGGTAGGTCCCACTCTGGAGAAATTGCCTCTCTCTAAGCCCAGGCAAAGGGGTGTTAACCAATTTTTGTGTTGATTATCCCTGGAAAGCCCAGAGGGGCCATGGTGCAGCCAAACACAGGACAAGCCGCACTAGTCACTGATAAGGAGGGGTATTTTGACCAAAAAAGATGCTCCAGAAGCTGGAGGGAAGTCTGGGTCTGCCTGCCTCGCCCAGTTTGAGAGGAAAGGAGCAGCAGAGGGTACAAAGCTGCGGATGTTTGTGTGGCAGATGAAAGGCTCTGCTCAGAACTAGGTCAGATCACGAGGGCCTGCAGAGCAGCGGCAGGAGCGGGCTCAGCCCGCCTGATCAGCACCCAGCGTGGATCATAATGGGAATCTGGTACTTCCCGTGAGGAATTAGCAAGTAAGAGCTAAGCAGGACAGGCACAGCAGTTCAGGGAAGCCCAAGCACTTGGTTAATGCTAAAGCGTATGTGCTGGCTGAGAGGCCTCCCTGCTGTGATGGGTGCCTATTGCAGCACTCATCGGGACACGCTGGGATGAGAGAAGAGGAAGGTCACAGAAGGCATTCTGCAGAGCAGAGAGGACTGAGGACATGAGAGGGAAACCGGGCTCTTCTGTAGGCTGGGAATGAGCCTTTCTCACATTCCCTCCCCAGGCATGGGAGCATCCCTCTCTCTGCACAGCATTTGACAAGTTCCAGCAACATCCCATGACTCTGGCGAAGTGAGGATGCCTCTGATCAGCATGGGGGTGGCATGGGCTGGCAGCTGGAGATCCAACAGAGCAGCATCCATCTTCCTTATCTCTCCCAATACCTTCCCCTCTCCCTCTTCTCCCAAGCTCCATGTCCCCACTCACAGGCACAACCAGAGGATAATGGCATGGAAAATAGCAGGCACTTCCCATCCTGATGTCATCCCAGTGACCTCCCTTTTCTCTTTTCTCTCAGACTGGCTGAAGGACAGAAAGGGCTGAAAGTGGAGAACAAAGCCTTCTTCTCCAGACTGACTTTCTTCAACGTCTCTGAGCAAGACTACGGCAACTACACCTGCGTAGCCTCCAACCAGCTAGGGAACACCAATGCCAGCATGATCCTCTACGGTGAGTAGGGCTGAGGGAATCAGCCAGCAAGGGGGAATGGCTTCGCACTGACACCACCAATGGCACAGACATGGGAAGGGTCTCCCATGTCTTTTGGGGGAGATGTGTATTTGCTGCTGATCATTTCTGCCCTTGGCATGTGGGCTGGAGGTTGTGGTGAGTCCTTGGGATGGGGAGAACCTCCAAAGATGCCTCCTGATTCAGTGTCTCCCACTATTCAGAGGTGTTTGGCACTGTGCTTGGGATCTGCCATGAATACCAAGTTAGGAGCTGGCTGCAGGTTTCCATCTTCTTGCTCTGATGAGTTCCTAGTAGAACCTTGGTGTGAAGGCATGCCCCCTGTGTCAATGGGTGGGAGGAGAGGTGCTGCTCAGTGTCATTGCTGCCCCATTCCCATGTGAGAACAAACAGGCCCCCTGCTCCATCCCCTTCCAGGTCATGTTTTCTGCTCCTGCCAAGCAGACACATCCTTATTGGAGGTGCCAGGGGAGAGGGGAAGGTGTGGAGGGCAGGAAGGAGGAGAAGGTTTGCACCGTTGTCCCAGGACTGTTCTCCCTGCATGCTGGAGCTGGGATGAGAGCAATGCTGACACTGCCCATGGATGGGAAGGGCTGTGATTGATTGACATATTTGTCAGACCTCTTCAGGTGGCAGCAAAACCAGAGTGGGGGCTATGCTCTCGAGGAGTCAGAAACTGATGACAGATCTCATCCCTGAGCACTGCTTGGGGATATTTTCCTGCTGGGGTATGGGGTCTGTGGTCCTTGCAGCTGAACCATGCAGGACAAGTGGGGACTGGGGACCTCCAACATCTCCCTGACATTATCCTCCTCCTTGCCACCCAGTTGTTGTGCCTGGTCATCTCCTTGTCTCTTGGTATTGTAAGGTCAGAGGGAGCAGAGCAGAGTGACAGATGAGCCTTCCTTGTCCCCACGTCCCTCAGGGCAGTCTGTGCCCCAGCCATACAAAGCATCTTGGGATAGGGAGCAGTCCCACAGTATGTTCTGGGTCCTGGAGCGTGCTGGGGCAGTGGGAGGCACGTGGAGACTCTGGGAAGTCCTGTCCATGTCTTGGGGAGAGGCTGGATGGATTCCAAAGGAGCGGTTTGTTTAAGGATGGTAGGGGATGTCAGGCTTTGCCAGGGGCACACCACAGCCGTGGGGTCAGGGTGACATCACAGGACAGGCTCTTCCTCCTCTGCCACTGGTACTGGCAGCTGTGCCAGGTTCCCCTGAGCTGTTACAGAGGACTTCCATCCCATCTTGGATGCTCAGCCCCATTTGCTCCCCCAGTAAAGTCCAAGCTGTATGTGATGAAGGTTCACCTGTGCTTAAGCCATCGTTACCATTGCTTAGGAACAATCTCAGTTCTCTTCCCCACCAGCCTTCCTGGTAATACAATAACCCCATGTTTTAGGGATACCAGCACCTCTGGCACTGCAAAGCCACCCAGGCTGGCTTCAGCTGTGCTAAGTGCCTGACATAGCCTAAGCCACATTCTTAGCCGTGATGCTGTAGCCTTCCAATGTGTTTCTGAGGTTAAACTCTTGATTAGTGGGGAACTTCAGTTTGGCATCTGCAGATCCAGGCTGGATGAACAGCCTAAAAGTACCTGCTGGAAGCTCTTGGTTTCTTGGGTTCTAACCTGTCTCTGGGACTCATGCTGTGATGGCAGTGTCAGGTGGGAGGCAGGGAAGCATCCTGCAAAAGTCTAAGCTTATTTTATGATCTCCCCTTAGCTTTCTGGTCTGACTGTGAATCCCATCGGGGAGCAGAATCAAAGTCCTTTGACCACCCATAATTTCCATAAAGGCTGCATTGATTGAATGATCCCTTCAAGTTTTTAATAATTGAGCCCCCTTGGGGGGTGACAGTTCCCTGAGGAGACTGTGACATGCAGGGGTCCCCCATCTCCTAATGGAGAGCTCCCCAGCACCCCCAGGAACAACCTCTCCCTATTTATCAGGAATGTGATGGCCCCAAACATCACAGGGCCGAGCTCACCCATGCCTTCCCAACCGGTGTTTTCAGTCTGGGGATTAATATGTCTTTATTTATTGATATATTTCTTTATTTAATGCAAGATAGGAGGGAAGTGGATGCAGTGGCAGCACTACCTGTGCATGAGAAACATCTAATCTGTGATATTTTGGGGGACAATTTTGTCAGTGGCCCCTTTTCACTGAAGCTGGATGTTTTGGAGTTTTTCCCCCACAAATGGAGGTTTAATCTGTGCAGGTACCGCGACATAAGCCTTTTTGGGATTGTGTGAGAGGCTAATGTAGCGTTCATCTTTTAATCCTTTTTTTAATCTAATTTTTCATGGAGGTCAACTAGTGCTTTATTTAACATGTAGTACTCGTTATTCCAGACCTGCCGCCTCATTCAGCGGCTCATTTGGTGCTGTCTGGGATGTGATAGAGTGCTCAGGGAAACCACATCATTCTGTGGAGTTGGAGAAAAAGCCAACCCTCTGCTTCTCACCCATCACACAGTCCGTGTTGCTCCCAGAGGTGGCTGTCAGACCATAAATCTTTTTGGGATATTGAAGGATTAGTACGAGGGATGGAGGAGAGCTGAGCCCCCTGCATCCCCATATCCCAGCCCCTGTGCTTTGCCTTTTGCACAGGGTGCAGCTACAGGCTTTGCCAGGTCTGAGGTCCCATATTCATCTCATCTCAGAGATGAGGAGACCATGGCCCCACAGCAGTAGGGTGTGATTTGGGCAACAGATCCCATTTCTACCCCATCCACTGGTTTTCCCACCCCAGGTTGAGGGCAGGCTGAGGGAGGTGTCTCGAGCCTGAGCTTTCCATTGCCCTTTTGCCTTAACTTTCCCTTGTTCTTTAATTTTTAGAAGAGACAACTACCGCTCTGACACCCTGGAAAGGTCAGTAATTTGGGGGTCCCCCACAATGCCAGTGCTTCCCCTACTGTTCCCCTTGGGCACCTCTGGCTCCCACCACACCTTATCTCAGTGGGAGCCACAATACCCACCCTGTGGATCTCCTGCCCCACATCCCCACTGCTTTCACTGGTGTAGGGATGAATTAGGGCTTTCTTAGCCATCCTCCCATCCTGCCCCCTCCTCGCCAGCCTATTGTGCCTGTCTGGTGGTGGTCTGTGCCTTCTGCATGCCTGTCCCCATCCCATGGTGTTTCACTCCCTCCCTATTGCCAGGGCATAGCAGGGATGTCTTGGGGCTGCTTTCCCAGTGCTACTGTGAAAGTGGGCCTTGTGGCAGCTCCTTCCTCCTCTGGGATGATTCTAGTGCCATTTTCATGTGATGAGATAGGGGTGGACAGGCATTTGGTCCCCTTCTTGGTGTTATTCCTGGCCAGGACAACCAGCTCTCTGCTGTGCAATCTTACTGTCCAGCCAACTGGCTTGGTGTCATTTTGATTTTGGGGTGGCTTCATTGTGGTGGATTGAGTGGTCAGTCCTTGGGATGACTTGTAGATGTCTGTGGAGGTAGCGTGTGAGACCTGCATTTGTGAGGTGTGAGGTGTCTGAATGTGCTGGAGAGTGTTACTGGTGGGAAACCAGATGGTTACTGATGCTCAGTGCCCTGGTCAGGTTTTGAAGTGAGGGGAGGTGTCCTGGGGTTTCAAAAGCAGTTGTGAATCAGACCTTGTGGTCAACCCTGCTTCCACAGGACATGAGCATGGATACATTCCTGAGGTCTTTTTCTATCTTAATCTTCTCCTGGGCCAACTATTTGGTGAAAAAATGGGTGTTTTGGTGAAAGCCATTGGCTGAGACACTCTCCACATCCTTTCCTATAGTGAGCTTTGAACTCCTCACTTCTTGTGGTCCCCATAGATGGGTAGGCTTGGCTCTTCTTGACTACCCTCCTCATCCCATCTCCTTGAGGCGGTCTGGGCCCATACTGAGCCCCACAGAGACTCTAAAGAGGTGCAAAACACCAAGTCCTCAATGTAGCGCTGCTGGCTGTGTCTCTGCAAGGCGGGCAGGTGGTTACTGTCCCTCCCAAGGGACATTAGTGGGCAACAGGGTGGTCGCCCCGGGGTGGGCAGAATGTGCTGGGCAAAAACTGTTATCTCCCCTACAGGTGTGACTGGAAAACTGGGATGAATTTGGAGGAGGTTGAAGGGGTCTGAGGGAGGTCGGATGGTGGTGATGCACAGGAAGCAGGCTTGGGATGAGGACTTCAGGCTGAAAAGAGACCACAGAGGGTCTTGTCCCAAAAATTAGCATTTGTGGGGTGAGGGATGGCTCTTCCCATGTTCTTAAAACAGCACAGACGGAGGGGGACACCCAGAGAACTCTCAGAGCAACCCCACCATGTGCAACACCACCGGGCCCCCAAATAGCACGATATTTATTTTGTTTTGTTTTGTTTTGTTTTGTTTTAATCTTTACTTTCATGGTTTCTGCTGTTTGTTGACTTTGTGACCAACCACGGCGGGCGTTCCTGTCCCTTCCCGCAGGCCCTGGTGCAGTGCACGACGGGAACAACGGCGCGTGGCGGCGAAGCGGCTGCGCGTGGCTGCTGCTCCTCCCGCTTGCCCACCTCGCCCGCCACTTTTGACCCGAGAGCCGGCCCGCGGAGTAGCGGCGGCGACGACCACGGCCAGCGAGTGCAAGCAGAAAGGAGAGGAAGAAAAGAAGAAGAAAGTGTTCACCGTTTCCGAAAATAATCATAAGAATTGAGAGAGTATCCGGCCAGGCCACCTGGGGGAGGGGGAGAGAGGAAAAACATGCAAAAAAAAAAAAAAAAAACCCACAACGGGAATTTGGAATGGAGAGAAAAGGGAAAAAATTAATAATCCAAGGCTTCCTGCTGAAGATGCAAGCGACTGAGTCTTTTTCTTTTCACCCTATTATTTTTTTTTTTTGTCCCCTGCCACTTTTTCCCCTGTTTTCACCATTCTCTGCCACGGGCCAGCACACAGGATGGATGGGGCCATCAGAGTGTGGCACTTGTCCCCTGCCCTGTCCCCTTCACTGCTGCTGCCCGCCTGCTCCCTCCCGTAGGACTTTCCATCCAGACACACTGGTTTTCTCCTTTGCCAAGATTTCCCCGTCTTCTCATGGACTGTGCCGCCATTTGTGTTTCAGAATATATATACATATATATATATCTCCATGTATACATATATATATGTATAGATATATAGATCTTCAACAGTTACCACACCACCACAAAAGGAAAGGGAAGAAGGAGACCGGCGTCGAGCCACGCTTTCATCGTACCATCCGCGGACATCGTGAATGATAAGGGATTCTGAGTCATGGTTAATTTTATTAATTGTATTTTCTGATACGAGCCTAGAACTCTTAGTTCCTAAAAAACAGAAATGCAAAAAAAAAAGAGGGGGAAAAAAAGGAAAAAAAAAGAGGAAAAAACCAATCCAAGAGAGGGGGAGCAAGTGGAGAGAAGTTTGTTTGCCGAGGAGACGACCAGCCAAGGAGGTTTGTGAGCCCGGCGAGAAGCAGGAGGAGGAGGAGTCCTGTGCTGAAATACCCCCAAAACTGGCCCAAAAGCGGTCGTCTGGACAGTTCCTGCCGAGGGCACAGACGACACGTTGAGGTGGAGGGAGATACTGAATCTTTTTATGGGATATATATATACAGTATATATAAATATACATATATATATATATATAATTTTCTTTTTTGTTAGAGTTCTAGCCACAGTTCCCAGCAGGGTCCTTCCGCTGCCATTACTGCATGCTGTATATGGAGTTAGGTGTGTATCGGTTCTCAACGAGACAAGTGTCTCGGTCCACACATCCCTGAACCCCCTCGCCTTTCCACCCTCGGGTCACTGGGGACAAAGGGTCACAGGGGACCGGGGCCCCTCTCTGTCGCTTTTTGCCGCGTGGCCCTGGCCTTTTCGCGGCGGAATAAAGCGAGCTGAGGGACAGAGGGAGATCTATATAGCTCAGTTTTATATTTTTATATATATATATATATATATGTATGTATATGTGTGTGTGTGCGTATGCGTGTGTGTGTGTATATATATATATATATATATATATATATATAATAAAACCATGAAAGAATTTAGAAAAAGAGGACGAAGCAACCGGCCCCTGCCGAGGTGCAGGACCTGTTGCCTCGCCATCCATTTCAGCGGGGGTTTCTCCTGCAATTGGTTTTCCTCCTTCAATTTCCTTTCCTTCCCTGTGGCCGGCGGCGGGGGGCACGCGGGGGGCCCGGGCGCGGGCAGGCAGGCGGCGAGGGGGCTCTCTCTGCCTATCCATTAAAACGATTGTTCCATGTGGCCGCTCCGTCTGGTTGTGGTGCTCATTGCCGCGGGGGCCAGGGCCACTCCGCGTTCTCCCCTTGCGCCACCAGGAATGGGGAGGGATGCTGGAGGGGGAGTGGCAGATGGGAGCACCAAGTCATCACAATGGGCCAGGAGAGCTTTGGAAAGATGGACCTCACGGCTCAGCCCAGCAGGAATGCTGTCACAGGTAAGGCTTTGGTTAGTAGATGGAGTGTGAGGCACAGCCTGATTTCCCTGCTCAGGACCCCACTCAGTGCCCCTAAGCTCACCTGTGGCTCTCTAGCCCAGCTGCACAGCATTGCAGGGGATGTTTTTGGAGCAGAAGTGAATCCTGCATGGGAAGGAGGGACAGAGTGATGTGAGGTGGGTGCAGGGAACAGGGTCCCCACCCAGTGCTGCATACAGGCAAAGCACAGCAGGATTGTTTGGGTGTAGGTGCATTTTGCTGTCCATGGAGCCTTGTCTCCATCAGTGTCTTGGTTTTTGGTGATGCTGGAAGATCGCTTAGTGAGTTTGGTCCTCAGCCTCAACTGTAGCCTCCATGGTGCCAGTTTCTTCAGGTCACCTGACACATTTGCAGGATCAGAAGCTGGTTGCTGTTGATGGCATCACAGTTTTGTGTGAGCATTTTTTATTTCTTGACCCTATGAAGGAGACATGAAGAAGGAGGATGGGAAGGTGTTGTTTTGAGGTGGGACAGCAGTGTCCAGGTGATACCGACATTGGGTAAAGGAAAAACCATGCTCAGGCTTTGTGGCACATCCAAGTAAGGGACAGGGTACTGAGGGTGTGGGGACAGGACAGCTGGGGGCAGGTAGCAGGGTCAGGATGGCAGAGATGTGTTGGTGTTGGGTCTTTATGCAGCTCCTGCAACTCCCAGGTTGGACCAGCCAGCCACAGTAGAGCAAACCTGGTAGGAGGGGAAATGCCCAGATGCTTGGGGGTAATGGGGAGGGATCCAGGGATAGGTATGGAGGTAACAGGGCTCTCTCCCTCACCTCCTCTCTGTAATTGTAACTTTTTTGGTGTTCTAGGTGAGAGATCAAGGAGTGTCCAGTGCCAAGCTAGCAGACAAAGAGGAAGTTAAAGAGAGAGAGGCGGCTCGATGGATGCATTTATGTAATAATTTATTGACATAGGTAAGGGTGTCTCTTGGTGCGGGGGAGGGATGGAGGTCATGGTCTGAAATATGCCCTCCCTCCCCCTGGATGTAGCAGCTGAGGTTCTTGTCCTGAGGAACAAGTTGGGCGTTGCTGAGGGCCATGGAGAAACATCCCTCCCAAGGCAGGAAAAGGAGATGGAGGATATCACAGATAAGGCAGAGTGGGTCTGCATTGCCTCCTCCTCCTGCTCTGTGATGGGGACAGTGCAGACGAGGCATCAGGATGTGCCATGAGCATGAGCATTTGGGCATCTGTAGGTATTCACTCTAGTGGAGGCACATCCAGCACTGGGTATCAGGCAGAACTGGCATGGGAAGATGGGAAATATTAGGGAAGCACAGATTATGGTGAGATCCCCAGGGGCCACATGCAAGAGGTGAGTGTTGCTTTGTGGCACCCGTAGTTACATGAAATCAACTCCCTGATGGGTTGGGAGTTTTTGGAAGAGGTTCAAAGCAGAAAGTCTCCCATGGCAGTCACCAATGCTTGATTCACTGCAGGTGACATTGAGGAAAGTGGGCCAGGTGACACATCCCTCCCAGATCCCTTCCCTCAGGAGGCTGGTGAGTTTTGGGAAGCACTTACCTGTCTGCTGGGATCACTCGAGGGGGACAGCAAGATGTTCCTGATGTGCAAAGTCAGATCAGCTTATAGCAGAGCTGGGATGGAGCTGTGTACTTGTTGTGGGGTTCAGAGACAAACTCTTGGGACTGGGCTTTTCATTCCCCCATTGGGGAAGACGAAGGGAGGTCTCAAAGTGAGCAAGATTCTGATGGGTCTGTCACAGTCCCACTGCCCACAGTCTCCTGGCAGCAGGTCTCACACTAGAAGAGCTTGTGGAATGTTTTCTCCTGGTTGATGGTGTGAAAAGGTGAGGTATCCCCTGGGAGTGATGGGCAGAGTCTACTGAGATTACAGCCATGTAAGGGAGACGCTGGAGGTCACAGGTCTTCTGCTCCTGGTCTTCAAGGGTTTTATATTTTGATGAAGACATTTGGTCTGTGTCACACACTGCCAGATCATGACAGGAGCAAACCTTGGGAGGGCATTGTCTTCAGAGGCGTCCCTTCATGGGGGCAGGTTTAGTTGTCAGAGTGAGCGTTGTTGCGAGATGATGGAAGGGATACTGGGAATGTCTCAGTCATGGAAAAGAGGCCCCGGATCATGCTGCTTCCATGGTGAGTAGGTGAGTGATGAGAACTAAGACAGTCCTTACCCTGCAGGACCTCCGTCAACAGGTGCGTGCTCATCGCTCATCAGCAGACAGAGGTGGGCAGGAGCCGAGACTCACTGCTGGATTCCCAGGGGAGATGCATGGATGGGGTGAAGGGTGGCCCAAACAGCAGCAGGCCCCCAGCTGTGGGGCTTCAGGCATCACTGTCACAGGGGATGATCAAAAGAGCGTCCAGCCAAGTGCTGGGTGGGACCCCAGGAGCGGCAGAGGTCCCAGGCACTCAGGAGCCCTCCCAGCTCAGCTCAGCAGGTGCCCAGCACCGCATCCCTTCCCTGGGGTGTGCGGGACCCCTGAAGCAAAGCCCCGAAGGTACAAAGTTCGTCAAACTTTATTGATACACTGCACAATCACAACCATCTCTTATTCTTGCCGAATTAGAAAAGGTTACAACTACAATGTAACATGCACAAATCTCAGGTAGTATAGCCACCCTTGGAATACAATGATCGACAGAAACTCAAGACCGGCCATCACGGCCGTCAGCAGGAGAGACCCAAGAGCCACACTGCCCCCGCCCTGGGCACCCGGCCACCTCCCGGGCATCCAAACATGGAGAGCAGTGGTCACAAATGGGTCTGCCACCCGGCAGAGCTGCGGCGGGGCCGGCCTCAGACAGCCAACACGTTCCTCACAATGGCACGTTACATGGCACGAGAAAGTCAAATGCCGTCCCGGCAGGGTACAGGGGAGCCCACCCGACCCAGGGACAAGGATGGGATGGGGGCAGCCCTGGCACCAGGCCCGCCAGCCTCAGTGTGCGTCGTGGCATCTCGTCGCCGCCACTCTCTGACTTGCCATGGCCTCTTGCCCTGTGACTCTGCAGCATTTCCACTGTGGGGACAGAGAAATTTGGGGCTGACCAAGGAAAGGGTGGGGTGGCAGCGGAAAGTGGTTGTGGGGCAGTGCGGAGCAGTAAAGGCATCAGGGCAAGGTGTCTCCTGTACCCACGGTATTTTGGAGCGGGCATGTGGGGAGGGATGTGCTGTGCTGGCTGAAGGCAGTGTCATCCCCACACGATAAACATGCCCGGGGCCATGGGATAGGACCCAGATTGCTGACAGTGCCACCTTTCTTGGATGCCAGTGGAGGAGCAGAGCAGCACCGCAGGGACCGCAGGACGCGGACTCACCCAGTCAGTACCGGATCCCGTCCACCAGGTAAGCCAGCGCCTCAGGCCAGCGCTGGGGCAGCCCCTGCCTGGGGCCAGGCGTTTTTTGTCAATCAGCTGTGGTACGTGTTGGACATCCAGGATGGGCAGACAGGAGCATCCATGGAGATTTTGTAGCAAGTCCTGGGCAGCCCATTGAGAACAGGGATGAGGATGGGCACGGCTGCATAGAGGACACGGTGGTGGCCCATCATGGCCTCTGGCTCAGGGTGGTTTTTCCATCTTGTGTGCTGAAGGCTGGCACCCCAGCTTCCTTGCAGCCACAGAAAGCAGGTTTGGGCAGCAGCAGAGTTTGCAGGGGGAAGACAGCGTGTGCGTGGCCTTTGTTCTTAAGTCATCTCACTTATGGAGGGAGAAGGAAGGGACAAGGCACGGGGAGGTGCTGGGTCAGGACAGGGGACACTCTATGTGCTTGCTCAGTGCCTTGCTGTCGAGTCTCCCTGTCGCAGCAATAGGCTCTGGTGCCACTCTTGACTTTTCAGGAGCAGGATGGGAATGTCCATCCCCACACTGTGGCATCAAAGCATTCCTGGGTGGCCATGGAGTGACAAGAAGGCTCAGGGCTGCCACAATGTACCAGGCAATGGGGTCCATGGTGCACGAGGCTATCAGGAGCACAATTCCATATGCAGGGAGATGGCATGGCTACTGCCACCATGGGTGGCAGCTCCCAGGGTGGCTAGAATAAGCAGAGAGGGCAGAGTCTGGGTGTGTCTAGTTTGGTGTCACAGGCAAGTTGCAGCAGGGAGCATTGGAGCCATCCTTGTCCCTGCTGTGCCAGCACAGCAAATTGACAGAGCCCAGGCTTCCTCCACAGGGTCAGACACATCAGACTTTCCTCAGGCAGGGACACGTGATGAGCATGAGACAAGGCAGAGTGAGGACATTGCAGCTCAGGGCCCCATGAGGGGCAGAGATACAGACGGTCATGAACGTCAGAGCTGTAGCAAAAGGGCCTTGTCAGCTGGTGTTTCGATCTGTTGTACAGAGCCTCTGCCCCACGCTGCTGATGCTGTGCTTTTGATGTGCAGGTTGGAAAGTGCTTGGAAAACAAGCCCAGAGAAACCTCCCCAAAAAGTGCTGGCAGAGCATCAGGGTGAGAGCCATGGGGCAGCCCCTGCCATCAGGGGGGCAGCAGCAGAGTGGGCAGAGATCTGGAGCAAGGAGTGAGGGCCTGGCTGTCCGATGCAGCAAGAAGCCTCTAGTCTCTAGGAGGGCCGGTGGCAGTCCCCAGGGCTCACATTCCTGAGAGAGCAGCCTCGTGTCCTCAGGAAGGTGAGTGAGGGGGTTTTAGTGGGAAGCATAGGGGAGCGATGTCAGCTGGAATAGAGTAGTGGGAAGTGCATGACCCTGCTTGTGTTGGGTGACCCTCTCCCAAAGGGCCAGAGAGCATCCTGTCAGGAGCAGAGGCAGGTGATGGGGGCCTGGCGACATCGGGGTGCTTAGGGAGGAGCTTTGGCGACGAGAACTGACATTCAGGACCGAGAGGGCTGAAGGCAGAGCCAGGAGGCTTCAGCCTTGGGGTCTTTTTGGGCATAGGCGGCTTAGTGAGACGACGAGACGGACATCCCGGTGAAGGCTCTGGGCAGCACCCGCCCCGACGGCTCCGTGCCCCCGGCGTTGGAGATGAGGCAGCCACAGGGTGCACCGTCCGTGCCGGGCCACATCCCCGGGGCGATGGTGGCGGGTGACAGTCTGGTGGCACGTGGTGGGGTCTGTACAGCGTAACCGGCGGCGAGAACGATCCCGGCACGTGGGAGACGGGGCCATCCTCGGACGCTCGGCACCGCCGCCCGTCCTCCGGTGCATCGCCCGTCCGATGGAGAGGAGTCCCCGGGCGGCGCAGCAGCCGAGCCCGCGGCGGGGGAGAGGTGCGGCGAGGCCTCCCGGGACCCTCCGCTCCCTTATCAAAAGTCGAGAAGGAGGCGAGCAAGGAGGGTGGCCCAGAGGCAAAGGCCAGCAGCCACCCGGGACGCTGCGTTGCCGCCATCGTGCACCGCTCCGGGCCCTGTATGGAGGAGAGAGGAGAAAGACAAAGGAGAGCATTAGGGCCAGCTCTGAGATGGTCAGATAGAACAAAGGGAACCCACCTCGGCATTGTCCCTGCAGTTCCCCTTCACATTCCATCCCTAAGCTGACCAGGGTGTTCTGTTCCCCCTTGGAGGGGTGGTGGATTTGTGCATTATTTGGACATTGTAAGTGTTGAGGAGGAGGTGAGGAGGTTTGCAAAGAGCTTGAGGAACACTTAAGGGAGGCACAGTCCTTGTATGAGGAGGAGGAGGAGGATGCCCTGGGCAGGTGTCAGTCCAGCCCCACCATGCTTGAAGTTGCCCTCCTTGGGGATGCAAACAAACATGTGAGAGCCATCAGGACCAGGGGCCTTGGTGCTCTGGAGTGTCACAACTCATGACTGGTGACAATGGATTGCTGGCTCAGGAAATGGCATTGTCCAGATGTGGATTCTCAGGTATGCAGGAGCATTTTGGGGTGCTGGGGCAGGCAGGTCAGGCAGGGTGGAGGCTGGTCATCTGATTACACCTCTGGAGTGAAGATTTGTTGGGGTTTTTTGTTAGGGCTGTTATTTGGACTGCAGGGCACACAGCGGGGCAGTCAGGGAGGGATGAGACAGCTGGGCAGAGTGAAGGAAGCAGAGGCAGCCACCACACACTCTGCCACAGGGCCATGGATCTGTCTGCACTCCCCACGGCCATGGAGAGGCATCTGGGGAAGTCACAGGTCTGAGTCCCAGTGCTGGCGTTCTGAAAGGGAAGAAATGGAAAAAGAAGTGCTCAGCTGTCTTAGCATCAAAACTCAGGGCATGGACAAAGTGTGAAGTTAATGGGATTCTTACGCATTTGTGGATATGCTCTCAGGCCTGCAGTCACCTGGAATGGGCTCATCATAGAATCACAAAATGGTTTGGGTTGGAAGGGATCGTAAAAACCATTTTGTCCCACCCCTTGCCATGGGCCAGGAACCCTTCCATTATCTCAGGTTGCTTCAAGCCCTGTCTAACCTCACCTTGGACACTTCCAGGAATGGGGCACCCCCAGCTTTTCTAGGCAACCTGTGCCAGGGCCTCACCACTCTCAAAATGAAGAATTTTTTCCCCAGTATCTAAACTCATCCTCTTTCAGTTTAAACCCATTCCCCCTTGTCCATGCCCTTATCAAAGCGGCTTCCCCACATCTCCTGTAGCCCCTTCCAACCCAAATCATTCTGTGATTCTATGAAATCATATCCAGGTACAATAATTTCCTCAGGATGGTGTTATTCCATATCTTTATCTACTGATTTTTTTGTGAGCATTTATCTTAATTCAGGAAGAGGCAAAGGAGAGTCTGAGATGTTAAATCCAAGCGCTGCCAGGAGGTGAAGGAAATGATGGGAAGATTGAGTGATGAGCGAGAAGCTGTGTCATGCCCATGCTCAAACAAAATTGATTATAAGAGCACATGATCATCCAAGAGGGGTAGAGCTGCTATGCCATAATCAGATATTTCCTTGCTGAATAGACCCTGTGAAATGAAAAGTGGAAACCCACATTTGTTAGGGGCAGGTATAACCTTTGCAGGTAGAATAGAAAGGGCTTCTTATCTTGGCTTCTCTCAGACCTGTTACTGCTCCCTCTTCTTGGTTTTGACCCCTCAAACCAATGGCAGCAGCTCAGCACATCATCCAAAATCATTAAAATAGTGAAAATTTCTTCAGATTTAATACTAGGTGCTGATTAGCCTTAAACTTTTCTGTATTTACACCTGTCCAAACACTGCTAAATTGGTGCTTTTCTCTAGCATCTCTATAGATGTGGATTTTAATGTGTGACTAATTCTTATCACTATTTTCTAGTTCACAGTTCTGCACTGGTTATTGGCTTTGATTTAATGACACTTTTAGAAATTTCATAATCTATCCTAAAGCAATTGCATTGTGGTTGAGTTGGAAAGCTCCCAGATAAATAAGTCACCTAATACAGAGAGGAAATAAAACTAAAAAAGCTGGGTCATTACTAGAAAAAAATAAATATTTTCTCTTAAATTTATTCTTTATTCTTTTCTGTGGAAGAACACATTCTGGTATCAGACAGCTTGGCCTTGTAAAGATTGTAAAGATACTGTACAGAAGAGACAAGAATAAAGATACAGGGACAAAATAAAGTAGTAATTAGATACGATCACAAAATCAGGGCAGATGGCTCATTTTATCACAGGCTGCCTGTGACTCCTGTGTGTTCTCTGAACTGTCACTCTCTATGGGAAAAGGACAGCTCCCACTGGGACAGGGAGAGAACTCAACTGAGGCTCATCCCAGCAAATATTTTGGTTTTGCTTTGCTCAAACCCCAGTGCCTGGGCACTGTGGTGTGAGTGCACCTGGACTCTGGCTGCCCCTTACTCAGCTTATTTATTATTGCAGTTATTTATTATTGCTTGCTTTTAGTTTTCTTCCTCTTGATTTATTTTGTGTTCACTTTTCTGGCTATTTTCTTCCTTTCCTGGCTATTTCCTTCCTTCTCCTTGAGGCAACCTTAGATTTTTTGAGACCTTGATTTGAGTACAGATGGCAAGGTTGGGATTTGGTTTCTCTCCTAAGATCATCAGTAAAAAGGTCAGAAGGAATCAGGGGGTCTATGGTGAATGGTTTTTCTTAGCCTGTATTGGAGGCACTCTCAGCTCCAGTGTGAACCATGGGAATAGCACAAATGCTTACAGAGCTAAGCAGTCCCTTCACATGCACCAAAAAAAAAAAAAAAAAAAAAAAAATTCCCTTTAATTTTCTGCCTTCTTTCTGTCCAGGACAGAAGTCTCATTCCTTCCACTTCACTCCTCCCAATTTGTTGCAGCATTTACCTTTCTCCAGGTGAGATACAGACACATGGAGATGAAGGATTTAGAATGTGTCTCTTGCTGCTTTTCATTTTCAGGACTCAGGAGAAACGGGAAGGGAACATGCCCATGCTCAGGGTGCTGCTGGAGCCTCTCTTTCCTAGAGGGCTCGGGAAAAGACAACAGCTCCTCTCTGCTTCTCATGGTCTGCAACAGCAGCTAATGGGGAAAGTCAATGCAATTCTTCCTGTCTGAGGACAGGAATAACTGGAAAAAGTCTGGGGGACCTACTTGGGGGAGTCCAGTAAGTCATGTCTGAGAGTAGAGGTACCTACAGTAAGTCTTGGCAAGCTCCTTGGGATGAGATTTTTCCTGATATTTTCCCTCAGGTAGCTGCATAGTCCTTCAAGGCCTGTCCCTGCTCATTGAAAGGGGGGTTGGACTAAATGACCTTTAAAAGGTCCCTTCCAACTCAAATTATGGTTCTAAGAAGACTCCAACAGGGATGTTCACCCCTGTGATTGAACAGCCACCCAGCCCAGAGCAAGGAACAAAATGTGGTGGCTTCTTGCACACAAAAAGGAGACACAAGTTGAGCAAGATCTAAGGCTCGCCACAGACACAGACCCTGGAACACTCTGGTAATGTGAGCAGTGACTGTAGGTAAGCATTTTATAGCATGGTATAATATATGGATAATTTACAGCATCTAATAGCAAAGTCGGCAATTGGCATTTCATGAAATAGTTAAGAGAAAACACAGAGTAAGTACCAAACACAGGAAGAGAACTGCACACATGAAATGTAGGGACCAAGTGGAAATAAAAGTGTAAAATAAAAAAAAATACATGTATAGTAGGTAGAGAATAGGTGTTACCCCACAGGGTAACAGGGAATGTGATGGGAAAAACCTAGCAAAACAAAACAACTCAGTGAAGAGGAGGGAGCTGTCCCTCATCCCTTCACAGGAAGATGGAGAAGAAGAGAAAACTGATAAATACTGAGGAAAAAGAAGGCATCCCACTTCAGCTCTGGCTTAATTCACCAAGACATAAAGGAAGTTCTTCCCCCTCACCTCCCAAGCTGCCCAAACCACAGTGCCATGGCACAACCTCTGCCCCCCCATGAAAGTGCTCCCATTTGAGACTCACAGCTAATTTAGGCTAAGTTTATTAAAGACTAATTATTTACCTGTGTGTTGATGATGATTAAATCTTAACCCTGGGTGACGTGTCATGTTAATGATTTTCTAATAAAGCCTGGTTTAAAGTTTCAAACTGTGTTGGTATCTTTGAAACATCTCACCAGATCTGCAGCTGCAGAAGGTAAAGGTCAGTATGGACAGAGGGACACAGAGATACAGGGGTTCCAGGCAGAAGAGATGGAGCTACATCTCTCAGGATCTACATCTTCTCCCAAAAAAGCTGAATGCAGACAGATCAAGAGGGGCAGGTGCCCACAGGACAGGGGCGAGATGGAATTTGGAGGCACAGCTGGGGCCAGGGGCAGAGGGAAGGGCCAGGGAGCCTGGCACAAGCAACTCTGGTGACAAGGGAGCTGGAAGTCAGCAGGCAAGCTGGGGTGAGGGTGGGACTGACACAACACCGGCACCATGGCAGGCAGGAGTGACACAGCAACAGCACACGGGGTTCCCGGGTGTGAAATGGAGCAGAAGGAGTCGTGACAGGGACACAGACTCAGGTCCAAGCTCTGGTGTCACTGATGGAGCTGGTGACCTCAAATACTGGAACAAGAAAAATGGCTGAACTCAGCAAAGCCCAGCATGGTCCTCAGAGTGGAATGCAACCTCAGATAATCCCACGTTAATTGGATGACCTCAAGTAACCCTAATGACCTAAAGTAACCCCAAAATGCCCTGTCAAGAGTGAGCTTGACCTCTAGTAACCCAAATGAGAATAAGTTTGACCTCTAGTAAACCAAATGACCTCTAGTAACCCCAAATAGTAACTGGCTGACTTCAAGTAACCCCCAATGACCTCTAGTAACCCCCCAGTGATCTCCAGTAACCTCAAATTGCTCTGGACAGAGCAAGTTTGACCTCTGGTAACCCCAAACATGAACTAGTTGACCTCAAGTAACCTCCCAATGACCTCTAGTAGCCCAAATGACCTATAGTAACCCCAAATATTAACTGGCTAACCTCAAGTAATGACCTCAAGTAACCTCAAAGTGCTCTGGACAGAACAAGTTTGACCCCTAGTAACCCAAATGACCTATTGTAACCCAAATGACCTATAGTAACCCCAAATATTAATTGGCTGACCTCAAGTAGCCTCAAATTGCTCTGGACAGAACAAGTTTGACCTGTGGAAACACAAATTATCTACAGTAACCCCAAATGTTAATTGATTGAGCCAAAGTAACCCAATGATGTAAAGTAACCATAAATTATTCTACAGAAATTGTCCCACGTAACCTCAAATGCTAATTAGATGACCAAATAACCTCAATTAACCCCAAGAGTTAGCCCGTTCCAGCTCTCCTGGAGCTCCTTTAGGTACTGGGAGGGATTCAAGTCTCCCCAGATTCTCCTCTCCTCCAGGTGAAGAGTCCCAGCTCTCCCAGCCTGGCTCCAGAGAAGAGTTGCCATTTCCTGAGGGGCATTTGGAGCAGAAGATGCTGAGGGGATGGATGGCTCAGTCCAGAGTCATGAGGCACCAGCACAGCCACTCCCAGCACCAGCCACCTGATCCCACCCAGAACATCGCCACAGCATAATCCACTCAATTAACAGGAAAAAAATAATTTTATTGTTGACCAGAGAGAATGGAAGCCTTTCTAATTCCCCACCCAACAGTGCTCTGTCCCCTCCACTGCTTCCAGCAGGGCTGGCTGTGGCACCATGGCATAACAGTGTGTGACCACCAATCCCTGGGCTGTCCACCAGCACATTCCTGAAGCAAAATAAAGCTGGGGACTGCAATTCCCCAGACTGGCAGCAACTTCGGAGCTTACACATCTCAGCCTTTTTGTGGGGTACTAATAATGGCAGGTGGCAACTTGAAGAATGATGAAATGAGGTGTGAGCTGCTCCTTTGACCCAAAAAGCATTGCTGGTGGCAGACACAAAAGAGCACTTGGACAGATTCACCTGCCCTTCAAAGCTCCTGTAATGCACAAAAGTAGATGTGG
Organism: Lonchura striata; assembly: GCF_050655825.1. NCBI lineage: Eukaryota > Metazoa > Chordata > Aves > Passeriformes > Estrildidae > Lonchura > Lonchura striata. The sequence continues at coordinate 3,440,203 of NC_140726.1, forward strand.
GGTAATTACTTTCTCTCCTGTACAAAAGACCTGGTTCAGATATTTATACTCCCTGAATACAGCACTGCCTCCTTCTCCTCTCCTTACTAATTTCCACTCCTAATATCTCCTAGTTTTGTCAGATTACTGGTTTGTGTGAACAAATAAACACAGAAAATCACTGCAATCACAGACACTCCACAGCAATAGGTAAACAGAGTAAAGATGCTATTTCTTACTTTTTTTTTTGTTTTTGTTTTTGCATATATTTTATTGATTCACTTTTTGCAAAATTCAAATATTTGTAGTGAGGCTCTGGCACAGGTTGCCCAGAAAAGCTGTGGCTGCCCCTGGATCCCTGGAAGTGTCCCAGGCCAGGCTGGACAGGGCTTGGAGCACTCTGGGATAGTGGAAGGTGTCCCTGCCCATGGCAGGGGGTGGGACTGGATGAGCTTTAAGGTCCCTTCCAACCCAAATAATTCTGTGATTCTGTGACTTGTTTTTTAAGTGTTTTAAGTCAAGCAGTCTTTAAATATTGAATCAGGGCTCTTATTCTTAAAGACATAATTGCTTTCCCTTGCTTTTATGTATTTAGTCTGAAGCTGCTGATTCTTAAGAGAGTGCACAATAAAGCATGAAAAGATTTTATCTCTCCATAGAATAATTGGTTTAAATCACATCTACCACTTGGTATTTTAACTTATTTTCAGTTAACTCACCCAATCATCAATCAAAAAGATTACATACTAGAAATGAGACCCTGAACACTGGAAAAAATGCAGATGGCATCTTTTATAAAACAGCTACATCTCTCTTTATTCCAATAGCTCTTCAATGGAAAGGACCAATAAAAGGTCCCAGAGCTCCCAATTTGGAAAGGGAGTTTGGGGGAATTTCCCTTGGTGACTGAGGGACACGCTGTACTTGAAAGTGATATAAAGATCCAGGTTTGGGTGGGGTTTTTTTCCCCTATCTCCATATATAAATAGCAAGTACAAAGTGCAACATGCTCATCAAAAAGTGAACCCAGACATGAAATCTTTAAATAAAAGAATTAGCAGATTTCCAACCACTTGTGCTCCTCTCCCCTTTGGCAGAGGCTGGTAGAGACTGTCCAAGAAAAACCACGCACGTACCCAAATAGAAGCTCTCCACAGAGCCCATCTTTTCCACACTCCCCTGTGTTTCCAAGAAGCTGCAGTTTTGACAGACAAGCTGTTGAATTTCACAACATGTTCACAAAATGAAAAAAGCGCAATCCTTGAGAAGGGATGGGATCCCACCTGCTTAAATTCCTTTTTGAGCTCACTCCATGGCCTGCTCCTCACTGCTCCAGTGTGCTTCACTCAATATACTCTTGATAGATGGGGGGGAAATAGAATATGAATATTGCCTTTTCTCCATTAAAAGTTACAAAATTAAAATAGCTTTAGGTATCCTGAGTGTTCACACATCAATATCCAAAAGATGTGCCAATATCCTTTCAAAGACAAATTTAGGCTTCGCTGTTGGTGCAGGTAAATACCCACATGAAAAAAAATTGAACATTTTAAGTTTTAACTTTTCCTTCCTAATGCTTTTTCCTGCTGTCTCACTAGTAAATATTTTCCTAATCTTCCTTTTATAAAACAAGGATTAGAAGAACATTAGCATTCCACTGAACAGTCGGTTACCAACAGGAGTTGCCACAAGGCAGGGAGAACCACAGGACTGGGCTCCTACATCACACTTTTTATGGATGATTTTTAATATCCCTGTTTTACCATCTATGCAATCACCTCTAATGTACTTCACTTCAGCCTGCTGGACGTGTTTGTGGGATTAATTTATTAAAACAAGGTGAAATTTTGTTTTCTCTGCATGTTGGCATCAATTAATAACCGTTGTGAGAGGATTGCTGTGCTGCCACGGGAGGAGTGTGTAAAGAGCAACACTAACTGCTGAGAGAAGGAAAAATGCCTGAAAACAGATGTTGTCAAATAAAAGATAACCACGTAATAGTTTGGAATAAAACCAAAATTCCCTAATCCAGTCCCCTCCTGACTAGAAGGAGTTACCTCCACTGCAACTTTTTATTTAGTCTGGTTTCAAGTAATGAAAAAAATAGACTTAGGTGATGTTATTTTGTCTCACATCAGAGAAGGAGCAAGTGTAAGAGTGCCAGAAGGACAGGGAAACTGAAAAAATAATGGATATTGGGAAAATTGAATTGGAAATGTACTTATTTATCTACTAAATATCATAAATACAATATTTACTACACACAGTCATAGAATCACCAAGGTTGGAAGAAACCTTTAAGAGCATCAAATCCAACCATCAATTCAGCAGTGCCACTGTAACTGTAAACCCCTAAAACATATATATATACCTTATATACATTGTAAGTTATATATTGTACTATGTAAAAACTAATAATGTATACTAGATATTCTATAATTTATATACTGTGAGTATAATACATAATATATAATAAAGAATAATATGCTTATATATAATAATATATGTCAACAAGACAGTATTATTAAATATATGAATAACAGTTGTTTTCATATATATATTTCTTTTATATATAATAAATATATATATGAATAAATATATATATGAATAAAAGTTGTTTTCAAATATATTTATTATTTGTATATTATTATTAATAATAATATGTACAACATTATATCATATTGTATTATATATAGTATATTATACTCTACTGCATTATTCTGGATATTGAGAAGATTTCTTCACCAAAATGGTAAAACAGAACAGAAGAGAGCAGTGGAGAGGGAACAGAACCCAGAGATTTGACCCGAAGAGAAGAAACCAGACCAGGGCAGAGAAGAGCTGGTTAGAACAGAAAGGCCTGGACCAGCCCCTACCCAAACACAAACAACCCTGCAGAATGCAACAGAACAGAGTGGAGCGGAGAACACGTGAATGGGCCAGCCAGCCCCACACCCAAAGCCAAAGATGTGCCCCCTCCCATCACCCCAAAACACCAAACAACCCCAGGTCCCCCCTACAGTGCAAAGCTTTGCTCCCACTTTCCATCCAAACTCCAAGCTAGTATGGAAATTCTTCTCCCTCTCAACATCTCCTTGAGCCTGCTACCTGACTTCCACCCTCTCCCTCCTGCTGGGGGAAGGCAGGCTCCTGCTGTCCACCCTTGGATCGTGACAGCTCTCTTGGCTTGTCAGAATGCCAAAGGGACATGCCACGGGTACACGCCACCTTCCTCAGTGACAGCTGTCCTTGATGACGCCACTCCTCAAACACCTTCCTTCCCTGGCCACCTGAATCACCCAGGCTGATGTCACCCATCCTGCTATTGCCAGTACAACGTGATCCTGCCAGCAGCAAGCAAGGGAAAACCCCCACACCATGCACCCAGAGTGTGTTCTCACCTGTCCCAGGCTCCCTCCTCACCCCTGTGCTCCAGCAACACCAGGGCTCAGCCGACTGTGGCCAACTGTGCTGTGTGCCCAGTGTCGGGCTGATACAGATCTCATCCTCTGAGCATCCTCTGGCAGGACCTCTCTGCTCGGGGCTTGTGCTGTTTGGCACTTCAATGGACCAGGAACACCAAATACAGCCAGCTCTGCTCCATCACTCCACCACTGGCCATCTGCCAGCTTCCTTCTCTTCATCCTCCTCATCATGCTCTTCAAACTCCTCTTCATCCTCCTCCTCCTCTTCCTCTTCTTCATCCTCCTCCTCTACAAATGCTTCCTCTTCACTCTCTTTCTCTTATTCCTCCTTGTCACCTCACCTTACTGTAAAAAATTAGGCACCTACCATAGAGGATGATGCTGGCGTTGGTGTTGCCCAGCTTGTTCGTGGCCACGCACGTGTAGTTGCCGTAATCCTTCTCTGAGACGTTGAAGAAGGTCAGCGTGGACAGGCGGCCCTTGCTCTCGATCCGCACTCCCTCCAGCCCGTTCGCTAACCTGCAGAGAAACACGGATAGCAGTGCTGGGAGAGCTGCGCTGGATCTTGCCCCTCCTTGGGCACCCCTTTGCTTCCCACCAGTCAACACCTCTATACACCCAAATGTTCCCCCAATGGACTTGTGCATCCCAGTTTTGAAAACAAACTTTCCATTCCACTCTCCATCCCATAACCCAGCCTGACCCATGTGCCCCAGAGCCACCATCTCTGGAAGAAACAGCTCTAGGATTACCTCAGCCCTTAGCTGAGCACCCACCAAAATGAGTTGATCCCAGCCTTTTTCCACACGACGGCCTCAGGCACTGTCACCTCCCTCTGCCTCCTCACCTTCTCATCCCAAGGCTGTGGCTACTTCCCATCCTCCCCCCGCTCTGCAGCCCCTCACCTGGTGTCCTCCTTGAACCACTGAAACTCCGCCACGGGAACGGCCGAAGCCTCGCACTGCAGGATGCCCTTCTGGCCCACCGAGGCGCCCGTGTTCTTGGCGTTGGAGATGTACGGCGGGTCTGCAGAGACATCTTGCTGTGTCACACCGGGCCATGTGCACCCACCCCCCTGCCATTCCCCTGTGCCCTGCACTCACAGTTGACGGTAACTTTGACTTTCCGCATGTCCGGGACGGACACGTCGTTGACGGCGCTGCATTCGTACTCCCCGGACTGCTCCCGTGTGATGCCCGTGATCTCCAGGTACTCGTCCTCACTCACGAAGGTCTGCCCTGGGGGATGTACTGAACGTGTGGCACCATAACCAAGGACACCAACACCAAGAATTTCCCTGTGCCCCTGCCCCGACACTCCTGCCTGGAAATCTGGCATCCCCTTGGCCCAGCAAGCACTTGACAAGCATCCTCAGCCCCATCCCAGGCCACACCAAAATGTCAGCCCCTCTGATTGTGGGTCACCTTAGTGCCACCCTGACCGCCTCTATGGGGACAACCATGCATCCCACACAAGCCAGGACAGTCCCTCCTCAGACCCAGGCAGTTCTTCCACCAAGCAAGGACTCACCTTTCCCAGAGAAGTGCCGCCACGTGACGGTGGGCTCCGGTCTCCCAAAGGCCAGGCACATGAGGGTCACGCTGCTGCCCTCGTTCACGGTGATGTCTGACGAGATGTTGACAATCTGGGGGGGCACTGCAAGACATAAAGGCCACCAAAGACACCATCAACACACCAGCTTGCCAGGCGCAGGTGGGAGGCCCCAGCCATGAGACCTGCCCCATCGTGTGACGCTGGTGCCCACTCCATTGCCCTGTCCAGTCAGCAATTCCGTACCTCCAAACCAGTATCTTGGACTGGAGCCAAGCATAGATCTGGGGTTTGGAGGGGTCCACTCACTGTGCCAGCCCCCCCACTCCATGGCCGAGACCCCTATAACCAGCTCTCGTTATGGCCTGTGACAAGCCTCATATTTTAGCATATTTATTAAAGCTGTTTAAATTACTGAGCGTCTGCTCCTTCAATACCGGCCAGGGTGATTTATATTGCTCTATCCCCAGATACTCCATCTAATAAATAACTTGGCAATCTCTGTACCCATAAATATCCCTGGCCATGGCAAAAAGCAATTAAAGCTCGCTTGCCGATGCTGCTTCCTGGCACTCTGGGCTGTCGGACACAACCCCCTAAAGGGTCTGCACCCAAGGGAGTAAATGAGGCCATATTTAACAGCTTCCCCAAGTGAAAAACCATATGTACAAAGCCAGAAAGGAAGTCCTGTGCCCCCTCCCCAAGCACAAATATGCTGAAAGTCCAGGTCAAGTGGCATCAGATGCCCAACCCTTGCACCCAGGACTCTCCTGCAGCGCTGGGATTCCAGGATAATCACCTGAAAACCACTGTGGCCAGTATCAGAGCACTGCCTGGAAGGGAAAGTGGGGCTTCTTGGCTCTCCTCACACCCCCAGGGAAGCTCTCCTCACACTCCCAGGGAGGTTCTCTTTTCTCCCAGCACGGGAGAGGCAGCACAGCAGGATGAGCCATGGCAAAGATACGGTGCGGGCTTTGCAGCCCTATGGGTTCTGCAAAGCAGTAAATTTCCCAGCAACTTGACACATTAATATAGAAGTACAGTCTGTTATAGCAGAGGGAGATTGTCTGAGTCCTTCAGGGGAAAGCAGCAATCCAAAAATGAAAAGTGTGTGCCGGCAACTGCTGGAAAACGTAGTTAACGCTTGGAGCAGAACTGGCCAGCTCCGGCAGCGCAGCCACAATGAGCTCCAGGAAGGCTGTAAATGGCCCTTCCTCACTCAGACAAGATAACACTAATCCATATTACCAGCATCCTTACACCTCTTCCCTCCAGTAACAGCACCTCAAACTGGTACCAGGAACATGTGAAAACTACAAGAACATCCAGGATGGAGCTTCCCACAACTGGGCATTTTTCATCTACTCCTGAGCTCTGCAAACCAGTCCTCCTTGTGAGCAGTTTTGGTCTGAGGTGACATCACCATTGTTAGTGGATGCTGAGACCTTGGGATGCCACCCATGCTCCAGATGATGGCCTGTCTCTTCTTCATGTGATTTTGCCTGCAGATGCTGGACTAGAGTGTTGGCATGTGATGCAGGGCATCAGGAAAATCACAGTCATCATTCTATCCTTGCCCTACCAGACACCTCCAGTTCAAGGCTAACATCCCTCTCCTGTTTCCTAAATCCCAAACCACAAGTACAAAACAAGATGGAGAAACTGGTGCTCTGGGCACAGATGTGAGCCTGTCCCCCTCCTGGGCACAGAAACATTTTCACTCCTTTGGAAAAAATTACCACTGCCCATAACCACTACAGTCCCAGTGCTCCCATTCAGAAAACCCCAAACCATACAAACCCACATATCAGCCTGAAAGCTCTTCCCTTAGCAAAAGATGCTGACACAGACATGCCAGCAGGTCTCACAGTGGGGAACTGCATTTCCTGAACACCCAGAGGCCAGGGAAGCATGGCCATGCTTCCACTGCCTGCCTTAATCCAATCAGGAATGTCCCTGTGAGCCAGCAGGGACGTGCAGTGGAGGGACACCCATGGACAGCACGGGGACCTCACTGGGGAGCTCGATACCTGTGACTACGATCATTGCCTACAAGGTTACCAGGACTTGGAGAAGGACATCAAAGGACCTTGATTACATTTTTATAGATCCCACTGACTGGGCTGTAAAGGATGATGTCTCAAGGACACATTGGTTTGCCATGGGAGGAGCAGCTGGAAACTGGGGCCACTTAGGGATGCAGACAGGGCAAGTTTGATGGCAAACATGACATGTGGATAAAGCCAGCCCGCAACCACATCTCACCAATACCATGAGATAAGGATGGCCAAGGCATGGCTGCCCTGACAAGCACATCCCACCAAAGCTGTTTTGTCTCAAGGTGGTGACGACTTGGGATTGGTGCTGGCCGTGGAGTCCAAAGGCTCTCCCAACCCCCATAGATTTGTCTTGGTTCCCCCTCAGGTCAGGCAGCCCTGTTAATGCCCTGCAGCCCTCCAGCATGACTGTGGGTGCTGTTCCTAGTCCTTCACCTACTGACAGCATTCCTTTCCCTGAATTACCTTTGGTTCTCTACATTTCTCTCTCTGCTCTATACAGCTGCAGTGAGAAAAACAGGGCAGAACACCATCTCTATCCCCTGTTATCCACAGTCCTTCCTCACAGAAGTCTACAACTATAAGCAAATTGAATAAAGAATAAATCCCGAGGAAGTGACGAGCTGCATGGTCTCACTGGAGCGACAAGTGGCGCGCAGAGGGTTTCGTCAGCCCCGCGTAATATTAATCACAGGGAAGTTAATGTATAAGGTTTGGTAAGCCAAAAAATACATTTGCACTGTAATTTCTTGTTTGTTCGGAAAGCCGGCGAGAGAAATTGAATGTGAAAGTGATGCCACTAAATTCAATAACAATAAGCCCGTGATTTATCTCCATCCTTTACCACTCGAGACCTGCACTGCCTGATGTGCCAATCCACGCTCTCCGTGGGACCTAGGCATGTGCCAATGTCTGCCACCATCTGTGGGGACTGTGAGGTGCTGTCTCTCCCTTCACCTCCCAGACTGGGCCCTATGGGGCTGGTCATGGGATCACACCTTGGTGACACCACCATGTCCTGTGCAATACCTGTGGGACTCTCCCCAGAATGTTCCATCCTGTCATCTGCTCCAGCACCAGCGGTGGCTTTGCACTCATTGCCCCATCTGGGTACAAAGGCAACGGGAAATCTCGGACCTGGCGAGCCACTACCAGACACCCAAGCATGAGGAGGGATGGTCACTGCCCACAGGGACGCCTCTTCCCTGCTAAACCATGTGGAGAAAAACCAGCACCTCGGGAATGGCTGCGTGATCGGTGGCTGCACATGACGGTGACGCACACGACCGTGTGCAGGCTGACTCATCCCCGGCCGCTCCGGAGCGCCGATCCCTACCGGAGCCACTCGCCGCCGTGGCCCTGGATTATTTTTAGCTGCCAGATCATTACTGCTGCATGCCTCAGAGCGGAGAGCCTGCATGAGCACAGTGGCTGACACATGCAACTGATGTCCCTCCTCCACATCATTAGCTCCTAATCCATTAAAAGAGATGTCTGCCTACGCTGCTGATAAGGGGAGATGACGGATAACCATGGGTTCTTCAAACTGCCAGGCAACAGCCACTTGTCCACCTCTACTTGGGGGACAGGACCCCACGGGGACAGCAAAGAGGGACATCTCATCTCTGGAGCTCTGAAGCCTCCATGGACACTGTCACACCTACAGCACATTGTGCTTCTGCCCTCGCACCTCCCTTTCCATCCCCTCTCACACACCTCCTGTTTGGGGAGATGCAGCATTCCTGCAGCTCCCTCACCTCTCCAGCTGCAGTGTCCAGCTGTGTCCTGTGACAGGTGATGCTGTCACCAGCAGGGAGAGGGACAGTCATCCTAGCAGGGGTCGGATGCCTGCAGGAGATGACACTGCCTCCTTCCCAGCACCCCAGCTGCCTATAGCCCCAGGCATCTCCAGCTCTGCACAAGCCTCCCCGGCACAGGCAGGATGGGGCTGTCAGAGGTGTCACTGTGCAAGGTCTCATTAGCGTACAGAAAGTCAGCACAAAGGAGTCAAATATGCTGAAAACTCACATTTTGCCTGTGCTTTCCATCTCCTTCACTGATGAGAAGCACAGCAGGGTGGTGCCAGGGCCTCCTCCAGTCCCTGTGTGCCTGCTGAAGGCACCAGCAATACGAGACCTTCCCCAGAATAGCTCCTGTTTGGGGCTGATGTCTTTAAAAGGGGCACCTGAGAGCCAGCTCCTGGCTGGCAGGAAAAATGGATGTTTTCCCTCTCTCCAGCTCATTGCTTTTGTGGTGCAGGAGATACTTGTAGGGACACACAGAGTAACCCTGTGCAAACACACTTCAGTGTTCCCATGGGGGACGTGACTGGGGCAAGGAGGTGACATCAAGAGTTTTAACAACATGTTGCTTCTCAGAAGCAATGATGATCATCTCTGATCGAACCGTTCTGGTGACAGCCCAGTCTGAGAGGCTCATCAGAGCTGATTTTATTGAGATAATGGATTAAGCACTTCCAAAAGCTACAGTTTGGTCAACAAAATGATTTTTGTCAGATTTCCCTGCCAAGTGTGCTGCGCATCATGGCCTCACATTTTTTCTACAGACATTCCATTTTGGTAGTATCTTCATTTTCCCTTTGCTTGAGGTCTTGAACACCCTCTTTTCACCCTCGGTAAAACACCCTCTGTGGGATCCCACTCTCTGTGGGATTTACAGGAAGGAACATGGCAAAAATGGAACACAGGCACCGAGCACCCTTTTCCAGGTGGAGTCACCCGACTGCTCACAGTGCATCCTTTTTCTCCAAGTTTTCATGTTGAGACAGGGAAAGCAATAAAACCGAAACTCACAGTGTTATACCTACTGTGTAACCACCTGTCAGTAAATTTATGAACAATTAGGAAGTGAGAGTGCTTCCCAGGGAGCTATTTGTGCACGAGCTAAAACGTTTTTTCTGTTCAGAAATATAATGGGGAAACAACTTCACCAGTTCTCCCTCCTCTTCCCCAGTTTTGTTTTTTTGCAGTAATTAATCATTTGTTGCTGCTGGCCCCTGTGGCACATCCCAATGGCTCATTTTCACCAGTTTCAGGCAGCTTTGAGACTGGGAGCCCAAGGATGCTGTCAGGTGAACCCCATCATGTCCCTTTACCATTCTGCCGTATGGATTTTGGGTTGGCATGTCATAGGAGGCACTTTAGGGACAGTGGCTGTTCCCATCTGGGCAGTGTGTGCTGTTTTCTGCCTTCCAGTCCAACTCTCCCTCCTTCCAGACCTTCCCCTTCTCCCTGCCCTCACTCTTTCATTGCTCTTTCATTTCTCCCCTTTGCTGCCTCCTGTCCCTTTGATGCTCCAGTGCTTTTCTGTCTGCACACATTTCCTCCTCTCTTTCCTTTGTTCTAGGGACTCTGGACATTTTTTCTCATCCTTTTATTCTTTTGGGTTTTTTTCTCCCTCTAGTTGCTTCCTTCTTCAAACTTTGCTATTCCTTCCAGATTTTCTTTGGGCTGCTTTGTGTTTGAATTCACCATCACATTGCTCCTGCACCACCTTCATTTGGCTGTTTTCACTCTCTTACCCATCCTCTGGCTCTTCAGGGAGGAAAGAAGGTTGAGATAGGAGTCTACCTGCAAATTTTCATCCAACCTTTTCTCTTTGGAGAAAAATATCTCAATTGAGATCAAAGAAGATCTCAATAAGGCCTCAAATGTGGCCCTGTGAGAACCCTAAGAAGCCAGTTGTTATCACAAGGGAAAAACAAAAGACTCAGTTTGGTTTTGAAACACTGATGGAGAAGCTCCATCTATACTGGTGCTGCTTTGAGAGGTGGTGAGTGGGACACAGGACCAGCTCCAGGAGAGCATCCCCGGGTGCATTTGGGTAACACACTCTGTAAACACAGGCCATGGCCCGTCAAACCCTGTCCTGGTTCCCAGGGTGAGGAAAGCAGCAAACATCAGGATAGGAAATGGATTGTGCCAACCAGAAACAAGAGAAACAATGCCAACAGCTGGGAGAGGCTTCAGTAGGCGAGTAGGATTAAGGCAGTACAGGGAAGGGTTCTTAAAATGAATCAGAAACAGAGGCCACCTGAGAAATACCAAGGAGGTAGGGATGGCCAGTACCAATGTTCACCACCAAAATCTCCACCAGAAGAGATTCCAAGCTTACAGCCTCCACTGAAACCCTGACCCTGAGATCCACATTTCAGACTGAAGTAGAACCTGAAGCAGCCCAAGCCATGAAGGCAGAGCTGTGTCCTGTCTATGGTCTGCCAACTCCTCAGTCCAAAAACCATCCTGGACCATGATGCCATTTAGGGCTCCCAGCTCCTCCTTGCAAGCCTGCACCTCCCAGAAGCTCTCCCTCTCCCCCTTTTTGAGAGGTGGTCTTCACACTGCTCACCCCAGGAGCAGGAGGGCTCTCAAGGTCCACCCCACTTCAGCTCCACTCCAGTCTTTATGACAAGAGGACAGGGTGGCTCATTTTCTGCTTACATGAGCTTAAATGCCTGTTCTCTCTTCATCCCAAACTCTCCCCAGAACACACCAGCGTGCCATAAACACCTCATATATCTCTGAAAGCATCCATCCCTTCGTCAGGAGGCAGCTCCTGACAAAAAGAGGAAAAGGGAGACAAAAAAAAACCCCTCTGGCTTCCTGCCATCTACGCTCTTATAAACCCTGTTAACGGCTGTTGCAATGAACCAATGCAAGAGACATATTAATAGTGCTACTAAGAGACACATTTACTGTTGACGGCGATTCCCTGGCAGATTTATTGCTGGGTTGCTTGGAGGGAAGGCCGGGCCCCTCAGTAGCACAATTAAAACCCAATTGAACATGGGCACAAAGAATCAATACTCTCTCCGGCCAACTTATAGTTTTGCAAAATACAAATAGAAATTAATTGACCTGAATATAGTTGCTAACTGGTCATTACTGCTTGTTTGGCATCCTGCTGGCACAGTGAGGGCAGAAACAGAGGACAGACCTAAACCTCAATTTTGAGGCCAGAAACAGGGCTTTTCTCCCATCCTTGTAAAGTGTGTGCTCTGCTTGCAATAATAGCCAGGACTAAATTAATCTTTGGAAAATGACTCCTTTCCTCTCAGCACTGAGCAAAGGACTGCGTGTTGTTCACCCTCAGACAAAACAAAAGAACAATTTAGCCAGCAAGGAACTGCAGTGGAGCTGAATGACAGAATGGCATGGGTTAGAAGTGACTTTGAAGGTCATCTTGTTCCATCCTCTGCCATGGGCAGTGACACCTTCCACTAGACCAAGCTGCTCCAGCCTGACCTTGAATACTTCCAGGGATGGGGCAGGTACAAGTTCTCAGAGAAACCCATGCCAGAGCCTCACCACCCTCACAGGAAGGAATTTCTTCTTTACATCAAACCTAATTTTCCTCTCTTTCAGTTTGAACCCATTATTCCTTTTAACTGCAATTCCTGATGAAGAGTCTATCTTGACTTCTTTGTAGGTTCCTTCAGATACTGAATGGCTGCTATGGCATCTCCACCCAAGCTTCTCTTCCCAGGCTGAACCAGGAACAGAGCACAGGAGGATTTCACCCTCTCATCACCACCATCAAAGGCACTTACAGATGGATTTTCTCAGCTGGGAAAACCGTGTGGTTTGAGCTTAACACATTGAAAGGCAAGTACAGACACTGCTCAGCATGGACCACTTGACCTATGCCTGCACCCCCAGTTCCTCTCAGGCTTCCCTCCAGCTGTGCAGAAGTGACACTGCTGAGAACCACAGTCGTCACTGTGGTGGGAGCAATTCAACAGGACTTGCTCACACCAGGAAGAAAACTTTCCCCAGCACAGTTAGGAATGCCTCACCACCAGATTGTCACTCTGGACACAAACTCTCTCTCACCTTCCCCTGGCTGTGCCTGGCAAGTGCCTGCATCACCCTGAGAAAGGGGTGAGGGCAGCGGGTCCTGGGCATCACCGCCACTTCACCTGATTTCATTAGGTGCAAAGCACTTGGATACTTCACCGGTGTTGACTGGATGGATTAGCACGATTAGAGAGCAGACAGGATAAACAGATTAAACCTCACAGACTGACAGCTCGCACACAGCTCGGAAAGGAGGAGAGGGACAGCTCCGAACAAGGGGATGGAGGGATGCTTCCAGTGGATCTCTGCTTCCCTCTTCCCAAGGTGAGCACTCCCCTTCTTCACCACAGCCTGGTGCACACTCTCTGGGGTTTCCCAACACATTCCCACAACCACCAGGCAGGAAAACCTGTTGGATGGGTGACCACAATCAACCCCTGCCTCTAGCCAATGAGAAGGGTACATAAATACATACATAACTATGTTGGGGGCTTCTCAGAGACGTGTCGAGGCTGAGAAAGTTTTCAGATTTGCTCATTGCAAAATCAATACCCATCAGCTGTTTGAAATTAAAGGAAAGATTAGGTCCTGGTTTTATACACGCTTTATTGTATTCCGAGAGCTTTCTACTCAGCCAAATAAATCTTCTTTAAGAGGATTAAGAAACTTTCATTATCTTTATCTAACCTGAACTAACACTAACTCTGAAAAATTAATCTAGAGACCGGACAAAAGCCAGTAGCTGGTGCAAAGCTGCAGGAATCCAGGGGCAGCATCCATCAGAGAGCTACTGGCCCCTCTGATCTGCCAGCACCTGGATCCCCCATCAGAACAGCCTCAGGACACTGCTTTGCAGCCCAACAGCATCTGCTATATTGATAGTTGCCTATGAAGCCCTGTGCCAAGAGCCCTTCATGGCCTTACAGTGATTTCAGCCTCTCTCCCCAAAGCCTTGTGCTGCTGGTCTCTGCTTCTCCTCCGTGCCTGGCAGGATGTTGCTTTTGGCCTTCCTGAAGCATCTTTGAATGTGTGCTTGAGCACCTTCCTAATGAATCCCTGATGGAGAGAACTGAGCAACATGGTCCCAAGCAGTGGAGACAGGTCAAATTCACAGCACAGACAGGCAAAGGGGGAATAAAGAAGAGCTCAGCAGCCCCACTGCCAGTCTCAGGTGTTCCATGTGACAACTGCACAACACAGCAAGGCTGACACCACGCACGCTCATCTCCTCGCTGGCATGGTGGGCACTTGTCCACACCACTGTTCCCATGCCATGCAATCTCTGAAACAGCTAACACTGGCTTCAACTCAACTACCAAGAGGGCCTCCAAGCCCTTCCTAAGTCCAGGCAGCCTTCCAGATCAAACCATCCAGCAAAAGGACGAGGCATGTTCTGACCTACCTTGCACGATGAGATGGACGCGTGAAGTCTTGGGGTGATTGTCTGTCTGCACAGAGCAGGTGTAGGGGCCCTCATCATATATGTCCACGTTGTGTATCTTGATGCTGTACTGGGTCTTGGTGTTGGACAGGATGACCACACGGTTGTCTATAGACCACTTGTCATTGCCGGCATACAGGATGGTGCTGCGGTTCAGCCACGCTACCCGCGTGACCCGGTCATCCACAGTACACCTGGAGGGGACACACAGAGGGTCACACACCCGGAACAGGACACACAGAGTATCCCGGGTCCCTGAAAGGGATGGGAGCAGGATGGGAGTGTGGCTGCCCAGCTCTGCCAGCATGGAGATGCTGCATGCTGTGGCTGTGCTCCCTGTTTCCACATCCCCCATCATGTGAGATTTCACACAAACAGTGGGTTCGCCAGAAATAAAACCTCCCTCTTTCCTTCACACACAACTGGGGAACCACAGACAAAATTCCCATTGTTTGACCTCTGCAAGCCAGGCAAGCCATCTCCATCCTCCTTCTCACCCACCTCCACAGCCTTCGCTGTGCACTGAGAATTCCAGATGAAGCTGTAAAATGTGCTGACAGTTCAGCTTGTCAGCACAGCCCTCGAGCCATCCCCGGGGTGATAAACACCCCCACTGCTGGGGACAGGGGCCACAGCACATGCACAGGGAGAGGGGAAGAAGAGAAACAGCCGGAGACGGCCAAGCCAGCACATGGGGAAGGGAAGGGAACATTTGGATAAGCAGCTGTAAATCCTACAAGTGCCTTGAAAACACAACGCGGTCGTTTCCATTATTTATTTCCTGCCTGGCTCCCACCCTCCCTGCTCTGAGACGTGCAGGAACTCGGCAGCTCTGGTCCACAGTGCTGAGTTACCCTTGGCAAAGAATAGGATGAGGGGGAAGGGAGTTAAAATGTTCCTGGAAAACATGTTTTTTCATGCTCTTTGATAGATTCTTCTCCATCTATCTACTTGTGTCCTTCTCTGGTGCTGCCATGGTGTCTGCAGTAAAAGCTCTGAGCATTTGGTTAAATTAAGAGCCCAGCATCTTTTGGGAGCTTCACCTTTGCCACCTGAGGACCAGGCTAGGGAAGCTTTCTCTTGGCATGAAAAAAAAAGGGGAAAACGGAAAATCAAGCTAGACGTGAGCTAGTGCCAGCAGTGGCAGAACTGCTGCAGCTTTGTGCAGCCAAGATCGTAGGAAAAGGCACCTACAGTCAATCAAGGAACTCATGTGAGTCCCTCTCCACATGCCTGTAAATTCAGAGAGCAGCTGGGAGGCTTTTCCTGTCCTCGTCCCCATTGCAGTGCCTCTCCTGCCCAGGCTCTGGGGGTGTTATATGCCTCCCTTGCTGAAATTGCAGAGCATCACCTCGATCGAGATTATTAATCGGGCCCAGGGAAGGGGCGATACTTGGCATGTTTGAGGGTCCCCCCGGGTGCTCGGTTCAGAGGAATGAGCCATATATCCTCCTGCAAACAAGTAATTTTCCCTTTGCAGGAGCTGTACGTCTCTGCCAGCCACATCACATATGGACGCCGGGAAAGACGGATGGCACTCCACGCCTGCCGCGGCTCCGCCGGCACGAGGGGAGCCTGCCTGGTGTCAGACATGCCCCGGCGCCAGCTCGGCTCTGCCAGACCAGGGCACCCTTGTGCCGGCAGACAGCATTGTCCTTGTCAGCAAGCCGAGCCCTCTCTTCCTTCAAATTAACTGGGGGAGAGCTAAGCACAGCCGAGTAAAGTTCGGCCCTGGGGGATTCCAGTCTAGTGGACTATTACTGCTGTCTCACTTCATTATAATGAATAATAAAGAGATACTTACACACGGCTTCTGTAAATTATTCATTGCGTGCACTGAAAAATCAGGGCAGCAATATGTAAAACAGACAACTTGCATGTCTGCGCTCATATAAATATCCAGACTACAGCCCTGCGAGGTACTCTCGGGTCCCCTCATTAGGGGTGAAGCACAAGGACTTGGGTTTGAAGTGACAGGGATGAGACGCTCGTGCTGGCGCTGAGTACGTTTGACTGTTGCTGCCCAGCTTTGGCTGCTGCATATGGAATGTGCTTCCCGAGGAGATCTGGGGCCAGTCCAGGACACCTGAGAACTGGGGTGGTTCATTCTGCATTTAAAGCTCACACTTACATCTCAGAGCTGCACTGCAGGAGCATCCAGGGATGCCCCAGGTGGGCACCCTCACAGGAGGAAGAGTAAGGACAGCATCACCCTGCCTTGTCCATGGTGCTGGTGACTGGTACTGCCCTCAAAACCATTTGGAACGAGCAGGAAGCAGCAACTTGAAGACCTCTGTAACAAATCCACACCAAGAGCAAGGAGGCAAAGGCTCTTCCTTCCCATCCCTCAAGCTCACTTTTCAGTCATTGCCATTCAACAGAAAATTTAGGACCAAGTCCCTTCAGCTTTGTGCAGCATCATGCTCCTCTCCAGACCAGAGCCCAGACTGTCTCCTGCAGCTACAGACAACCAGACAAAAAAAAAAAAAAAACAAAACCCAAAAACAGCCCTCCTGTGCCTCCTGGGGATGTGTCAGAAAAGCCCCACCCATCAGCTGGCACAGAGCACATGGCATTCCCGAGGTACCTTCTCAGCTAACCTCACTTCCCCACCGCTAGTTATCCCGTGTCCTGTCAATTGGCACTACAAAGAGAATACCGAGGGATACTCTGGCACAAAGAGCACCTCATCAGCTTCTTCACCTGCCTGGGAAAGTGATCTCCATTAGCTGCTAAGCTGATGGCACTCGCCTGTCTGCTGAGCCGTCTTTGCTCCCCATTTCCAATTGACCAGGATTATGATAATGTCTCCAGTAAGCAAACAGGTAAAGAGACTTCTGCAAAGTGTTTAGATAAAGCAGACAAGCTCTGACAAAGCTGGATAATAAAGCAGGCCAGGAGGTTTTCCCTTGAAGGGATCTAATTAAAACCAAAGACAAACCCCCATTAACAGTTTCCTGAAGGCAGCATATCCATCTCCAGAGACTGCCTTACAAGCCCAGAAGGGACAAATGACAATAAAGTGCCTGTCACATGGGAAGGAAATAAACTTATCCTGCCTCTGCAGTTCACCTGGAGAAAGCCCATCAGCAAGGCAGGGGGAATATCTCGGGAATGATATCAGCCCCCAGCATATGCTGCATTCCAGCTCCTCCACACATCCCTTCTTTTCACAACGTGACCAGTCCCATCAGCTCCTTCATCTCTGCATCCCACTTATACCCTCATTGCCTTTGAGTAGACACTTTTCACCATCTGTAACCATTCAGTGCCTCCAACCACTGCTGCTCTCCTCCAGAGTGGCTGGGGAGCTTTGGATGCCAGGCTTTGCTGGAGCTCCGGCCCCCACAGTGTTCACAAAGATACATGTGGCTCTCGAAGGATTCATCTCCTGAGACCCATATTGATTCCCTCACTCTGCAGGAGGACAAGAGCTGCTGTAGGGATCCCAGTGCTCCACCAGAGATGAGGGTGATGAACCTGAACACAGCAGCATGAGAAGATGCATGAGGGTGGGAGCTGGGGGCACCGGCGCTGTGCTGTTTCCCCTCTAATTGCCCCTATTCCTCATTCTTAAATGCTAATTTTGAAGCTTGCCGTGGAATTATTTCACTTAGTGTCAACAATACAGATAGCTCGGCTGACGTGCTCTTTGTGTGTGGTGGCACACAGTGCCTGTCTCCCTCCTCCTGCACCTATTAGCAGAGAACCCACATAGCTCCCACAGCAGGCCCCTTCCCAGCCCCATCAATGAACACTGACAGTGCCTCTCCTACGTGTGGGCTGAGCCATAACACTCTCCACCTTCATCTCCTGCCTTCTCTGGCCACATCATCGACCCTTCCTGCACTGCTGACTTGGCTGAACATGAAGGAGAACCCTGGGGCTGCCCTCAACGCCTCCCCCATGGTGAGGGAAATACTGTGTCCAGGGTCAGTGCAAGTTTTCTGGCAGTAATTTGGAGGAATAAACAGCAAAAAGAAAAAAAAAAAAAAAAAAGAGATGGAACCATCCAGGAAGTCTTGCAAAACCCTCTGCATAGGTGAAAAATATTCTGAGGAATGGGATGCATGGGACCCCAAGACATTGATGCACATCCCAAGAAACCCAGGACACATGTTTGTACCTGAAGAGCCAACAGCACCAGTCCCTGTCCTTGCCAAAAGGCTGGGGGGATGGATCAACCCAAATTTGTTGTCTATTTGTTTGGACACGTGCTGGGATTTCTGGGGTTGTCCAGTGCAGAGCCAGGACATGGACTTAATGATAAAGTGTGTCACTTCCAGCTGAGGACATCTGATGATCTAGGATTCAAACCTCTCCTGTTTCCTTGTTCAAACCAGCAATGCTCTACTTTTAAACTCCTCTACGGCCCTTCAACCCTGAACTGCTTCTCTCTCCTGTAGGTAACATGTCTCGTCAGGATGACAAATGGAGATGCCAAAACCAGTTGCAAACTTGCCAGCTGGCCCAGTTTTCAGAGGCTAAAATAGCTCACCCAGATCAGGAGTGAAGCCCCTTGACAGCGACCGGGTGTGCTTCACCCTGGGAAGCCTCCAACCAAAAATACCTATCACAGGGGCAGAGCAAACACCCTTGTCTTTGAGAAGAAATTGTTAATTACATTTACCAGGGACTCCTAATGGGATTTCTCCTGCACTTCCAATATTCGCCATGGCTACACAGTTAAGGGGCACCGGATGTTTTTTATTCTGGGCAGCTGGAGCAAAGGCAGAGGAGATTTATTTGTAATCATCAGAAATAAACACATTTCCTCAGAAGTAAACACAAAAGAACAGAACCTGGCTGTGCTCCCACTTCGTTCAAGATGCAAATGAGGAGAAGGCCATCAAAACATTTCTGCTCGTCTAATCCTCTCCCAACAATGCAACCCGCCACATTATCTGCAGGGACAATGGCACCTGTGCCATGTGATGGCAGGTTTCACATGGCAGCTCCCGAGGGCAGCACTGCACCACCTGAGCTTCCCTCACTGTTCCATGCTGTTTATTTGGGGGCTGGAGGGCACAAGGCACTTTGTCTTTCATCGTGGGCCTGTCCACTCTGTCTCCGAGGCACCCACAGTGGCCCTTCTCCCCTCTCTCCCATCCTTCCCAGTGGCTGGATGTGGAGTGCACAGCTCCGTGCCATCCCCATGCCATCTCAGCATCCTGAGGACAGAGGGCACAGCTCCACACCATCCCAGCACTGCAATGACAGAGGGCACAGCTCCACACCATCCCAGCACTGCAAGGACAGAGGGCACAGCTCCACACCATCCCAGCATCCTGAGAACAGAGGGCACAGCTCCACACCATCCCAGGACAGAAGGCACAGCTCCACACCATCCCAGCACCCCGAGGACAGAGGGAATTCGTGTTGCACCATATGGCATCACCCATCCAGCCTTCACCAACCACTCAGCATGTCCCGATCCATCACCACACCCATATCCTCTCAGATATGGGAAAACAAGGAGCGCGGGATGTACCAGAGCTTGGCCAGCCCAAACAGTTCTCCTTTCTCCCATAACATTCCTCCTTCCCCACCATACACCACTTAGCTGCTGCCTCCTGCAAAGCCACACACAACTGGCTATGACTCTGCAAGTTTAACTAAAATGCCTGGCCCTACTGCTACTGCTCCAATTCCCCAGGCACTCCCAGTGCTGTTCAAACACACTCCAGGCCACTGGAAAACCTGTTCCCTGCCAACAACCCCCTGCCTGAAGCCCTCCAAGGGACCCTTCTTCCCTCTCCAGAGGCTCGGGGCTTGACAGGGAGGGTTTGTCCCTGGCGGTTCCCCTGCAGTGGCAGTTTGCCCACCAGCAGGCACCAGAATAGAAGCTGCTCCCTGTGAAAAATCAAAGCCCAAATTGATACATTAGCGACTGCTAAATATAAAATATCCATCTGCAAAGATAATAAGCCTGTGAGGGCAGAGGCTGTCGAGTTGCTCCATTTCAGATAGTTTAATGGTGTTTTGGTCCATGACTGCAGCTCCCAGACATTAGAATGATAACAATATGATGAGGAGGGCGGGAGCCGTCTGTGCGAGGCATCAGAAGTCAAGACAATGCTCACTACACAGTCCCTGAGGGGTCCGTGTCACACAAAGCACTGGCTGCTCTGCATCCAGCATCCACAGGGCTTTGGGTGGTCTCTGTGACAACCCAGGGCATGCAAAGGCTGCCAAGGGGTCGCTGCCAAGCTTGAGCTGACATTAATTCAGGGAGGGACGTCTGAGTCCCCTGGCGTCAGGGGTGGACCTGGGTACCACTGCAGGTGGCACGGAGTGATGCTAAAGCTGACACAGGCATAGCTGTGCTGCAGACGGCTTAAAAAGCAATAGTAGCTTGAAGAAGGAAGGGATGCCCAGTGAGGTGAGCTGCTGCATGGTGCCCCCACTGACAGATCACATCTTCTCCCCAAAGCCATTCAAGGGATTTTCTGAACTAATGCTCCACATCGAGCAAATCCGGAAACAGTCAGCTCTGTTAAAGCAAGCCAGGCTTTCCCTGCAGTTCGTAAAGCCCTTCTTTCACTCCTCATTGCTTCTACTTCCAGCTTGCAGGGACACACCTCACCCTGACAACATCACTGGCAAAGGGAAGGGGGGCTGGGCGAGGTCAGGTACTCCTCCCAGCTCCCACCTGACTTTCCCTTGTTTCTGACACAACAAAGCATCAATATCCATGTCCACGTGCTGGGATGCTCCCCCTGTGGGGTAGAGAAAGTCAGAAGGCATTAGCCTAAACCCCAACAGCCAACAGCTGTTATTAGCTCAGGAGAAGTCTTCATAAGGAAATATGAGGTGGCAGAAAAAGAAATAAAGCAGAGGCCTTTGGATAGAGCAAATCAATGGGAATGTTTATAGAGCAGGTGGCACGTAAATGCTTCCATCAGAGTCAGTCGATGCTGGCGGCCACACCTCATCTCACAAAGACAGAGATGAAAATGAAGGCACTGAGCAGGGGCAGCCAGGCCAGGAAAACCACAGAAATTGGAAGAAATACAGAGAAGCATCTTTCCTTGCCCAAAACGGTACCTGAATTATTGCACTTTCTCCCTAACACAGCCAGGCACTGATTTCAAACTTCTCTGTGGTCACTTAGCATCCTGTGGTTTGAAGAAGGCTGGGACATCTTCCCAGCTCCTCTCAAAAAATACAGTCATCATCCAGCAGCATTTACCATCAAGGCATTGGTACCTGTCCTAGGAAACATGGGCAGAGAGCTGTTTTCTCACCAGGAAAGGCAAATTTCCTTGTCCCTACACCGAGCCCTGCCCTACATCCCTGCAGGGAAAACCCACCAATGCTATCAGCACCCTTCAAGGGCGCAATCTGGAGATTCCCCTGCTCTCTGCCAGTGTAGGCAGAGCCCCCTGCTCAATCAGTGCCTGCACCCTGCCTAAATCAGTGCTAATCTCACACAATACAGCACCTGCAAACGGCTGATTTCCAGTGTTCTTCAATCAAAAGCAGCAAAGAAAACACTGAGTTCATCGCTAGCAGAGCTGAGCAGTTGAGAACCTCAAGCCGTCCACGCCTGTGCTGGGTTTGTAGGGCTAGAATTTTCCTTGCTGTTGCTTTTTTGACAGGTTTTTTTCATTCATCTGTCCCAGGCAGGGAGAGAGAGGAACAACTTTGGCTGTCACAGCTGGACACGCAGTTAAGTGGCGGTAATTAGCGTGTGGCAACACGAGGCTCTGACCGCTCTGATTCAGCCATCCTGATGGGACTGGTGACCATCTCCATCTCAGCTGGATAAGGGGGACACTTTCAACCCAGGAGGATGTGGCCGTAGCACTGGCAGCATCCCACAGTTGCAAAAGAAGAAAGGATCCTGGCAGGCTGATTAAAACCTGGATCAAGGCACATCCACAAGAGAAGGAGCCAGAGCAAAACCATCGGACGCTTGTCCCTGCATTGCAAGGAAGGGAAATTGTTCTGAAGCCACCCCAGTGCAGGACACGGTGACAATGCAGCAAGGGTGTGGTGTTATCACCCCAAAAGGGGTTCCTGGGGGAAACAAAAGCATGTAGGGCCCTTTAATAGGAAAGCCACCCATGTCTCCATCACATGTGGGCCTCGTGCTCTCAGTTGGTCTATCTGGCCACACCACCCTCCCCAAGAGTCGGGCAGAAAGCAAACCTCTTCTCACATCCTGTTGTTGATTACCACCAAAAATATATTTGTCATGAGATGCCCACCGCTATCTCTGTGGCTCTTAAGGGTAATGGAGAGGTTTCAGTCTTTGGAGGATAAGTCTCAAGCTCTTGGCTGCTTGCCCGGGAGGATTATTTTACATCAGGTTGAGTTCTGTAGTAATTATCTTCAAAACAGCTGGACTGCTGGATAAACTCACTGTATCTTAATGCACAATATGGGAGCAAACACAGGGAATTAAACTGCAATTCCAGACAGATCGACGGAAAAACCTCTCGCCGGTGTTTCACAGGCCGAGGCTCAGGGCTCCTCACACATTAGGGGTGAGGAGGCATTTGCTCATTTGAAGTTGAAATCAATTTCAACTTCCCCAGAGACAGAACGGAGGGTGAAAGAGATGCTGGATGAAGATGTTTTACCCTTAAGCTTTCAGCGAAGAAAAAAAAGCAGTTTTCCTGACCCTCATGGCTGGAAAATGAAGCAATATTTGATCCAGGCTGGACAGTTTGATGTTCCACACAACCCCGAGACTTCCATAAAGTTCCAACATTACAAGGTCTTGGTTCCACACTGCACCACTCACTGCGGTGATAGTGGGCAGGGAAAGCTGAAGGGCAAATAAATTTCAAGCTCGGTCTGCACCTCTCACACCTGGGTATTCCCAGTGAGTATCCCACCCCAAGAGGATGTAGGGATTGACAGATGGACAAACCAACTCCCAGACTGCTCCACCAGCATGAATTGAAAAGAAAAAAACAGTCAGGTACCTCACAACTGTGCTGCCACAAGATTTAGGTGCAAAATCCTTGCAGACAGAATTAATAACCTCTAAAAAGAGGGAAGTTCTGCCGCTGGAGAGTGATGCTGTATTTCATGGCGAACACCATAAAGTGCTCCTGCCAAACATGGGATCTGTAAACGACCTGGGTGAGCCATCAGCTCAGGAATATAATTGCCAATTTGCAGGAATTTCACCAGCAATTAGGCAAAATAAAATAACCCACCAGAGGAAATCCTTTCCTCGCTGATCCTGCGCTTTCCTGACCCATCTGATTTCCACCCACCACTGCTCTGCCGGGATGAGGGTTGATGCTTCAGGCACTAAGGAGCCAGGTGACAGTTCTGTGAAGATGAAGAAGTCATCTCCAGTGCCAGATAAAGAAGTTGTCATCGTTGTGAGGTGACAACAGACACTCCTGGGCACCAGCCAGATGAAGACCTCTCCTGCTGGTACCTCCTCCCCAAGCATCCCTGAGAACCAGGAGCCTGATCTCAGTAACCCCAGGGGCTGAACAACTGCATGCAATTAGGGGGTTTATTTGTTTGAGTTGCATGTGAATATCCCAAATTACATTATCAGATCATAGTCCTGCTTCTGATTTATTCCTTCTTTGTTCTTCAAGTCTTCGTACATCTAAGCAATTAACCTCTCAAAGAGCTGGAGAACACATAATTATCCTCATTTGTCTAAACGTCACCAAGATGGCTGCCTTTCAATTAACCTTCTGGGAATGGAGGGAAGTTGGAGTGATACAGTGATCATTTCCAACTTCAGCCTAGGCTGCAGCTTTTTTTTTCCCCCTTAAAGTAATTTAATTGAAATATTCAGATGATAAAATATAGCCAGATAACTGTTACTGCAGGTAACGGGATCAAGAGGGGGCTTGCAATCGAAAAAGAAGTCAAACGAGGTACAGTAATATTATATCAATATGTGGCACTTCCATCTAAAAATATCAAAGCACTTTGTGCTTATTAATGAAGGGAGCATTTCGCACTCTCTGCCAGGCTGAGACTTATATCACTTCAGTGTGTCACTGCTATCAATAGGGACACTGAGGCGAAGGATGTGCTCTGGTACCTGGAGTTTACAGAGTCAATCGCTATGCAGTCAGGAACTTCCCAAGAACATCCTCTCATGAACCCCTCTCCTACCCTAGGAGAAGCTGGCTCCTTCATGAAGTCAACACAGGAGACGCAGTGGTGGCCGAGCTGCTTTTGCTCTTATTTATTTTAATAATAAGAACCCCTGTTTTTCTCAGCCAGAGTCTGCCACACCAGCGAGCGATGGAGCCGTTCCCACCCATCGCCTCGCTAATAAATATGCATCGTTCCCGCTGGGAAGTGCCAGGTCAAGCTTTGCACCCGCACGAAGCACGACACCAGCACCGTCTGGCACGGGCGAGCAATATTTATACACACCCCCTCTCATAAATACACAGGCAAAATAAACAAGCCGGCTCCGAAGTTCAGTGCATCTCCTCCCTGACAAGCGTGGCTCCTCAATTCCCCGCGGTGCCACAGCTCTGCTCCCGGCGTGAAATTGAGCTCTCCAAAAAGCAATTTGGGCTCCGGCACCGCTCCAAGCCCTGCTCGGTGCCTCCTGCCCCGGCAGCACCCAGGTGGCTGTGGCAGGAGCAGCCCTCACACTCCCTGCACACACATTGGGTTGGGGGAGGCTGGACAGAGCTCCCACATGAAGGGAAACCGAGGCACGGTGATGCACAGGACTCATTCCCTGCATCCTTCCCTCCCAGCCTCACGTGTGGATCAGTGTTTCAACACCAGGCAGCCACTCTGCTGATCCGTGCAGGCAAGCGAGGAGGAGAGGACGTGGGGATACAAGAGGCTTCCCACTGGGGACGCCACAAACCCGCGTCTCTCCCGGGGCATTCATCCGGAGATGAGAAGCGAGGCTAACACAATAGCCACCGAGTTTATTCTCGGCACAGGCTGGCGGCGACATAATTAAAATGCAGGTCGGAGTCAAGGAACCTTCCTATAAATCTTTGCTTTTGGCTCTTGGGCTTGACAGGAAGCCTATACCTGGCGCGGGGAGCACAGACCGAGGGGGAGGCACGGATAAAGGCTCTGCTTTATGGACGGCCATTTTAATGTTTTGTTTGAGTAATGGGCCTTGCAAATTAGCACCCCGGCAGCCTGAAATACATATTTTGCCAAGGACATGCAGGCTTCCTGATCCGACAGGTGATGTGGGCAAACAAGCCCCGAGGGCAGCTGCAATCTCAGCTCTTTGTGGCTGCAGTCATATTCTATCCCAGCTGGGATGATGAAGAAGAAAACAGAGAGCTTGGAGAGGGAATCCGGAGGCTGAGGGAGGAAATGGAGCAGAAAACGACCCTGTGTGAGACCAGCGAGGGGCTGATGAGTGGCGGCAGTGGCATGGAGCGCCTGCCAGCCTCTGGAGGGAACTGATGCTGCACTGGCACAGCACGGTTCCTCTCTCCCTCGAGGGAACCCGGCAAGACACTCCAGGGCATGTCTGTGGCACATGCCTCTCCTTGCACAATCAAAACTATGGATCTCCAGCTCTTGATGCAGCTTGTCTGAGCATCTAGCTCTGGGCTGAATATTTAGAAAGGCTGGAGGTGCTGCAGTCACACTGGGGAGAAGGGGGATGCCTCAGCTGTGGGGAAATTAAGATGACAGCCAGTAGACTGCCCAGTGGGGCTCCAGCTTCTCCAATGCAAACATGGCCAGAAAGATGGAACATCCCTGCAATAACTGGGAGAGGAGAGTCAGGAGAGCAGTGGAGAAATATGTGTGGCTGAACACGAGGGGGAGCTCAGGCCAGAGCATACAGGGGAGCACAGAGCAGAAAGCAGAGCCTGGAGCTCACCCTCTCTCTCCATCCCTCCTTTTCTACCTGCTCTCCTTCTTCTCCATTTATCCACCCCACCCCACCATGTACATAATCTCCTGGCTGTCACCTTCCCACAGCAGCATGAGATGTGCTGAGCACCCAGGGGATGTGCCTGAGCTCTGAGCTGCCCCAGATGGATGTAACTCTGCACAGCAAGGAGGGAATCCCCTGCACAGAGCTGGACATGTGGCTGGGCACATATCCAAATCAGAGCTGAAAATGTGCCTGCAAATTGGTCTGAGCCTCAAGTGAGGAGATGGATGTCAGGAATTCTCCTTCTTGTCCACACAGCCTCCTGCAAGAGGCACAGGGTGACACCTCCCTGTCAACACACATCTGTCTGCCTCTGGATTTCACTGTTCAGACTATAAAGGATGGGTGGACAGGATGAAAGCAAGTTCACAGCCTGGAGCAGTAGTGTGCACTTCACTCACAGGGTCATCATCTTAGATCAAAAGTGTCCAAAAAGGAGTTGGGAGCAAGCTGAGCTGGTGACCAAGACATGAACTTTGTCAAAGACCCCTGCACTCATCTGTGTGTCACATCACGGTGACACAGCACGGTGTGTCACAGAACTGGAGATGGACTCCTTCCTGACCGACTCCACGCACAGGGCACAACTTGCTGTGTCTCCTGGATAACTCCAGGAAGGGAAGTTGCATTTTGTGAGCACGCAGCTCTGCCTGCCGCTCCGACTCGCCCTGCCGAGTTTCAGTCATCCAGGATGTGATTTGGAGAGACAGCTCTGAACTCGGCGGGAGAGGCAGGAGTTTCGGTGCAGTATCCAGCACTCCCGAGGCGCTCCGGAGCCGCGGCACGGAGCCTGCGTGCCAGCCACTGGTGCATGCTTTTCCAACCAGGGAGATGCTCTGGGGCAAAGGGGAAGGAGCAGCCTTTCAGAGGTACCACACATTCCAAGATGCTGCTGTTTATGCACCAGCATCTCCCTCCAGGCGGTCTGACTGCAGCTCACTGGGGCGAGTGCAGCAACTTGCACCTTTCTCTGAAGGCACAGGGCTGATCTCTCAGGAACTCCAGCCACCCAGAGCCAGTGCATTTCCTTTGTAGCCACAAGGAGTGGCCAGAGCCACCATCAGTAAATCCATGGTCTTGTTGCCACCCTAAGGACGTGCTGAGAGCTTTTCCGAGAAATCCCTGCAGCTTTAATACCCGGAATGCCAAACAAGGGACATGGTGATTCCAGCTATTTCTGCCACCCACTCGTGTGCACCTACAGAGCAGAGAGACAGAGGATTGGGCCAAGGCACACGGAAATAATTTTCTGCTGGCAAAGCTGCCGACTCAAGGAGAAACATAAAACCCTCGATGAAGGGCTTGTCTAGTTTATTATAACATCGGCTTTAATTTATGCGCCTGCCTTTTATGATTGTTCTCTATCGCTGTTCCTGGGGTTTATTTATGAAGGGCCATTAGCACAGAGAGCAGGCCCTGATGAGGGAGCATTTGCAGTCTGCCGGGGGACCAGGACATAAACTGAGCTGAGGAGGAGGCAGTGAGCTCTCGCATGGGGCTGCCGGAGTCCGCTCCCCGAAAGCTGAGAAGGATAATTTGATCTCAGAGAGTGATACAACTTAATTTCACGTGGCTGTCTCTGGGCAGGCTGCAGCCTCCTTCACATGCACTTTGCTTAATTCCCTAGTCCCAAACAAGCTCGGCAGTGAGCAGAGGGGGAGTAGAGAGCTTTGGATCCAACCGTGCACACCAAACACAAAGACAGGGAAAAGCCGCTCAGGGGTGTGAAAGAGATGCCAGGGTGAGGAGAGGGAATCACAGCATGGTTTGTGTTGGACGGGATTTAAAGATCATCTCATTCCAACCCCCTGCCATGGGCAGGGACACCTTTCACTATCCCAGGGTGCTCCAAGCCCTGTCCAACCTGGCCTTGGACACTTCCAGAAATCCAGGGGCTGCCACAGCTTCCCTGGGCACCCTGTGCCAGGGCCTCCCCATCCTCACAGGGAGGAATTCCTCTCCAGTATCCCATCTAATCCTGTTGTCTTAAAGCCACCTGCCCTTGTTCTGGCTCTACAACACCCTTACAAAAAGCCCCTCTCCAACAAGGGGTCCCTCCCCAACTGCGGAATGTCCAGGCAGTGCATCCCAGGATGCTGACATTGGCACTCATCCCTGCCTGGGCATCCCAGCCCGTGCCCATCTCATCTCCCTCCAGCAAAACACTTCGAAGGCTGTGCAAACACCCCACAGTACACAAACAAACTTCACAAATTATTCCTATTTACAAACATCTCTCTCCAATCTTCAACACAACTCAGACAGGCAATCCTATGCTGGTAATTAAAACCACAGGCACCAAAATAATGGGTTAATTAAAGGTCCAACCTGCCCCCAAAACACATCGATGTGCAGGGAAAAATGCATTGGTTCAAACCCAAACGAAGCGGGTAGGTGGGTCTGTTGGCAGAGTGAGGCGATGTAAAATGAATTTGTATGATCAAAACCTTCCCGTACAGTTCGCAGGTAATTTGCGACGAGAACAAAAGCTTTAAATTCATCCACTAAATTATTCACTACAAATCGTCCTCTCGGCTCCCGCGCCTGTGTCCTTCAAGCTGTTCTAGGTGGTGATTACGTCCCCTCGGTGCACGGGGAGGCCTCGGGGAAGCGGCTGCAGGAAAGACGGAGCCGCCGATCCGACACTGGCAGCTTGATTTACAGAGAGAACTGGGGAGAGGAGACAGCAGCCCTCAGGAAAAAAGAAACTTCAAGCTCTAACCATCCCATCAAGGGGCTTTCTGCCTTCTTTATGTGGTGGATTTTTTTTGCTCTCTTTCGTTTTCCGCAACAAGCTCCCGCTGCAGGCACAATAGATGATGCTAAATTATTTTGGAATATGCTGAGAATGCCCTGCTTGGCCAAGCGAAGCCTCATAAATCATTCCTCTTCTTCCACTTCCTTTCCTATTTCTGATCTCTCTTTCAGGCAGTATAATGCCAGCTTGCTGGGGAGCCCACTGCCCTGGCACCGTGGGCACTGCTGAGAGCAACCAGAGCCATTCCTGCTCTCAAGGGGATAAGGCCACATGACTGGGACAGACTGGAGCCACTCGAGCTGCTCAGGTCTCTGCACACCAGGAATCAGTTCTGGAGCCCACCTGGTAGCCCCACAACAGCCCATAGTGGTCACAATTCCATGTACTACAGGGAAGGGATGGGAAAAGCGGTTGCATTTATGTGTCAGATGTTTAAACATCACCCCTGATGAAGCCGGTGATTAGGACTGAACTCCTCTCTTGTCACTAGCACAGGTCCCCTCCAAAGCAGGGGAGGTGCTGGTGAAGGAGCTGGCAGGGCAGTGTGCCACCAGTAGTCTGGAGAAGAGGGAGAAAAGGAAATCTGGGAAGAGGAAAGCCCTGCACGGAGGAAATGTGGAACTCATTCAGCATTTGTGCTGTAGCTGGAGTGGCTGCATGGCCCAGGGCTGTCAGCCTGGCTCCTTACACCATGACTAAAATCACACTTTTCACTAAAAACCCCAGAGCAGAGATACCTTAGTCAAAGGCAGAGGCCCCTCCAGCTGGAACTGATGGGAGGAAAAGCACTTTGGACCAGGAACCACAGTGTGGCAAAAGCACAGTCATTTTCTAATACCTGAAGTGACATTTTGTGAGTCCCTCACACTCAGCTGTGACACTGAAAATGTCATAATAGGGATATGAGTGCTGTGCATCTCTGTGCTGGCCTGGTACCCATCACTCAGGAATGATGGAGAGGCGGCAGGCTTGGGAAGCTGCTGACAAGAAGGAGCAGTGAGCAGTTCTGTTTGCAGCCCTGGGCAAGGACTACACTGCTCCCTCCCCGGTTCAGAAAAAGGTGGATTGCCATCTTCCATAGCTTGGCTGTGAGCTGGCCTGGGAGGACTCAGCCAGGAATTTTGGAGGGGTGGGCAGGATGAAGCAGAGTCCCCTGAGGTCACCCCAGGGAGGAGGGAGCCCCATTATCAATCCGTGTTTGATGCAACCAGAGCTGCAGGATGAGGCTCAGGGTGCCAGAGCAGAGCTGGGGTCCCCCAGCCCTCAGCATCACCCCATCACTCCTTCCACATCCCCACCCATAGACACAAGTGGGGTTAAGCTTGGGTTTTCTAATAACTGCCCTTTTGCCCTCCCCAGGAAAACCCCAAATGCAATAAGAGCCTCAGCAGCCATTCGAGCCTCTCTGGAGCCTGAGCTTTACAACTCTGTAGCCATATTTGGCTCTTTGTGTTTTGCACAAACCAGATGTGATGCTCATCCTTAACAGCCAAATTTCAGGCCCCTTGGTTATTCCTTAGATGGAGCTGCTATTTTAGACAAGACAGACGCAAAACAAAAACAAAACCTAAAGCAGAAGCAGAGGGGAAAAGCCCTCTGAGCATCACAATAGTGACAAAAATCCATAGTGAGGCGTTTGTTTTTGGTTTTTAACCCAGAGGAAGGTGAAAAAGCCAAGTAGAACTGCACACATGCTGGGACCATGTGCCCCAGCAGCCCTGTGGGTCTGGATGGGAGCTGCTGGTGACCAGGCAGATGCCAAGGGCTCTGCCAACACCGGGACCAGGGCTGGGGATGACCCTGTGGACTAGGAGACTCACTCGCTGGACTTGTGCACCACCACCTCTCCCATGCCAGCCCCTTTTCTGGGAGAACCAGACAGCCACAAACACGTGGCTTCCCCCCAGTGCTTTTCCCATCATGTTTGATCACCCAGCTGCAATTCCCACCTTTGCCATCAGGACCTCTGCTGGAGTCAAAGTCCCTTCAAGTCAGACCACCCATCCCAACGAGGCTCAAGGTACAAAATATTTCATCCCCAGTATCCCAGAAGGGCTGAGGAACATGCGGACGCACTCCATAAAGCCACCATTAGAGATCCCCTGATGGAGATGGATTATAATTTGCAAATGATTAAAACACAATTAATGGTGGTAGGGAGGTACTCGAGGCTCTGCAAAGGAGCTGTACAAATGAGGAGTTGTCAGGACCTTCGGTGTCCTAAGCACCTGTCAATTCTTGGTTGAAACAAGTGCATTAGCCTCGTCCAATATCCATCTAACCTTTCCACTCTCCCTTGCTCTGTTTCCCTGGCAACCAGTTAAAAGTGCTGGAAAAAGGCACAGCTGCTTTCAGAAAAAAGAAAAGGAAGAGGGGAAAAAAAGGCAGTGTGTTCTTTTAAAGCACGTGTGCTCATCACTCTTTCCCCCCTCTCTCTCTGTCTCTCCTTTAAGTGTCTGTGTTTTCCCTGCCCAGCTCAGCTCTAACTCCGAGACCTCAGCACGAGCTGCCACGCTCAGAGGGCAACGAGCAGGGTGGGGATGGCTGTGCCACCCTGCTCTCCCTGGGGATGGCCAAATGAACCACGAGCCACTGCAGAAAACCGTTTGGGACTGCAGAGAAATGGAGGGGAGCCAGCCCAGGAGTGGGCTCCCCAGCTGCAGAAAGGGGACATGCTCTCCCAGACCTGTCTGTTCCTGGGCCAGGGGAGCTCAGTGTGCCCCTCTGGAGTGCTCCCTGCCTGGCACGTCACAGCAGAGCCACACACAGCCTGCACAGCTCTCCGGAGCCATACAAGCTGAACACTCCGCATTTTGTGGTGCTCCCTGTCAGTCTCTGAGCAAAACAGCAGTTTAACAAAGATCAAGACTTGAGGCTGTCACTAAACCCTGCTCTGCTGCCTGCTAAACAGGGTTATTTTTCCTTTCTTGCCTTTTCTCCCTGCTCCTACCTGCCTGAGCAGAGCCATGCTGATGAGTGTGGCATTTGTCCTGACACTTTTGGGATCTCAACTCCGAAGGGCAGAAGGAAAATAGCAATGAGAGCAGCCGTCACAAAAGCTGTAGTGGGGAGGATGGTGCTCAAAGCCTGTCACTGCCATGTCTCCTGTCTCCACAAGCAAATGCCAGAGAGGGGCTGGAAACACACCCCTTCCCCAGGCACAACCCAGCACCCACAGCAGCCTGCTCTGGGTGAGGACAATGGGGTAGAAGAGGGAAAGGTTTCCCAGGTGCTTCAGGAGCTGTCCCAAATGATGGAGCTAGGAATGCAGGCAGGGAAAGAGCAGTGAAGGTGGGATGGGGGTCACTCAGCACCCTCTGATGAACCCTGAAGTTCTTCATGGCACTGTTCCATCAGGGAAGGTACAACACCCAAGCTGTTCCATCCTGGAAAGTGCTAGGACTCTCTAGGGAAAGCACCTCGTGGTGCTACATTTGACCATGAATTTTCCTCCAGACCAGAGAGGCTCCAGGGGAACAGAGCCCCTGGGATGGCTCCAGAGGCAATCAAGCTTTATTACTCTGCTGCTCAGTCAACAGCTTCATCCACACGCAGATTTGCTGCTCCATGTCCCAGCCTGGCTACTGGCACACACAGGAATGGCTGATAGCCCTGTACCCTTTATCCTGTCCCTCACCAGCATCTCCAGGAGCAGGGGCTGAGGACCACCCCCACAGCAACACCCCTCTTACAAGAGGGACAAGGAGCAGAAAAGGGTGGCAGCATCGTGGGGAAGAGCTTGATTGGGTTAATTAATTGCCTGGTTTGAAGAGCTACTGCCACTTTGCACTCAACATCTTAAACAGAGGGAGGGGGAAAAGAAACAACCCATTAAACAACACGCATGGGGGAAAGAAACCAAAACAAAGGCAAAAATCACCCTAATCTAATGTTTTGCAAACACTGGGCACCCAAACAGCTGATCTTTGTCAGGAACCTTAGTTCCAAGAACCACTTAGAGGCTTTCATCAACACATTATAATATTAATCAAGACTCATAATGCAGAGTGATTTGCATGCCAACAAATATATTTACACTGTAAATTGTTTGTTGAGAAGCCTCAGAGAAATATGCAATTCACTGCTATTGAACTTGGGTAGCAGGGTAAAAAAAAATAAAACAACCAAATCCCTGTAGAGTTGGTTCCTTCTGGTTTTGGCAACACGACTCATTAGCATGCACTCGCACTTCCACGTGGGTTTTTGCTCCCAGCTGTTTAGCTGGATCACAGCAGTTGGAGGTGGAAAAGCTTAGCAAGGTCCTCACAGTTAAATCCAGGTTACTATCTTCTCCACAGAGAACACACAGCCTCTGGTAAACTTGTGCAGCAAGACCAAGGAGTCAAAGCACAACTGTCACCCTTGGGTGACTCTGACTCTCAGAGTGACCCCAGGTTATTTGTGCAGTTCTGTAGTGAAAGCCACAGTGACCCCAGAGAAGTCCTGCTCCCACAGAGGGAAGGATGGGCACGCACAGTGGAGCTGGAGAGGCAGTGGCAGAGCTTCCAGTGCCCACAGCCCCCAGCTCAAGTCAGTCAAAAAGCCAGAGGATGGTTGGACTTGATCTCAGAGGTCTTTTCCAATCATAATGACTCCACGATTCCATGGCATCCTGCTGCAGAGGACCATGGCAGCGTGTGGGATGTGGCTGCTCACTCCTGGGACCTCCCACACGTCCCTGCCGACAGAGAACACTGCTCAGAGGGACAGCTCAGTGCAGACCCCAGGCTTCAGACAGGGGTTTGACCCCCCTGACAATCCCTAACAGACTCCAGGGCACTGTGTGGAGAGGCCAAGAGGAGCAGTTATCCTTTTATCTGCACAGGTTCACAACACAAGCCGTGCCTACAGCACAGAGGGAGAGGACCGGATGCGAAGCAACACCACTGGGAGGTCTTTTCCTACTTAAACGATTCTATGACTCCAAGAGCATTCAAACGGTTTGCACGCTGATGCCACACTTCCCATCCCAAGGGATCTTCTCCTCCTTTCCCTCCCACTGCTTCTCCCCCCTGCACCCCTGCTCTTCTCACTGTGATGTGCAGGTCCTGCCGTGTAAATGAGCACCCGCTGTGCCTCCCACCCAGACTCTCCCCTCCCCGCCTGCCTGGGGCTCTGGGGCTGGAAGGGATGATTAGCAAAGGTGTTAGAGGAGAATTAAACGGACTATTCTGTGGTGCTTCTCTAAGCTGCTGAAGAGCGGATTAGCTGGAGACATTGATCTCCTGGTTCAGAGACCTTCTAAAGAGCGAGGCAGAAAAATAATGGGCGGGAGGAGGGGGGAAGCTAATTAACACTTCCAGGGTAGCAAGCCCTCCATGTGGAGCTGGCATTAATAGACTGGATGGAGGATGTCCTGGTCAGAGTAAGCAGTGTTTGCTCATCCAGTGGGTTTCCTTGCATGGTGACTGGGAAGGAGCTGGGAGACAGGACCAGTGCTCAGGAAAGGGAGATCACAGAATCAGAGAAAACAGAAATCACAGAATCTTGGAACAGTTTGGGTTGGAAATTACCTTAAAGCTCATCTCATTCTGACCTCCCTGCTGTGAGCAGGGACACCTTTCATCAGACCAGGTTGCTCAGAGCTCAGTGCAACCCAACTTTGAACAGTTCTGGGTATGGGGAATCCACAACTTCCCTGGATAACTTGATGACACAGAGCAGCAGAGAGCTCTGTCTCAGGCCACTGCTGTCCCCGTGGAGTTGGGACAGGACCAAAGGCTGCTCTCACATAGGTACCTCTGGCCATAGGTGGTGTTTGCTCCAGCTTTTTATGAGAAGTCTGAAGCTGAAGATGCACTCCTGATCCTGGCTAGTCATTCTAACCCCCAGTTAGCAGCTATTTTGGGACAACACCACGTTGCTGCTTTCAAACCCACCACGCCACCCCCGTGATGAGCAGGGAAATGATCTGAAAGCCCAGGAAGCATTGCAGCAAAGCAGTGAAAATCCCAGGAATAAACTTTGCAGGTCTGTCAGGTGGTTTGATCTGTTTGCATTTAATACTCAGTTTCTGTTATGTGCATGCAGTGCAAGTCCCTAATCCCTGCTCAGTAATTACCAACATTAGAGGACCAGAGCTCAGTCCTACCCATCCGTGCTCGCTAATGCCTGCACAAGCATCTCCCTAAACCTCACCATGCCACAACATTAAGGACAAGCAGATGCCTTCAAGCTCTCCATTCACAATGATTGCCCTACAAAAACATCAGGGAAGGAGAAAGAGCTTGGTTGGGGGTGAAGGGGCATTTTATTTGATAAAATCATAAAGAGCAGTGCATCCTGCAGAGGAAGAATCTCTTGAGACATAAATGTCAGGTTTATGAACAATTGAGCTGCTCCGTGCTTGCCCGAAATTGCTCTTTAAGGTCAGCACTGTAAGTGTTCCCTGGGGAAATGGACTTGGGGACAAGAGGCCAGCAGGGAATGTGGCTCTCCTGTCACCAAAGTGGGGCAGAGACACAGCACCGGGGCGAGGAGCCACAGCCCCGAGGTGTGGCTGCCCACATGATCCCAGACACCCACGCACACTGCCGTTTTGGGAAAAGCCTGGGGAACAGGAGCATCGCTGCCTCCAGCCTGCTGCAGGCCAAGCCCCGTGCTGACACTCCAAGGAAGCATCGACTCCCTCTCAGAAATGCAGATTTATCTGTGCAGCCACAGCACTTGGATTGGTTGTGCCAAGATACTGCACTTCACCTTGGAATTAAAGTGATGGGATGCAGACAGACCCTCCTCCCAACTGAGGGCAGGGGTCCTTCCTCCTCTGAGGGTACTCCCTCTATGGAAATGACTGTTATTTTAGCAGAATTTGGTAAAGGAAGGCTGTGAGTCCAGAGGGGAACCAAGGAAAAGACAACAAGCTGAGCACACTCCAGATGC
This sequence comes from Lonchura striata, assembly GCF_050655825.1. NCBI lineage: Eukaryota > Metazoa > Chordata > Aves > Passeriformes > Estrildidae > Lonchura > Lonchura striata. Next base: position 3,475,978 of record NC_140726.1, read on the forward strand.
ATCTGAATCTCAAGGAAAGACCAAGCAGATGTGGCTTATCCAGCTTAGCAGTTGGGCTGGCTGAGGGCTGATGGGGCTGAAGGCAGTGGAGGTTTAAGCCATCTATGACACCAAGAGGCAACTTCACATCGATCCAGGGACAAGAAATGCTGGCAGGAGCAGTAAATGCTCCAGCACACCCTTGGGTGCCAAAAGGGCTCATACACAACACCCAATTTCACAGCTGCACACACAGAGTCTCCCGGCTTTTCCTAAACCAGGCAGGGTGACAGGAGGCTGATCCTGGAACCACAGACCCCAAGATGCCTCTGCTTGTTCTGCCTGCCCAGGGAGGACTCCTCATGGGGAGACCCACAGGGCTCTGGAAAGCAGCTCAGGGCATAAACCAGAGCAGGGAGGAGCTGAGGAACCGCCTCACAAAGGTTACAGCAAACAGCCTTGAGAGGAAGCAGGAAGGGTGAACCAACACAAGGTGGTTTATATTCCTCCGGGTTGTTACGACAGGACCTTGATGGGCCATATGGTCTTGTCTTGACCCTTAAATCATCTTATACCCTTCTAACAACACCATCGCTGTTGCTGGCTTCCATTCCTTGTTATTCTTGGCACTGGGAGGCCGGGAATGCGAGGCAGCTGAAGCCTGTAATGAGATGCATCAGATGGAGACCATCTGGAAGAAGCATCCAACTTTAACCTTGAGGGCTACTTGGAAAAGGACCTTCAGCCAGCAAAAGTTGCCTTCCCACTGACAAACAGCCGTCTCTCGACTGCTCCTCGCAACATTCCCGGGTCTTGGGAGCTGTCAGCCTCCAAAGAGCCCAGCACTGAGCCTCCTGCACTGGATGCCTACAAGATGGGCTGTCCATCTGCTCCCTGCCCAGGCACCGTGTCCTCGGAGCAGGGCAGGAAAGCGGCTGCAGGCACTCGGGGCAAACGGGACAGCCGACGGCCAGGTGGGACGCGGCCGGAATAAATCAATTATCCAACGTTTATCATCTGGAAAGGCAGGAGGAGACTCGGAGGAAGCTCCAGCTCCGATTGGGAAGCTGCAGGGGATGGCTCTATCCGCTGGCGTTTTGGATTTTCCTTGCCATTCCCCCCACCCCGTGCTCCCACTCTCCTTTCACTAACAGCCAATCCTTTGCGTTTCCAGATTCACATCTACTTAAGGGCCACTGACAGATAATGCTGACAAATCTTGCCTGGCCATCCGGAAGGAGATCAACCTTGCCATTAGCAGAAAAAAAACATTTTCTAAACAACTCAGAGGCTTCTGCCTTTGTTTCCATCTCAATTAGAAAATAAACACATAAAAATGGAGGAAAAAAGCCCTTTGTAACTCATGTTGCTGTGATAATAACCTGCTCCAGGTAGATCAAAACATTTCCCATCAATGTGGACTTGCTTCTGGGGTGAAAAAGCTTGGGGGATCTGCACCAGTAGCCTTAGGACCCCAATTTCATGGAGCAAAGTCCCAAAACACCTCTAAGCCTGCACTGAAAGCCAGGAAAATATGTTACTTCAACCATTCGTTGAAGTGCTTCACTCATTTGTGCCTTTGTTCTTTCCATTTTTTTAATTAAGATTGAAAGGCCAAGGCTGTAAAAAGAGGCATCGGGAAGCTGCACGAAAGGGAACAGGGAAAGTTCATTTGAAAGGAAATTGAGAAGCCAAATCCTTGGAAAGGTTTTCAAAAGCCACCTTAAACGACTTTCTTTGTTGTCTGGCAGGTTAAACACCTCATTGGAACTGGGATATCTGTCTTGCAATGCCTCTGCACATCTCCCTGAAGGCGATTCTCCATAGCCTGGCTGTACTTGGATGGGTTTATTTTAGGAAAGAGCTTGTGCCAGGGCCAAAAAGGAGCAGGATGCAAGAGGAGAGCAGGAGAGAGATGTACTGTGCTGCCTCTCTAAGATCCAGGGCTTCTCTGACAAAGAACTCTCTAACAGCCCAAGTACATCCCCACAGCCTGGCCCAGACGCCGCTTGAGATTATTTGAGAAGGATCAGGCAAATCGTTTCATATCAAACATCCCCCTGAGACACACTGAGGAAAAAGATTCATTAATAAAAAAATCCAAATGAGCAGCACTTAGGCAGAGAGAGGCTAGGATGGAAATAGCAACCCCAAAGGGCTTCCAGAGGGCAAGCTTTCCTTCACACCGAGGGTGACCGGAGGGGACAGCTGAGCTGTGCCAGCTGCACAGGCAGCTCTGCCCATGGCAAACGTTATCAGCGCCACGCTGAGGGATTTATTCCCAGCCACAGACTTCTTCTGCCCAGCCAGGCTGGCTGGCATGAATTATCCACACACCCGACCTTAATTTAGCATCCGTCCATCCATCCCAGCAAAGTGGATGCCAATGGATAGAGGCCCTATGGTAGGATCAGGCTCACAGGATGTACATGTCTAGGAGAAACCCAGCAGAGAAGATCCTCAGAGGTAACACTCCAGAGCTGCTTCTCACATCTACAAACTTCAATTCTCCAGTCAGGGCTGGGCAGCAAACAACACCAGGGTGCTCTCAGATGACTTTGCTCTCACCCCTGGGGCCCACACAATTTTAATTTCCTATTTCTCCCTACATAAATCTCTCAGATGCTGTGCCCAACAACCCAAGCTGACTTCTTGGGGAAGGAAAAGCCTCTCCCTGTACAGCCATCCATCTCATATTTGTCCACTAAACATGATTTAAACCTTTGTCCAACGTGCCTGGTGCTGGTCTGGACCTCAGAAGAGGCACAGCGCCAGCCACCATGGACAGGTGAGAAAGAAGCAATTTTGGCACGACAGGCTGATACCACTCATTAAGAGAAGGGCTAATTGGTGGGGTGGATGGATGAGCCAGCATGAAAGAGACAACTTTGGAGCAAACTCCCAACTCCTGATCTCCACTGACAAACCCACCTTATGGTGTTCTTCAGGCAACAAAGGCTTGTGAAGCTCCTCACACCTCCTCCCTGACCCAACAAAGGCTCCTGGCGCAGCACAAAAGAGCTGGGATTCCTCAGCCTTTTCCATTTGTCTTTCCCCTCTCGCTGTCAGCATCCTCATCCCTTCAGCGGGATGAAGGTGCCTCGGTTGGGCGCGGGATGAGGTGCTGATAACAGGGAGCCACACAGGGAGCGTGCGAGCCACCCCGCTGTGTTATTAATACATGAACTTTGCCACCGCCCTCCCACGCTGCCTGCTGATTTTTATACCATATTGCATAATTAATCTGTCAACATTCTGTGACGAGGTATAAATATTAATAATGCGATCACACAGTTGGCTGTTCCTTTTAAAATTCAAACTTGGCGAAGATAAATCGCGCACTTAATCTTAGCGAGCTTTGAAGAGTGTATTAAAAGGGAGAAAAAAAATAATAAGGGGAAAAAAAAAGGATACATTTGATTTTGCAACAGGATTGCCTGATTTTACCTGGGTTTATCTTTCCCTTTCTCTCTGTCTCTCCCCTTTCTGCACATCTGAGGGTGATAGTAACATTTTCTCAAATCTTTGAGTGTAAGTACCAAAATGGGGTGGCAAGGGGAACACACACACCCAGGTCACTAGGTTAAGTCTTCCTGCACACATTCACCTGGGAAACAATAACAGGAATGGCTTTAAAAATGCCACCAAGCACTGTTTGAAGGGTAAAGAATAGGGGAAGAGTGCATCCTCACAGAGTTCTGAGCTGCTTTTGGTGCCACTCTAAAGAGTTGGATGCTTAGGCACTGGTTCCCAGTTGAGCCAACAGGAATAGGAAGCTTAAAGCACCAAGTTCACAAATGCCTTTAAAAACACAACTTAAGGGGCCCCGGGGCTGCTCAGCACTGCAAAAAGTGACTGCCTTACAGATATGAGTTGTCCAAGGTAGCACGCAGCGTTTCTGAGCTCTTTGCCACACGTACAACCCTCCCAGACCCTTCCCTCGACAGAGGATGCTAGGGCTGAGGAAAGCCTGTGGCACAGTTTGCAGCTGAGATCTCTGAGCACCTACCAGTGCCTCTGTGACTCCCCAGACCCATCTCTGATAAACTCCACTAAGCCTTTGCAGAAGCAACTTCCCTGTTTGTTCTGGGCTCCAAGACCTCCCCTGCTCCAGCCTCGCTATCCCAAGACTTCAACACCCCATAATTTCCACATATTGCTCATCTCCAGTTCAGATGTTGCCTCTTCCCGCGCTTGCTCTGCCTCCCAAGATAAAGAAAACACTCTCTGCTCATGATGTAACACCTCGTGAACCATGGGAATTCAGCCTTTTCCATGCCCATTGAGTCCCAGCTCATGTGCTCTTTCTAACCCTGCTTTTGTTTCCAAAAGAGGAAGACAGAGAGGGAAAAAAATCATCACACCACCCGCCTCCCTATTACAAATAAAGCACAGTGATGGCAAACTCTTCCCTCAATACTCCAGTCACTTTGTTTTACAGAGTACTGAAATGAAAGGGATACTTTAGATTAAAAGATTTGTTTAATGGTCTGATTAATTCATTCCAAACAGACAGAGACTGTTCTGAGGATCTCTGTTAGCTCTTAACCTTTCCAGCTTGGGGTTTTTTTGTGTATAAGCGAGGATGTGTTTTAATTTAATATTCAGTGCCTGCTGCGCTCTCTCTGGGCTGGATCACATGGCTTTTCTTCTGCACATGGAGAAGAGACCAAATGCTTCTTAAAATAAACAGAGAGGAGCTGGTAAACAAGGAGGGCAAAAGCAGGAGGGCTCACCTGGTGGCCTGCACACACCATGGGCAATTACCCCATTCACCCTGGTTCAGTTCACAAAATTAATTAGCACTGAACGCTGCTGGTCCATATTATCTATGAGCTAATGAGCAGGAGAAGCTGCAAATCCAAAGGCAAGCACACCAGGTGGCCAGAGGCAAGTTTCCAGCCCTCAGGAAGGAAGAGAATTTTAACTCATGATCCCAACAAGAAGCTTTGCCAAGATGGGGTTGGAGCTGGGAATTTGAGTGTGGAGGTTTCGGGGATGAGAGCTTCACCTGCGGGATGGCAAGGTATGAGGAGAAACTGATCCTGTTCCTTGCTTTTTGGAGACCTGGACCAAAGAGCAAGGGGGCTGGGCAGTGCCCTGTGTCCCACCTTCATGGGCTCCACAGAGCAGCCACACTTGCACCCTGCAGGTCATCTGGCCCTGGCCACCACAGCACACCCTTGGAGCATGCAGGGCAACATGGCCATGAGCATCCTTCACACAGGAGCAGTGTCCTGGGCCTTCTAATGCCCCTGGTGCCTTCTGCTTCTCCAGGGAGACCTGAGGAACGGCCATCATCAGGCTTGGGCACACCTGTGACAAGACAGATGGATTGCAGGACTGGCACGTGGGTTAGAGGCGACAGAGCTTCAGCTCCTGGCTGGCAAAGCCCATCTCGCTAATGGCTGTCACTGTCATGCTGGAATTCAGGAGGCCTATCACGTTATACCTGCTTCCTGCAGGATTGAGTTGTTTCCCTTTCCCTCTGTCCTCTCTGGCTGTGAAGACAGATTCAGGAGAAGGGACAGTGACAAGCAGGCGCAGGAAGCACTCCCACCAAACCCCAGATCAAAGACCACACTTTGTCCTCACTGCCACCACCACTCTTGTCCCTGTCTCAGTACACACAGTGTGGCATCAACCTTGAGGAGAGAAAAGTTCAGCAAGGTGAGGGGGAGATGATCCCCAGGCACTGCTCAGGTAACAGGCTGGCAGAAGTGGAAGCTGAATTTCATTTCCGCCTGACGTGCCATCGCTTACGCGGGATCGCAGCTCTGCTCTTGCCTTCACTCAGCCCCCTCCTCTACAGCTGAGGAGAAATAACACCACTCGCTTCAAGTGAGGCAGAAAGTTCAGTGCTGGCATCTGCTAAGAGTACTCCAGTCTAGTGCTCATCTCTCACGCGAGCCTCCAACCACAGGCTGCTCCCTGATCACCCCCTCCTCCCAGAGGGCTGGAGTGGGTTAGGAGAGGCTCCAGAAACATAAATGAGATTATTTTGGGTTGCATGGACAACCACCAAGCCAGCAGGTCACAAGTGCCACCCCTCTCTCAGCCCAGCCTCAGAACTCCCATGAACACAATGCTATTTTCATGTTCAGCCTCCTGTGTGTTCAGCCTCACCATTAATTTCATCTGACTGATCTCTGTTTGCCTGTTTTACTGACAACATACCCCCCCACAATACCAATTCCAACATCCACAAATGAAACAAAACCCAAAAAAATCGGCTGCCCAGCCAGAACACATCATTTTACTTTATTTGCCTGTTTATTATTTTTCACCCCATATGCTCACAATTATTCTTGTTTCCTTTTTGCTGCTTAACAAGCAGAGGGGAGGGGGAAATCACATTCTCGAGTTTTTCCTTCTATCCGCCTTTCCCCCTTTTTTTAGCACAGAACAGATGTTTCCCACGTCAGTGTCTCTCTTGACAAAGGCAGTCTTTTTCTGGTGGGAAAAAGATACTCGAAAGGAAATTTTCCTCCAAGCTCTACTCCCAATTTTTTCAGGTTTCCAAGGGCTATTCCTGTGGCTCCAACTAGAGCTCAAAACTGAGCACATTCTCTGGGTTATCTGAGCACACTGGACTGCCTGGAGCAGTCACCCAACTTTGCTCATGACCCTCAGGGCAGTTCATACAAAAATAGCACAATAACAGAATCTGCCATTAATGGGAAAAAATAACTTCCATTAACATCAACTGCAACTGTCCCATGAGGGAAAAGAAGTCCAAAATTAAAGGCATTTAATTAAAGATATTTCAGAAATTTAGGTTTGATAGATGGAAAAAATTCTTTACAGTGAGGGTGATGAGGCCCTGGCACAGCGTGCCCTGAGAAGCTGTGGCTGTGCCATCCCTGGAAGTGTCCAAGGCCAGGCTGGATGGGGCTGGGAGCACCCTGGGATAGAGGGAGGTGTCCCTGCCCATGGCAGGAGGTGGAATGAGATGTGCTTTAAAGTCCCTTCCAACCCAAACCATTCTTATTCCATAATGTGGTGTGAGCACTATGGGAGGAAGTCACTCTCCTAAACCCCGATGGATAAAACCACATCTAGACTGCAGTGAAGGCACAAACCAGCACCAACAGCCTTGACATGGGACAAAGAGAAAGGAGGTCCCCTCAGATGCCTTCAGAGATATCACAGTCAAGCCAGTTCAATCCCAGGGTTGGTGCCAGGACCTCTGGCTATTTTTTGGCTCCTTGTTATCTACTGTTCTTGTGTTCTGACTGCGCCTGAATTGATTTGTATGAAAAATGGGGATGATAATGGCCAGCTAACAGTGGCAATCTTTGAAATACTGGCTCTGCTAAAACAGATGAGCTGTCTCAGCTTACAGAAGTGACCCTGTGAGCATCACCAGAGATGGAGTTCTCTTTTCCTAGCGTGGACAATAAACCACCAGCTCATCTGTGCTCTGGGATAGTCAGGGAATCGGGGTAACAGTCAATAAGATGTGCTTTGGCAAATCCCCCCACAAGCATCAGCTACTGAAAATTGCACCACTGGCAGAGAGAGGAGAGGACTGGGGCTCTCCCTGCCTTTTCCTCCAGCTTCCCTCTATGTAAGGAGAACCATGTGTGTGAAGAGAAAAGCAAATAAACCTCTTTCTGCAGAAAAAGCCCAAAGAAGTACAACCTGTGTGTATGTAGGGCCTTCACAACTCCCATCTGTTCTTGCTTGTGCCAGGAGCACAAACTGGCTTCACAAGTGTGGAAATATGGCCAGGACTGAAGGGGCTCTACAAGAAAGATGGAAAGGAACTTTTACAAGAGCATGGAGTCACAGGACAAAGATGAAACAGCTTCACGCTGACAGAGAGTAGTTTTAGATTGGATATAGGGAAAAAAATTCTTCCCTTGGAGGGTGGTATGTCTCTGGCATGTGCTGCCCAGAGAAGTTATGGATGTGCCATCCCTGGAAGTGTTCAAGGCCAGGGTGGACACAGCTTGCAGCTACCTGGGATGGAGAAAGATATCCCTGCCCATGGCATGGGGTTGTAACTTGATCTTTAATATCATTTCCAATCCTGGCTATTCTGTGATTTTATGACTCCATGTTTGGCCAAGAGTCCCAGACATGACACTCCAGGATCATTTTCATGCATGGAGCAAACCCCACACCCACACTCCCCAGCACATTCCTACCCCATGCCCAAATCCCAGTGCTTTGGAGCTGCATCTCCTCCAGAGCTGCTGCGATCGCTGCTGGCACCAGCCCCTTCCCCAGGACGAGGAAATGTGCATTATTTGCTAAAATAAGTTTGACATTAATGAGCAGGAGTCTCACTGGCAAAGGCTCACACTGCGCAGCAGATGTGATGCGGGCTCACAGCTCCTTCCCTCCCTGCCGGGTGCATGGGAGGAAGAGCTGGAGTCACGGAGTTGGTGTAACACGGCCAAGAAGACTGCGTCAAGAGGGACTGTCACCACCAGTGCCAAGCCAAGACGTCCTCCCAGCAGCAGCCTGGATGCTTTTTAAAGAGGCAAGCTGGGAAGGAGACAGATATCACCCCTGATAGACGGGGCAAAGGCAGGGGAGGGCTGGCACCAGGGCTCTGCTCCCCTGGAAATGCCAACATGGGACACGGACATTTGACTTCCTCTGGAAAGTGGGCAGTGAGTGATTGAAGCATTCATCTGAAAGCGCTTGTTCCCTCCAGAACATCAGCTTCAGATTCAAGCCAGCCAGCTCCATTCCTCATCCTCTGTGCTCAATAAACCCTGGTCCATAAAATTTATTGCCTGCTTCTAGATGACAACTGCAGGAAAAAAAAAAAAAAAAAACATGCTGTAGTTGTGTCTCGTGTAGACAGCCTTTACAGATGGCATTGCCACGGCTGATTTACGCGAGACAAGAGGCAGGCCAGACCTGGGTCCTGGGAAAAATCCCATACCTGGTCAGCAACAAACACCTTTTCCTTGGCCCCATTCTCTCTGAGCAGTGCCCCACTCAACAGGTCAGCTGCAGCATCCTGGAGAAAGTTTCAGTGCATCCAAGGACCTGGGAGAATTGGAGTTTCACCCACAGCCACCTGCACCAGTTTGTGCATTATTATGGAGCCCACATCCTCCTGCCCCTGCGTGGGAAACGCAGAACAGGCAGACAGGAGGCACAGGGAGGACAGCCATGGCAGGAAAGCTCTCTCTGAGCCCAGGAATGTCACAGTAGGACCTGCTCTCTCCTTCTTACACTGTGACAAGGAGTTCAGTTCTTCTGCATTACACACCTCAAAATCCAAGAGCGGCTGGTCAGCCCCAGGGAAGTGCATGCTCTTTCCACAACTCAGGAAGGGCAGGTATGAGACAGAATAAAACCAAGCATCCACTGACTCTGAGAAAAGGGAAGGACTCGAGTTAACCAGAGTATCTGCAGTGCAGGATGTGGCTTGGACAGGTCTGGAGTGCCTGGGAGAGGAGCAGGGAGCAAAAGCATAATGGTTGGGGAAGGTCAGCACTGAAGGATGCAGGACTGATATCCTGAGAGACACAGTCCCTTCACTCTCATTCCCACCAAAGTCACTGCGGCCATGGAAGCGAGGGTTGTGTGGCAGAGCAATGTCTCTGCCACGCTCTGCCCTCCTGGGAAAGCTTCACTGACAGCAGGGGAGAGACGCTGCAACAGCAAAGTTCAGAGCAGGTGAGGACCCAAACCACACAGCATCCACACGGCAGTCTCTGTGAGGCTGGGTGGAAGTCAGGATGGGAGTGACCTCCTCAATCCTCCTCCACGGCACAGGGGCCGAGGGGCTGGGAGAGTGGGGAGGCAGCAGGAGGAGGGGAAAAAAAACCCCGTGGTGAATGGAGTGGAAAGATTTCTGAAGGAGCCACGTTTGTCACATTAAAGTGAGTGAAAGGCAGTGCAAGCGCTTCCCTGCCTGTCAAGTGTGTTTGTCTCTGGTCCTGGGAATTTTCATTATTCATTATTCGCCTGGCATGGATAGCAACAGGAGCACGGGGTTCTGTCTAATCCCCACCTGATAATGCATTTCTGATAAGCGTGACGGAGCCGACGCCACTGACCGGATTCACATTTCCAGCGGATAAAATGCCATTTACAGCTGGCAGGCGCTGAAAATTCAGATTGGAGAGATAAGGGAAGGTATGGGCAATGGGTCCCAAGGGCATGAGGGACGAGCAGTGATGTGGGCCTGGGGACAGAGGTGACATCGGCACTGCTGCCTGTGGCAAAGATGAATGCAAGCATTTAATATTATAGATAACCCAAGTGAGGACAAATCACAACAGGAAGAGTTTTGGGTAGACTTGTCTCATCCAACCTGAGTCTTCCCTCTATAATACAGCATCTGAGAAAACAAAGGCCAAAATTAAACCCTTGGAGACACAGTTCAGATCTCCAGAAGTGCATAGTGCTTGGAGAGAGAGCTAATTCAGAGTTGCCTGGGGTCCGTGCCCATCAGCAATTATCATGCCTCAGATCAACCTCATTGACTCCAATCCTACCACAGTACAAAGCTACTGCAATGGGCCATTAATATTTATCAGACTTCATATGAGGAAAAATGGCTTGTATGATACATTCTGTGTAATTTATGTCATGTACTTTAACAGTGGGTCATGGCAGAAGCCAGATAACAATAACCTTGTCAACAAGCAGGATTTATAGCCTGGTTAAAATACATATAAAGGCACCTGTATTATTGCAACCATAAGTATTTCAAGTGTGAACACTCCAAAGAAGAGGGAATATTGGGAGAGGGGGTATGGCCAGAGGGCAAAAACTGTGGCTGTTTGCAAGAGAGAGAGAATTTAGGTCAAGTACATATATGAAAGAAGTTCTTTATGCCAAGATCTACAGGGCAGAGCAACCATCTCCCAGGAGGAAGGAGGAGATGCTCTGTTGTTTTCAACAACTGAAAGTAGACTGGATGGAGAACTAAATATTACATATGATGAAGAGGAAATCACATGCTAGCACAGGGAGAGACTAAAATACAACCTGCTGTGAAATGTGGCAATGGGGAGATGGCAGAGCCTTTCCATCCTATTCCACAAAGCAGCTCCCCAGACATATCCAGAGATGGAGCTGTTGATTTTGGGTGACACACACAGGCTTGTAATGTTTTCTGCTCCTGGCAGACATGTGGAGTCAGCCCAGGAGGAGGGAGCAGAGCCTCTCCTGACTGCTGTGTGATGAGCAGCGTTACTGCCATGCAAGTACTGGTTCTGCAACCCCACAAGAGACAAGGAGGCTGCACAGATATGAGCAAGGACAGTATTTCACCTGGAAAAGCCCAGCTTGACTTGTAGATCCCAGTCTGAGCCAGTAGAAAATTTTTTAATCCTCATTCAGAGTCAAAAAGTAAATGTACTAACTCTCTGAGAAGATGGCACGTGGATATTGGACTTGAAGTCTCTGGCAGATGGGCAACACTCCCAGAGAGCCCCAGACTGAATTGCTGCTGTTGGTCACAACACCGTGGCACGTCCAAACATCTTGGCCTGAAGCCATGAGATGCACATGGATTTACCCTCACCCAGGCTCTAGCCTTCCTGTGCCTATCCCCTAATGACCTCTCAGGATCCAGGATCAAATGCCAAGGAGCAGCTCCTCCAGGAAAAGGGGAGATGAAGACCACCTGGTCCCAGAAGACAAGAGCATCCCCACAGTCTCAGCAGCAGGAGAGGCACAGCGTAACTCCTTCCAGAGATCATAAGTTTGCAACAGCAGCTCTTTAACAGCTTCCTTGCTAACAAGCTGCTCTTGTTTTCATGTTTTGGAATGGCTTAATCCTGTATATGATAACATCCCCAACAAGCGAGTGCATTAAACTGTGACAGCTTTTCACTGACCTAAGCAATTGCATTGTGAAAACGCCATTAGCATCTCTCTCTTCTTCATCTAATCCCCCCTTCCCTCCCTCCGCCTCTTCCCTGGCCAGTAAGAGCTATGCTCAACACCACTATTAAATTACCCTTAGAAATACACTCCTCAAAGAAAATCAATGCACATGTGTTTTAACACTTGTCACAAATAGATCAACTGGGTAATCAAACATACATCATTCCACCCAAGGTTTAAATAAGTACCAGGACCACGTGTTGATGGTGCATTCCCACGGCTGGAGCACCTCTGGGCTGCTGCTGTGCCCGACACTGGGCTCTGCTCCACCTCTATCTCCTCTAACAGGGGTGCTGCCTGCATCACTGAAAAGGCAGAAGGCAGAAGAATCAAGCCCCATCACACCGAAGCTTCTGCCTTTCCAGCAATCCTCGTGTACCTCTGGTGAAATGTGGGAGAGTGGAATAGGCAGGACTACCCATGGCAGCATCAGGCTGTGCAGAAGCTGCTACACAGGCTCACTTGGCTTGTTTTTTAAACCTTTCTGCTCATTCCCTTCCTGCCACTATTATTTACTGCTCTGGGTGCCAGTGGGATGATTGTCCCCACGTCTGTCTGTAAAGAGCCACGGCTGATGGTTTGTATGGGGAACATGCACACAGGTCTAAAGTGCCTGATAAATAGATTGTGAGCCCTGAAATCTGTTCCTACTGTGAAGATGTTTGCTGCAACTATTTTTACTTCAACATCGTTTTCTCTCTCAATTTTTTTTTTTTAAACCATCTTTCCTCTTTTTTCCTTGGTCAAACCGGGACAGAGAGGGATTTCTGGCCAACTAATTAAAGCCCTACATGTTAATGAACTCCCAACACTTTACTGCCTCAGAGTGTCTGCAGCCCCACAGGAAATTAATAAGAGCTTTAATCACAAAGAGACTTGAAAGGTCAGCGCCTGCTATGGGTCTCCAAACACAGAAAGCAAAGGAATCATATCATATTTTTAAAACACCCCACTGAGAAGCCACAGGGCTGAGGCCAGAGGCAAAATAACAGGCAGAAAATGAGTGGTACAGCTGCCTTTACAGGGCTGGGGAAAAGCAGGACAGGAGAGGCTGTAATCACACGCTCTCCCTTTGTCTTCTATTTAATCTGCCCTACCTTTGTTATTCCTTTTTCTCTCAGAGCAGGCCAAATTACACGTGATCGATCTGCTTGAGAGTAACCCTTTACCAGCCTACTTGACAGCTCATCTCCTGACCTTCCCCTCCATCCTCTTGCCAAACGAGCACTTCCTAGTTTCCCTTTCCTTGTTACGAGCGTGCATCTTCCTAAAGCTCCTTTCAAGATATTAAGAGGTACATGGAAAAATTGATATTATAAGTAGATGCTCCATATGGACCAATTACTGAATTAATCCATAATACCCACCTGGCTCCAGCAGCCAGTTATTTACAGCAGGCACCAAGGCACACACATAATCTATTCACTCCTCAGCCAGTATCGAAGTGCAGCAATACGAGCACCAGCTCCGCAGGCTATTTTTAGCCCAGCCCCAGTGAAATTTCAGTCTCGAAGGACTCCAGCTCGAGGAGCATCTCCAAGTGGAGGGATGAACTCAGAAGGGTTGCTTGAAGTGGGTGTTTCTGGTGACAGAGAGCACAGCCCTATCAGCTAGAGGACTGGGGTGATGTTTACACATGGCTGTTCCTGGGACAAACATCAGACTTTTGTGGTTTTTGACATCCAGTCTGGCAGCATCTCTAGGACCAATGGGAGAAAGCATCCTGAGGCCACAGCTGTGACTTCAGACCCAGTTTGGCCACTCCAAGCTTCCCACAGAACAAAAACCACCAGACCAATACTCAGCACCCAAGTCAGAAAAGTCTCAATTGCCACAGCCTGGGCAGCCAAACCAAGCTGAAGACACTTGGATGCTTTGAGGACCCTCAAAGCTTTGCATCCACACATCCTCCTTGCCTTTCCAAGCCCCTCAAGAGGCTCTGTCAGCTCTTCTCTCTCCTCACGCTCTCCCCGATTTCTCTGACCTCTGAACCCACAATGATGTGATTTCCTACCTGATGGACTATAAAAGCTTCAGCTCCTCTAATCACAGATCAATGCCCTGTTCTATGGAGAGAAAATCATCTTTGGTGGTTTTTATCATCCCTGCAAAGTTCTGCTGTCCTCCTCTCATTCCTCTGCCTCTTTAACCCTTTCCTACCCACAGTCTCCTGCTGCATGCCCTTGGCACAGGCTGAGGAAGGAAGCAATTCCCTTGGGATGTACAAGCAGCTGCTCCCAGCACCCTCAGCATGGCATTTTCTCCAGAAATCTCTGGTCCTGACTTTAAATGAAGTCTTTTATCCCTCATCTCCCCCAACCTCCTCAACATGATTGTAATCCCACTAGCAAGAAGGAGCAAGACCAGAAATAAATCCAAGCACAAACCAAATGTCCCTGCAAGCTGGAAGGAGGTGCAAGAGAAGGCATAAATTTGGCCACCAAAAGCAAGCATCCAGACACAAGAGGCAAGTGTGGCTCAGCCACAAAGTGAGCTCCTGCAAGGTTCATACCTGAAAGTGAGGGACCACACCTAACACATCACTGCTCCAGCCCAACTCCAGAGCGCATTCAAAGACTTCTACACTCCAGAGGCCTTTCAGTTTTTAGGTTTACAAGCTAAATCCCAAGTGGGAAGGAGCCCCCAGCACTACTGTGAGGCTCAGACAAAGACTTGGCAATGCACAGCCCAGGAGAAAACCCAACGATCCAATGGCATCAGAGACATTTCAGACCCCCTCCTGCTCACAGGCTCACAGAAAGTGCTTCTTCCCTCGAGCTCAAAGCCTTTTCCCTTCAGGCAGGTTATAATTGAGCACTGTGACGTTCCCCACACGGCCCGGACGAGACCCATCATCGCTCCAGTTTCTCTCCGGCAATTCCTCGATCTCATTTTGACTTACGGTTCCTCGTCCCCTCCAGGGATTTGGCCCCATCTACAGAGATAATTGGAAACACACCCTCTGCGTTCTCCTCCTGTCAGGAGCCAGCTGTCTGAGGCTTTAAAGGCAATCTCCCTGTTTTCTTTTCCCTGCTCCCCATGAAAGCGTCTGCTGAGATCCTGGGGAGCGGGAGGAGACAGCCCCTCTCCCTCCCCAAATATCTCATCCTCTGCAGGCCAGCCACAGCTTCTCCCTTAATTTCCAGCCAGATTTCATCTGACAGCACTTTAGGAAGCGATAGGAGAAATCACCATTGGAGCAATAATATGATTACAGTCCCTCTACAGCCATAGCTAAGGCTGCAATAACTGTGGAAGCTTTGGCCTCCCCTCAACCCATCCTGCTCCAAGCGCCCCAATCCCCACTCCCACTACTTTTTTATTATATTTGATTATCTGGCTGCACCAGAGAGAGGGAAAAGCATGCAAACCCATGGGAGACACAGAGAGCAAACTTTCCTGGTGAGAGCCAGTTCTCCCACCACATCCCTTCCTCCCTGAGACAGGGAATGTCTTCCCTTTCCTGTGGCACTGACGTTGGCCTTCTGAACAACTGGGATATATATACATACACACACACAGATACAGATATATATATATATATATATAAAGAAGAACAACCCACTTAATGAGCTCTGATACCCTCCTTGTAAAGAGTGGGAAATTATCTGCAAGTCTAGGAATATCTTCATTAAAAATGCATTTAGCTGTGGAGCGCTCCAAAAAGAGAGACCTGTAATACATGAAAGATTAGCCCCAGATTGCTGATTGGGCTCTTTCACATCGTTATGGTAATTAGACTCACACAGCCTGTTGTGCTGACTCCGACACTTTGCTGGGTTTGCCTTTGTCTGGGATTTAAGGTGGATTTTCCCCGTTCCTCACCCCTTCTCCCTCCTCTCCAATTCCTCTGGCTCAGTCCCTGGCCAAAGAGCAGGCACTACCTCGGCTCATCAATATGCCAAGAGCAGGGATCCCACTCACCCCTCTCTTGCCTGCCTCTGCCAACCCCAGCCCTGCCTCGAAAGAGGAGGGAGAAATTAATGGTAATTATGAGGTGTGAGTGGATATTACAACTCTCAATCTGATTGCCACTGAAACCAAATAAAAATGCAACTTAATCAGCCAATTATTAAAGCAAGGAATAAACAAAAGGCGATGCACCCTCATCCCTCCCAACTCCCTTCCATGCCTGCACACCCTCGCTCCAGCTGGTTGGGGTTGTCTTTGCCCCGTCTGTATGATTTGAAAGGGAAATCCATCTCAGCCCACCCAGCCTGTGAAGCTGAAGCAAAGAGCTGTACTTCAGACGAGGAGTGAGGGAAAGGAACTCTCAGAAGGTTTCCAAGGAGGAGCACATTTAATGATTACAGTTTCCAACAAGTTGCCTGGCTCAGCCCTTGTTGTGAAGTACTGCTTCTCTTTCCTGAGCTGCTGAACTCCCTCCATGGATCACAGGGCTGCAGACCCCCTCTGAGCCACACGGGCTAGGCATGAAGCTGCCAGTGAGCCACTTGTTTAACCCTGACAAGGAGAAAGGGCCATTCCATGGCACAGAACCTGCACACAGGGAAGCTGGGAATGTGCCGTATCCCTGCTTGGGAACCACTGCAGCTTCTGCCCCTGAGCTACAGCAAACAGCAAAACAACCTCTCCTGGGGGTCTGAACTCAGGATTCACACCCTAAAAAGTCCTTCACTGCTCCCCACTCCTGAGAATTAGCTAACACCTATAAAAGTCCCAAGGAGGAGGCCAGCAAAGATTTCCAAAACCCCTGCTTGCCACCAGCTGCTGAGGCACTTCTGGGATTAAGAGAGATTTGAGATGCAATGGTCAAGTCCAGCCAGCCCAGGAAGCAGGGAGTACAACCAGCTACAAGCTCCCCTCATCCCATCACACAAACAACAAGGCACCACTTTCTCCCTCCTAAAATAAGCCAGGGGTTCTGCGCTGCCAGCGTCCCGGATGATAACACTCCTCTGGTGATCCCGAGGTGGTGCTAGCCTGTATCATCACTCACTAATCCCAGCCACAAAGCCCTCTAACCCCTCTGCTCACCCTCTTATCTCTTGCTCCCCTATCTGCCCACCTTAGGTTTCAGCTGGAGTTTGTCTAATCCGGCTCCAAGCCCAGGGGATCTCGCTGAGCCACTGGCCTTGTATTAACCTTATGGCACCAGGGCAGGTTTGGAGACTTTCCAAATGTGATCCGAGTGTCTGACTCAGAATAATAATAGACAGGAACGATCGTAAATTAATCTTGTCATCCATCTCTCCCTTCCTCATACATGTATTAATGTGTTTCTATAGCCCCTCCACTCCATTCATCCATCTATTCCTGGCATGTCCTTTAATTACCTACCCATTAGGCTTCCTCCTTCCTGGCTCCACATTTGGTCCCCTCTCTGGGGAATATGTTTTAACCCTGCAACAGGCCGTGGGGGAAGATTTGGGGTAGGTTTCTTGTGATATGGGAATACTGAGTTCTATGCTTCCCAGGAGGGTCTGAAGAAATTCCTTCCTGGAAGAAAAAAGCTTCTGGTTCAGTGGAGGAAGCTGTAAGCTGGACACCTACCCCAGGGGACATAGTTGGGGTGCCAATGTGTTCCAAACCACCACTGGGTACAGAAGAAAGCCAAGGCACATGTCCCATAAGGACTTCAGCTTTGGAAACCCACCCTGTTCCTCCTCATCCCATCCCCTTCACATCCTTCTGCCAAGGTCCCATTTCTCCAAGTCCTTGCAAAAAAGTGAACAGGGAGGATGCAATGAAGGCTGCTGCTTTTGCTTACGGAGAGGGGCCAGGGCAACACCAGAGGGGTTAGTTTAGATATTAGGGAAGACTTGTTCCCCAAAAGGGATATCAAGCCCTGGCACAACCTGCCCAGGGCAGCTGTGGAGTCGCCATCCCCATAAGGACTTAAAAGATGTGGAGATGTGGCATTTAGGGATATGGGTCAGTGGTAGGCTTAGCAGTCCTGGGCTAACAGCTGGACTCAATAGCCTTAAAAGGTTATTTCCATCCTAAATCAATTTTCTGACTCCATCCCTGCATGGTTTCAGGAAGCCGCAGTGGGTGCTGACACAGCCTTTGCCTTCAGAGCAAGCAGATGGAAGTTCTTGCAGCTCCCAGCCCCTGGAGCTAGTGTTCATGTCCAAAAAGCACAGCAGAGGCTCTCTGTGAACAACACCACCACCACCACAAATAAACCCAAGCACCAGCAGGATGACAGCTGTAATGAACCAGTGCATACGTCCCACTCAGAGGTTTCGGAGAGGCTGTTCAGCTGCTGATGACGGATGACATTTGGATTTCAGCGAGACAGTTTGCACAGGAAAGCTGCAGAGCAGCCAGTTTGGAGACACCTCTCTGCTTCCCCCAGTAATTGCTTAATAAGCATTGTATCCCTGCAGCCTCCAGCACTGTGCCCACATCTGGCAGGGAGGGACAATATCATACTGGGAAGCCACCACTTACAGATTGTCCCAGACTCCACCACAGATGAAGACCAGCTGTCCCCATCCCTAATTTGCTTGTAGAGCCCCCAGTCACAAGACACTGATCTCCCCATCCCCTCCCAGTGCTTTCCTATGCTTGCACCAGACTGCTGTTCCCCAATATCTAACCTTGATCTTTCCTACTGCAAATTAATCTGATTCCTTCCTGTTCTGTCTAGCAGTGGACACGGAAAGCAATCGATCGGTCTCTTTTCTCTAACAACTTCTGACATATTGGGAAAAACGAGATCGCATCTCCCTCTCTTCCTTCGGGTCCGCCAGGCAGCACTCGGAGGTTTTCCAGGAGCTCTGCTGGGCTCCACAAACATCCAGCCCTGCTGCACTGGGAGAGGAGCTGTTCTGCAGATCTGCCCCTTCTCTCTCTGCTACTCTGAGAGCTACACAAGGGGCTCAAGCCCCTGAGCCTGAAGGATACGGGCTGGGGAAGGATACAGGAACTAATGGTGTTAAACTGAAAGAGGGAAGGTTTAGATTAGTTACTATGAAGAATTTTTAGCTTGTGAGGGTGGTGAGGCTGTTGCACAGGTTTGCCCATCCCTGGAAGTGTTCAAGGCCAGGTTAGATGGAGCAATCTGGGATAGTGGAAGGTCCCTGCCCATGGCAGGGAGTGGAAGGAAATTATCCACGGAGTCCGATACAACACAAGCCATTGTATGGTTCTGTAATATCCAATGACCAAGCAGTCATTTCTAGCTTGGGCAATAGGAAAACTCCAAAGAAGCAGCATCGAGCCTGTCTCCCTGCATGCACACACAGCTGCATCTCCTCCCAGCCCTGCATTTCTCCCATGGACTGCCCTGTGAGCGGGTGCCCAAGCACCACCCTCCCAGCAGTCTGTGGCAGAGCTGGTTCCCTGGCTGTGAGCCATCCCATGGTCTGTGTGACCACACCGAGCACCACCACAGCATTTGGGGCATCAAAACAACAGAGAGTGGCCTCGTCAAGGGCTCTGCTATTTATACCTGAGGGCCTGATGAGCACCAGCAACAAGGGAGACACAAAGGCGAGCGGCAGGAGCTTGATTACCAATGGGTATTTTTAGAGCATGCTGGGGGTTCAGGAGAATTCTCTGCTCCCAAGGCTGAGAGTTTTCATTCCCCCTTTTGGTACCAAACAGCAGCACTGCTGCTGCTCCCCAGCATTCAACCCCTGCTTGCCAACTCATTTGTGCTTCCAACTGCAAAAGGGTAAATCACTGCAATTACACTTAAAAAGTCACACCCCTTCCTTTCTCCCACTTCTCTGCACACCTGCCCCAGTGCCACAAACAAAGTAATGAGTGGCTGAAATGCTTACACAGTTAATGGAGCCCACGTCTCTCCCCGGTGGGTGCTGCTCCTTTGCAGCCAGAGCTGGGTGCGTGCGTGGGAGCTCAGCAAGGAACCATCTCCAGTCAAAGGGGAGGCAGCAGCTTTTCTAACTCCCAGGTGAGGCCAGGCCCCTTGGAGGCTGACTCACAGGCAGGCAGGAGCTGCTGTGTGCCAGCACATGAACACAGCTGTGTCAGCTTCCAGGTGAATCAGCTTTGCTTCATCAGACACATCAACAGACTCAGCACTACCATCCTCTCTCCTGTTCGGATTTATTTTAATTGCAAGACGCAAATAGCATTCCCCTCTCATTTTCCTACCCACGTCCATCTAGAAATATCTCTCAGATCATCTACTTCTGCGTTCATGACTTTTTTAGCACTCCCCTCTTCTCTTTCCCACCTTGCGCAGATCCAGGTTTGAAGCAGGGACCAAGGAATATGAAATGGGAAGGGTCTGGGTCTCTGCAGCCACTTTTCCAAAGACCAGAGGGCCTAAAAGCTGGGCCCTTTCTGACCAAGACCTCAAAAACTGCTTCTCTATTCCATCTTCATCATATGCACAACCCACAGGAGGTGTGCCAGCATTCCTGGAGTTTCAGAGCTTCCCTTGAACATCTCATTCCCACATTAAATATGCTGGACACCCAGCAGTTTCTACCCATATGGAAAAATACCAGCACAGCACCTCTGGAAACCAGGCTGTGTCTCCAGGGACCTGCGGTGGGTACAGGCTCAGAGCAGCTAAGGAGAGAATAACTTCACAGCAGCTAACCACCACTTCAAAACCTTCCCAAAGGGATTCCTGTTTCTCAGCCACTCTAGGGAGGGTGTCTGCCAGCACACAGCTCCCCTTGAAGCCGTCAGCTCTTCCCAACTCCCCTTGGATACGCAAGAGCCATTTCAGCCTTGTCCTTGGACACTTCTTACACGCAGCAAATTAATACCAGCAGTCAATCATTAATCAGAGCTCTCCTCCAGCTACCAGGGAAGGGAGCTGAAGCAGGCCAGGCTCTGCTCCCATTTATGTCAGACAAATGCAAGCCCGTGGAGCGACTCCAGATCTACACAGTGCAACAGACAGCAGAACAGGGCTGGGCACTCAATCACTGGCACCGGGAGCCAAGCAGAGCAGTCAGTGGCCCGGCAGCTGGGCCAGGCTTCAGTGGCTCCAGCAAGGCTATTAGCGAGGAGAAAAGGGAAGAAAAAGTACCCCGGTGGTTATTCACCCACCCGGCCTCGCTAAGAGAATGTAATCATTAGATACGGCTTTTCCCATTACAGCTCGTTAATGACTTGCCATTGTCCTCCAACATGCGAGGAGGGAAGCATGGAGGACAGGATCGGCCTGATTGCTGAGGTGTCCTGCACTGGCCACAATTGTAATTAAAAGCTGCTATTGCCCATTTCTTATTAAGGCAGGCTGGCAATTAAACCTGCTCTGCCAAGAATTGTGACTTCCCCCTATATATACACACATATTCATATAGAGATATAGGTAAATTTTAAATGCAATTATTTGCAAAATAAGAAATTATCTCGTTCTGCAGGCATTTCAAAAGAACTCCCATCATTCCAGACTGTATAAATATTTTTAATACCCTTAGCACGGCCATCCAGCCTGTCCAACTGCTGCAGGGCTATTTCTTCCATGCTTCAAGCCACCCATGCCCACCCTGAAATACGGGAGCTGTAATCCACGCGGCCAAGCGAGGCTCCTAACACGCTTATTTTAATTATCTGTGGCACCAGCTCTAGATATGTACCGTGAAACTCATGATCTCGTGATTTCCAGCAGCTCTCTTCAGGGACCAAGCCACACGTTACTGCCACAGCCCTGCTCATAAACACCTCTGCCTGTGCTGAGGGAACAGAGGTGGCTTTTTTATTTGTAGCTACTGTAAAAACCCTGCGGCAGCTGCCTGGAGAAGGGCGGAACAGCAACTTGGGGGAGATTTGGGAGCCAACAGGTCTCCCGGAAGGATGCAACCTGCTGGGGAATGCAGGAGGAGTGACCAGCAGGGCTGATCGGACCACAGAGCAAACGCCAGGTAGGTGGTTCACACTGACACTCCCCTGGCTGAGCCTTGCACATCTCCAGCGAGTCAGCAGGGTTTCTCCTGTTTTACCATGGCATTAAAGGCTCCAGCAGCACCAACACAGCATGTAGCCCCCCTGCATTAGGTCCCTGCAGACTCCTGGAAGCAGCCTGCCATGGCTGCCTTTAATAACTTTGCAATCAGGTTTAAATTGCCACTGCAAAAGGTTTATAAAAGTTTGTGTTGCCTGCTAATTAAATCCATACAAATGCCGGCTTGGCATTAATTTACTGTAAAATTAGTGTGAGGCTACAGTGGGTTATTTTCAAGAAACTTGTCCACACTGGACTGCCACTGAGGAGCAGCTGACCTTGGGAATTATCTCCCCAAAGCCTCTCTGCCACAGATCAGAAGCAGCTTTTCTTCCAGGCACCACATGCAAATATTGTTGCTTTTCAATTATTTGCTGACTGATCCAGCGGCTGGGAGACAGCAGCTAATTAAAATCTAATTGAAATAAAATAATTTTCAATTCTGCTGCCTTTCATTGCCTCTTGGAGCAAAGGTTCCTTGTTGCATGGACTGGCTGTTCTCAGTCCCATTTGTCCCTTAGCTCTGCCCATGTGCCACCCTGCTCTCTGCTGGGGTGTTTCCAGATGTGGGTCCAGGATATATCCCCATGGGGAGAAGTAGAGACATGGGGGGGACAAGGGAAACCTTGAAATAAAAAGGAAGCAAAGCAAGGAAAAAGGAAGAGGATGGCGAGGGGAGGTATGGAGAAGGCAGCGGAAGGGGAAGAGAGGACACAGCCAAGGAGGAAGGGAGCAAGCTCATCCATATGGATGTCCAAGGCCAGGCTGGATGGGACCTGGTCTAGTGGCAGGTGTCCCTGCTCACAGCAGGGGGATTGGAACAAGATGAATTTTAAGGCCCTTTCCAAGCCAAACCACTCTGGAATTCCATGACCAGTGAGAATCTCTTCTCACAGAGCAGCACCCAGCCAGCAGCACCTTGACCAAGCCACATCTGAGCACAGAGGATAAATATACCCTCAGTCCACTCTGGAGGCACAGCCCCACTGGATGCCCTTGATCTGATTCCATGGGGAGGATGGAGCAGAAACGAGCATGACAGCAATGCCAAAACAGCCTCATCCTACAAGGCTGAGCTGAGGGATCCCCTCCAGCCACACAGCAGTGGGGGCAAAGAGCAGTCTGGCTGTACAACCACCTCTATTTCACCCTTAAAAGTGAGGGAAAGAATCCTCTGCATAATTCAAGCAGAGGTGGCAGAAATGGCTTCCTGATATAGCTGCACCTCAGCCACCGAATATAGAACTGGACACACTGTATAAAACCCAATTACTACTGTGAAAACCTCTCTCAGACATACACACTTGAGACTGTATTAACTCCAGAAACACACTATATCTTGTCATGCCAATAAAGTTCTTGACACTGAAATTGAGAGGAGAGAGAGCGTCTATATGTACATGGGGACTGTGGGGAGAGAGCCACGGAAAGCCAAGGATACAGCAGCAGCAGCTGATTATAACAAACCAGTTCAATTTGCCTGATACAGCTGCCCTAGTATTTTTTTTTTCCTTTTTTCCTCACCGCCTTTACAGCTCAGCAGGAGCAATCATAGTAATAATTAAAAAAATCCGACCAGAGTTATAAATAAAACGAGACAAAGAAAGAAAAGAAGAGACACACGCCGTGTTTAGAGGCAGCGGAGCTGCCACACTGAGGGCTTTGGAGAGAATTCCTCCTGTTGCCCTCCCAGCTGTCCTGCTTTATCCCTTTGTGACCAGATTGGATGTTGTACCTCCAGCTGGTCACTCAGCACTACAGCCACGACCAGCAGTGCAAGAACATCCCATGGTGATGCTGCAAGTGCAGGGATGGGGAGGTGCCATGGCCAGTCCCCTGTTTTTGAGGTGGTGGGGAGGCTCTGTGGAAGGAAAGCTGCCAGCCTTGCCCTCCCTCCCATTGTGTCCCTTCATGTGCTGCATCCTCAGCAGCATCTCAGGAGCACAGCTCCCTCTGAGACACCCACCACAAGTCCCTCTCCCTGGAAGTTCTGCTTGCAGCTGGCTCCCACCTGGAGCGCTCGGATAACCAAACCTGCTGCTCCTCACGTTTCATCCCAGAGAAACGTTCTTCATTATTAATCCTCGGAAGAGGTTGCAGAGGATCACACTGATCAAATGATATCTGCATTAGCAGGAACACAGCACAACTGTCACTACATTACACAGCTCTTTCTCCCTCTCAGTATTCACAAGAGCTTAAGATCTAAACAGACTTAATTTCAGGAAGGAAGGGAGAGTGGAAATCTTTTGCCTCCACCACATGGAGTGGGCTGTGGGAAATGGCAGCAATGTCTGGCAACTGGAGATTGAGGAAGACATCCCAGGTTGGGATATTTGGGAGCAGAGGCACCAGCCAGCATGGAGGACCTGCTCTTGCTCCTGGTGGACACAAATCCACAGCAGCAACCTGCCCTCCTTCCAACTTCAGAGACAGAGGATGCTCCTCTAAAACAATTTTCCCTATCCAAGTTTCCCCAAGTAGTCATGGGAAGAGATGCTGCAGGACAATATGAGGCCTATGGATTTTGCCAGCTGCTGTGTTTTTGCAAGGGATGCACAGCACTGGGGGGAAAGTTCACAGGTGTCTCCAGATGTGGGGAGACTCAAATTGCTAAATATCTGGGGGAGAAAAAAATCAACTCCGTTTTGGTCTCGTTCATGCCCACAGTCTTTTTTCTAGCACCAATCCATGTGGCCCAAATGGAAGGAATCTGGAGTGAAGGTCTCACATTGCCAAGGTGGCATTTGGGACAGGTTTGAATGGGCTTTTCCTTGTCAAACCAGTCCATGATCAAATAGGGAGCATAGGGTGGGGAGAGAGGGGGATGGCACACGGCTGAACACCTCGCACAGAAACTTTGGTAGCAGGTTTAATTTAAAAAGATAAAGAAAAATCAGGGAGTGGGCCATAAGGATTTGCACTGGGACACAGAGAGGCTCTTCTCTACCCCTCGGAGCACTGGCAAAGTGCTTCCCATCCCCTCGTGCTCTTGGGGGAAGATGATGGTTCTTCATATTAATGATAAGTGTCAGCATATCAATTTCAGCCTCTCCGCAAGTTGAGATGAAACATGTGCCAAGGTCAGGGCTGGAAGGCTTAAGTGTATCTATTGTCATCCACATAATAGCACACGGATTCATTTCTATCATTTTTATCTCCCTTCTTTTTTAATAATCCTATAGCGAGCATATAATTCTCTATTAATACATTATAGAAGAAGCTTAATGGAAAAAAGCAGGGTGCTGCCTTTTTTTTCCCTGACTTACAAGCAGCGCATACAGACAGGCAGGGTCTGAGGTTGCCCGTTCTCTTATTTTTTGAACTTTAAAAATATTTTCACTACTTGACTTGCTTCTTCTTTTTTCCCATTACCTCAGACAAAACAAGAATACAGAGCTGTGCCTCCTGGGGTGGCTCATTAGAGGTTCCCCCAAACTGGAGCTTTTCTGAGCCATTATTTCATGGTGCAGGGTTTAACAAGGACATCTCTCTCACGAGCTTTTCTCCAAAATAAGCATTCCAAAAGGAGGTGACAACACGATCCACCATCGAAAGTGGGGTTTCAAACAGCCAGAGCTACCCCTCAGCCTCCAAAGAAATTGTGTCTCAAACAACAAAATCCTAACAAGTTCTCCAGATGTCCTCCGAGCCTCCCAGAAAATTGAAGACAGACATATCTTGAATTTTTAATGTGAAAACACTCCGAAAAGTAAGAAAGCAAACAAAGAGGAACAAAACCAAACAAAACTGAAGCTTTTTAGCCCTTCTATATATGTAAATCTCATCTCACTGATTCCAACATCTGTTTTTTCCTATTTTTTTTAAATCTCAGCATTGCTACAGCAAACAACTCCAGAGCCGGAGCTACAAGGTCTGCTTTGTGAGAGGATGAGCTTGTCCCTCATCCATGCCATACCCACCATCACACACAGCTACCAGCACACAAATAAATCCCTGTGAGCCAAATTTTTGGGATGGTGAGCCCAGGTTTTGCCTGGACAAGCCAAGTGCTTTCTGTGGCTAACATGATGTTCCATGGCCCACTCTGCCTTCCTGGTGTCAACTCATCCAAAATAGAAGGAGCTTCCAGCCACCACCTTGCCAGGGAAGATAAATCTTATGGCATCTGGAGATGCAAGTGTAGCAACACAGAAGAGAGAACAACTGCTGGACAAATAAAAAGCTGTTTGTTCCCCCCAGCACGGCTGAGGAGCAGCCCACACGCATGGCGAGGTGTCAGCTGGACCTGTCATCTCCAACTGGGAACCCAGCTCCCCGTCACTCACTGCCATCGAGCTGCCTGTCGCCTGCCAGTCTCATCACATTCAGCCCTAAAATGCCACATTGTTCTAACCGAGTGCTGGCAGCCAGAAATGTGTCAGGGAGGAGGCAGGAAGGAGAAAATGGAGCAATGAGGCACCAAGACAATGCCTGCACGATTGCACACCATTGCACGATGCTGAGCCCAAGGTGGGGGAGTGTTGTCCCACATCCATCACCCCACCACAAAGCATTTCTTACACACTTGTAGGAGGCAGCAGGGACATCCACCTCCTCTCCATGAAACCCCCTTCCACAAGGGTTTCGCCTATGACTCACCCTACTCCATTGGAAAAGACTTGTGGCTATATATTCCCACCAACACAGCTCTTACTCCTCATTTAAAATATGATGATCAGGGTAAGTGGCTTCCAATTCCCTGACATTGCAAGCCCAGAGCAAAGAGATAAACGTTAACACTTCCAGAAAGCTGTAGAGATAGAGAAATTACGGCTGGCTCCTCTGTGGCTCCAAAGACCTGGCTGAACTCCTTCTGGGGCCTGCTGCTATTCCCAGCAGAGATCAACACAAGAGCTGGATGAGGCCCAGAGGTCCATGCTCTCAGCTCATTTATTAAGGAGCCAAGGATATCCAGAAAGCCAATATTTTTAGCATAGTTTTTTTAAAAAAATAATAAAAGCAAAAGCACCCTTCTATTCATAGCATGACTCCAGAGGATCCAAGTTGTAATTCTGAGTGAAGGCATCCTTGGACGACAGCCCCTGGATCCCTGCTGTGCACAGCAGGGATAAGGCTCGGGAAAGCTGCTGCCAAGAAACAGGATTCAACCTCTGCCCAAGCCACAGGCTGAATCCAAATGCTAAAACATCCTGGGGTTCACAAGCAGGGGTACGGTGAACACAGGCTCATCTAAAATGCTTTTAATCTTTGCTCCCGAAAGAGCAGCCTCTTCCCATGGGACTTCTATGGGAAAAGAAAGAGCTGCAGGTGTTCAAGGGGGGGAAAAATAAGAGAGGGATGAAAAAAAATTATTTTTCCATCTTTAGAAACAAAGTTTTGGGCAAAAGCCTGCCCTGGAGCTGCTGCCTGGCCGTGGCTGGGCGGGTGAGGCGCACTCACCAGCTCCCTTGGAAGGGACGTTGATCTCATCGTCGCATTAAACACCGAACCAGTGCTCACCGTGTTGAATTAGTGCCGGTAGATTTCTCTGCCTAAAACATGTTAGAAATCACAGTTGGGTTACAAGAATCAATTAGGGCCAGATGGGGGTGTGAAGAAGTCAAACAATTTGCCTTATTGCAGGATTCGGCACTCCGGCAAAGGGTTCTTTACATTTTCATTTAGATTTAAAAATCACTCGAGTGCACCCTCTGTATAATTCAATTGAGGAACAGAAACTACCAAGCGGGTAAGAGATATAATGTTCTTCTCCAGAAGATAAAAGTGGGGGAAAAAAGAAGAGAGGATTAGAGCACAGATCTTCAGCAGGGGGAATTCTGTGTGGAGATACAGAAGTTGATTGAGCATCACCATAATCCAGAGAAGTTAAGAGCACATCCTCTCCCATCATCCCTGGATCCATCTGGCCACTGGTGGGAATTCAAGCTGGGCATTTTGCTTAATGAATCATAGAATCATGGAATGGTTTGGGTTAGAAGGATCTTGAAGATAAGATCGTTCCAACCCCCTGCCATGGGTATGGACAACTTCCATTCAACCAGGGTGCTCAGAGCTCCATCCAGCCTGGCCTTGGACCACAGCATGGGATCCATGGCTTCTCTGGGCAACCTGTGCCAGGGCCTCACCACCCTCACAGACAAGAATTTCTTCCTAATACCCAGTCTAAACCTACTCTCAGTGTGAAACCATTGCCCCTCATCCTGTCACTCCAGACCCTTGTAAAGAGTATCTCTCCATCTTTTTTTATCAGCTCCCCTCAGGTGCAGAAGGCCACAACTAGGTCACCCTGAAACCTTTCATTTTCCAGGATGAACAAGGCAAATACTCTCAGCCTTTCAAATTCAGTGATTATTTAGAGTTTTTTTTCCAACCTAAATGATTCTATAAATTAATAGGACAAAACATATGGAGACTGATGTTGGTCACCACGCCATCCCCAGAAGGATGGGAAGGTGGTTGCCTTCTCATCAAAGGGAGACAGACCCACACAGACAGAGAGTCCAGCAGAGCCAGGAGCGGGTAGTGAAACCTGGCCAAGGTTAGTCAGGGGAAAAAACTCCTCTCTAATATGCAGCACACCTCCACCACCGCAGTAAAGACAAGATTGAATTGCAGAACGTGGCTGCAGGTCTTGTTTCTATACGTTTCAATGTTGTGCTCCAACAGGTCGGAATATTGTTAACAATTCCGTCTGCAGAGGAGACATTGCTGAGCTGGGTAAAACATGTGGCAAATTTCTTTCTGGGCTCATCTTGGATCAGGTGAAGGCGTTTGATTATAGAGGCTCAGGGGTTATTTGCATTATGGGTTTCCCAACACTCCTCCCGAAATGGTTGGGAGCATTATGCAAATCAGCCAGAGGGGAAGCTTTTGACGAATGTCTCAGCTGATGGAACAACTTTAATCTCAAACCTGGCTACTTTTCCAATTACCTCGTAGGTCTTTTGCCAGCAACAGTTTCATAAGGGAAATCCAGCATTTACGGGGGATCCCTGGGTTGTTACGTTTGAAGAAGGGAAAGGGCAAAGGTCCTCTTCAATTTTCCATCTGCGTGCATGGGCTAATGTGATGTGCTTCCCTCAGACAAGAGGAAAGGTTAAACGGAGCCCCATCGGAGAGAAAAGCCGCAAGGCTTAAAGCCGAGATCTGCAAAGGATTCCGAGAGCCAAATCCCACTGAAAGTCAAAGGACCATGAACATCTAAGCACACAAGGCCGTTCTGAACCATCCAAATGGAAATAAGTCCAGGTGCTTTCATGCCTGGGCTTGTCTGCTCCAAAGAAGTACCAAAGGCAAAGGGAGATGTGATGGGGTCTATCCTGCCCTCCACATGAGGCAAGGCTGGCAGGGATCAGCAGGAGGAACTCCAGCATTGATGGGAAGGAAAAGGATGAAAAAGGTGGGCAGAGAAAGAAAGTCTCTGTGCCGCAGACAGCTGCCCTTTTCCAGACCTCAGCTT
Organism: Lonchura striata; assembly: GCF_050655825.1. NCBI lineage: Eukaryota > Metazoa > Chordata > Aves > Passeriformes > Estrildidae > Lonchura > Lonchura striata. Next base: position 3,505,146 of record NC_140726.1, read on the forward strand.
GAATTTTCATCCACCCAGCATCACTAGAGTTGTTCAACTCCATTACATTTTTATTTCTACCTTTCCTCACCTTTTATACCCACCAGACAAGATCAGAACTGAAGCACCACAACTTTTCCATGAGAAATCCCTTTCTTGGTCATGGACAGCTCTTTCTGGGCAGCAGTGAATCCTTCAGCACAAAATCCCAGAACAAATCACAGTGTTTAAAGGAAGAGGAACATCATCTAGATACTTCTCTCTGGCTGGTTTTTAGGTACAACTTCATTTCTGTTCTATGTTGACAGTTGCTGAGCTGCTCCTGAGCTCCCTGCACTGGAACATCCATTCCTCCCCCTTTGGATACACCCTGATTAATTTAGCTTCATTTATTATTTAAGCCCAGTATCTTCATGTAAAATATTGAAGACCTGACTCATTCTTTATTATTAAGCCCTGCCATGCACCCTTAGGAGGCTCTGAGGTCTCCGCAGCCTTCAATCTGCTAGAAGAGAACAAACTCATCTCAATCCCTCAGTAAATATGAGGGATTGCTGGAGGGATGCTGTCAGCGTCCTGCTCCCTCTTACCTCGTCTGCCACGCCGTCTCACCATGGAAAACGCTCTGAAAGGCTAATCACTCTCCAATATCTGCACGGCTCATTTCCTGCTCTCCCCTCTCCCCCTCTGTTCCTCCACAGCTGGCATTGAAGCTGGTTGGCTCCCAGTAATCCCCGTTTGTGGATATAAATGGAGCGAGCCGGGAGCTGCCACTACGGCCAATTAGACACCGAGGGCGGCTCTGCCAGCAAGGCCACGAGGAAATCCTGTTCATCCAAAAACAACAAGGGGGATACCATGAACCCAAAGCACCTCAGATGCTTTCAGAGTGGTAGTGGGGCATCATGATTTTTTTCCCCCACAAGAATCCCAGTTGGGTTCCATAATTTTCTATTCTTCATTTCTTTCCCATCACAGACATATTTTGGAGGCAAACATAGCAACAGCCTAGCTTTCAGAAGCTGAACATGGAAAAAATGTGTGTTCCCACCAACCCCATTCTCAGCTTGCATTCTGGATGCAGAAGGATGGCAGTCAGTGATCACTCCTATCTCCAAAGAAGCCATTCCCAAGTTTCCATGCTGACTATCGGAGCTCACCAGCTTAAAAAGCTGGGCAATCAAACCGTGTCTGGTGGTGGCTTAGAAGGAATTTACATCTGAATTTCACAGCTTGGTTCCAATTCTGTAATAGGCTGCATGGGAAAAGAAAATGTAGTGAATGCTTCCCTCCTTTGAGCACGGATCTACACCTCGAGATGAAACTTCATGGCTGAAATTCATCCCTACTTCAAAGGCACCTGCGCAACTCAAAAGCAATAAACCCAGGAAGGGGAAAGAATAAAAATATTTCAATGGCAAAAGACAAGGCTTCGCATGTCTACAGCTCTCAGAGTACTTTGAAACGTAACAGAGCGCACAGCCAACTGCAGGTCACAGAGAGAAGCCAAGTTCACACCTTGAAATCAAGCCCAGCTGATGGAAAGGGAATTTCAGAGCGATAAAAGACTACTGGTGGTGCAAACTCCAGGTGAGCACCTTGCATTGAGCACTCAGCTCAATACAGCAGTTTGGAAGTCGCATACCTTGTGCAGGTTCACCTTCAAAGCTGTTCAAAGAATGGTGGCCAACTCCAATCAGAGGACTGCGAAGGTTGGAAAAGACTTCTTAGCTCATCAAGTCTCATCATTAACCACCACAGGTTTGGTCTGGGAGGACATTTAAAGCACCTTTAAGAGGACATGGTCTCAAGATGCACCAGGGAGGGGTCAGGTTGGACATCTGGAGGAATTTCTTCATTTAAAGGGTTTTTAAACATTGGAAGGGGCTTCACAGGGAGGTGGTGTAGTTACCATTCCTGGAGGTGTCCGAGGAAGGCCTGGATTTGGCACTCAGAGCTCTGGTCTTTGTGACAAGGTGGGGATCAATCACAGATTGGACTCAATGATCTTGGAGGTTTTTTCCAACTTAAATTCTGTGGTTCTGAAAATGAACACCCTTTAAGCAGCTTTTTAGGGTGCAGTGAGCTGCTCTCTTGACAGACACAATGACCAAGATGTTCAACAGCTCCCACGGCAATTTCAGCCAACAAACAGGAGGACTTTGCTTCCCCATGCCCACATGCAGCACCCCTGACAAGTTCACACCAAATCCAACAAGGAGCAAATTACACATCTGTAAATATCAAAGGCAGGTTGTTTTGTGAGAATTTCAGCATCTCGAGTTTGGGTTTTCTTTTTTCTCCTATCTTCCCCCCGCCTTTTTAAGCTTTGTCAATACCAACTGTGTTTTTCTTCCTAGAAACTGTATAATGATGAGAGAAGTTGTTTATTTTTCTCTTTAAAGGGATGAAGTATTTTTCACCATATCTTACATGTCTGTAAAAACGATTTACAGGATTCAGTGGATGGGTTACACGATGCCCTTTGCCTGCTCAAGGGAAGGGGAAGAAAGGTCACTCCAGGGTGAGATTTCATGAGCTTCTTTGCTTCTCAAAGGCTTTTATGTGAACATCATTCCCCTGTTTTTCTGGCCAGGGAAAAGAGAATGGGATTGTAAGCACTGATCAGCATGGGCTCATCTCGAGAAAAAAGATGATGCAAGACAAATATAATTGCATTTGTTAAGGGACTAAAGCAGACAGAAGGAAGCCAGTGGATGTGCTTTGCTTCAGTGCCAGCTAATCCTCTGGAATGGAGCATGTGCAGCCCCAGGATGGAGAAGGGGGCAGGAACAAATCCCTGTCGTGTCTCTTTGGCATGTGGTTACAACCAAAAACCACTGGGCACAATAAAACACACACACTCCCTAAGCAAGGCAGATTGGATCTCACAAGTGCAGTGTTTTCTGCGCCCTGGGATACAAAGGCAGCCAAGCTCCAGAGAGCATCCAAAGGAAGCAACAAGCATCATGATAAGGAAAACAGGAATTTTTCACTGGATAATGAGCAGGAAGACACTCGTGAGGATCCACAGCTGATCCCCAGAACCACGGAGTGTTTCTGTACCGGTATTTACCTCTCTTCCTCCACCACCTCTGCTTCTCCTCACGCCCACTCCAAATGAAACCAGCGTATCTTATCGGCCACGTAAGCCAGAGACAGCTGGAAGGAATAGATTTCCTCCCTTCTTTCTCTCTCCTTTTTTTGGATTTATGACAGAGAGCTGCAAACCAAGAGCCTCTATTCCTGGAAGAGCGGTGCTGGCTGGGAAGCCCTGCGGCTGGCAGATGCACGAGGCAATTAACCCCTGTGCAAGCAGGAAGGGATGGAGAGGAACTGCCTGCAGAACACATGGCAAAGGACAGCAGAACTGATGTCCCTGCATCCGCTGCTGTGGAGCACAGCTGGACAGGGGACCAGGCACACCACCACCCCAGGAGACAGCTCTGTAGGAGCTGCCATATGAGCTGGGGCTTGGATCACCAAAAGTGTTTAGGCAGGCAAATATCTTGTAGGTCCTGAGCCCCTTGGAGCCTTCTCATGCCTGAATCCACACTCCTGTACCATGGAACCAAAGCCCCACAGCACCTAGCAAGATCAGCCGCTAATTAAATCGTTCCCACGACAGCTTGCAAGTTAGTTATGGCTCATTATCCTCACTTAACCGACTGGAGAAACTGAGGAAGGAGAGAGATTAAAGGATTTGCTAAAGCTCCGGCAGCAGTCAGTGGCAGAGGCAAACCCCGAGCTCATAAACATTATAAATCCCCCACCCCAGGGCTCCCACCCCCCCACATCCCTCCACTCACTGTTTTTACTACAAAGTTTTGCTTATTAAATGCTAAGTGTATGCAAGAAGCAAAGCCTGGGGAGCACCTTGCTCAAGAACTCATGTCTGGAGGGCAGGTATGAAAGGGAAAGGATGCTGAAAGCCAAGAGACCCTCAAATCTCTCCAAAAACACAATTCGCAGGGGAGCTCACCCAGCCCAAACCACAGCACTTGACTGTGATCCTGAAAACAAACCCAGTGCCCTTTCAGTGCTCTCCCAGCTGCTGGCAGCATCTTGGAGGCACAAATACCAGCCCAAATTTTCTCCAAGTGAGCCAATAAATCAGTTGTGGGAAGAGACAGAGGAGCAGAGGGCCCCCAGGAGAAGCTGCAAAGCCCGGCGGCGATGGAGAGGATGCTGAGAGAGGAGGAGGGCTTGGGAGAGAGAAGCAGCAATGAATTTAGAGGGAATAAAGGAGATAGGAGAGCAGAGGAAGGGAAAGGAGCTTTAGAATAAAGGAAGAGATTGACAGAGCAAAACAAAGATGGAGGAGAGGCACAGAAAGGAGAAAGAAGGAGACAAAAATAAAGGAGAAAAGCAGGAGGAGGAGGTAGCGGGGGAAGAGGGGAGGTGGCGAGACAGGGAGAATTAAAACAGTGACAGCAATTTAGCAGCCGACTTTTATCTTCAAGTTTAACGGGAAAAACCAATCCACTGCAAGGAAGGTGGGTTCTGTCTCTGGCTGTCGCTGCAGCAGGACCACTGAGGAAGGCAAGAGCAGAATTGGGTCCTTCCCTTCCTACCAGCAGCGCTGCTGTTCATTAAAGATGGGATACTGCCTGCTCCCCCTCCTGCTCCTCTGCTGCACCGGATTAAATCCTCATTACCCCCTCAACGACAGTTTGCCAATCATAATTTGGTTGTTATTACTCTTGATGACGAATTCTGGCAGCTCTGGCTCCCTTGACAGAAAACTCCTGCCTCCCATATCCTGCCCTGCCACAGGGAAGCGTTGTTTTTTTTCCCCAAGAGATTTTAAAAAAAAATTCATGTGCAGGTTTTGTTTGTTTGTTTTGTTGTTTTTTTTTTTTAACTCAGCTTATCTCTTTCCTTGTGTTCTGCTTGTTATTTCACTGCAGACGGGCTTAGTTTAGAAACAGCATTGGCTGTGACAACAATAACTTCCACCTCCCCAGGGAAAAGAGAAACCTGGCAGAGCAGGTGGGAAGTTGGGATGTGGGGATGCATGGCCCTGGTCTGGAGGGCAGCTCTGTACCTCCAGCCTCCCCATACTCTGCACATCACACCCTGAAGTCTGCAAGTTGTGCAGCTGGAAAAAAACAAAGCAGAAAGAATGGATTAGATCTTGGGTCTGAGACTCTCTTGCCCATCTGGTTTTATCCAGATCCAGTAAGAGAAACCATTCCTCAGCTTGTCCTCAAGAGCCCATCTGCTGAAAATGGGGGTCCTGAAAAACCCCAGTTTAGGAACCCCAGGAAGAAAAAGTCCACAGAGATGTCATGAAAGGGACTGAAAGAAATATTCATTTCCAGGTTTGCTGGGGCTCACAGTGGGGTGCTGACCTGCACAGGTTTGGGGTGACTGTGGGATGCTGATGCACAAATGCACACTCTTTGGGGCTCACAGTGGGATGCTGACCCCCACAGAAACCCAGCAGTGAAGTTTTGGGGGATTTCAGTGCTGGAGACAGGAGCAAACTGCTGTAAGCTCTGCCCAGACTGAAACCAAAGAGGTGTTTATGAGGTACAAGCACAGCCAGGATCACAGACAGCCCAAGTGCCAGAGAGCTCCCCTGTACAGAGACATGGAAGACATGAAAAACAGGAAAAACAACCAAAAAACAGACCAAAAAAGAACCCAAACAGGATCAATATGTCCCAAAAAGGGCTTCCTTCCTATGATCTCTAAGCCATGGCTCTCTCTCCCTAAGGCAGCCTCTCACCACAGGCACAGAGCAGCGATTTGAGGACAGACACTGCATCTTTCACTTGTCCTCTCTGGTATCTCAACAAGGCTGACGAGCAAAACCACAATGCAAAAAGATCCCTCTGGAGATGGGAAATCGGGGGCAACCAGTTTGTCTCCATAACAGTATCAGGCAGGGCTGGAAGCGCTGCTCCTCAGAGCTTCACCTTGCAAATAAATAGCTCGGAATTGCAGCCAGAAGCAACGGGATCTTTCAAAGACATTATCTGGGAGCAGCCAGTGGAATGCACCTAAAGCCTCATTAATCATCCCACTGCTTACAGTACTTCTTAATGGCTTTTATGGTTTATCCTTTGAACGCCAACAAAGAGTGTGATTTCTCCTGGCTTATTCTATTAAACAGAAATCAATATCTAACACAAATGTGCAGACGGTGGGAGATTTGGAGTGGCTGAGGAGGCACCTGTTGGGCCTTTTCTCCTCTCCTCTGATGTGGGCAGAGGGCTCTCCAAGGGGCAGGGGTCTGCTAAGCACGGCTCCTCGCTTTGCAAAGCCTGGCTTAAGCAGGAGAGGGAGCTCACACAGGGCTCTGAAACACATTCGGTGACAACTTCTTTTTCCTGGTGCTGAAAACTTTGGAGGCAAGTGTTGCGAGTATGCAGGAGAAAGAAAATAGAAAAGAAAGAGAGGCAGAAGCAGGATAGGGTGGTTTTCATCTCTCTATGAGAGCTCTTGTGAATTTGAATGATGCATGTAAGGCAGCGGAATCAACACTAAGCACAGGTATAAATAAGCTACTGGGAACACAGGCTCAGGAGCTGGAGCTTATTATTAATTTTTACAGCATGAGAGGCAGGCAAGGAGAAAAAGCTTTGGGTCTTTCACTCCCTCTTGCACCGCTGGAAATGGGACTAGAGGGTGAAAAAAGAGAGGAAAAAGGGAATTTGCTGTGCTGAATTAGTTGAAAATGAGTGCAGCACTGGGACAGGGATGATCCTTCATCAGCAAGGCTGTTCAGCCCAGCTCAGTCTAACTGGGGCCCCCTGGACCACACCAGGAGCCAGGATTGAGAGCAGCCACCAAAGTGAATTATCTGTGGAGTTCAACCTGCATTATGCAGGGCCGACTCCTACACTCACAGAAACAGGACCCAAAACAACTACAAAAAGCAGCATTAACCACCTCAGAAACCAATTCCAAGATCCTAATAGAAAATGAGATTTGTATTTGTTAAAAACCACTTAGAAGCTTCAGAGCCTTCTCTTTATGCTCCTCTCAGAACCATGCTGTTAAGTAATTAGCAATTTACCAGGTTTAAACAGTTACAAAAATCCTCCCTGAAAACACCAGAGGCAAATCACATCACTCCAGAAATGAGCTCTTTCCTCCAGAGCCCTCAGTGGTACCAAGCACCTGATTCCAGAGAAGGAAGAGGGTAGAGCCCACCCTGCTGCTGCCTCACTGCACTCCCAGTGTCCCAGAGGGAATCACAGAGCTTGAGTGGGTTTAAGTTTGTTTGGTGCTGCAGACATCTGGAGCTCTCCATCCTGGCACATCCCAGTCCAACCCATCCATGAACTGGTGTGATCAGTAGCAAGAGAATTCTGAGTATCTCAGAGGCACTGAGTGCACCTTCCTTGCTGCCTTCCTGAGGATCAACACCCAGCTCCGAGCACTTCCCTGCTCTCACAGATGCCAGCAAAAGGATCCAGAGGAGATGAGAGATGGAGGAGGTGAAACTGGGGAAGGAGCCAGCCCAGGCAGCCCACACAGCAGTGCTGACGGCACCTCCTGCAGCACCCTACAGGATTATTTAGCACGGCTGATTGCACTCGCTTCCCTCTTCAGAAAGTTTCTCTTCATCGAGAAAAAAAAGCCAAGGAGCCGAATAGTTGGGGATGCTCGAGGCACTTAACTACACTTAGCAACCCTGAGCCTGCCAGAAACATCCTTGTGCAAGTGATGATTCCAGAATTAACTCCCAGCTCTTGGTGTGCTTGAAAAAAAAGAGAGAAGCAGGCAAAGATCTTTCAACGGCAGCTCTTGATTCGGGTTCAGCACCGGTTCACACTCAGCTTTTACCCCACCAAACACTGCCTGGATGGGGAACAGCATCCGACCTGCTGGGCATCACCTTCACCTGCCAAAAACAGCTGGAATTTTGGTGGTTGGTGTGAGCACCTGGGCTCCAGGTGCAGCTGCTGGCCAGGCTTGTGGTACCTAATTCAAGAGGAATCACACAGCAGTGCAAAGGTGCAGGTAAAGAATCAGCAGGTTAAATGTGTGCAAGAACATCTCTGGATTGGGTTGGGAAGGAGCTGCCCCATGCCAGCTTCCTGGAAGGAAGAGGAATCACCTGCTCCTCTGCTTCCTAAAGAATTAAAGGAGGCAATGAAAGAAAAATGCCATTTCTCTGGCAATACAACAAAAGGTCATTATTTTTTAATCTCTTTCCCAGGGAAGGGCATCACCAGCTTACATAATTAAAGCTGTTGGGATTGTCCTTACACCTATCTGGATCTTTTTAATTATTTATTTCCTTGGCTCATGCTTTTCCAGCCTGAACATGACCACAGCATCAGAATCCTTCCAGAGCCACTCCTACTCCTGCCACCCCAACTCAGAGGCAGAGCCCGCAGCCAAAGCAAACAGCTCCAACATCTCTCCTCTGAAATGAACTCAGCATTAATAATTTAAAGCTTTAGTGGTCCTTTTGGTTGCGTGGTAAATTATTCACCGATTTCCCCCTGCTCACAGCACCCCCGCCCACGGCGCGCGCGGAGCAGGTGCACCCACACAAAGAGAGATGCTCTTTACAACTTCGGAGATGCTCTATCACGTCAAAGAGAAGGGATGAAAGGCAGAGGGAGGACGCCAGCCTCAAAAATCACATCCTCCGCTATTGCTCTCGAACAGATAAACGCTCCAGGAGAGTTGCGCGGGGCATGTGATGATAGGAGACGTTTTTGTGATACACAGGTGTGAAAAAGGGAGACAGGCGGGAGAATAAAACCTGATAACACTTCACTCAGGCAGCGGCAGCAAAGGCAGGTGCTTTTTATTCCCCAGCTGCATGAACCAAGAGGAGCAGAAGGGAAGCGCGGAGCAGCCGAGCCAGCTCAGATCCCAGGCAGGATCTCACCCTGGATGTGAGAACCTCCTGCAGCGAGGCAGCTCTGTTCTTCCTCCACACAGGTATTGCACTCCCAGCAGCTCAGCTCGTGGGTTTGCAGGCTTGGGTGCTCAACGCCAGCCTGCTCCTGACAGCCTCCCAAGGGTTCCCTGAAAGCAGCCGCGTTCATTTGCATCACCAAACATGAATTTAGCTTTGTTGCAGAGAGACTGCAAGTGGAAGATGGTCAGAAACAAGTTTGCTCTGAGAAACATGGAAAAAAGCCCACCTGCTAGAGAACGTGATGTCAGATAAGCGGAGGGCAAACCCTGTCCCTTGAGCCCAGCCAGAACTAAACCAGAGAATTGCAGTACACAGGGAGATCCCAAAGGATGTGAAAATTAGAGATAATATTATTATTTTTAACACCAAAATTAGGGGTAACAACTTTTAGGGCTTATCTGGGAACCACCTATGCATGCATACACCTACACACACGTGTGTGTGTATTTGTAGGGACCACTCTGAGACACGTGCACCTTTGTTTCCATACCACACTGTCCTTAATTTCTCTATATCCAACACTTTCTTAATAATCAGCATCTTTTGCCTCCTCAGGATCCATTTCATCCAAATGAGCCTGACTGAAGGAGGATTCCTCCAGTCACCTGCTAACAGGAAACCTGGGGGCTCATTCTGCTGGTCACATCCCACTGGGAGATCCTTGGAATGGTCTGGGAAGGGCAGGAACGATGACAACAGCAGGGTCCCATGGGGCTTTTCAAACATCCCTGGGGGACAGCACATTGCTCCACTTCCCACTCCTGCAGCTCCCAGGAAAATATTCTCCAGCTCTGCTGTGAGAAGGACGGTGCTCAGGCGTGAGGTGACACAAGGGGGATTTATCACCTGATACACTGGGAAGAAAAGCCAGCCCAAACTCAGCTGAGCACAGAGGTTTTGCCTCAGCCCGGGCTTGTGAGGGACATGACCTTTCTGAAAACTCTGGTTATTTATTTTGATAATCCTTTTGTTGGGATAAACGCTTTGCTCTTGCCACAGCCTCAAGGTCATGGGAGTTAATGAGGAGAGGAGAAAGGCCAAGTGAATGGGATCTGTCCTTTGCAACTGAAGGCTTTAGTGAATGAGAGGTGAAATGAGGGGGCTGAACTCCTTCTCCTCTGCTTTTCACTCGAAAAAAGCCAACAACAGCAACACAGCTGCAAAATAAGTCTCTCTTTCTATCCCTTCCTTATTCTTTTATTCCCATTACTGCTCACATTGTTCTTCACTAGGTGGTACCACCAACTCCATACTACAGCTTGTTCCTCACAAGCTACACCCTGATGGGAAGAGAAGAGGTTCATATCCATGCCCTGGAGCCTCACACAGACACCCCCAAGGCAGCACAGTCCTGCCCCCTCCAAGGACTCCACACCCTTTTACAGACCCTAATAGACTTTAGAGCAGAGCAAAGGGGTGGAGGGGAATCTGCCAACCCCTCCCTGCTTGGATAGAGCCATTTTGGTGCAGAGATCTGCAAGAAGAATATTAAGCTTGGTCTGAATGCAGCAGCCTCGCTCAAGATTTATGAAGGATGAAGGAAGGAAGATTCTGAGGCAAAGCATCATCTCAAAAATAACTGCCGAGTCCTAGCGGGTATAAAAGATCTGTCCATAAACCAGTTTGTCATCACCAGTCAATAAAAATTCATGCCATGGGAGGAGGAGGCGATAGCCGGGGTCGCTCTCCTGCCTCGCTGGCCCCGTGTGATCCCGGCTGGATCAGCTGCACACACAGGTGGGCAAAGGCAAGTCCATCCTCAGCCTGGCTCCCAGTGTTCATCCCCTGCCCCAGCATCTCAGGGTGGGCAAGGTCACACCCATTTGTCACAGGGACATTTCTTCTCTCTCAGGATTTTTCATAGAGGAGCACAGAGGAAAGAAAGAGAAAACAATTTCTATTTCTGCTCCTTGTTTTTCCCATGTGGAATGTGTTTGGAGAATTGTTTACCTGGGTGATGCTTGGTTGGATTCTGGTGAGGATTGTTTGAGCCTGGTGGCCAATCCAACCCACCGGGGGCTGGGCTCTCATGAACAGGGTCACGAATTGTGAGTGAGTTAGATATGGTAGTTAGAACAAGTAGGTTTGTAGTTTTAGTATCTTCCTTTATATAAGATATTAAGGTATTATAGCATAGGTATAATAAAGAAATCATTCAGCCTTCTGAACTGGAGTCAGACATCCTCATTTCTTCCCACAGGGTTCACCTGCATTTTCAAATACCCATTCAGGGCACAGACAGGGGTCTGATGGCCAGGCAGGTCCAGGACCAGGACCAGAAAAAGAGGAAATGGCCTCATGTTCCAGCAGGGGAGGCGTAGGTTGGATATTAGGAATGAGTTCTCCATGGAAAGGGTTTTCAAGCACTGGCACAGGCTGCCCAGGACAGCGATGGGATTTAAAAGATGCATAGATGTGGCCCTTGGGGACATGGGTTAGTGGTGGGTTTGGCAGCGCTGGGGAATGGTTAAACTTGATGATTTTAGAAGGCTTTTCCAACAGAAAAAAAATCTGTTATTTTAGGGAGAAGGATGGAGTCACACGCTCAAAACTCATCTGGGGCATGGTGTCAGCACCAAACCCATGTGCTGGTACCTATCAGATGTCCAGGAGGACCCTGTTTCTCTCTGCCACCTACTGCTAACACTTCAGCCACCTTCTGAGCCAGAGAGAGGAGGATCTGGTGCCAACTCAGGTGACCCATCTGGGGCAAAGCCTCCTGGCCACAAGCTGTATCCAGGCAGAGCTGCCCAAGGCACAGGAAGAGGCTCTTTGATGAGCTGCACCAAGCTGAAGGCAGTTGGCAAACAGAGCAATCCATTGCTGTGATAAAATCTGTCCTTAGAGGAGCTTGGTGCATTTTCTTTCTTTTCTGTGGGATTTTTAACGCTGCCTGATACAAAGGAAAACACCCCAGCTGGTAAAAGAGGAAGGAAATTTCTCTCATCACCTTTCCCATCACAGGCAGCCCAGACACTGCGGGACACTTCTGCTGCCTGGCAGCCCTGGGAACCTGCACATCTGATTTCCCTCTTGTTCAAAGACGGGACATCCCCGGGATCAGCCACCAAGGGCTGACGGCAGCAGAAAGGGAAGCGCCAAAGCTGGGAAGGATCTGTCAGACTTCTCCAGGCTCTCATCTAGCTGGGGCAGGCCTGTTGCTTTGCTGTAATTCTCCAGTGCTCTATCAAGTCAAGTTTTAAATATTTCAGGTGATGGAGAGGACTGTAGAGGCTTCCAGTTCTCTCCAATGGGAGGATTTCTTCCTCTGCAAAATCATTTATTCCCTAAGAGAACATCTCATGCTAGATTTTGCCCAACAGCCTTTCCTCAGCTCCCAACCTGATGCATCATGTCCCTCTACCCCATTCTCCTGTCGTGTCTCTTGTCAAACTCCTTTGCCCATCAAGGCATGGCCACAACCCCAGTGCTACCAAGCCAGTCAGAGCCAGCACACCCGGAGAAGCAGAAGCAACACCAACATGGGGGGAAAACCCCCTTTCCTACCAATTCCCAGCCATAAATTCAATTATTTGGATGCTTCTCTGCTGGAACAAAAAGGAGCATGCAGGGATATTACTGAGGGTAATTTAGAGCCACCAAGAACTGTGTGTGAGCAAGAACACCAGCCATGTGTGCCCTTGCTTCTTCTCCATTTCACCAGGTTTTTCATTCCCTGAACCTTCTGGCTAAAAAAAACCCAAAATAATTAAAAAAAGCACCTCACCTTCCCTTCTCATTACTAATCATTCCCATCAGCCTCCCAGGAAGCACTCTGGGGCCACTTGACCATTAACAGGGCATTAAATGCAAGGTGGAGGAGGATGTATTAATATCTAATAAGAGTGATAGATGATCTCAGCCACTCGGGCACTCCGGCTCAGATACTCATGGCAGGTACTGGAGCTAATTTAAAATAATAATAATAATAACAACAATAATGGCAGCAGCAGCAGCAGCTGCTTTCATTTTCCAAGTCAATTGATTCCTCAGCAGGAATGCCATCTTGACAGATTTATTTTGATCGAATTGTCTAATTGAATACAGTTCTTGTTTCCCTTCACTTTGTGACCTTTCACGCCTGTGAAATAAATGCAATTTAGAAAATTATTCCTCAGCATTAAACTCAGCTCCTCCAGGGCTGGGGTGCCTGCCTTGTGTCACCAGTTTGCCAACAGAACACTATCAAAGGATGCCAATGCAAAGGAGGTGCCCAGGCTTGGGCATTTTGCCAGTATTTCATTTCCACTTCACTTTAAAAAATGTTTAATAATAAAATAAAATAAAATAAAAAACAAAACAAAACTATTTTGGGGCAGATTTTATTTTCTGCCTATTCAGGTCCCCAGCATTTACTGTGCCTTCCAGTTTAATGGAAGAAGATTTGCTCCCAGTCCTACGATGCTGCTGGAATAAGATGTTCCAAGCTCTTCCCTCCATCCAGCAGAGACACAGCTCCAACCCCCACCAGCCATTCATCCAACTTCACCTCCTCCCAGGCCCTCCCAGCTCCCGCCTGGGATGCTCTGATGTGCCAGATACGAGATGATGCTTCCCATAAATTTCACAAGAACAAGTATCGAGGATTAAAAATAACTGAGCCACGTCCCTCGCAGACAAACGCGCTGTCTGCGCGCCAAGAGAGGTCCTGGTGAGAAGAGTTGCAGCTGAATCTTTTATAATAATATCAATCAATATTAAAAATGAATGGTCTGCTCAATTTTTAAAGCATCTTAAATTAATCTTTAAACACAACTATTTTGCTTAAACCAAAGGCTTTTGGTAGCCTGAGAATGCTATTTCCATCTGCTCCCTCAGGCTCGTGCCAGGTACGAGAAGAGGCCTAATAAATAAGCAAATAATATACATCCAGCACAATTCCCTTGAACCTCAAAGGGGGGAAAACGCAGAATTTACTATTAAATTCATTATTGACTTAGCTGCAAAAAACATCTTTATCAGTGCATTAAGATAGGCCCTGTGGAGACTGTTAAACCTGCTAAATCCATTGGGTTTAGGCTGGGTAACAAACCTAGCTGCTAGCCCTGGAGATCAGGATGGTGCAGGACCCCAGAGCCACTTAGGCTGGAAATGACCACTCAGATAGAGTCCAACCCCACCTTGTCACCCAGCCCAGAGCACTGAGAGCCACCTCCAGCCCTTCCTTGGACACCTCCAGGGATGGGAATTCCACCACTGCCCTGAGCAGCCTCTGACAATGTCTAACCACCATTTCTATGAAAAAAAAATCCTTATGATGTCCAATCTGAACTTCTTCTACTGCAGTTGAGGCTGAAAAAGAAGAATGGGGTACAGGGGAAGGCTTGGGACTATGGTGAAGTTGGGTTGAACCCATCTAATCCCCTCCAACAAATGCTTACACCTAAACAAATCAAAATTTGGACATTGCCCCCATGCTCCATGGGCTGCCCCAGAATTTCAAGAGCTTTCCCAGCATGGGAAAAGCCACTCAGTCAGGCAGCAAGCTTCCCAATGCCAGTGTTTTTAATATATTCAGGAGAATGTGGCATTTCTGATGGCAAGACTTCTGCCTCACTTGCCGTTTAATGTTAAGAGGCTTGTACAGTCAGCAGCGTTTAAAGAGTAATGACTGTTTTCATGGTAAATGCTCTGTTAAATAACCCAGGATTATTGTGTTGTGTTATTGCATATATAAAATGGCATTTCAAAAAAAATTATTGTTTTAGAGCTAATTGATGTTTTTTAACCAGCTCCGTGTGTGGAATTTTTATTTGGTGGAGGGTCGGGCTGGTGTCAGGAAGAGGAAATAAAGGCAGGGAGGCTTTGACCTGCCAAACTCACTCTGTCTGGGCTTTGTGTGGTTCAGGTGTTGTTTGTGGTTGAGCAACAGGAGAAGGTTCAAGCTCTCTGCTCTAAAATATGAAATTTAGCCATGGAGAGGCACCTCTGCACCCCAAACCTGAGTGTCCACCCATGGCTGCAGCATCCCTTGTCCACACATGGTCAGTGTGACACCAGAGAGCCACCGTGCCAGCAGCACCCGTGCCTCCAGTCTGCAAATCTCCTTCTCTCAACCCGCCAGCTTTGGTCAGTTATCCATGTGGTGACACTTCAGAGCCACCCAAATCTCCCTGGGGGTGACACACCCCCCTCCGCTGTTCCCCAGTGTTATTTCTGCAGACAGCAAGGGAGAACGCCCTAATGCTCAGGCTGATGAATCACTGATGAGCAATCCTGCTGCGGGAGTTTAACTCTGATCATTCCAGAAGGGATTAGGATGGCTCAGCCCCTTCCCCGCACCCACCTGCCTCAAGGACACTGTCCTCACACATCCTCAGTATAGCCAGCACTGTCATCTCTCTCATCACTCGGTGATTTTGGCACCTACCACAGCCCTGCCCGGCTGAGCTGAGCACAAACATCCAGTGACCTCAGGGCTGCTGAGAGCCCAAACCCTGTCTACACCCCTCGGAGTCTGTGGGTGCTTCAGTCCTTAAACCAAGCGTGGGGAAGTGCTCCTTCTTCTGCAGCCCGGAGACTTGGAGCTCCTCTGACAGCAGCTGCCTTGCTGACCCCTGTCTGGACACTCACAGGGCACTGGTGCAGTCAGAAGCACTGGCAGGTCCCCAAGCTTCAGAGACGCAGTGACTTTGGGGATGTGCAGTTAATGAGAGGAGCTCTCAGAGCTGCTGGAAGGGAGAGCAGGGCCATCAGAGCCCACAGTTAAAAGCCTTGACCATCTCCTAAGATCCCTGAGTCCACACATGAGCCCAGTATTTAGATCACAGGGTGAGAGCAGGGAGTGACACACACCTCCCAAAGAGACCCGGGGTGTCACTGGGTGTCCTCCCTTGCCATCTGGCAGTTCATTAACTCAGAAGAGTCCCCAGCATCTCTCCTCTGTGTACCAGAGCCCCACAGACTGCCTCAAAACAGCTTATAACAAACCAGAGACCTGTAGTGCAGAGGCCAAAAGCCACCAGCTCTGAATCATCACAGGGAAGGAGGGATGAAAGCCACCATCGTGCCCCAGACCCTGGCAGCAGCAGGGAATGGGTAAAAGGAAAATGCTCAAATGAAGCACACGATGAGGTTTGCAGACGAGCAGGGAGGAAAGCTCTGCACTCCTCCAGCATGGGAAGGACAGCACAAAAATAATTGGGCTGAAATATCTAAGGGAAGTCTGCCCAGAGCAGGAGAGTTCAAGACTGCAAGCTTGCTGGTTTGAAGTTGTTCCTCATCCTCAGAAGTCACTCCCAGGCCTGCCTTTGCTGAGCCATCAGCACTCAGGGTGGACCCTATGGACAGTCCCAGACCTGGCATCCTCGGGGCTGGCCAAGCTCACCCATTGCTGCACTGTAATAAGAGCTGCCACCTTCTGCTACAGCTTTTCCCAACCCTCAAAGACAAGCTTGATCTGATCTGGGAGACCACATCTTGCTTTAGGAATCACAGAGAGGTGACAGGAGTTATCTCCTTTCTCAACATCACCCCATGCTCTGCTCACGTCCCGTGATGCTACAGCAGCTGCACAGCCCAGGAGGTGCTGGTTAAATGCAGCTCTGTGTGCTCCAGCAGCGCCAATAATATCAGTGCCTGCACACACAGACTCTATAAAACAAGATACAGACGTGAGAACCTGAGGCCAAAACAGTCTCACCATCCTTTTCTCCCAGCCACACTCTCTGCAAAGCCACAGAACCCTGTCCCTCAGACAGGACAACTGAGTTCATTCTTTCCTTCTTCACAGGGAGCCTTGTCCAGGTCCCGGGGCTCTGTCTGAACCCTCTCCCTCCCCTGGAGGCACCTGGATCCCAGAGGACACTGCCCTAATGGGTTCCATCTCATTACCGTGACCTCAATGTCTCTCCACGTCTCCCTCTCCCTTCAGCATCTGTCTCCACGGTACCCAAGTGCCTCAGATGAGTAGAAAAGTCCCTTTGTGTGTTTTCCCAACCCTTGGCTGTACAAGTACCGTTTAATCAAGCTCAGTAATGAAGGCAGAAATGAGCCAGAACAGGCTGTGCTGCCACAGGCAGGATCAGCACAGACTTTGAATCAGAGGTGGGGGCTGACCCTGCTACCTTCAGGTGACAAAAGGGACAGGAGCAGCAGTGGGGTCGGGCACCTCTGTGATGTTCCAAAGGATCCAAGCAGCCTCAAAATTTCAAACAGCCCATGGGCACGTCAGCTATAATACAAGTGCATGTGGTAAATCCCAAATCTGTTCTTACACATTGACACTGTGGGATATTTAATTCTCCAAGGTTCCCAGGCTCAGTCTTAACCCTCCATAAAAGCAACACTCACCTCAGGACCCCTAAAAGATATTTAGGGCACAAAGTCTGTGCTTTGGAGTGTATTCCTGCCTGGCACTGCAAGCCCAGATGCTGCTGCCAGCTCCCAGGCTCACTTCTGAACGTGGTGCCTGCTCTCCAGGCTTGGCTTTCTCCCTCTCTCCAGGATCCTCCTCGCATGGATGCTGTCACCATGTGCTTTAATTAGCAGTTCCCTCCAGCCTGGCCAACTCCTGCTTCCAGCATTTGTAAGATGACTTCCCCATCTGTAAATCAGGCATCAGAAGACATCTCTCCCTCCCACACCATCCCTGACATGAGTTCTGCCCTGCTGAGCATCCATCGGATGCTTTGAGGGGAGTCACACCCCTGGTGGAAGGTGCTTGGGGCACAGAGCTTTCCTAAAACCAGCTCCTCTGGCCACAGCTCTCTCAGTGTCTGGTGCCACACTGTCAGCTCCCACCATTTGTTGCTTTTCCCTCTCTGCTCAAATCTGCCAGTGCTGGAAATGGCACTGCATGAAGATCTCACCTTGTACGGAGCTGAAGTGCATGTGTGGAGCTGTAGGAACACGGTTCAAGGTTTGCAACCACGGTCTGAGATCGTCTTAGAAAAGCCACAAAGCAGATAAAAGGCACTTCAAAACGTAGAATCCCAGAATGATTTGAGTTGGGAAGGGACTTTAAAACTTTAAAACTCATGTTTTTCCAAGCCCTGCCATGGGCAGGGTACCTTCCACTACCCCAAGTTGCTCAAATAATCTGTAATTTAACAAATCAAAACATATGGGGTTTGATCACCCCCTCATGCTCTGGACTTTGCCACTCCTCCTCCTAGTGGTTAACCATTACTATCACTAGTAGGAAATTACTATTTCCCCCTACTCAAGAGGAAGGAAAAACACGTTTACAGCCTGTGCTACACAGGTGCAAATGACTCCAAATGACTTTTATTTCTTCGAAAAGCACGTTCACGATCCTTCTGCTGACATAAAACTCCCTGCAAGCTGTTTGGGCAGGGACTAGCTCTGTGCTATACACTCGCACAGTGCCTGTCCCAGCCTCCAGGCCCTACTACAATATAAATAATGATAATCCCTCACTCAGCAATACAATGGAACATTTGCACGGTATTAAAAATTATTTAAAATTCATACCTACATTGGGAAATTATTCAGTAAACTCTAATTACTTATCAAAAGCAACGATGATAGTTTTAAGGAGAAGTAGTGCCCATAAATACAGAGCCATAAATAAACTGCTTCTCAGTAGCACAAATTAATTTGTATTTAATTGCCAGAAATTGCTATCAATTACTAAACATTCCTTGCAGAATAGGCAAATTCTTTTAAGAATAATTTCAATTGCTAATTGACAGTCTTTTTTTTATTATTATTTTTTCCTTTCTTATCCCTGCTCCTGCCAAGTTCAGGAGACCGCCCAGCCAGTTCTGCACTTCTGGGGGGCAGAGAGGAGCCAAGGAGCTGCTCAGGCTTCAGGAGGTTTTACCACCTGTAAAACCCTGAAGAGACAGGAAAACCAGTGCTGAAAAACATCCCTGACACAGCAAAGAGAGTGATTCCTTGCAAAGGATTGAAAGGAGGGAACTGAGAGCTGAAGTTACACATCCATCACACATCCAGGGAGAAAAACACCTCTCAGGGACTGTGCATCTCCCCTGAATGCCCCAGCAAAGCCACGGCAGATGCTGAGGGAGGCTCTCTGTGCCCCACTGCTCCTCTCCAGAGCCAGACCCTGCCCTCCTGCTGGAGGATGCTCCAGCTCCTGCCGTGTGGCAGGACACGAGCCGAGCCGCACGCCTGGCTGCCGCTTCCAGCCTCTCCACGCTGAACAGCCCTGCTACCGCTCCTGACTCATTTTCTGGTGTTTTCTGCTTTGCTGTTGGCATAACATCCCATCAGCACAGTTAATTACATCCACGCTGAGTGTGAAGGACAGGCTGAGTCTCGCAAGGAGCCGGCGGCTGTGCAATCCTTCCCGCTGCTCTCGCAAAACTGCTCCCATGGATGCTGACAAACCGCGGCGCGGGGCTGCCATGTGCGAGACAGCAGCTCCCGAGGGAACTCCTCCCTGCAACGCCAGGATTCGGGACTGCTCTCACCCCCACACCCCTCCAAATTCCCCCAGCGTCCCTGCTGTGAGCTCAGACTTGTGGCTGCAAACATCTTGTGTTGGGGATGTCCCATCCCTGGAAGTGTCCAAGGCCAGGCTGGAGCAAACTGGAATAGTGGAAGGTGTCCCTGCCCATGGGACATGAAATGAGCTTTAAAGTCCCTTCCAATCCAAACCATTCTGGAACTCTCTGATCTCCCTGAACCTCATTGCCCAAACAGAGGCTACACACACTCCCAAGAAGTTTTCACAAAGCACAAAATGCAGAAGAAACATCTGCCCTCTCTCAGCGGAAAAAAAACCCGGGCACAGAAAGCCTGTTCCCACTCAAACCCACCCTGCTGGTGGAGGCACTTGTACATCCATGGGTGAGAGCAGGCTGGAAGCAGAGGAGGGTGCTGGGAAGAGCTGCTCATGTCTACAGCTCGATTAAAGAGGGACCCAGGGTCTCCAGGACTGTCAATCCAACATCCAGGCACTGCTCCATCACCGTCCCCCCAGGAGCGGGCTGACAGTCACAGGGAGCCATGTGCCAGCCATGACAAGCAAAGCAAGTGACACACACATCTCCTGCTTACAATAACAGCCCTTCCGTGTCTAATCCATCATATTCGATGCAGATCTCTTACCCTGAAGTGTTGTCAATGAGGATTTAATTTAGTGCTAATTAGACAAATATTGCATGTTGAACAGCCATTGATTATTAAGAGACAGGGACCGTGGCTTGGCTCAGCAGTGTGCACGGACACGCTGGATTATATCTGGGATGAGGCTGGGAAATGTCTTGCTGTTTCTAATCATCAGATAGTAATTAACGTCCAATAACTTGTAACTTGGTTTATCATTACAGATTTAGGAAGGCAGTAATAGTACTGTATGCTAATTAAATATCAATTGATTATTTAAGGCATATAAAGATTTAGCAGCAAGGTAATAGATATACAGAGTTGTTAAAGTTTAATATCCATCACACAGCATTCTCCTGTTCTATTAAGTTAGTGTTTAATGAGAAAGAGTGTTGTTACTGTAGGAAACTTTTGGATGGGAGTTCCAAAGTGTTTGGCAGCATGCAAGGTTTAGAGTCTCTCAAAGGAACAAAAAGTCAGGAAATTTTGAGCCTCAGGTGAAGTGAGGTCAAGCAAGAAGTGGTGGCAGAGCCCAAGGCACTCCTAAACCTCCTATCTGATATTTTTTATCTCAGCTTTCCCCTCAATCCATGCAGCCCCCACCCAAACTGAAAGAAAAGTTGTCAATTCCCTGCTGGAATAAAACTTTCAAACCCCAGCCCAGAACCTTCTGGAATCCCACCAACCCACAGGGCAGCTTCATCCAACTGGAAGACATGCACAAGAAGCTGAAGTTTGGCACAAACACTTCCCTAAATAATAATGAGAAAGAAATCAATAGAGCCCTGGCACCCCCTCTCCCATGGTACCTGCCCCCAGAGCTGCTTCTCCCCAGGATGGGCTCTGACCCCGTGCCCTGCACCAGTGATTTGGGAGGTTTGGAAGACTGAGCTCCTTCCCACTTGAGAGATAAAACCAGAGATGAGAGACAGAAGCCCAGCATCTAAAAGGGAAAAGATAAATGACTTCTGAAGGGAAATAACCTGCTGGACTTCATCTGTTTGGCAGCACCCTGCTAAGTGCAGCATCAGTCTTGAAAACCGCTGCAAGCTCAGCAATCCCAGGACAAAGCACGGGATTCTGTCAGGGCTTCTTCCCAGAGGGAGCCCAAGGCCCAGGAATGTCTGGTTTTGGCCACCCTGGATGGCTTACAACTTGGGGAGGTGGGCTAGGAGAGAGATGTAGCAGGGAGAACAACTTCCAGTGCACAGAGCTGCTTCCTGCAGATGGCCTGGCCCATCTCTGATTTACCAGGCAATAAAAGCAAAATCAAGGAAAATGCCTCAACTGCACCCCTGAGAGTGTCCAGCCTCAGTTATAGAGTCTGGGCAGGCCCCAGCTGCCTCTTAAAAGCCTGTGCTGTACACAGGGGGTCTGATGTGAGTGGGGAAGGGGTCTGGAGATGGCTGGCTCTGTGATGGGTGCACCCACAGCAGGGAGAGGAGGAAAAGTGCTGCTGCTTGGGAACACCAGAGACAAAGGCAGCAGGAGGCAGCAGGATGAGGCCAGCACCTACCCTGCAGAAGGCTGGAAAACCCTATTGCTTGGAAGGAAAATCAATACACTCCCTCATGGACCTTCCCACCTGGAGCACCACAGGATGGGGTCTAGAATGAGACATCAGCAACTGCACATCTCTACTTCAGAAACCTCCAGAGTCCTTGGTGGCATCCCAAAATGCCAGTCCTGCAGCACAGTGATGCTATGAACCATCCTGCACAGGCAGGTTCAGGGCATAAAGGCAGCTCCCCAAAACTCTCTGTGACATCCAGAAGGATGTTACCAGCCAGCTGCAGCCTGAAACTTTTGCAAAGGTGTCTTTTCCTACCATCTGGGTGGATTTTAGACTGGGCTGAGTCTCAGAAGCAGGGAAGCACCTTAGATCTCCCAGCCTGCTTCCTTACAGCCATCCCAGACAGTGATTCCCAGCTCAGGCTTCCCACTCACGCACACACAGCAGCTCCAGCCTTGCCTGGGTCACCATCTGAAGCACCTCCTGCTTCCCTTCTGCCCACCAGGCTCCTTACTCCGTGGTACAGATGAGATTTAATTTCTCTGACACAATTTCTCCTTGACAAACAAGAAAAGCTCTTCTGGCTGTGGCACAGTTTCTTGTCCATTCCAGCTGATCACAAATAATTTTGCTCCAGAGCATTGCCAGGATGGAAGGTGAGCCATCTCCTACAATAGTTTCTCTCACTTTTCTACACCAACCACTATATTGCCCTTCCCAAGGGGTCTGGAGCATTCCCTGCCCTTTGGGATGAGCAGCAGCAGTCCTGACATCACTCCAGCCACTTCCCTGCAGAGCCAAGCAGGGACAGCATCAGCCCAGGTGATTTATATCAGAACTCCAGCAAGAGAGCTGAGCAAAGGCTGAGAGAAACCTCTCTTAAATAGTTTTGCAGTGGAGTTTACCCGAGCTGCAGCAGGCAACAAAGAAACGTCAAGAGCAATGAGACAAGGCAGGGGAGGCGTCATAGCAGATAAAGGATTCTTCAGGTATGAGACAAAACCAGCTTTGGAAACCTCGCAGGAGTGAGTTTAAAGTCTCCAGAGGATATCAATTGAGAGTCTGTCACTTGGTGTCAGGATAAGTTTCTGGACAGCTCTCGGAGCTTGTTAAGCTCTTGTTTGGGCTGCATTTGAGCTCTGGTGGCAGTGCTGTCTGCGAGCACCAGCGCTGAAACCAGAGATCAAAAAGATCTGCTGAGTCCATGCAGCTTTTCCACTATCCCTCCAAAATTCCCCACCACAACCTGCAACACCCCACTGATGTCAGGCAGGGGAGCTCAGACAGGGTTGCTCCAAGACAGACTCCCACAAGGAGGGGATGTCTCTAAGCAGGGGCAACACTGTGAAACTGGGCTCCTCTCACCCCAAAACAAGGGCTGGGGTGTCCAGGAGGGATTTGTGGGCACAGGTGGGAAATGCAGGATGAGATGCAGCAGCCCGTGTAAAAGCAGGTGGCCAAACCAGACGGTCGTAACACTGTCTCAGCATCACAATCTATGGCTCGGGTAGGAAATAGCCACTTCCCCCACAGCAATCATTTCATCAAAAACGCTGCAAGACTCCTGCTGTTTCCACTAGCCCTGGATCCCTAACTTTAATTAAGTCCAAAGAGCCTTCCCGCAAGAACAAGGGAGGAGAGGGTGACTCAGACAGCAATGGGACCAGTCAGTGCAATTATCATACAGTTAAGAATATTAATTAAAAACAGCCCTCCCCCAGTTTAAAAAAAAAATAAAAAAGGCAAATGAATCAGTTCTACTTAAAGGAATATATGGGGCTGAGGAGAAGGAGCAGGGAGGGTGACGGAGACAGAGATGGGACGCGCTGTGAATGCTAAGAGCTTCCCACCGTGGCCGCTGCCGCAGTCAGCCCCAGGCCTGGCTGCTTCCAACAGCTACTCCCAGTCCCCTCAGAAATGGGCTCAATCTTTCCTTCTACCTGCTGCCGCATCAGAGCAACTCCTGTGATCACACAAAGGACTTTAAATCTTGGTTTTAACTGCCTTGATTGAATTAAATGCAACACCACGGTGAAGCCGGCTCCTCATTTCAGGTACGCGCAAGGAGCCCTTGCTCTCCCGCTAACGGCACTCTCCTTCTCTCGGAAATGATGAGTTGCTCATGGGTTATGCTCTTTAAGAAAGGAAAAAAAGTCATCTGATAAAGTGGGTTATAAAACCAGCGGTGGTAATAAACGGAGAGCGAGGAGCCTGATGCAAAGCCTGCAGAGAACCCGCTGTAGGGACACAATATCTGAACCGTGATTGATACACGACCACGGGTGACAGCTCAGGAGCAGTGCAGGGGCCACCCGTAACACAGGGGACAACAGCAGCAGAGGGAAGTCACCCAGACACCAGAGGGAGGGTGTCAGGGGAGGGTGATGAGTGACTAGTTCCCAAGTGTTGAAGCTGAGGGAGTGGAGGTGCCTGCTTGGCACCTTCTGCCTGCAGCCTTTCAGTGGAGATGCTTCCACCCCTGTGATGCAGCTGGGATAAAAACCCAGCCAAGGTTTCCAGGCAGGATCAACCCATTGGGATGGCCAACCATGACCTGCCAGCAATGCCCCCACAGCAAACCCAATGAGCAATGAGCAGAGAAAGCTGTGACTCAACAGCACTCTGCCACAACAGCCTCTTTGACTGCGGGCACCACACAGGACAGGCCACGAGCATGAGGGGATGAGGTCAAACAGTGACACAATGAGATGGGAACAGGCCTGCAGTGACTCATGATGCTCCAACAAAGCTGCTGTCCCATGAGTGAGAACTGCAGGAAAAGGCAGCTCAGGTGCCTGCGTTTATGAGAGGGAAGGGAGGAGACACTGCAGGAAAGGACTCTGAGTGGAGAAAAAATGATGAGAGCACAATTCTGGCACTCCTAATTCCTGCCTTAAAGTCTTCAAGCCATGTCACTCCAAGCTAGACTTGCAGGGAACATCACAGACTTACCACAGAGGGTGGAGAAGAGCTCAGCTCCCTCCTCTCCTTCCATGTTCATCCTCCTCTCCTGGGATTTGCCTCTCAGTGAAACAGGGATAAAGAGGAACACGCTCCTGTGGCTCCTACGAGCCCGACACAGAGCAGGATCTGTCACAAGAAGGTGCCCTGGGAGCATAAACCATTTTTCTTTATCAGCCTCTATTATTATCACATTAATGGAACCTTCACTGGCAGGATGGATGCTCAAGTGCCCAGGAAGCACTCCTGGCTCTTTCCTGCCCCTCCACGGGAGCAGGGCACTGTGCCGACAAATCCCCAGGAGAATTACGGCCGAGTTCCGGGCACAGACACGACTATCGGTTCCTTTTTATGAGCCTTCATTGTTATTACCACCTATTTCTTTTTACATTCCTGCCAAAATACCAAACATTAATCTCCCTCGCTCCCTGCAGGCAAAACATGGGTAATTGGATTTATATGGGTTAGAAATTTGTTAGATTTTTATATAAATATATATATATACACACACATGAACACATGCACACACACAGAGAAGATATAAAAAACCCAGTGAAGGGATACACTATCCCATTGGAACTCGGGTACCAACTGGCTGAAGCCAAACCCCCCCACATTTCTGTGCTGGCTGCTGAGGTTTAATTTAGGAGCTCATCCCTCAATGCTGAACTTCACTACTGAGGGTTACCAGTCATGGATTTTTCTTTGGTGCACCCTTTGCAAATGCCCTGGTTTTACCTTTACCTACTCACTCCCTTCTTCAGGTGGAAGAAGGGAGTGAGTAAAGGTAAAACCAGGGTATTTTTCTTTCCCCATTCCCAACTTTTCTTTCTCTTCTTCCACTTTCTCCCTTCTGGAGTCCCATTCCTCTTTTCTCCAGCTCCAGCCTGGAAGCAACACCACACACAAGCCTTGGCACATCAAGAGAAGAAAAAGCAAGATGTGTGACATGTCCTCAAGTGTCCCCACTCTGAACCCATCAGCACTGGAGACGGCACGAAGTACCATCATCAGCATCAGCACAATTTGCTGATCTTTTACAGGATGAGAAAAAATATCTTAAATTTACAGCTTACACCACAACAGATGTTGTTCTCATTATCCTCCCCCTCCACAGAGAAACAGACTTGGAGACCCATTTGTATCCCAAGGAACAAGTCCGTCAAGTGAGCATAGTCATGGAAACAACTCATTTTAAGCAAATCTTGGGAAATATTCATAGGAAAACAGAAAAATAAAATGTGAGTATTTTGCACTGAAGAGCCGACCTTGAAGGGTTCTGTCAGGAAAGACAAGACCTACATATCAAATCCAACCTGCAGTAAACAACCCATTACAGGCTAAAAATTGTTGACAGGGGCTGTGGGGAAATTATTTTTCTCATTAAAAAAAAAAAAAAAAGACAAAAAACCAGCACATCCTAACCCTCAAAGGCTGCTCACAAGGACAGAGGAAGAAGTGATAGTCACTGAATCAGATATTTCTTATTAACTGTCTGCTAGGCTGCAGTATCTAAAGATTATCACTTAAAACAATATGTCCAGCTGTTGTAAAAAGCATCCGCGGTTTAGGGCTCAGGAATGCAAGGAGGAGGCAAACTGTGAGACCAGTCAAGGGAACAGAGAAACTCTTTGGGAAGCAGGAATGTGAAAGACAGCCACTGTGCCCCCGCTTGGTTTTGCAGTGTTAACACCTAATCCTGTTCCAGAAACAAAGCCCTGAGCTCCTGGAGGAGCGTGCATGATCCAGGGGAAGGACAGCTATTACCAGGGAGTTTATTATCCTTGCAGAAAGATCTCTGTACCCTATAGCGCAAGGATTACCAACAGTTCAGTCTCATCCCCAGGCAGTAAATATCACCACTTGGAAATATTTCTGCCTAGTGGCGCTTAAAAACTTAGTGTGGAAGGTGTTGGGTGGTTTTTTTGGTTTGTTTTTTTTTTTTTTTGTTTTTTTTTGGTTTGGTTTGGGGCTTCTTGGTTTTGTTTTTTGCTAGACAAGAGGACCTTCCCAGGGTTTGAATCCTGGCCCTGGGAGATGTAACAATGAGGGTCCCCTCCTCCCTCTGCAGAGCCCCACAGCTCGCTGTGCTCTCAAAACCAGCATTTTCTGCAGCAAACCCCCAGTGTTGTGGCTCCAGCCTGTGTCAGCAGGACTCCCCAGCTCTCTGACACTGAGCCCAGCCCTACACCCACACAAAACCTGCCTGGTGCTGGCTCAGCAGGAGAAGGGTTGCCACAGGCAGCAGCCCAAGCCTTGCTGGCTGAAGGTGAATTCCCCAAAGCCAGCCCTCAATCTGCTCAGAGCCAGGCTTGAATCTTCCCCTTGCACAGCAGGACTGTGCTCTTGGAGCAGGGACAGCCAGTGTTGGGGACAAAGAGCTGCAGGGAACACCAGCCTCAGGGAAAACCAACATCAGGGACAAGCAGCTCAGGGACAATGAGCCACAAGGAACACCAGCCTTAGGGACAACCAACCCCAAGGACAATGAACCACAAGGCACACCAGCCTTAGGGACAACCAACCCCAAGGACAATGAACCACAAGGCACACCAGCCTTAGGGACAACCAACCCCAAGGACAATGAACCACCAGGAACATCAGCCTTAGGGACAACCAGCACCAGGGACAAGCATCCTCAGGGACAATGAGCCACAAGGAACACCAATCTCAGGGACAATTACCCCAGAACAACCAACATAGGGACAACGAGCCTCAAGAACAATGAACCTCAAGGAACACCAGCCTTAGGGACAACCAGCATCTGGGACAACCAGCCTCAGAGACCATGAACCAAAAGGAACACCAACCTTAGGGACAACCAACCTCAAGGACAATGAACCACAAGGAACACCAACCTTAGGGACAACCAACCCCAAGGACAATGAACCACTGGGAACATCAGCCTTAGGGACAACCAGCACCAGGGACAAGCAGCCTCAGGGACAATGAGCCACAAGGAACACCAATCTCAGGGACAATTACCCCAGAACAACCAACGTCAGGGACAACCATCCTAGGAAGAACCAGCCTCAGAGACAGTGAGCCACAAGGGACATCAGCCTCAGGGACAATTACCCCAGAACAACCAACATCAGGGACAATCACCCACAAGGACAACAAACTGCAGGGAACACGAGTCTCAGGAACAACCAACCTCAGGGACAAGTAGCTCCAGGGACAGCCAGCCCAGGACCAACCAACATCCGTGACAATCAGCCCAGGACCAACCAACATCAGTGACAATCAGCATCTCACAATCCAACAAGTGACCTCACACAAACCAGCCAGCCCTGACATGAGCTGGAGACCAACATTCATCCAACAGCAAAGGACACCAGGACTTAAACCTCGCCCTCCAGCACGTCTCTCCCCGATGCCAACAAGGACAACAGTGTGGCAGGGGCTGTGAGGTTGCTCCAGCCCCACCAAGGTGGGAAGGGGCACAGCCAGGGACATTGGCTACCAGCTCCATGGGCTCAGCATCTGCATTTTGGCAGCATCATTGGTGCAGCAGGCTGGGGAGGAAGGAGCTCTCCTGCAACCCCCTGACCTTTCTCCAACCACTCTTCCAGTGGCTGCAATATTGCAGCAAAATTAGCGGGCACTGTAATTACAACTATCAGGAGCAGATAAGACAAGTTAAATACCAGCTACCTAGGGAGAAATTATTATGCCAGCCAGGAGGATCCAAATGCCAGAATCCATGGCTGTAATTTCCCTGAGTCGCCAATTACAGCTCCGCCACGCAGAGAGCTCTACCTTGGAAACGGCAGGTATATATTTAGCTGCTCCAGAAAACTTTTCGGGTAGGAGAGGTGGGGGGAGGAAGGGGCAGCAATGGAGCAAGTCCTCACTAATCTGCTCTGCACTAATCCCCGTGCTTTTAGCATTTGCACACAAAGAGCAGTGACTCTCTTCCCGCTCCCCAGCAAGGATTTAACAGCAGAGAAGTGGATGCATTAACGCTTCTTTTCTCTGCCGGGTCCGTGGCTGCTGTTGCGGGGTGACAGGTGAGTGTCACAACCCCCATTAACAGGTAGGTACACAGAACATCAGCAGTTTGACTGAAAAAGAGTTAAAAAAATGTGATTTCCTGACTTCCCAGACCTATGCCTGGAGACTGTGGTCCTGCAGCCTGCTCCTGCTGGTTGTATTTTACTGAGGTCTCATCGTGTGCTGGAAAATAGACTGCGGTAGGTTATTACACCACAAGAAAAAAAGAAGAATCAAAGCAGCATTGTCAGAAATAATTAAAACCATAATTGCAAAAATAAATGGAAGAACAGCATCTCGTGATGTTTTATTCCGGCTTTTTATTTTTAATTGGAATTGTTCTCACACTCGCTAATTGACAATACAGACAGGCACGGAGTCTTGGATGAGAAAGAGCAAAGCTAGCCTGACTTCTTGGTCTCCTTCATGGACAGGCAGTAGGAAAGGCCATGGGTTCACCAGAAGCAGACAAGCCCGGGGGATTTGACTTGAAAATTTGCCCTTATATACAGAGATAAAGCAGCTCTGAATTATTTAGTATGTAAAAAAGCCTAGATATACCTGCCTTAGCATCACCCATTTCTCTAATCATCAATGATAAACCACTGCTGTTTGGTCTTTATAGAGATGGGGAAACTGAGGATGAGAGCAACAGAGGGGCCTCCTTAAGTTCTGGTGTCCCTGCGGTGACAGCCACAGAGAAAACTCAGCACACCCCATCTCCCAGCTAATCCCTTCAACCTCTGAAACGCACTCTCTCCCTTAAAAAAAAACCAACAATATTTCTTAAATACAGATAAAACTATAAAGCCTTGAAATTTTGAGCAGCTGGTGGTTTATGTCTTTATGAACTGTACTGATGGCTGCTGTAAAGGTCGGTTTGCTGGCGGCACAGCGGGACGATCCCATTTCCATCCCCGTTTTAACACCGTGGGAATATTTGCCAGTTTCCCCTTCGGCTCATGGAGATGCTTCCACCACTGATGAAGCTGGGATAAAACCCAACCCAAGTCTCCAGGCAGGATGGACCCATGGGGATTGGCCAACCATGGCCTGCCAGTGATGCCCCCACAGCAACCCTAGGATGTGCATCCAACCAGCAGCGTGTGGAGAAAGCCAAGACTCAATGGCATTCTTCCCAAAAGAAGGAACCTAATCTTTGTTTCCACATCAAATCCCAGCTGGGAGATTAAAAAGTGACCACCTCCAACACCCCTGGTGGTTCCCAGTGTGCTCCTTGTTCCATTTCATGTCCCAGACAGTTACTACTGCCATCTCAACACCTGAGTTTTGTGTTCCTGAGTCAGGGAAGAGGTAGTTTGGTTTTATTTTTAACAGTACACAAAGAATTTCCATATTGCCTTTAGTTCCCAGGAGAGGAAAGGTGCCTGAGTATTATGGAAATTGTTTGTTCTTACAATAAAAAGGAGTGAATTACCAACAATCTCTGCTTAAAACGGAAATTATTTGTTGCTGATCTAAGATGACCTGCAAGTTGCCTGTAGATGGAGCCTGAGTTTCTGCAAGGATTATGCTGAGCCTCCCTCAGAAAAAGGGTGGAGAGCTGGAAATGGAAGCGCCCAAAATCCAATACAGGAAACCCACAAGCAGCCTGAAAAGCCTCCAGATTTCCTCCCCCGTTTTCACACAGGTCCGGTCACTCTCCCGGCTCCTTTCTGCAATGCAAGGGGTGGTTCAAGGGCTGATCTTGGAAAGCAAAGAGCTTCCACCAACCCTGTAGGAGCCAGGGAGATTTGCAGGCTCAGCCCATCTCGCAACCAGGATGAGGGAGAGGACCTGGCCATCCACACCTAGCAGGGCTGGGGCTAATTCTGCAAGAGCTATATGCTGGAATTAGAGCTCTCAGTTTTTCCAAGCCCAGTTCATTGGTTTGAGCCCCAAGAAAAGTGCCATTTGCAGGGAGGACAGCAGAGGACACCACCACCTCCTCCTGTGGGTGCACAGAGAAAACACCATTTAGCAATAACACCACTCACTGGGAAATACTTCCCACAGCACTTTTCCCTGCCTGGTTCTTCATAGGGAAGCAGAACCTGCAAATAAACACCAGCCCCATCAGCAAGATGCTCCAGCTTTGTCCTCCTGCCTTCAACCCTGCACTGATGCCACCTCTTTATCTTGCTGTGTGCAATTCCCTGCCCATCTCCAGATCCCAAGGGAAGATGGAAAACTAATTGACACCCACCCAGAAGCTGCAGAGGGGCAGCAGCAGGGAAACAGGGAGAGGAGGGAAGGATCACTGGGAAACAGCAGTGCAAGAAAAGATGGAGCAGCAGGGATAAAATGGGAGCTGGAGGCAGAAACCTGCCTGCAGCAGGGGAAAGCTGGACTTGAGGAGGAGAAGGGAGGGGGTAAGTACATGGAAAAGATGCACTGGAGAGCCTGGGCAGGAGCAGATGCCAAGGGGAGAAATGGATATAACCAGGTGCTTTTGGGGCAGGGGCTTCCCTTAGGTGTCAGCACTTGGGGAATGCAAAGTTTCTTATGGGAAGGCTAAAATCTCCCACCGCTCCAGCAGGGCTGCTTCACAAACATCCCCCCTGCAAACGGCACAGAAAAGGGGACAGAAGATTAGAAATTAAAATAAATAAAAAAAAAAAGAAAAAAAAATAAAAAAGGAGATCCAAGTCAGCCCTCTGCTGGCAGCAGGCTCGGCTGGACTTGCAGGGGCTCCCCAGGGAGCAGGCACAGACACCCATCCTGCTCTGACTGCCACCAGCATCGCCTCTGAGAGCCCCAAAGCCCACACTTCACTATGGAAACAAGTTCCAACAGCGGGGAAAAGAGCACCAGGGCCAAAGGCACCTCTCTGGGGGACTGTCCTTCTTTTAACTGCCTTGCTCACACAGCTCAGGTTAATCACCATTGCAGTTCAATTAGGAAGAGCACAAGGAGACAGCCCTCTGCTCTCCAGCTGTGCCACAGCCCCCAGGCACACGGGGTGATGACAAGCATGTCCCAGCAGGTCCCTGGCAGGGACCAAGGAGAAGGGACACATCCCAAAGTCTGGCAGTGAGCGTGGTGGGAAGAGGGCAGACAGACAACCAGCATGGAGCCCACAGAGCCAGAGCCTGACTCCCACAGCCACCCAACACTTCCCCTGCAAAGACCACCTCAGGCACGGAGACCTGCCCGGCCTGCCAGGTGGGCACAGCCGCCTCTGCCCAAAGCAGCAGCAGCTCCTCAGCCCTGCGCCGGCTCGGCTGCTCACGGAGAGCGTGACAGGCTCTGCTTGTGCCATCCCCGAGCCCGGCTTGGGGAAGAGCAGCTGCTCTCTGCTGCAGCCCTGCTCCCCCGGCTCTGAGCGAGGCAGCAGCCAGCCTCGGGTGAGGGGCTGCTCGCTGGTGCAGGGAAAGCAGACAAACTCCTCTTGCTCCACGCTCACGTCCCACCATCCCCGAGCTCCTTCCCCAAGTCCCACAGCTCCCGGATTAACCGGCTCAGGTTCTCTCGGGGCTGTCTGAAGCACGCACAGCACGACCCAAAGCCCCATTGCATCCCCACTGCCCTCCAAAAAAAAGGCTGGGCTG
Source organism: Lonchura striata (assembly GCF_050655825.1). Taxonomy (NCBI): domain Eukaryota; kingdom Metazoa; phylum Chordata; class Aves; order Passeriformes; family Estrildidae; genus Lonchura; species Lonchura striata. The sequence goes on from NC_140726.1 coordinate 3,537,076, forward strand.
CTCCCTGCTCCTCTGGCCCCGCTGCTGCGATGCCTGTGGAGAGCTGCCGTGCTACCTGGGCGATGCAGCGCGTACACCTGTAACTCATTCAGGGAATGAGAGGGATGCTCGGCTGTGCTGTGCGGCACAGGAGTGACCCATCTGCATATCAGCCGCCCGTGTTTCTCCTACAGCAAACAACGTAAGGGAAAGCATCCATCAGAATTCATAAGATGCACCCCTGGAGTAAAAGATTGATTTGATATTAACGGATTCGTGCAGAGACTATAAAGCGATCGAGGAAAACACTGACACCTCGGAGGCATCGCAGCCCTGGAAAGCCGCTGGCAGTGCAGGCTGGCACCGGTGCCAGGAGCACGGACCCCCCTCCCACCCCACGCAGGCACAACTTTGGGATTTTCAGGCAGCACTAACTCACTGTCTGCCGCCTAAACCCCTGTGTCGCCTCCTCGTCTGGCACCCGCAGCCCCCCCCGGAGGTTGCCAGCCCCGCGCTGCAGCCCGAAAAGCACCGGCGCGTCCGTCCCTCCAAAACCGCGGGCACGGGGTGACCCCACCGCCACGGGGACAAGCTGCCACCCCGAGTGTCCTCCGCCACCACGGCGACAAGCCCCTGGGACACCTGCGAAGTCTCCAGCTGGTCCCAGGACCCTCCGGCAGCCCCGCCGGGCACGGAGCATCCCCCAAAAGCCGCAAGCAGGACCCCCCGACCCCCCCAAGCCCCCGTCCAGCTGCTCCTACCTGAGCGTGGCGCTCTCCCCTTGCCGCACTGTCACGTTGTCCATGGCTTTGGGGAAGGTGGCATCTCCGCTGCGCACGGGCACTCCTGCGGGCACAAGGAAGAGCAGCCTGAGACAGAGGACGACCAGGCACCTCCAGGGCAGGGCCAAGCACCCACCGACCCCCATCCTGGGCAGCGGGGACTTTTCCAACAGGCAAAAAACACACCCGACAAGGCGAAAAGGGGGAAGGGGTGGGTGGAGAGGAGGGATGGGGGGGAGCAAAACCACCGGGGCGAGCGCTGCGGAGCTCCACGGAGATCAGGAGAGCCCCCGGCAAGGCTGGCTGCGAGCGCTGAGCCTGCCGAGCGGCATCGGAGGGAGTCCCGCTGTCCTCGGGCGAGGGAGGAGGACGGGAGGGCCGGGGGGAGGAGGAGGAAGAGGAGGAGAGAAGGTGCGGAGCACGAGATGAAGGTCACAGATGTGTGGCTGCTGGAGACGCTACTTTCAGCTGCAGCTGGGCAGGCGCTGCGGAGATCTGGCATCAAAAGTTTATAACCCACGGAGGAAACGTGAGTGTCTGTGAAAGGAAGGGGAGGGCGGCATCGGCAGCGGGGGGGACGCAGCGGGCCGGGGTTGGGCTGTTCTCCGGTTCTTGCGCTTTTGTTTAAATCACAGAGGGAAAGGAGAATTTAAAAAAAAAATGCACAAAAATATTTAAAATTAAAAAAAAAACAATAAAGCTCCCCAAAATCCCGGTTCTGTCGCAAGATCGAAACTTCCCCGCGGAGCTGCAGGCGACGTCCCCGATGCTCCTCAGCTCTGTCCAGAGGGTCTCGGAGCCCCCGCGGGGCCGGTGGCTGCTGCGGCCGCGGCTCAGGCGCGCAGCGGGGCGGGGGGGACGCGGCGGGGCGGCGGCAGCAGCACCCCGGCCCCGGCCGGCAGCATCCCCGGGGTTGTCATGGCAGCGGCTCCGGCGCTGCCCGGCGCCTCGGCTCCCGCACGGCCCGAGCCCCGCACACGGGCGGGCGGGCGGGCGGCAGCGGGGCGGGATGCGCAGGAGGACACGCACATTAACCCCCGCCGCGCCGCGCTCCCGCACGGGGGCTGCCACCAGCCGAGGGACCCCCCAACCCTTCACCCGCTTCAGCCCTGCTGCAGAGGGGGCTTTTCTCGCACCGCGCACCCCCGAGCTTGCCCTCAAGAGCAGCAGGTTGCCCAAACCCTCGCCCACCGCAGCATCTTTCCCTGCCTCCACCTGTTGATGCATGTCCCTGTGGAGCACTGGCTCAGGTTCTCTCTCTGTGAGAAACAGGGTGCTGTCCCCACATCTTTGTCCCATGGGATGGTGAAAGCTCCAGAGCATCTCCTGTCTTGTCCCTGCTTCCTGACACTGAGGACCTTGGATTAGGAAGCCCACCCTGCCACTCACAACACAGCATCAATAAATTTCAACAAATTTCCTCCTTTGGAGACACCCACAGACCACCATTTATCTCTTCAAAGAGCAGCTGAAGGCACCAAGACCTTGGTGACCATCCAGACACATCTGTGTGTGCTCACAGAAGAAAATGAACCTCACACTTCCAGTGTTCCTCACACAGTTCCTCAGCCCAAGCCAGGCTGGACCTTGGCGGGTGCCTTCCTCCAAATGACATCTGCCTCCTCTGCTGATGTATCCCAGGGAACCTGTCCCTTCCAGGGGTTGGAGGAGGGAAATAACCACCAACAAAGGAGTTTTCACTAATTCAGGACCCCAAACTCATCCCGAGATGCAAACACAGCTGTTAGAACTGATAAAGGGGTTTTGCAGGGGGTTTTCAGTGATGCCAAGCCCAACTTTCATCAGAGCAGGTTCTTTGTATGTGGCAGTGGGACTCAGTGACCCTAAACAGCTGCAGCCTGGATAAATAGGACAGCCTGGGAGCCCAGGGAAGCCTGGAGAAAAGCAGGGCTGAGGTTTCCATCAGAAAGCTTCTTCAGCTGCTGAAAAGCTGGCTTAACCCCGAATGTTGGTGTTGGCTGCTCCCATGCCAGGGATTCTTTGGGGGGCGGATGGGAAAGGAAGGACACTTGGCTCCTTCCTGAGCTGTTCCACTCTGGCACAGAGGAGCTGTGTCTGCAGGAGCAGCAGGAGCCAGCACAAACCCATGGCAGCCCCCAGCAGTGAGACCACAGGCGCTGCTGAGCCTCACCCAGCTGCAGGATTAGCTCCAGGGGACAAGGATGCTGCAGGGGCCACAGGCTCTGCTGGGTAAAATGGTGTTTACCCCTTGGGATAGAAGCTGTAGATGTAGAGTGCACGTAGCACAAAGCCTGCCAGAGCCAGAGCAATCCAGGAGAGGGAAGATTTATAGGGGAAAAAAGCCTCTCTGCCTCACAAAGAGACTGAGGAGGCTGCAGAGCCACAGACCCATGAACGGATGCAAAGGCAGGGAATAAATGGACAGACAGAACTACACTGGCTGCTACAGACAGGTAAGGGGACATGGGGCATGAGGGAGGGGAGAGAGAGAGGGCTGGGAAATGAATGTGATCCATATTCATGTAACTGGGCAGGGACCCAACAGCCTGGCATAGCTGTGCAGGAGTCTGCAGGAGACATGGCTCAACCACGCTCATCCCACTGTGGGCACCCAGGGAACCAGAGCAGCCTCTCCTGGTTTGGTACTCTGGGTCACCCCACCACAAATATGTGCCAGTCCCACTGCTGGGGTTAATGCACTGCCATCAAATGAAGGGAGAGAGATGGGACATGGAAGAGAAAAGGGCAAGGGGAAAAAACTTGAAAACCCAGGAGGCTGCAAAATTTGCATGAAGCACCAAGTCAGCAGACACAGAGGCAGAGGCACTTCTGCACCGAGCCAGTTGCAGACCTGAGGTTTCACAGGGTGGCTTCAGTTCAGGTCATGGCTAAAAATATCGCCTCGCTGAGAGGGACTCAAGGCTGGCACAGGCCCTGGGGGCATCAGGCATATGGCAGTGGTGGATCCTGCTCCTCACAGTGACGTTAACAAGCCCTGACCTTCTCTCATCATCCCAGAGGCTCAGGAAGAAACTGAGCTGGCAAGGACGAGTCCCTGCACCTCCCCGGCTGTCGCCTCCCAGCCCACTGTCAATCTTGGCTTTTATTAGTGGTGCAGTTTAGCCTCCCTCTCCCTCCGAGATTTCTCCCTCGTTGCTCTAATCAGGAGCTTGCAAATGTCAGGAGTACAGGCCTGGAAGTAATTAGTGAGGGCCCAGAGCCTGGGGACCGTGAGGCTGCTCAGCCACAGCGCTGCTCCAGCATCGTACTGGGAAGAGCCTGCAGCCACTGGGACCTGCAGATGGCCACCCCGGGTTTCATTCCCCAGCCTCATTCCTGCTCCCAGATTATTCCCCGTTTCTCCACACAGCTCAGGGCACACTGAAATGCTCTCTGTGCAGCAGGGACTGAGTCCAGCTCCCTTGGGATCAGTGCAGTGAGGGATGGAGTGACTGCAGTACCACTGGCCAGCAAGTGCCACCTCCTCCTTTGGGACACTGCCTCTTCCAAAAGAGATCCAAGGACCATTTCTCACTCCTTTTAAATCTGCCTGGGTAGGGGAATGCTAGGAAATATGGACACAGCTGTACCACAGAGGTGTGCTTCACCCTGGGACAGCAGCTTTTCCCTCAGTGGGCACAACAAACCATGTGCTTGTCACAGCCAAAGAAAATTAAATCTTAAGGCACAGATAATGAGAAAGAACTTTGTTTTTCCTATTTTTTCCCTTTCTCTGAGATGAACTTTGCTGTCTCTCAGCTGTTCAGCCTTGTTCAAAACAGAAGGGGTTAATGATGCACCCAGGAAAGCAAAAACCCATCAGAGCTGTAGGGAAGAGCAATCCTTGGAGGCCTTGTGCTTGTTTAATCAAAGAGGAATCTTTGCTCCCAGAGATTCCCCCTCCAGCACCAGTGGAAGTGGAAGTTCTCTAGATCTCCCTCTGGAAACCCCAGACAAGATTTTCAATGACAACAGCTCCTCTCTAGTCCCCAGCTGGCAGACAGCCATGGGCACTTTTTTCACAAAACTGGGCTCTTTTAAGGCATTTCTCTCCTAGGGCATGGGGAATTTCTAACCCTGAGCATCTTGGCCACCCTACCTGGCCAAGACATATGTGACACCTCCATGGTGAATGCAGAGCTGTGTCTTGGTACCCTGCACCCTCCAGATGGTGTCTGGGCTCGGGGCTATAAGATTTTTAACTAATTTCTTTCCACACTATTATCCCCTCCTCCCTTTCCTCCCACCTCCTCTTTCTCTCCCTCCTTCTCTCCATCTGTCTCTACCCCTTTTCTTCTCCACCTTTCTCTTGCACACTTGCAGCTGCTAATTTTTCCCCGGCATATTTGGCAATCCATCCCAACACCTCTTCCCCCACACCCCACCACCCCGCTTCATGCTTTTCCCATTTGCTGCCGAATATTCTCATTTCTCCACCCAAAAGAGACAGCACGAGCACAGGCAGGAGGAATACACACCCTCCCCATGCAGGGAGAATCACATCTCACTGCCCTGGGACAAAACTGGGCACCCACCAGTTTGTGGGAGGGGGTACAAAGCAAAGCATCACCCCTTTCCCAGGGGTGTCGGAATCTGAGGTATTGATGATTCCCAGATTGTAGAAAGTCTCTGTCTGTCAGCCCCCTGCCAAAGCAGAAGCCAGAATTGGTCTGTGCTGGTTTCCAGGTTGTTTATTCTGTTTATCTCTCACATGTTCTGCTGCCCTGCCCAGCTCTGTCCTGCAGGGCAGCGTGTGGGGCTCTGCCCTCAGTGGGATGTGACAAACATTAAATACCAGAAACTCCCTGGGCTGCATTTACAAGAACGTGCCAATATCTGTCACCTACGTTGGACAGTGTGTCCCCAGCCTGAACCAACAGAAAAATGCCAACACCACAGTGAGACATGGAGGGCATGAAGAAGGAGAAAAAGGACAAGGCACACCCAATTTCCTCCATCTTGTCCCCTTTGAACCCCTCATCTAGAATCCTAAAATTTTACTTTTGCACCCGTGCCACACTTAATTATTACTCATATCAAACACTCAGAGCCTGTAATTCATGCTGTAAGATTGAAAACTCTTTTCCATGGCCAGAGATCACAGACAGTGTCTCTGGGGGCTCTGTCCAGGGGGTTCCTGACCCTGCCAGGGTCCCAGACCTGCCAGGGCAGCCAGAGGGAAGCCCTGGATTCCCACACAGGGGGAAAGCCTTAGGAATGGGATTTGCAGCTGCACTGACCTCTGCCAGGCCACTGCGACACAAACACCTCCCCACCATCACCTCAGCCTCTTCCCAGCAGGATTTATTTATCCCGCTTAATTTTTCCAGTTGTTTTATCTTGTTTTATCTTCATAGTAAATCAGGCTCTCTCTGCAAACGGAACTTTTATTTCCCGTGCTGTTACATTTAATGTGTTTTATCGCATGAATTCAGCAAAAGGAAGAAAAAAAAAAACAACAACCTGCTGAGGTAATTGTGGGAAAAAAATGCGACTTGTTCTTTACATTGATCATGTTGCTTGAGCTTCAAGGGCAGAAAATCCAGACTGGAGGCTCAAGCTCCTCATTTACAACTGGCTCAGGGCTGGTTTAGCAGTCAGTGCCCAGGCAGCCTGTCCAACATCCTTGTGCCCTAAATTCCCACACAAATCTTTCCCTCTTCCACAAAATCCGCCCAGGGCCACACAAACCCAGCCTGGAGCCTGGATTACAGCGTGGGAAGGCAGGTCGTGGTTGAGCAGGACCCACAGCAATCCCTGGGGATTTTAATGGGATTACTCTACACTTAACGCTCAGCGCCAATCCCCGGCTGAACCCCGGCATATGGCACGTTTAAAGAGTGTGTAAACCTGACAAATGAAATCCAAAACGGAGGCAGCTCCACAGACACCCACCTGGAGCAGTTAAAGCAGCCTCCTCCTTACTCCAAATATTAAAGGAATAAAGAACACCAGCTCTGAGAACACCCGGTGCTGCTCAAGCAAAGCTCAGAGGGGTTGGGACATCCAGGGGCAGCAGAACCATCATAACATCACCCTAAAAGCTTGAAAAACACAGATTTAATTTTCCTACACCATATCTGACAACCATCCAGGATGATTTAGTAGTTTTTAAATTTTCTTTTCCTAAGGAAAGCAAAATGTTAAGTTTTTCTCTCCAATGCCAAGATTTTTTTTTTTTTTTTTTCTGCCATTTCTGATGGTATTTAGTACATTTGGGCAAATTTTCAACTCCTGTGCAGTCCCTGTCCCTGAAAACCCAACTTTAGAGGGAAGGGATTGGGGGGCCATTACAGACATGTGACATTTTGCTTTATTGCCAAAACATTTCCATATCAAAACAGCCAAAGTTCAGGCTGCTTTGCCAAGGACATTGTCTTGGAAAAAAAAAACAAAACCAAACCAAGCAACACAACAAAAACCCCATCACAGTGCACAGTCTCTGCCAAAGAGATGCTTCCAGGAGCCCTGTCCCAAATTCCCCACATCCCTGGGAAGCAGACAGTGACAGGACAATGGGAATGACTTTGACCTGACAGAGGGCAGGCTTAAATGGAATATTAGGATGGGTGGGATAAATTGGATATTAGGATGTGAGGGTGAGAGGCACTGCTTATTTCCAGAGATGTGAGTGCCCCATCTCCATAAGGGACCTTACAGAGCATCCAGTCCCACCCCTGCCAGGGACAGGGACACCTTCCCCCATCCCAGGGTGCCCCAAGCCCCATCCAACCTGGCCTTGGGCACTTCCAGGGATGGGGCAGCCACAGCTTCTTGGGGCAATCTGTGTTTAACAGGTTTTTCCATCATTAGTGCCCAATGACCTCTCCCTAGGACAAGGTGTGGTGGCACAATCATGTTCCCAAATTAGTCCAGGAGTAGGAGAAACACCAGAAAAGGGGGCTCTGGAGCACAAATGTTGAGCCTGGGCATGAAATACACATTTGAACCCTACCAGCCAATGGAAAGCAGAATCTGGGATCCACCCCTGCATCTACCACGGTCTCACCCTGGCCATGGACACACAGGGAGCCCTCAGCTTCCCCCATCCACCAAGTGGAGCAGGAATGCTTCTCCCCTCTCCTGGGAACATTACAAGGCTCATTCGTAGATGCTTTCAAAGTGTTCTGTGAGCGCTGTGCTGAACTAATAAAAGAACAAATAAATAGATATCACATTGCCCTGTTTACCCTGTTTCTAAACACGAAGCCATCACGTAGCCTCGGGGCTTATTTGCAGAATACAGAGATGCAGGAATGATCAGAGAGAAGCTGTTCATTCTGGAAGAGGGAAACACCACGCTCTGGGCTGTCCTGGGAGGCTCCAAATGGCATCCCCAGCACAGGTTAGAGAAAAGAACATCCTACATTCCCATCCTGCTCTTTTTCTCACCCGGATGGCACCAGAACCTCTCTGCTCATGGAGCTGGCTGGTCTGGCACCACCAATTCTCAAGGTTGGGAGCAGCAGGACCAGGTGTCTCCCCAGCAAATCCATCCTCAGTGATGCACAGCTGAGGCACTGCACACCCTGGAGCTCCACTCAGACTCAGGGCAGCAGGGTTTGCCTGCCCAAACCAAACCTTTTATATCAGCAGAGCAGCCAAATCAGCAAGATTTCAAGATAAAGAGAAAAACGTGCCTGACTGATTCCATAGAGGTAAATGGGGGCTTGAAAACTTGTATTCTCCTGAAGGAATGGCTTGTGCCCTGCAGCCCTGAAGTGCAGCACTTGTATTCCTCTGCCCACCACATACCCTTACCCATCCAACATGTTCCTCTCAGCTTGGGCAAGACAATCCTAAATGTCCCTGGGGCTCTCAGCACCATCCAGGCAGCCTTGCCCTGCCACTCGTTGTTAATGCTGCCCAGAGGAGCTGTGGCTGCCCCATTCCTGGAGATGCTCCAGGCCAGGCTGGACAGGGCTGGGAGCACCCTGGGGTAGCAGAAGGTCCCTGCCCTGGCAGGGGGTGGGACTGTATTATCCTGAGAGTCCCCCCCGACCCAAACCACTCTGGGATTTTCACACCTACACACACACACACCCGCTCTCCCAAACCAACCAACACAAGCCAGCCTCCAGAACATCTCACTGCTGGGGCAGCTCCTGGGAGCTCCCAGCTCCTGCCTGGGCTGCTGCTGGAAGGGGCAGAGGCAGGAGGGCTGGGAGCTGCAGGGAGCTGGGTGGGATCTCTGCAGAACTGGGGAGAAATTGCCCCGTTCCCACTCCTCACCCCTCCACACCCCCCTTGTCCCCTGCTGCTGGGCAGGTTTGGCAGTCGTGTTATGCAGGTAAAGGTCTGAACACTTGTTCACAGCCTGTCTGAGCTACCCAGGCTGCTCATGATGCAGGTCCCAGGAGAAATAAAAATTCTCAGAATTTCCAGTCTTCCCCTCTGTGGCCAGTGCAGGTGATGTTTTTTCAACTTTGAAATCCCTGCTTCTAAGGGCTGAAGTGAGGGGGAGAAAACCATTAGGTGAGGGAAGGCTCGTGGTTCCTGCAGGCTTTGGAAAACTTTCCTGGGAGTTTGATGGGAGCTGTGGGTAAATGCTGGTGCAGGTCTCTGCTCTCAGAGGCAGCAGAGCCGCTCCCTTCATGTCTCACTGCTGATTTATTCCCAGTGGTATCAGGCACAATGAGATAAATATGCAAGTGGCACAGCCGGGGTGTGGATGGGAACATCTCCATCTTCCTAGGTCAGCTTTAATTCATCTGTTTCAGTCAGTCTGGCCTCAACCATTCACTTCTGACTCCAACCCAAATCTCTTCAAAGCCCAGCTCTGCCAGGATGCTGGGATTAAAATCTAGCTTTGCAGCAAACAAAACTAAGAGTGTTTTATGAGGAAGAATAACCTTGGGGGAGGGTTTGACTGTGGTTTCAAAGGCTGAGCAAGGTTTCTGTGCACAGCTCTGACTGAGTTCTGCTTGCTGTCAGCAATCCCTGCTATCTCCAGGCTGCTGACAACCCGACAATCCCCGATACCGCAGGAAGGAAACAACCTGCAAGCTGCAAAGCCACTATCCCGTTTTGCAGAGAGAATGACAAGGTAGGAAAAGACAAAGGAACCCAAATACCTCTGGGGAAAGAAGAGAGCTGCCCACAGCTATCCTGGAAGCCCCAGGTCCCTCCAAAGCATTGCTCCCCATGGACACATGGCTTGGAGCAGTCTAGGTTTTCACCAGGAGCTGCTGCTCCACAAACAAACAACCCTGAGGCTCCTTCTTCCTTTAAACCCCTTTAACCCCACCAATTCAAACAAGGACACAGCACTTCAAAACCACGGGCACAGGGTCCACATTGATCTTCCCAAGCTGGACAAGGTGGTGCAGGACACCAGGGTGAGCCTGCCCTGGGCTGTTCACACCCAAGGAAGAGCGTGGGAGAGCCGGATGAGCTGGAGAGCTCCATCCCTGCATCTCCTCTGGCTCCTCGTTATTAAAGCTAGAGTTTGTCATGTTAAGCAGCTGTTCCAACATAAAGCAAAACTGTCGAGAAAAATACAAGTGTTGCAGATGGGCTGCATTTTCTTTCTAACTGCTTTATTTTTATTTATTTGTGGTTTTGGGTGGTTTTTTTTTTTTTCCTTCCCATCTCCTTCACCCTTTACAACTACCCCTGCTATTGCAGCTGGCTCTGTGAGCCACCATCCTGATAAGCAGCCGCTCGCTCGCTTCTTCTGGTCCTCGCAGGCTCTTCTGTTCATTGTTGTTTCTCTGTCGCTACAAATTGGCACTTCTAAAGAGATTTCCAGGCCAAGTATTAACCCCCTCCGGAGCCCAGGCACATAAACACACACGTTATTTGTCAAACGAGAGGAAGGCAGTCGAGCTGCAGGGAAATTTAAGTGACTTGTCTGAAAGAGCAGCGAGGAGCAAAGGCAGAGGAGCTGACAGACGTTTCTTACTGCCAGGACCTGCTCCCTTCCTTGCAGCCCCATCTGCAGCCAAACCCCTGAAATCCTCCCTCTGCCCCATAAATCAGCAAACTCAGCTCCCTTTCAGAACTAGAAACAGGACCCAGGAGTCCTGACATCACACAGCACAAAATCAGGTTTCCTCTCATTGCAAATTCTGGTCGAAAACTCCTTTTAGAAAAAAAGTTTTATAGAGGTTTTTATTTATTGTCAACTCCTGGATGATAAAATGAGGCGGCTACAAGCCCTATTTATTTCCCACCCTCGCAGGAAACAGAGGGGCTGAGATGTGAAACAAATCCAGGGCTCCAGCACTGACCCTGGGCTCGTGCTGGTTCACAGAGCGCTGGGTGATTATTTTATAATAGCTGATAGCATCTGTGATTTAATGCAGCTGTTAGAAATTAGCAAGGACTCCATCGAAAGCGTCCCAGTCACTCACGATAACAGGCTAATAAATCATTCCCCCAGTGCTCCGTGGCATTTATGGTTCTATTTTAGAGATGCAAAGTATAGATCCGGCTGCTCTCCTGGATTTATTTTTATTTATACTTTTAATAATGCAATTAAATAAATAAATTTAGGATGTTGTGACTCTGTTGCCAAAAATGGCACCGATGAGAACTTCCCCTGCATGACTTCCCTTCGTTATTTTCTCCCCACTAGCCAATTAAAGGGAAAACAAATGGCTCCAAAGCTGCTCCAAGATATTGTTTCCAGTGCACGGGGTGAAAAATCTCACACCATGGAAATCCAGGGGAGGCAGGAAGGGAGATGGGGGAGGAGAAGGAAAAGCTGGGCTGGCTGTCACTCTCCTCTCCATCCAGATTTCCTCCTATCACACCTCAATCCTGAACATCTAGAGGCTACATTTCATGGATACCTACAGAATGCACTCACAGCTGCCCAGTCTTCAATCAGCCAGCAAACCCAGCTTTATTAATTCCTTCTGGGGTGATAATCTGGAGCATTCCTTATGCTCCTAAGCAAGCAGAAAAGCAGCAGATTCCCTGTATCTGCCCACTGCAGATAAAAACCTTCCCTGGAATGGGATGCCTGACCCCAGAGCAGGAGGAGCTGTCCCAAGGCCACCTGGACAGCCTGGCTCTGCTCTGAGCCACTTGACGAAGGAGCACAGCCTGCCCTGTCTGCACCCTCCCAGTCAAACCCAAGGGAATTGCATTTGCTGCCAGGGATGGTGTGTCTGGTTCAGCCTTCCTGCTCCCCAGGGAATGGCCAAGGCAGGTGGGAGCATCCCCATCCAGAGGGGGCTCATTGCTCTGAGGTGAGCCCCAAATCCTTCCTTCTCCCCTTGTCTGCACCTTGCAGCAACACATTTGTGTCCCAAATGGCTCCATCAGCTGCACCAAGGAGCAAAGCAGCCATCACTCTGCTCACCACCCTCTGGGATCCTCCTGCCTCTGCCTTGGCACACTCATTTTTCCACCTGCCAGAGACCAACACACACCAGCCTTCAAATGTCTCACCGATGGGGCTGGAGCAGAGCAGAGCCAAGTGGGGTCTTTAGAACGGGGAATTCAAATTCAGAACTGGGAGGAAAAACCCTGCCATTGCCAAGGCTTGCATCCAGGGAGAGGTCACGATGCAGCTCTCCTGCTCTTCCCCCTAAGTGAACTCCCAGTCCCAGAACCCAACACACCAGCCATGCACAGCCTCAGGGTCACAGCTCCTTTCAAAGGGCTTCTCTGACAGGGTTCACCAGCCTGGCTTTGCTCAGCCACTTTTGGGAGAGAGGGGGGAAGCCTTGGGAGCAGAATTGGGACTGGAAGTGCCTTCGCTGACTCCCAAGGGAAGCTCATGTGGGCTCACATTTCGAGCTTCTCTGGAGGGTTTTTTCTTCCACTCCTTAAAACGAGCCTTGTCGTGTATTGCCTCACACGGCCAGTGAGCCTGACAAACACACAGACATCCTTGGTGCTTTTCAAGGTCAGCTTCACCCCTGGGAGGTTTCCATCACTTGGAGACCTGATCCATCCTGCGTCCTGTGTAGAGAACCCTGACCCAATGTGGGGAAAAAACACCCCAGTGCCTCTCCTCAACATTACCAACCTTGCTCTCACACCTTAAATCCCACAAAAATATTAAAATAAGGCTGTTCTTTCTCCTTCATCTGAGAGTATTTTCAGTTAATAAGGAGAAGGAACCAATTTATTTCTCAGTCACGCACTAAACTCTGGTGTTAGCAAGTTTAGAGTAAGCCAACACCCAATAAAGTCTGCACAGACTTCACTGGAGCTGAAGCAGATCTCTGTTGGGTCCATTTAAAATGCTCTAAGCATTTCCATCATATCCTTACTTTTAAGCAGAGTTACAGTCAGAAAAATTACTCTGCATACATGACCCCAGAGGTTTCATATTTCTTCTCCTGCGGTGACAGTTCCCAACCAGATCTGCTTAATTTACAAGCTGGGAGATAGGGTTGCTTTCCCCCCTCCTTAAAACTGCCAGCCCTGCAAATTCCTCTGGAATGGAAATAATTGCCTCCCCTCACCAGCTCTGCCATTGAAGTGCAGGATATACAGCCCTGGGCATGGCTCCGAGTGGATGGGACAGGGAATCCCATCCCAGTCCCCATCCTGGCTCTTGCTGACCACAAGCAACCCAGAAACTCGGAGAACATGAGGATCCCCAGCACTAAGATGCTGAAGATGGAGATCTCTGGAGCTGCAGAAAACCTCCATGGCTGACTGTGAGGTCTCCTTTTAATTATAGAAACTGATTTTTTTGCAATTACCGTTTAATATAATGCAATCTCTCATTAAAGCAAAGGGTTCAACTGCTCTGATCTTTTCCCATTTAATAAAGACAGCAGGAGAAGGCTCTGGGAATTGGCACCACCCACCAGACTGGCATCTCTAGCTCGGGAGTGCCGGCGCAATTGGGTCAGCCAGGAGAGCTGTTCCTGGCGTATTCCCAGCTCCCTGCAGAGTCAAAACAAGCAGAGCTGCTCCCCAGTGCTCCAAGCAGGGAGAAAAGAGGTGTTCCAAGGAGGAAAGGGCAGGAAGCACACAGCCTGGGAGCGCCATGAGGCTCTGGGCTCCTTCTCTTTGCTCTCCCTGTAAGTTTTTGGGGTTTGCACGTCTCCCATGGATGGAGGAGCCACAAGTCCATCAGCCCATCTGGGATTTTTCCTGCCCTTCTTGAGAGCCTGCTGCCATCCTCAGAGTTCAGAAACATCCTCAGTCTGACACTGAAGATCCCCAGGTGTCCTTCCCAGCCCATGAAGTGTTTTGATCCTGCAAAACCCCATTAATGCTTCTCTAAAATAATCAAGCCTAGACAAACCTGGCTTGCTGGGTGCCATGGGTCCAGCCAGGGCACACACCACACCCAGCCTCCAAAGGAAAAGTCCTGTTGCCTTCTTCAGAAGACATTTGGTACAATTATTCCCTTCTTTACCCCAAATCCTCCTTTAGCATGCAAGAAAATGAAGCAGCCTTGATCTCCACTAAAAGAAGGAGGTTTCAGAAAGCACTTGTAGCAAGAATTTAACAATAAAAATGCTAATTAAATTTTTACGTGTTTAAATACATTTGTCATGTATTTTCATTAATAGCATTCTGTGCTGTCTTTAATTTGATAATCTCCTCACCCTGTGCAAATAACTTCCTCCAAATCCTGAGGCACATCTGGCACACCAGCAGCACAGGAGCTGAAAAGCATTCCCGAGGGTCCACAGCACATGGGGGGCACAGATCCATGGTCCTCTGCTGGGATCAGCATGAATGGGAGTGGGAAACACAACAGAGGGAGCAATCTGGAACTGGGTACCCACAGCCACCTTACACCAACTCTATGGCAAGTGGAGATGGGGGGATGCTTTTCCTGCTAGGTGAAGAAGCAAGAGGACAACAGGAATCAGAGGCAGCTTTCAGAAAACATCCTGGTTTTAAGAGCATTGGCACATTTAAGACAAGCCACTCAATTTTCCAAAGCCTTCTGAAGATCTTCCGAGCTTCAGCTTTTCTCCCTAATGTGGAGGATAAAAGTGGGAAATAAGAAATTACCCCAGATACTCCACAGCCACAGGATCATCACAGAAAGGTTTGGGTTGGTAGGGACCTCAAAACCCATCTTGTTCCAGCCCTTGCTATAGGCAGGGACATCTGCTATCCCAGATTGTCCAAACCCCATCCAACCTGGCCTTGAATACTTCCAGGGATGGAGCAACCACAGCTTCTCTGGGAAATCTGTACCAGGGCCTCACTGCCTTCACAGGGAAGGATTCCTTCCCAATATCCCATCTACCCCTGCCCGTTGTCAGGTTGAAGCCCTCACCCTTGTCCCATCAGCAGTTCTCAGAAAACATCCTATTTTTAAGACCATTGGCACACTAAAGGCAAGTCCCTCAACTCTTCAAAGCCTTACGGATTTGCTGAGCTTCAGCTCCTCTCCCTAATGTGGAAGATAAATGTGGGAAATGAGAAATTACCCCAGATATGCCTCAATTGATTCTGACTTCTATGATTCCATCTTTAAAGGGGGCAAAAAGCCAGCAGACTGATTCCAGCTGCTTGTTGATTCCTGCCTGGAGCAGCCTGGTGTTTAGTAGCTGGGCACAGCTCTTCTGCAGTAATGTATTTATTTTATGAATATTATTATTATTATTATTTTTAACCGTGGAATCATTTTATTAATATTAATAAACCCGCAGAAAGTGCTAATTTCCTCCATCATTCTCCTAATTACCTCTATTGAATTGTGAGGATCATCTGCATGAATAATGATTCCCCGTGCATTTGCTTCACTGTTCAGCAGAGGAATCGGCAAGAGCTGGATCCTGCACCCACAGATGGCAGGGAAGGAGCTCTGGAACCACCAGCAGATGCCTCCTCCAGTAACTCATGACGTCTCCCCAGCTTCAAAATCCTGGCTGGGCCACCAGAGTCATTCTGCATGAGCACAAGGGGTGGGACAGGTCTGCTAAGGGGAGGTGACCCTCCCGTGCTACTTCTCAGGGCACAAGGGCTCTCTCTGCTCCTCTGGAGCTCCAGCACCTTCCAAAAACCTTTCAAACAAAGATCACAGGGACAGCTCGTAATTCTTTGTCTGACCCTCCTGGCCACTCCAGAGCCAACAGCAGTTTTGCCATGATTCTGGAGGAGGCAGAACCTCAGCCTGGGCTTTGGCCCCAGGAGCAAGGAGCCAGCACGGCATCGCTGAGGAACAGCTGTGACTGTCCCATCCCTGGAAGTGTTCCAGGCCAGGTTGGACAGTCTTGGAGCAACCTGGTCTAGTGGAAGGTGTCCCTGCCCACGGCAGGGGGTGGAACAGGATCGTTTTTACATAAACACTGGAATCACAGAACTAACTAGGTTGGGAAAGACCTTTGAGATCATCAAGTCCAACCTATGACCCAACACCATCTTATCAACTTTAAGGTCCCTTCCAAGCCAAATCATCCTGGAATTCCATTGTATCTCCCTTAATCACACACGGGGACTGGAACTAGAAGGTCCCAGGTCAGGTGGAGGAGGTGATGCCAGTGACAACTCTTCCCAAAGCAGGGTACGAAAGAAGTCTTCCCAGGAAACACTGAGAACAGAAAAGCCTTCCATTTATTTCTTTCCTTGTTGCTGATGCCAAGATACTTTTCCTTTCCAAGTCATCTATACGCTCCTGAAACCACACCATGGGAATGTTTCCCAGTTCCAGAAACGCCCCAAGTGCTGGTGTTCAGCATGAAACCAAGGAAGATGCATCAATGTCACCTCCATGGCTCCCCCAAAGAGTCCCTGTTGTGCTGGCTTTGCAAGATGAGCTGCAAGAAAAGGGACACCAGCACATCTCTGCAGCGTGTGATCCAGCCCGGCCTGGCAGTGACAGCTGCACAGCCCCCTCGGGCTTGCTGGGGGACCATAAGTCTTTAAAATATGTATGATGCTCTTGGATGGGCTCCATCCCCTGCAGCTCCCCCACGCCAGCAGGACTGCGGGACGCGCAGGGACGCCAGCACATGGCACTGTGACACTGCAGCTGTGACACTGCATCCCCACCATGGACCCGGCAGGACCTGGCCTCCTCTGCCACCACTGCTGCCTGCTGCTGGACATCTGGCTAGGGAGAAAATTCCGAGCACGAAGGAGAGCTCCATAACCATTGCTGGCTTTTTTCATGGAAAAGCAGCTCTGACCAGCTGCTTGCTCAGGCAGAGGGGGAACCTGGGCTATTTCTGAGTGCCCCAGACTGTTTCACTCACTGTGAGCACACTCAGCTTCTGTGACACCGTTCAGCCATGTCCCCACACTGCAAGGTGGCCACAGGCTGCCCTGCTGCCTCCACAAAGTTCCCTTTTGAAAAGGAATAAGACACACATCTGTGTTTTCCTGGTGGAGAGAGGGAGGGTAGGTTAGTGAGGCTCTCATTTCACAAGAGAGGCTGCCCGGATCACATTTGTATTCATTTTCATGAAATCCCCATAAAAGTCACTAATAGAACACAATCTGCTAATTAAATTTCACGCAGGAAGGCATTTTCACCTTAGATTAGCAGTGTCCTTGTACATTTTTTGCTACTAATGTACTAATAACATCTTATTTATCTTATAAATGAATTCTGTTAGACTTATCATTAAACTTGAGATATTAACGTGCTCAAATGAACTCCACGTGAAGGGTGGGGGGGGTGATAATTCCAAAGGGATGGAAAACACAAATCCATTTTCCTTCTGTTTTGCAGCTGGGAAAGAAAGGCAGCAGGCTGGCAGCTCTGGGGAGCAATGTCCTGACTTTAATTGCTGCAGAGGTGTGAGGGAGGGCAGGGAGCTCTCCACAGATCCTGCTGCCAGGGATGTTCTAGCCAAGCAAAAGACACACCCAGAGCTTCTGCACCCTCGGGTTCTCTTTGTGGAAGATCCATACTGAGTGGTTTCACAGCACAGGAGAGGATTGAGGTGCATCTCAATCCACCAGACCATACCTACAGACCTCCATCCTGCTCAGGCTTTCCACTTCCCAAGGAATCTTGCTCTTGCCACAGATGTCCCATATGGGTGTGCAGACAGGCACCTGCTTCCCAGCCCAGGGCTTGGCTTTAAAATATTTGTGGGAAGCAGGAAGGAGGTGGGGGAGAGGCGTTCTTGATCATGAATCTTGGCAGGATACAGCTGCTTCCCCACGACTGGCTGGAAGATGGATAACGGGGAGGAGGCCAAGCTGCAGTGTTTAAATCCAAATCTGCTTCCTGAGAATCCTCCCCTTCCAGAACTGGATTTTCTGAGTACACATCCTCCAAATTCCCTTGCACCCAGGAACAAATTCCTGTCCTGCTGAACCCCAAGTAAGGGTGCAGTGCCAACCATCAACACCTCAGCTGTGCCTCAAGGAAGGGGATGTGGTTTTTTTATCCACCTTTTCATTCTGCCAAGGCTTTTCATCCCAAATCAAGGTTTAGTCTTTATCCAGACGGGGCCAAATCCCTCCCTGGCTGAGCCAAACAAGAGCGGTGACTGATTCCTCCCCTTCGTACACGGCTCTACAGTGTTTAATAACCAACTTCGCTGCAGAAAACAACATCCAACCCGCGATATTCTGACAGCAGCATTTTCTCCCCCTTTCTGAAGATCCACGGTTTTCCCACCTGTAATTGGATGAGGCAACATTGACATCCAGTGGCCGATGAGATTAATCGCAGGAAGCCGGAGAGAATTCCCGGGGGATGGAGCGAGCGCTCGGTGAGCCGGCAGGGACCAGCGGCATCCCTCTGCTGCACGTCCCTGCCGGGGCCACCACCACACAAACCAGCCGCATTGGCATCCCAGGCTCTTGTTCCCAAATCTTCCTCCACGCTGGAGGGGACCGTGGGTCCAGCAGCACAATCAGGACCTCTGCTCTAGGTGGAGGTGTGTGAATTTGTGCTGCTGGCTCCCTAATTCTGTGACCCAGTCTTGTGAGAAGCACGAACTCTGCAGGATGTAACTGTTATGTGTAGTAGATATAATTCGTGCAATTTCTAGTATGATCTATGTGATATTGAATATTTGTTGGAGTGTACACGTTTGTATTAGGAGTACCCCCCACCCTCACAGGTGAAACCTGGTGTGTGTTAGAAACCGATTTACACATAAAAGGGTGTGGCTTGGTCAGGAGATGGGCCATGTCTGGAGAGATACGGGGACACCCAGGCACTGAATGACCCGAGATGGAAATAATGGAAATCCTTGGGCAGATCCATGGGAATGCAGCGTTCCCTAAATTTCATCAAGGGATTCAACAAGTCCAGACGCTGAATTGTTCTTCCTCATCACCAAAAGAAAATCTTATTAACCTATGGACTCTGAATGGAAGAAAAGACTGACTGCTGAAATCTTGGCCTCAGGTGGAATTTTCCCTATAAAAACCACTTGGGCCAGGATGGAGGTGTGTGGGCTTAGAGGAAAACCTCTACTGAGGCTGACTCCTTGTTGCACACCCAGGGCCGATCCCGGGCTCAGCTCTGTTCTTTCCTTGTGGCTGGCTAGAGAGAATTTGATTGCAAAATAAATTTTAATTTGGCTGGACAAATTTTTGTTTATAACATAACCCAGAGCTGCCTTCCTTTACTTCACAGAATCACATTTCCCAGAATCATTCATGTTGCAAAAGCACTCTAAACCAGCCAAGTCCACCCATTTCCACTGGATTTTTCCCAGTGGCTCACCAGCACCTGCTATGACATTCCACGGAGGTGGGGACACATCTTGTTACACACAGATGCATCCTGCCAGTGGACAGACTCTCCAAGGCATTTACACCTTTCCTACTCCTGTGTGTAGCCAGAACCTCCTAGCTGAGCATCAGACGCTCTTGCTGTGTTTTACCTCCACAGCACCGTGGCGCAGGGCTGAGACAGAATCCTGAAATGGTTTGGGCTGAAAAGGACTTCAAATCATCCAGTCCAACCCCCTGCCATGGACAGGAACACCTTCCACTATCCCAGGTTGCTCCAAGCCCTGTCCAGCGTGGCCTTGAACACTTCCAGGGATGGGGCAGCTTCTCTGGGCAGCCTGTGTCAGGACCTCACCACGCACATTGTAAAGATTTTCTTCCCAATCTAAAACTGACCTCTAATCACCTTAAAGCCATTTCCCCCTTGTCCTGTCACTCCATGCCCCTGTGAATTTTGTGGATACTCATTACTGAGGATAATTTGATGACTTCTCATTCTCAAAATGCATTCCAGAGGCAAACTACAGCTGGACACCTGTGAAGTTTGGGGAAATTCCTATATTCCTTGTTTACAGACAAAAAAGGCCCTAGGAAGAGAGGAAGACTGTGATGGATGGGGCAAGGCTGTAAATCCCTGGCCAAAGTCTGAATCCAGGCTATTTTACCAAGCACAGGGCAATTTGCATGCCTGTGGGGGCTGTTAGATGCTGCTCACTCCCCAGACAGCTCTAAAAAATGGAAATACTCCCCCTCCTCAAATCTGCTTTAAAGGTTCTCCAGTTTCTGTGGGGCTTTCATTTTATTTTAAAAATTACTAAGCCAGATTACATACTACACAATTAAATATTGATTGGGAATTCTCCCCAAGTAGGTTTCCCCCTCCATCTCTCTGCCTCCATGGGGAGATGTCAAGTTCTGTTTCCTAAGCTGTCCCCATCCAGTGATTACGTTCATTAGGACACCAGTGTTGTGGTTAAAAGTACTTTCTTTGCTGCTGTACGTTTAATTAGACAACTCTTTCCCAGAAATTATTTATAGCCAAGCTTGGGAGCTATAGTTAGTCCGAATGTAAATAAGATTCAAAAGGGAAATCCCAGGGCACCCCTGTGGCTGGTGAGCCGCTCGCTTCAATCCATTAGCACTGGTCCCAGCGCCCCTGCTTAGCACAGCCTTCCAGGGCTTTATGGCTGCAAGTTGTGCTATTTAACAAAATAATAAAGCAAACCAGCCCAGGCACAGGTTTCCAAGCCAACTTCTGATGGACAAAGAATATTTTCCCTCCTGTCAGCGCAGGGAGCTGGGAAACTCCCCAGCTTGCAGAAGGAACGGGATGTGGAGGGCAGCAAAAAGATTTTGCCCTCAGTGGGGAAAAACTCAGGTTAATTAGAGCAATATAGAACTTTGCAAGCCCCTGAGAACACTTGAGCAGGGTTCTGAGTTTGTTTGGAAAGACTGGGTTTGGAAATGTGCTGAGGAAGGAAGAACCCAGACTGAGCCCAGTGTCTTCAAACCCTTTGCAGCTCATCAGGACACATCACAGCACTGCAACTCCTGCAGGAAAAGCGAGGACTGAGCTCTGATCCCCACCAAAATGGCCACAAAATTATGGTTTAGAGTCACAGGATCATTAAGGTTGGAAAAGACATCCAGGATCATCAAGTCTGATCTTAAGTTGGAAGGGATATTTCAAGGTCATTTAGTTCATCTCCCAGCCAGACCAGCTCACAGACACACTCATGACCTCCAGGTGGGATGTTCCTCCCAGTCCTCCTCCTGAGCCCCTTTGGAAGAGCACAGTCAGAAAACCAAATATCACAGAATTACAGAATGGTTTGGGTGGAAGTGACCTTAAAGCTCATCCAACCCCCTGCCACAGGCAGGGACACCTCCCACTATCCCAGGGTGCTCCGTGCCCCATCCAACCTGGCCTGGAATACCTCCAGGGATGGGGCAGGTTGGATGGGGCTCTGCTTTCAACCCAGATTTAGTACTGGGTGGGACAGGCTCAGCCATCCCACCATCCCACCGTGCCACAAGACCTTGGTTGGGAATTCTTTCCAACCTTCACATCCACCATGCATGAACAGGGCAATCCAGCTGGGATCCTCTGCCTCCTGCCTCACAAACACACGCATCACTTGATGGCTGATTCACAGGGTTAATCTTGCATTTTCACACCTTTGTCTCTCCTCCTGGCATTTGAGGGAGAGTAAAACCAACCTCAAGCCATGTTATGTAGCACAACAGCACTCAGCTGCTTGGAAATTGCTTCTCCAGGCAGGGAGCAGCAGCAAGGCCATGCACGTGGAGCAGCTGGTAATGCAGGGAAAATGGTAAATCTCTAAAAACCCCAAACAACAAGAAGCATGCTGGATGCCTCTGCACCAGGCATGGCATCCTCTGTTTGCATCCACACACCACACGTGGCTCTGCTGGGGCCAGGAGGAGATGCAAAATTGAGCGCCAAAATCTCAGCTGTCACTTCTGATTTCGGCTGCCACCACACCGAGCTGCAGAGCCACCTGCACGAGGTGTCCCAGGCCCGGTGGTGACAGTGCCAGCAGTGCCACCAGCACTGCCAAGCCCAGGCAGGAGCCATCACCATTCTGGAAAGTAACACCGTGGGGAGGTCTATTATTTTAAACGTATAATTGATTCTAATTCATCACTTATCGCATAGTGACAGATTTTTATATAGTTTATTATCTCAGTCGCAGCACGAGGGCCCGGGGAGGCTGGCTCCTATTGTTCAGCAGTTCCTGCTGCTGCCTCATCTCTAGCTGCTCTCGTTATCTGTCTGATTAAGTTAGGGATTCTGGTATCTCGGGGTCCCCAGGTAACTGTCAGCACTCATCTCCTCCCCTGGCAGGATCTCAGCAGCCTTTGTGCCCCTCTCCTCCTTGACCCGGCTGCCACAGCATGGTTTGGGGGTGCAGAGGTGGCTGTCATCCCTGATCCCAAAATCCAAAGATCCAGGTGCCACAGGATCGAGCCCTTTGCACCACGCTGAAAGGAACCTGCACCCTGCTGCCTCCATCCCATCCCTCACCCCTGGCACCTCCGCTGGGAAATCCAGAAGTGGCAAAAAGCGGCCCAAACCCACCTGGTTTAGCAGAGGGATGCACAAACACCTCTCTGCTTCCCGACCCCTTCCCAGAGCAATTCAGCCCTGATCCACAGGGCTGGCCACTGCTACAGAGCTGAGAGTCCCCCTCCTTTTCCTCCTCCTCCCCCCAGTTCTTCCCCTCGTGCCACAGATAGGGCATCACAGCTAAAATGGGTCGATTTGCAGAATTTCCATTTCACAAGGTGCTTTCAACTCCTCCACGCTTTGTTTTTGCTCGGATTTGGAATGAAAAACCCAAAAGCAGCCGCACACTTTCTTCCAATGAGCTCAGCAACTCTGAAACTGCCAGAAACCAGAATTTTCCTTTGACGCTTTAAGGAGCCGCTTTGCAATTTCACTATTTCATTTCAGCGTTTTAGATTATTTTGAATTATTTCTACAACATTTCCCGATGCTAAATGCAACGCTGAGCATCACACAGCACAGCTACAAGGGTGTCATTATGTGACATAACATAATGATTGAAACATTTGATCCTATTTTAAAATCATTAAGGGCTGCTGCTTCTCCATTCTGATTGAAACATCTTGGAGTTGTGGTTTTTTTTCCTAGATCAAAGCGTGTCTTGTTCAAAATGTAAGGAAACAGTTTGACATTGTTCAAAAATGGCGTCAAAACCAGTTTTTACAACACAAACAGCAGAGACTTTCATCTCCGTGTCAAACTACTTCATTACAACAACAAACACAAGGCACTTTTATCTAAAACTGGGATGCTTTTGCTGACTTTAAGTAGCAGCTGCCCTTAATTATTTTAAAAAGAAAAGGAAACACTGCAAAAACTAATCTGCTTTGGTGAGGGTGATGTCTCGTAGAAATTTATGAATTATAAAAAAACCCTCCAAACACAGACACAAGAAAAACTAAAACAATGGAATTCTTCAGGATTTTTCTGCTGAGGAGAGCAGTGTAGGGGGGGGGTCTGTGCATCTATGGAGATGCTGGAAGCAATATCTGTGCTCTGTGAGCCTCTTATCAGCTGTCACCAAGTGATGTAAGACCAGGTGTGGCATAAAAACCAACAGCCCTGACCTCACAGCCGGTCTTTCCCAGCAAACACCACCCAGGAAGCTCAGGAAGGAATTTTTGCTGAGGGTAATAAGGAAAGCTCAGTCCTGGCTTGGACTGCATGTCCCAGCAATGCCATCCCTGATGTCCCCTCACTGCAGGGGATGCTCTGTACAGCCAGGAATGAGTAACATCACCTAGGCAGACCTTGATAGGCCCTAATTTGATATTAAATACAGTCAAAATTCCTTTCTGTATCTGGAGGGAGTATCCAAGGAAGTTGAAGATTGTCTCTACCAAGAACTGTAGTACCAGGACAAGGGGAAGAGATCAAACTGACAGAGAGCAGGTCTATATTGGGATATTGGGAAGGAATTCTTCCCTGGGAGGGTGGTGAGGCTCTGGCACAGGTTGCCCAGAGAAGCTGTGGCTGCTGCATCCCTGTTCAAGGTCAGGTTGCTGGGGCTTGGATAATCCCATAAGCAAGACATCTCAAAATTAACAAAATCTCAAATTAACAAACCAAAATCACTACACAAAACTGGTGGGTTTTTTTCACACAGAACCCAGTGCCAGGGAAGCTGAATTTTCCATCCCTTTGCAACAGTCTGAAGGAAGCGAATAGTAACAGCAATTATAAATGCATCTTAGACTAAACAAAGGGATATTTTCCAAACACACACCTACACATGGAGAGGGGGAGGCTGCAATCTGCCCAGGCTTCAGAGTTGATTCAGTGTTGATCAGAGCGATCCAAAGAGAACCACACTGAAATGGAGCAAGTTAAACACACTGCCTGACTGGAAAAATTGCCATTGGAAGCACCAGCTTGGAAAACACAACTTTTCCCCTTCCCTTGGGTGCCCACGGACACCACAGTGATGCTGGCAGGTGACCAGCATCAGCTTGGGCACGGTGCTGCCGTTCCCCAGAGCCCTGCATCCATGCTGCATCCTTGGAAACCAAACCCCTCCTCTCTTACAGCCCAGAAGGAGCTCTTGAGGTGCTCTCAGCTTTTCCTGGGAGAGGCTGAATATTTCAGAGGTGGGCTGGGGCTGGGCCCTGGGCGCAGGAAGGAGAGCACTCGTTTCCCTGCCAGCTATTGCCTTTGATGCTGACATTTTGCTCGGTGCACGACGAGCTTCCTCCCCCACTTCCCCTAGGAATGACACCGCTGTTATCTCCACTGCATCTAAAGCACACACAGACTCAGTTTAGGGACAGTTAATTTCCAATTCTTTCCAGATGGGTTGGAATAATATCCCCAGGTGGTAAATACATTATTAAGAAGGCAGTTTGGTGTGAAATTGGCTATTAAAATATAGATAAAGTTTAATATATTGAGCTCCTTGTCAGAAAAATCACTTTAGAGGGAGCTTATTATTTGTTTGATATTAAAAGAGTCACAGCTCTGCTCCAAGTGACAAATGGGGAGGGGGAGGAAATGCCACCAGTAATGAACAAAAGCTTTTTAACATTTAAATTTAGCTGTTGTGGGGACACTTGCCCAGCAGATCCATCCTCAAGGGCTAGGAATTCCAGGATCCCTGCCCATCCCGAACCCTGATCCATTTTCGGGGCCAGGAATTCCAGCATCCCTGTCCATCCCAAACCCTGATCCATCTTCAGGGGCCAGGAATTCCAGCATCCCTGTCCATCCCAAACCCTGATCCATCTTCAGGGGCCAGGAATTCCAGCATCCCTGTCCATCCCAAAGCCCAAGGGATGCTGCAGCAGGACCACACATCGCTCTCCTTTGGGGAATTTCACAGCAAGATACTTCCCCTTCTTGCTCTATGATTCTTCACACCCTGGCTCATTTTGGGCAGAAACCAAACTAGGAATAATTAAGAGGGAAACCCCACTTTATAATCAATCCAGTGGGATCACAAATCCCATGGCATGATGTGGGATGCTCTAAGGAGGGCAAGACTCCCCTCTCGCTGGAGTGTCCCATCACTACAGCTCCAAAAGGAAAAAGTTTTCCAGCAAAACCAGAATAAAGCTTTGGGATGATCTTCCCAGGCAACTGGAGCAGCAACATCCCCGCCTGGGTGGGATTCCTAAAGGATAATAATGCAAAACATCCCTGGAATGATACGGATTAATCAGAAGGAGGGAGACAAGCTGCATCTTCCTGCGGCTCCGCGCAGGGCTCGAGTTAGGTCTCCCATTACTAAGACTTCATTAGTTTTACAAAATATCCTACAGAACATTTTCTAGCGGGCTATGAAGAATCATAAATAATTAAAATTAAATTACACTTGTCAAGGAAATGAACGAACCGCTTCTCCGCGATGCATTATCCTCCCGAGCTTATTCCTTTATTTTTAAATATCTCCCTTAAAAAACTTTGCTGGTTTTTCCAGGGTTAGAGCAACGTGCTCTTTGGACAAAAAAATGCCACCGACCTGATTTTTACCCCAATTAGCCACAAAGCAGAAGAAATGACAATTTAAATCAATGATGCTGCAGCACATGTACCCACATTTGAAATTAACAGTGGTGTTAAAAGCATTATTAATCAGCATTATTATTAGCTGGCAATTAGCAAACTTCAATAATTGGCACTTATTAGATCTTCCACTTGATGAGAATTTACTGTCAGAAGCCTTTGAGGGGAGGCACAATAACAGTGGAAAACATCTTAACTAATTAATTAAGCCTCCCAACAGCTCCAGAATCCTTATAAATTTTTTCTAAAAAAAAGAAAGAGGGAAAAAGGCATTTTGTCACTGCCAGAGTTTGTGTCAAGGCTCCTTACCCCGATTTAAGAGATTGCTCTGAGCTCCCAGATGACAACTTCACACCATTGCCCCGTGCAGGAACTGAGCTCCTCTCTCACCTTCTTGTGCCTTTTAGTTGTAGTTATTTCTTTCTTTTTTTCCCTCCCATTTGTCAGAACTACCTAGAAGTCCTTTCCACACGTTCACATCCACCAGGGGTTCAGGGATCCCTCTGGGGATGGAGGGATGCAAGGCGAGGGATCACTTTTATTTCCCATTTCTGTTCTCTCCTTGTGTTCTAGTGGTTTGGAGTTTTTATCAACATCCCCGCTCTGCTCCAGGCAGTTGGGGCCTGGAAAAGGAGGTGGAGAAAGAGGAGAAAGAGGAGAAAGAGGAGAAAGAGGAGAAAGAGGAGAAAGAGGAGAAAGAGGAGAAAGAGGAGAAAGAGGAGAAAGAGCTCTGTGGGCCTGGCTCAGCTGAGCTTGGACCTGTGCCTCAGTTTACCCCTTCACCATGCAAATCCCCCTGTGATCACGCTTCGTTAACATCTGTAATGGGATTGGAGCCTCTGGGATGATAGGTGGGATAGCAACACACAGCATTAATGGGTTAATCAATACCTAATTCCTTCAAAATTTGCAAAAAACAATAAAGAATCCCTGAAAACACAATTTACATGGGAAGCTTTACACACCCAGATTTACACCCCAGGGTTGCCCACACTGGTCCTGACACTTCATTGCCCAGAAGCTGCTTTTCATTTGGGGGCTTTTTTTTTTTTGGCTTTCTCCTATAACAAAAGGGGATGGCCCAGCAAGAATCACCTTATCCCAGCACTTCACCCTGGTGTTGGAGAAGGAGAACGCGTGGCAGGCAGCACTGTGGATATGGAAGGGAGTGCTGTCCCATGGAGAAAGGCAGGCTACAGCAGTAGTTACCTCTGTTTAATTGCACATTGCACCACAGACAGCAGGGAGACCCCAGCGAGACCCAAATCTCTCAATGATGCCGGAGCCTGAGTAGGACAAGCTGGTGGTGATGGTGTACTGGGGTTCTTTTTCCATCCAAAAAGTGCTGAGAGCACATCCCCTTTGGAGGATGCCCGCAAGGCTTTGGAGAGGAAGATCCAGATCTCATTTACAGTCTCTTCCACACTGTGCTGATTAGCCAAGCACCAGCCCAGAGCTGCAGCTGCTTCTCCAAAGAAAACTCCCACCCCTCTGTGCCATCTCCTCCTCGCCTCTCTTCCCCAGCAGCCCC
The DNA here is from genome assembly GCF_050655825.1 of Lonchura striata. Lineage (NCBI taxonomy): Eukaryota > Metazoa > Chordata > Aves > Passeriformes > Estrildidae > Lonchura > Lonchura striata. The sequence continues at coordinate 3,564,518 of NC_140726.1, forward strand.
CAGCCCTCCCACTCGGCCCGGCTCCTCCACCCCCTTCTCCTGCACCAGAGGAGTCTGCAGCAACTGCCTCTGCTAGTGGGGGAGGAGGAGGAGGAGGAGGAGAAGAGGAAGATCAAGGTTGCTGCTGCTGCTTTCAAAGAAAGCCTGGAGAAGTTTGGTGGAGAGGCGGGGCTGCCTGCAGGCTTCCCCAGAACATCTTATTAGAGTCACTTTCACACATCACTTGAAAGCTGCCTGACAACGTCCTTCCTTTAACAAAGCAAATATTGTATAAATTAATAGTCCTTCAGGGAAAGGCAGAGCCAAGCACTTCCCATGGCAGGCCCGGCAGCCACTTTCCACAGCCTGCTCTTGAGGGGGTGACACGAGGACACACGAGCAGAGGTGCCTGGATGCCAGGTACACCTCAGAACCTCCACGGAGGAGGTTGCAGAAAACAAAACACACCCTGAATCCTGATTGCTCTCGGCTGCTGCATTCCTGAGGCAAGCCCAAGGGTCCCTCTCGTATCCCCATCAATATTTCAGTGCACACATTTGTAATTTATGAAGGTAAAGTGACGCTTCTGCGAAAGCCATCGCGTGTTCGCAGCTCTGCAAACCCGAGGGCTGCTCCCACTCATTGCAACTCGCAGGTGCAGAAGGCCTGCAGAGAAGAGATAGGCTGTGGGCTTTGTTCAGAAAAACCAGGAGACTCCTGAATTTGAAAGGCATTGGAAGCATTGTCCAACCTGGTCTCCCCGACCTGCCACTCATTCCTGCTGTGTTCGGCTCCCAGGGTGCAGAGATGAGGATGCTAGGCTGGGATGCCAGGCAGGAGAGCTGCTAAGAATGACTGGGAGTGGTTTGGTGTTAAGATGGAGCTTGAAATTCTCCTAGAGAGGGTCACACGTGGCTCTGCATGGACTTGTGATTGTTGGACCCTTGGCCATGAAGTACCTTGGCTTTTCTGCACCAGCCTGGGAACCTGCACACAGCGTAATCCACCTCTTTCCTACTGGACTCCTAAAAAACACATCCCCCACTGTCCCCAGCTTCTTATCTTAGAGAGAAGGCTCTGACAACCAGTCTCCTAGGATTGTGGAGTCATGGAATGGTTTGGGTTGGGAGGGACATTAAAGGTCATCTCATTCAACCCCCTGCCATGGGCAGTACACCTTCCATTAGAGCAGATGCTCCAAGTCCCACCCAAGCTGGCATTGGACACCTCCAGACATGGGACAGCCACAGCTCCTCTGGGCAACCTGTTCTTTTTCCAAACCCCCAGGAAAGGCCCAAGAGCAACAGAGCTCTCTGCACCCCACCCAGCCACTTCCCCACTGCATCAGCCTCCCAGCAGCTCAGCCCTCGTGGTCTTTGCACAGTGCTCCTAAAAATATCCACGCAGCTTGCTGCTGGCTTTCTCCCTTCCCTCACTTTGCTGCTATTCCCTTTCATCATGTTTAAAACCCCTGAGCTCCCACCTCCATCCATCCCTCGCCAGCGCCCAGCAGTTGATTTAACCTCTGTTATCTCTGTGATTAGCCTCGCCATGGAGCAGATAGTTGGCTCTTATCAGCCATTAAAGAGCCAAAGAACGCTGTTACCAGTTTTTTATCTGCAAAACGCACACAAAGCCCCGCTGATTATTCTATTAATTTGTTAATGAACCTGTCTTCCCAGACAGACTCTCGGTGCCTTTCGAAGTAGGGGTAGGGAATTTTAATCTTCCTAGGGGTTCAGGCCCTGGCCTCACAAGATTTTTCAGCTCCAAACTTCTGTAGGCTCTGAAACAAAAAGTTCAGTCCCGTTATCAGCTGCCGAACACATCCGTGAGGGTTCAGAAATTGCTCCTGAGTGGTTCTGCTGCTCAACATTGAGCAGCTCTGACACTGAGCACCAAGGCCTGGCTTGCTGATGAGTCCCTTCCTCAGCAGGATCTATCATCACTGAGCTGAACCAACCTGGAGATGATGTTGGCCACCAGCACCTTAAGCCCGACTTTGAGGAGTGTCAAGCACCCAGACTAGCACAAAATCCTCAATTTCCCAGTCAAGAGTGTCACAGAGAGCCTTCACTGCCAGCACCGTGGGGACAGAGTCCAGCTTGGGCCTGTTTTTATGAAAGACAGCACCAGGACCCAACAGGATGAAGGGAGGGAAATCAAAGCTGCTGCTCTGGACCTCAGGTTGGACCTCAGGAAGAATTTATTCACTGAAAGGAGTGTCAGGCATTGGATTGGGCTGCCCAAGGAGGTGGTGGAGTCACCATTCCTGGAGGTGTTCAAGAAATAACTGGACGTGGCACTCAGTGCTCTGGTCTGGTTGACAAGGTGGGGATCAGTCACAGGTTGGACTCGATGATCTTGGAGGTCTTTTCCAACCTAAGTTCTGTGATTTTGTGACCTAACAAGGAAGGTCTCCTTCCTGCCAAGGACAGTTCAAAATCTTCCAGCAGACTCAGAAATAATGAGATATTAAAAATAATATATTTGAGGCTGCTTTTGTCGACCCTCTGAGCCGCTGAGATTTGCAGGTGCACACTCTCTTTCTCTGCAGGAGCCTTCCCACAGCACCTTAATGCCTCCCAATCTTTAATATATTTACTCTTGCAACCCTCCTGTGCAGAAATGGTGATATTACAACTGCAGAGAGACTTAGATGACACAGAAAGACAGCAGCAAAATGAGAGGTTCAGCCTAAATCACCCAAATCCTGAGCTGGTGCTGTAACCACCAGCCTACGCCTCCTCCCTCAGAGCTCCTTGTAGCCAGAGCTGCTTCAGACTGAGGAAGGGATGAAGAAAAGACCCAAATAACCAGAAAACCATGGTAGACCAGCCAGGATTGGGCTGCATTCCTGGCTTGGAGAACACATTTGTCTCCTTGGCCCACCTCCACCTGAACAAAAAAACCCAACCCCAGTTGTTTTCCAGTTATTTTTGGGCAAGGATAGCTGGATGCTTAAGTACTTCTAAAGCTGCCAATTGCACAACAAATTAAATGCATAACCCTGGAGCACTCAGAGGATGAATACATTAAGGACAAAAGAAACATGTCATCACACCCACATGCAGCTTTGTTTACTCTGCATTCATACATGACTCTGTTGTCACCTCCATCCCTGACTCCTAATGATAAAAGACAAAAGGCAGAGAATTCCTGCTCAAACCCCCAAAGTCTCCATCTGATATGCACAAATGAAATTTGTCTCCAAGCCTCCCGAGGCCCTCGGTGGAAGGGAGATGAATACAGAAAGAGCTGTGGGTAGGACCCAGCCCAAGTCCCACCACAGAGCTCGGGGTATAAGCTAAGCTCAGCCATTGCTGCCCTATCCAAAAATTTGTGACCAAGCTTCCTGGACAAGCTCAGACATTTACATATCTAGAAGCAAACGATCTCCCATGGACATTCAAGAGCTGCTATTGTTCCTATAGGAGCCCTCCTGTTTATCACGCCGTGTATTTTGTATTCACACTTCTGGCTTTCAGCTGTGCTCTCCAAATCAGCCCTCCTGTTTTTATGCTGAACCAGGGCTTGATGTAAAAATCAGAACTGATACTGCACCATCAAAGCTGTGTTACCTTTGTTAGATCCACCACTCGGAGCCTCCTCGTTCATCCTCTGAAATGAGTCACCTCATTTAAAGTACACATTTTGATGCCTCACCCCAAGTTTCCTCTGATACATCCCCAATTTGAGAGCAGACTCGAAGTCTCTTTCAACCAAAGCATTTAAAAACAAAAGCATCCCCAGCACCTGGCAGGGCATGGAGCAGCTGGGCCTGCAGGTCTGCTCCATCTGCTGCTGGCAGTGGCTTTCCAGGTCAAAGCACGTTTGTTCTGCACAGAGCAGAGACAACTCATGCTGTAAGGAGGCCAGAAGAGCTCTGCATTAATGCTCCCGAGCATAAAACCACAGGATCCGCGGCTGAAAGGAAATGGGGATGTGTGGGAGACAAGCAGATCTTGAAACGGGCAAAAACACCCTTTTTGCACCCAAACATGGTCTTCCACCTCAGGGATCCCCAGGGAATAGCCTGGGGAAATCGAACAAGGAGATAATACTGTGGGAGGACCAAGCCCCACACAGTCCCTGGGACAGAATATTTATCCTTGACTATCTCAGATCCTCATACCAAACAATGGACATTGAACCCTTCCCTAAGGGAAAGGCCACAGAAATCCCTGCTTGCCGTGTTTTTGTTTTATTTCTGGAGATTGATTTAACAAGAAATTCACTGGGGGGAAAAAAATATCCTTCAACTAAGAGTTTTTACTACCCCAGAGTCCATTTACATCACTCCTTGCCACACATTTTGCATTTTTTACCCTTACCACTACAAGGTAACTCTCAACACACAAATACAAACCCATGTGTGCCATTTTCAGCCTGGTGTTTTCCTACAGCTGAGCACAACTTGGTGTCAGCTCCTGTCAATGGTTCTAAGCAATACAAATCAGCAAGAGCACAGGAAAGGGAGCTGAGCTGGAATACACTCAGGGAAAATAATCTGGGAAGGAGTTATTCTTCCTTCTGCAGTCTGGTAAAGGGAACTAAACCTCCAAGTCCAAGCCTTGTGCTAGTGCACAGCTCTTCCTCAGAGCACCATCCAGGCATCTTCACCCCAAAGGACTTCTCAGAGCCTGGGATCCTCCCAACAGGCACTGTCATCTTCCTTCCTCCCTGCACCTTTCTGTCTAACCAGTGCTTGGTATTTGATTCTAAAGGTTAATTAAGTGTGGCTGCAAGAATGAAAGGCCACAATCAATTACCGGGCCTGCTTGTCCATTTGAGTCAATTTTTAATCATGGTGATTTGGTATTTTGGGAGGCGTGGGGTGAGGAGAAGGGCGGAATTCTCTTTCTTTCCTCACTTTTTGAAAGGTATTTATTGAAGCTGGATAATTCCCCTGTCTCCAGGCAGACAGCACGCCTTCCCCTGGCACCCACCAACTTCTCTTGCCTTCCCTTTGTTTCTGCAGTGCTCCAGAAGAAGGCAGCAGAGATGGGGGAATGCAAGAAAAATAGGATTCAATGCATTCCCATCAAAAGTTTCCAGACCTGCTCCCCCAGGTTATTCCTGTCCTGAGGCTGGAGAGACTGGGAATGGATCCTGCACACTCAGCTGGAGCAGCACACACATATGTGCCTTCAGACTCTCATCTCCACAGCTCTTTGAACTCTGTCCAAAACTTGTTTGCTCCAAGACATGCACTTCCAGAAGACACAGGGCCACCCATCTACCTTCTCACCTGGATAAAAGACCCCCCCAGCACTCCCCAGGCAGAATTCCAGGTGTAGCCTGCTCATACTCACAGCATATGCACACAAACCTTCCAAATCAGAGCTACCTACATCCCCAAAACACTCAACACTCACTGCCACCACAGCAAACTTACCCCTTCAGACACAGCCACCACCCCAAACACAACACACTCCCACCCCCAACAAGCTCCTTTTGCTTGTTGAAGTAATTAACTATTTAAAATTCAACCAGTGCTAATCACAGCAGCCTGGGCTGTGTTCTCATTACCCGGGATCAATTCCTGTTTAATATTCACCTCCAGGGGCAGATGTGGCTGGAGCAAGTTGCCGATTTCTCTGTGCTACGCCAAAGCTAATGAGTGGCTCCTGCTATTGTAGTACAGTCACTCTCCTGTAATCAGTCAAAATAACAAGCAGCAGCACCTTCCAGGGACGCAAAGTCTTCTACATAAATATACACAGACAGTCAGCCACGCCAATGGACTTCAAATCTCCATGAGCTATGGCCAAGGCACAGCCCTTTCCCCAGCTCCTGGCTCGGCAAGCAGCTCCTGCCTTAACAAGGCATCACAGCCATTTACAAGAGCTTGTGCACATCTGGAAGCTCCTCTGGCTTCAGAGTGTGCACAGCTGTCCCTGCATCCCTGCACACACACCGAGCACAGATGTGCTCCTTGTCCCTCTCCACCTCCAACACACGAATTTGCCCACCAGGACAATGATCTGCAAAGTCACTCCTGAGGGATTCCATGTGTTGTCCATCACACACAGCAACTCTCAGCCGTGACAGTCACCCCCCATGCCCCTCAAACGTTTCTCCATGGAAGAAAAAAGGGATCCCACAAGATAATAGCAGGGAAAACCCACCCTACCTGCTCCCTTCGAGGCAAGGCATTCACTAATAGGCCTTGCATGGGATGTGACTCATTTCCATCTCCCTCCTCTCCCACATCAGTGAAAAACGGAGATATCTGATGGAGATATTTCCTATTCCCATGGCTTTTGTAAGCACTGGGGGAAAGCCAGCCCCATTCCTCTGGGAAAAGCAGTCTAACACATGGGGCTGGTGGGATCAAATACCAGCATGAGCAGGATGACAGATCTCCCTCCTGGAGATGAGAATTAGCACAGGCAGAAGTCCTTTTAAAGGGTGGCCCTGATTAAAAGGATGCTGGTGAGACACAAGGAGCATGGAGGACAAGAGAATGGATCTCAGCAGGGCTGTAAACATGTCACCCCCACATCAGCTAGCTTATCTGCAGGGAGGTGCCAGGGGCACATCATCCAGGGATGCGCTGGGAGAAGTGAGTGTCAATTCTCATCAGCCTTTGAGTGGACAGGTCACAGGACAGCAGGAAAATGGGAGCTGGCAGGAAGCTTCCTCAAATGTCCCAACAATCCTATTTTTTTTTTTTTTAACTTATCAACAATTAAGGGCAGAAGATTAAACCAGAACATTCACAGCAAGCGCATGTCACCCTGGCGGGTGGCAGGGACCTGTCCCCAGCCAGCACTGCTGGATGGGAGTGACCTCGGCCTTGGGAAAACCTCCAAAGGGAGAGGGAGAAATGCCCATCAGCTCTGCCCATCCCCAGCCATGGCACTACTGATGGAGCAAAGAGAAATAGTCTCCTTGGTGCCTGTCCATCACCTCCCAACAGCTCACAGAGAGGAGGAGGAAAACCACAGACGTCTCAAGGCACTTTGCTTGCTGAAAATCAATAACTGGTATTAAAAAATGGATCCTGTTCCCATTGGAACAGACTGCTCAGGGCTCTGCCATAATTCTGCAGAACAGTCAATATTTACTGTAAGTGTCTCAAATAAAGCCTGAGCTTCGATTTAGTGAGATCGTTATTGTGCGTTAATAACATGCCAATTGATTATTAAACATATTTACCCAGGGTATGAAAAATAGGCTACTAGAGGAAAGGGCATCGGATGTAGGAACATGATGTTAACTGAGGAACCTAATTGTGCAGAGCTGCATTAGCCAAATTATCTTTCTGTCATTAGGAAACGTTTTATAAAGGCATTAAAATGCTACAGATAGAGGAATGATACATGAACATTCCAAGGAGTTGGGCAAGAGGACAAATTGCATCCCATCAATATGTCCACTTCCTCCCTCTGCATGGTGGGCCTCCCCAAAAAAATGACGGCAAAAGGCTGGGAGAACTGCAAACTTTATGGATAACCCCAGTGCCATCGACTCCAAGCTCCTGGATCCCGTGTCCCCGCTGTCAGAGCGCCCGCGAGAGCTTCACAGGGTTCAAAGTGACACATGGCTGCTGCTGAACAAGGTTTTGTGCTGTCTGAGGATCTTCACAGAGCGCCCACAAATGTCACTTCAAGTAACACTTGTGGCTCGGCAGTCAATTCACACTTTGAAAATACAGGGAAAAGTCAGTTTCTGTGTGTTTTGCTCCTGAATCCTTCTGCTGAAAACCTCACATAACCTACAGGGCTTGCTTTTTTTCCTTGTCCTTTGTCCACAGGTTCTTGATGAAATGTAAATTATTCTCAACTTTGATCTTTATGTTTCCTGGCTCTTTCTGATTATATTTCTTCCTTAACAACTTGACTCAAGCTTTCTCCAGCAGTAAAGACTCTGCACTCCCATCTGCACTGCACAAATTACTGAGCAGCCCAGTGCAATAGCTCAGAACAGGCCACTCTCTTCCCTAGCAATAGAAATTATTTCCATTTGGAGCAATATATCCTCCTGCACGATGGACTGCTGCTCACCAGGCATTCAGATTTTGTTCATCTTATGCTGCAGGGCAATTCTGAATGCAGCAAGCCCAGGTTGCTCAGCCATGGGATGCTGATCAAATTGGTGTTAGAAACAGAGTTCTCCCAGGCAAAAGGAGGATTGGGATGTGCAGCCTCCCACCTGTCCTGAAGCCTGAAGAGGTTTCAGTGTCAGGACTTTGTTTGGAGGAGGTGCAGCACTGGGAACCTGCAGAGCTGGGCTTTGCACTCCCTGCACATAACACTCCTCGGGCTCCACACTGAGTACACTCATTATATTTGGGCTACTGGGCACATTTTACATACAGCTAATAATAAAAAAAGAGAAGCACAGATATCTAAATCCTGACTATTTTACAATATTTAAAAAAAAAAAAGGGGGGGGAATTAAAATTCAATTCAGACCCAAAGCACACAATGCTTTCCAAGACGGAGCACTGCAGGCCCCACACCTTGCCAGCTGCACCCCCGTCTGCCCAGCCTCAGCACAAACACCAGTGCTCTGCATACCTGGGTTTGATCCTGGTCTCCAGGCAGCAAAGGAAGGCTGGATAATTCATGTGTTCTCAGAGGCAGAGAGAGAAGAAAGGTATAACTTGCCTTTAGGCTTCCCACCCCTCCTCCTGAGATGTTCCTGCCTGGTGCGGCTGCCAAGACTTTCTACTTTCAGCTCAAAAATGTGATTCTCAGTGTCCTTTGTAGGGGGCCTCTCCCAGGGATCCCACTGCCAGCTCCCCCCAGCACACCGAGCCCCACCACGCTGATAGAGCCACCTCCTCAGCCCCTTGTGCTTTCCACCTCTCCGTTAATCTAAAACCATGAATCCTGGAAGTCCTCAATGCTCTGTCAGCACCTTTCATCAGAGGATTTCAGAGCATTTTCCAGACATGAACAGAACAAGCCTCACCTCTCCCCTAGGAAGAGGGTAAGATTAAAATTAATCCCAGTTTAGGAAATGAAGGCCTGAGAGGTGAGAAGAGAGAAAATAAAATAAAAGCAATGCAAGAAATCACAGTAGGTCCCCAGCGCCTTCGATTTACCTTCCACTGGTTGAACTGAGATGCCCAGACCTTGAAACACAGCCATGAATCCCAGCACTGCCCTGGGCTGAACAGAGACCTCAACCCTCCTGCTCCCCTGAGCCCATCAGCTCCCCTCCAGCATTATTCCATCCCTGCTTCCTTGTCCTCCAGAGAGGCTTGGAGAGACACAGCCATGACAAGCTCCCCAGAGACACATGGACCTGTTTGCAGAATATGACTTTTCGTTGCGGTGTTTGATGGAGAGGGAAGGTTTCCCCTGGAAGCGACGGCTCTGCGGCAGCCACCGCCAGTGCTGGAGGGAAGGTGACGGATAGGGTGGCGGATGGCTCTCCGTTACCTCTGCTGTCTGCCTGAGAGCTGCTGGAATGAAGATAATCTATGAGCAGCAGCGAGCATCAGCACCGCTCGCTCCCCCGTATAAATCAGGAGGGCGAAGCCGTATTGAAGGCAAGGCTCCCGAGCCTTCCTCCCGCCTGCCCGCAGCATTATCCATCTGCTGCTGAAGGTCAAAGAAGCCTCCAAGAACAGGATAATCACTACAGAGAACAGGGCTACACTCCATCACTGGCAGGGTGGAGACAGGACAAGCATGGGAAGGGTGCAGGTATCCCATCTTGCTGCTCTCCCTTCTTCCCACCCGCATGTGAATCCATCCCTGCTTCCACCCAGGCTGAGCCTGGCTGTCGGCCCGTGGGAGCATCAAGAGGTTCTTGGCAGTGCTGCCTGCAAGGGCTGGGTGGGCTTATCAGCTTTTCACTGCAGCCCTGTCTTGCTGTGAAGCTCTTGGCCTGGAGGAGCAGAAATGGTTTCACACCTCTTTTCCAGAGAAAGGAGCCTCCAGGAGTGAGACAACTCAGGGATAGAGCCAGTTTCCACCTGGGAAACTCAGCTAGTCAGGCAAGAGGAAAGGATGAGTTAGGCATTAGAGGACACACTTCTGAGGCACTAAGGAAGAGCCCTGGCAGCAGGAAGCATCACTACTGCTGTCTATTTAGGAACACCATCCCCACATCCACGGAGGGACACTCCCAGCTGGGCAGAGGATGAAGCCCAAGCCAAGCAGACCGAGGGTGTCCTCCACTGCCAGGCTTGGAGGCTGTGATTTATCCACCCTGTTGACACGGTCAATAACCTCATCCCTCTTTTTGACACAACTGTGATGGAAGAGGAGATCGGAGGGTGTTCAACAGGCCCTGAGGTATGACTTATGGTCAGGAAGAACCAGACTCCCCCCAGCTGCCGCCCTGAGGAGAGCCTGGCCCTCACCCACCATAAAGGTCCCTCCCTCCTACAGATTGGCAATGGCCTTAATTTATCTGCTGAACAACTTAATTATAGTCGGTGCCCAAAATGAGCAAGCAAAGCATTGAATCTACCCCAGATCCTTCTGACCTGCCTCCGTGCCATCCACTGCCCAAAGCACCCCATTACTTCTCCAGCCTGCACTCACTATTTCCTACACAAGAGCCACCAATTCCTTACTTGTTTTCCTTCTGTGCCATTTTGCAGAGCTGTTCCTGCCCACCTGGCAGAGGAGTGTGCGCAAAAACCAGCCCCATCCCCCATTTTGGGACAAAGTTCTCTCTCCAAACCAGTTCAAGTGTGCTCTTTTTAACACACTGGGATTTTACAACCCCACCATAAGGAGAAGCAGGATGGCCTTAGGAAATCCAGGCTTGGTACTTGTGGCATTTGTCTCTGCCAGTCAACAGCCATAATTGGTCCCTGCTTTAGGGAGGGAAAGGAAATAACCTACCTCCAAAAACACCTCTCCAATCAATAAGAATTTGTTCTTTGCATCTGTGGCACGGTGGCTGGGGGCTCCCTGGGGCTGCTGCCAGCCTATTTTTCTTTCCTTTCTGTGGCCCATCGTTTAAGCCTGGTGCTGAGCTTCACCTCTGGACCCTCTCTCTCCCCCAAGCCGATCAATAACTAACCCTCTGCTAATGACCTTTCCATCCCTCTGGAGGAGCAGATCCGTCAGAGAGCAGGGACGAGCCAGGAGCTTGCTCATCCCTTCTTGGACAGTGACTAATTGCTGCCATTAGATGCAGAATTACAGACAAAGAATGAAGGCAGGGAAATGACTGACCCTATGTTTAATGCAACCAGTGTCCGAGTGTCCATCGCTGCCGCAGTGCTGGGGGAATTGAAATGCAGCAGGGAGGAAAAAGTCCTCTCGTGGCCATCCCCGGGCCAGCTGAGCTTCCTGATTGCACTCCCAAGTCAGACCAGTTTTTCCTTACCAGAGGAAAAGATGTTGCTGGTATCAGCAAAGTTTCCCCTCTCAAAAATATGACCGCTCTCACTCCGACTGAGTATCTCAGACTGGTTAAAAATCTCCTGCAGAGCACCAGAGGCTATTTCTCTCCTCCTCAGACTCATTTTGAAGAACTCCAGGACAACTCAGAGCATGGGCAATATTTTTCCCCTGTAGCTGAGGTGCTTGTTTAATCACCAAGAGGCACTTTGAAGGGAATGAGGAAAAATTCCTCCCTGTGAGGGTGGGGAAGTCCTGGCACAGATTCCGCAGAGTGTTGCCCTGGAAGTGTTCAAGGCCAGGGCAGATGGAGCTTGGAGCAACCTGGGATAGTGAAGAGTGATCCTGCCTATAGCAGGGGCTGGAATGAGATGAGCTTTAAGGTCCCCACCAACCCAAACTAGTCTGGGAAACAAAATGCAAAAAAACAACATTCCACATTAAAAAAAAAAAATATTAAATGAATACCCACAAGTGCTTCAACCAGCCCTCTCCACAACACAGCTGCTCTCCAGCCTCTCTGAGCTCAGACACAGCCCAGCCGAGCTCTGACACCAGCAGCACAGCCAGGATGGGCATACAGCTCCACTGTGACCAGTGACACTGGTGCAGGGCTGCTGGAGCCTGAACACACCAAGGGCAAACAGGCTAAATCTTTTGATTTGTACACAGAGAAAACTGCCTTGGAAAGTCACTGGAAGAGCAGAGACAAGCAATTCCCACCAGTGTGGAAAGCAGGGAGAGTTTTTTATTGCTGCTGTCGTCACCACTGCTGTTTTCCTCCCTGCAAACCCCAGGCCAGACCATCCCTTTTTGTAAAGCAAGCCTCTGATATGGAAAATTTCAGCAGCTTTCAGTGCACAGCTGAAGCAACATATTCCCATCTCAGCTTGGCCTGCCTGTCTTTATGCATCTGATTGAGCCTGAAGATCTGCACCACTGCCAGTTACAGCTTTGCTTTAGACTTCGAGTCAAGTTTCTGTGTGCTGGGCTCTTTTGTGGGGGATTTCTAAGCCCTGAACTGCCAAGCACGGAATGAAACAGTCAACGCAATTATTCTGCGCTGGATCAAGCCCAGGCGAAAAGCAGCAGGCACCTTTCTGCCTGCTCCTCGTGAGTTTAGACCATGAATTTACAGAGGAATCAGTGCAAATTGTGCAGCTGAGCAACAGGATTCTATTCAGCTCGAAGAGGGTTGGTAAAACACTGATGGCAGCAGCTCTGCCTGGTTTTCTGTACCTCAGCTGAGCAGGTGTGGAGGTGCTGGATGCCTGCACAGCCCCTTGTCCCAAAAAAATCCCTCTGGGCTCATTGGGCTCAGCCTCCTGTGGGACCATGACCACCAGACCGGCCACCACAGTGTCCCAACACGGCTGCACCTTGGGGCTGGCAGTCACAAAGAAGTCTGGGTCCCTGAGAGAGTACAAGAGGAGGATTTGCTTTTGCAGTCCGGAGCGGATGGCTCTCATGTCTTCGTTAGGATAAGAAATGAGTGGTCATCAGAGTCAAAGCAATTAAGAAGAGCGATTACCATAACACAGAGCATCCTTCTTGCCTGCCTGCTGTCTTGCTTAATTTCACAACTCGGTGCCTTTCCTGGGAGAGCTCACGTGGAGGTTTTAACCCACCAAAGAGGTTTTCCCCCATCTCCTCTGCAGCTGCCACCCCTCACTTCTCTCCCTGCCTCCCTTACCTCTCTGCCAGCCACGCTCGAACCACAGCACAGGTTAATTTACCAAATAAAAAAAGAAAAGACGTCTTTAGCACCAAATCTTTTCTCTGCTGCAGTAAATATTCCTCAGTGCATCCCCTCCTGTGCTGCCAGCCCTACTCCACATGTGGCTCTGTGTCACCTCTCCTGCCTCGGGCCCTGTTCTAACAAGGCAGAAAGAAGCAAGACAGTGAAGGGCCATATTTTGGGCTTTTCTTTTTTTCCCCCCCAAAGACATTTCAAGTATCCCTTGTGGAAGAACAATGAAGGAGACATTTTCTAAATATACACACCCATATCTTTCTCAAGACCGATATCATCGGCTGCAGACAGAGACAGGAGGTACAATTGCTGAGACAAAGAGAGATTAGACAGGGCAAGAGCAGAGAAAAATGTGCATTTAAAGCGTGATTGATCTAGAAAGACTTCCAAGTGCCTTGTGAGTAGAGTAAAACTTTGCAGCATCATGCTCTGAAGTGCACCCACTCCACTCTCACGCTTTTCAGCAGAATATTAAACTGCCAAATATCCAAGGTAAAATTCCCATGGCTAGAGGGGAGAAAAGTGCCAGACTTCCTTGTGGCCAGCTCCCAAAAGCAGGATCCATTCCCTGCACCCAGCAAGACAAACCATCAGCACCAGGATGAGCATCCCCATCCTGCACCCTGTGTACCACCCGGCCCAGGAGCTGTTTTCCCAGGGCTACAGTAAATAAGCCCAGCAAACACAGACTCACAGCTACGTATCTACAAACCAGCAATTTGATCTCAAAGGCAGATACAGCCTTGTTTGGGAGCTCTTTGGCACAGATCACAGGACAGTGTGGCACAAGGGACAGGAATGTTCCCATCAGTAGCGTTGGTCTCTGCCCTCCTTCTTCTCCCAGGAGCTGACCCTGGTGATGGCTGATGCAAAGTGAAGGATGCTGAAGCAAAACCGAGTCTCTGTATCCCAGGAAGCCTGAACTGCTTCCCTCCCACTACTCCATTGCTATTCACTCACACACAGCGAGGTTTATGCTCTGCTTGATTGGCACACACTTAATTAACATTAATGGAGCACTCACATCACGATCCAGGAGAGATTCGGAACCCCAAAGTATACTAAATCTAAAGAATTACAGAAGAATTCATGGCCTAATTACAGTGTATTGTTGAAATACTACTTAAATACAGTGATTATTAAAAGCATATTATTGATTGGGGTTTAACTGCTATGTAAATAAATCTCGTCGAGGCAAACTGAGCTACAAATTCATTACTCAGCCGTAAATCCTCAATAAATATTTTTTCATAGAATCAGTTGTTGTTTATTATACAATAAACGTCTTATTAAGTCAAAATTAATTGCGTATTTGGGGAAACTTCATTGAAGGCTCCCTCCCCTCCCGTGCCACATGGGCGCTTTGCCAGATGTCCTTTTAATATCCCCTTTCCTGGCTACCTGTGCCCCCGGGGCTGGTGGGGAGCAGGTGCAGTGTCTGCCTCGTGCCAGAGCAAATCCAGCCAGCACGGCGTCGGGAGAGACGCGCTCCAGCCATCTGCAAGCCTTGGCAATTAGCAAAGCTCATCAGTTGCCTCCTCCGTTCCCAACCCAGCTCCCACAGGATCCCCCCTTTTCCCACGCTCCCTCCCGCCACGTGCCCAGAGCACGGCCAAAGTGACCCAACCTGGCAAAGCAAAGCCCACCAGGTCTTGAAGAGCCAGACCCAGCTGGTCAAAAAAGTGAACAATTTAGGCCAGAAATGATGAAACTTTAATGAATTTCCTGTGTCTTCCACAAGTGCAGGCAGCCAGGCTCCGTAGCTGGGCAATTTTCACGGGACCCAGCAGCTAAGAAAGAAAGAATATTAATTCCTCCTTGGGCATGAACTATCATGATGAATAATAAATAAAATAAAAAGCAGCAATATTTTGCATCTACCAAGAGCTTTTTATCTGTAGAGCTCAAAATGATTTACAACAAAAAGTAAGTGTTAGAGGTGTTAGGAAAGCAGAATTTCCTTCCTCTGGGAAATCTCTGTAGTTCAACATTTGTTTTCATCTTGAGATAGGGTTAGAAGTTGAAAGGTTTTTCTGGAATCATCAGTTCCACAACACTGAAATTCAGAAATGAGGACTTTTTTTCTTTGTTTCATCAAACCAGGGCGTTGTACCAAACTGCATTTGCAATGTTTTGATGTACCAGTTTCAAACAAAAAATGTCTTTGGATTTTCTCCAGGAAATAAAAAAACCTGCGGCATAATAGATGCTCCTGTTTTCAGCCCATTCCTATCACCACAGATGTGGATCTCAGCAAAACTCAGTTTCTTTATAGAATTTTTTTCTTAAATTAAAATTCATCCAGCTCCAGGATTCCTAAAGTTCTTTTTACAGACAAGAAACTGGAAGGTTGAAGAGGTGGGACTGAGCTACCACGGAGCAGGAGTACATTAAATATCCTGGAATCATAACATCCACTGAGTTTGAAGGGTCCCACAAGGATCATTTAATTCCAGCTCCTGGCCCTGCACAGACACCTCAACAATCCCATCTTGTGCTCTGTTTTCCAAGTGCTCCTGGAGCTCTGGCAGCCTTGGGGCCATGCTCATTCCCTTAGGAGCCTGGTCAAGAGCCTTCACCTAAAATCCAACCCATCCCTCTGCTGGCACAGCTCCAGCCATTCCCTCTTGTCACAGGTCACCAGAGAGGAGAGATCAGCGCTGTCCCTCTGCTCCCCACCAGGAGGAAGCTGCAGAGGGCCGTGAAACCTCCCTCAGTTCCCATTCCCATATAACTGTCCTCATCCTCATCTGGCCTGTCCATCCCAGAAGGCACGAGGAGCAATCTCTGCCTGTGCTGTGTTGTGTCCTGAGCAGGTGAAAAAATCGACCTGGGTTTGCTCACAACAACACCAGGATGGGAAAGGCTGAATCCATCCACTGGAGAAAAACGAATGCTCTCATTAGAAAGCTTAATTATTAACATCAGCCTCCAGTTATTCTCCCTGACACTTGTTTCATTTCTGCCTCCAGAGCAATTGCTCTTTGCAGACCCACGGCACACGCTCCCTGTCGGAGCCTCGCCAGTGACTGCTGTATGCATTTCCCTGTCCACCAATCCCCCCATCCCCGGGGAATCAATATCCCCTCATTCCTAATGCCTCAAACAAACAACGAGCCCCCTTCCTCTGCCTCCTCAAAATGTTTGTAAAGGCTGCATGCGATGCAGATGGAAACAAGACAGGGACAGGACAGGATCATATATATTTTCCTTGACGTACCATTTATTGGAAACACATCAGTAGCTCTTCCAGAGCTCCTGATGGAGAATTGATCGCTGGGTCATAAAACTAAATTGTGGTGCTCATAAGAAGAGTAAACACAGGAGTTGGTGGAGGGAGACCGCAGTGAGGGCAGAGCTGCAGAAGCAGCTGCCTCCATATCTGCTTAAGGGCTCCAGGGATTTGGGAGTCCATGGGATAAATGGAATAAATGCTGAGCTTCCCCTGAGAACCCATAAATCCATAAATAACCAAGTGCGAAGCCCTTTTTGGACACCACTAAAAGGGGAATGAGTGAGATGCCAACCAAAAGTGCCCAAAGAATGAAGGCAGGAGCCGTTCTGGTGCCCTCACACCCTCCCCAGCATTGGCAGCATGTCCAAGGCATCACACATGGATCTGGGAACATGAAAGCCAAGGAGGAAAAGTGTTTTTTGCTTCCACTTTCCTGGCTGCCCGAGGGGTAGAGCACATTTTGCCCTATACTCCGTGAGACGCATGGCCCAATTACACAGCAATCAATTTTGGGAGCACTGAGGAGATAATGGAGTGATAAGGAACAGCCACTGCGGATTTGTCAATAGCAAATCATGTCAAACCAACTTAATTTCCTTTTTTGACGGTGTAATTGGTCTCCTGGATCGGAGGGGAGGAGGCAGCAGATGTGATATACCTTGACTTCATTAAAGTGCTTGACATCGTCCCTTGTGACATCCCTTATGAGGGAAGCTGGGAAGAAAGCTCAGGCAGCACCAGGGGTGGAAATGTCACTGGCTGAACTGACACAGGGAGCAGCTGCCAAGCACTTCCCATCACTGAGGAAGGCATTTCAAATGGTTTCCCCTCCTCTGCCACAGGCCAGAATCTCTTTGCTTTATATAAAGAAGATAATAAAGAAGGAGCCTGAGACCTTGCAGAGAGGAACCTGGAATTCTCCAAAACTGAGGATCAGAATTCAAACTATTGGTGATAAATTAGACAAACAGGAAAAAAAAAAAAGAAGTCAGTGAGATGAAATTCAATAAAGACAACTGCAGAGTAATACAGCGAGGATGAAGAAATCAAAGGCCAGGTAGATGGCGATGCTGTGGTGCAGGGTGTGCAAACAGACACTCCATCACCAGGTAAACATGAGCAGGGCTGAGAGGAGCAGCAGGGCCCAGCTTGGGACACCAGTTCCTGAGGAAAAGCACATCTCTAGCAGGAATGGGTTGGATTGGGAGAATGTGACTTATCCACTTCTTGAAAATTCTGAGAATGAATTAAAAATTCACGTGAAATATTCATAAAACAATAATCAGCATCTTGTTTATTAATGAGATGCTGGCTGATCTCTTGATCATTACAACAAACAAGAGGTTTTCTCTCTGCTGCCTTCAGCAGGTCTGAACCATGAAAAAGCTGAGTCCTGCCTCTAACAAGGTCTCTATAAATCCATCCTAGCAGCTGGTTAGAAAGCACCTACATGTTTAAGAGATGCTTTTGCTGCTAAATGCCATCAAAGCATTGTTACAAAAGAGCAACAGGTGGAGAAATAACTGAGGGTTAGACAAAGTTTGGGCTGATATTTTCAAAGTCAGCTATGAGACAGATGTCTTCTTTTTATTAAAATTAATGGGAACTGAGAATTCCAATCTCCCAAGTGACTTTGAAAATCTCAGCCTTGCTCCCCATTTGCAGCCCAGCACCTACACAGAACCTCCTTTCTTCTACCTCAGCGCTGCCAAGAGATTCAGGTCACAAAAAATAACATTTGCACCAGAATAAATTATTGGGTTGTTTTGGGGTTTTCCCCCCCCCCTCTCTCTTCACTCATCTCCCTTTGATTCTGCTCGCTCTGTAATTTACATACACATAACTAATCGCACATTAGGAAACAAAGGAGGGGAGGAGAGATGAGGGCTCAGATCTCCTGCAATCCAAGTTCATCCAGGTTAGATGGGCACCTATCCCAGCGACAGCCCCTCCTGCTCGGCATCCACAGGGCCAGTAACTCTGCTAAGGAAATCCATCCATCCTCTGCCTGCAAAGCAAATCACACCTGCAAGCCCCCACAGCCCCGGCCCTGGGGAATCTCAGCAACCAAACCCAGGCAATGTGCATGGATTACAGCCAATATTATTCAAGAGTAAATGAGATCCCAAACACCGCCTGGCCAGTGAATAGACCGGTGAAAAATGTACTTGGCAGGAGGGAGCTCTGACACAGCTCTTCATAACTAGGAGGAAAATGCACCAAGAAAAAGAAGAGTAATCAAACTGATAGACTTCTCTACACCACCTGCCCTGAAGGTGCTAAAATATTCTCCATTTGTTATTCTGAATAAACTGGACAGGAAGTGACTCCTGGCCCAGCTGTGCTGCTCTGGATGCTCAGGGCTTCCCATACAGCTGTGGGGTGATGTGAGGCATGCCATACAGCCAGGCTGTCCCATGTCACCTCAGCTGTCTGGTGTGGAGGAAATATTCAGGTAAATCCTCGGGGATCATCTGCCCAAAGATACCCTTCACTGGGTGCAGGTCATGGAGCCATTAAAAGCCCCATTGAGCACCCAGTGCTAATAAATTCACATTAGATACACCTGGAAGGACTGCAGGTCTTCACATCTGCTGCAGCTGGAGCAGAAGGGACAGGTCTCCCTGGGTCACCATCTCATCCCCATCACATTGGGGCCCTGGAAGGATGCCATGCCCTTCACACCTCTCTTCTCCCAACCCTCACATGGTGCAACACCAAGGTGCCTGGAGACAGGCAAGCACAATCCACTGGTGACCTGCTCCAGGCTCAGCAAAGAGGTGTGAAGCTCCTAAAAGTGCTGGGAGCAGGAGAAAACCTCTCCCATGTATTAATCATGGCTTGATTTTGAGCACTTCAGGACAGAGAGGAGGGGCTGATGACTGAACACCCTCTCTCCATATCACCACAGGTTCCTTCCCTCTGCATCCCCTCATCTCCCAGCACATCTCTCCCAGCATGGGGTCAGGACATCCTGAGCTGACAGCAGCCCAGAAAGAAACAGCAAATTGGCCAAAAGCTGATTAATTCCTCCCTTTGCTTCTCCAAGCATCCCGAGATAGCAGCGAGAGGGAGAGGATGAATCACCCAGTGGGGACTGCAGTGCCCAGGTACAGCGAGGAGGAGACACGGAGTGAGCCTGAGTGTCACCCGCAGAAGAAACATCCTTGTGGGACTAAATTGGATTCAATATAATAAACTATCATCTTGAAACGAGTGCTCCAATTGAGTTTTGATGTAAACACTAATATTTTCTCCACTCCGCTATTCTCTTCTACGGAGATCTCATGTTTATTTCACTATGTGTCCTACCTACTATTGCTCTCATACATCAAAGGGTTCGAGGACAAGGAGCCTGATTTTGAAAACATTATTCTTTTAAAGATTTATTCGCTCGTCTTGACCACCTCCTCTGCTGAAAGGGAGACGCTCTCCATAAATTATTTCAGCACCCTATGTAAAACATGCCTGTGCATGCCGCCCTCAGCTCAGCAAACTTTGTCAGGAGACCTCCAGCCCTTCTCCCTCCTGGTTCACGCTTTTCTGAGAGCCTTCCTTGCCCTCTCCATGCTGGACTACTCCAGTTGCCACCCTAATCTCATCCTATCATGATCCCAAACACGGAGAAGCTGAGGGACAGCCGACATACTCAAGGTCATATGGGGACAGTGTGGTGGAGAAGGGCTCTCCAGGCACCTTGGTGTCCTAACTTGCACTTCTGACCAGGTAAAACCTGGCCTAGGGCTCAGCCTAACACCTCTAAACCCTGCTGAGAGCTCTGTGTGACAGTGACATCTACCAGAATCCCCATGGCCGTGCTGAGAAGTGCTGGCTCTAAGCAGAGCAGACAGACACATGTCGGAGAGATGAAGAATTCATCTCCTCGTTTTGTAGCCACAGAGCCTGACTCGCTCAGGGTCACCAAGGACAGCTGCAAGAAACATGAAAAACTTTCTAAAGGCCGAGTAACAGGCAGGTCTTGGAGGAGCAGCACATGCAAAATTAACCGCCCGCTCCCTCTGCCCCTTCACGGCAGATGCTGGGAGCGCTCAAAGGACTCTACGTTTATTTAAAATTAAATAAAAGAAGCTAATTTTGGCATGCAAGAGCAAGTGTACCTGGGGGACTCCTTGCTTCAGGGCACTGCCAATAGAAGAGGAGTAACGAAGTTAAGAAAGCAATTAAGAAACTGCTGCAGACACTCGGTGGGAGGCTGGCTGCTCCTGAGTGAAGCGCAGCATGCACAGTAATGGGGGAGATTGCAGCCCTGCTTCTGCCACCCCACAAACCCAGGAACTGGCTGTCTCTGAGCCCACCCAAAGCCTGCAGCTCACAAGCAGTGCTCGGGCTTTGTCCTGCTCCCCTGAGCATGCATGTGCCCTTTCAGTCTCACCTGCTGGCCTGAAAACGGGAGGACGCACACCTTGTCCCCCAGCCCCACAGCTTGGAGAGCAGGGGCAAGAGGAGCAGGACATCATCCAGGGTCTCCAGGCCCTGCCACAATCAGGGAGCTGACAGACACACCCTAAACATTCAGTTGAGCATCTCCTTCTCTTCTCTGCATCCCTGGAGTCGAATTATTCTGTGCCGGGGCTCACACAGTGGGCACTTCCACCCCTTGTGGGATGGGGAGAGCTACAAGCCCTACGGAGGGTGGTGGGACAACGTGCCCGATGGAGCGAGGATCCAGAGCCTTCTGTGTCTTGTGTGGAGTTTTGTCAGCACCGTGTGGAAGAGCTGCAGCACTGCACGCTGCTCCCAGCCCTGCGTGGATCCAGTGCATCCACACCTCCGTGGGGCTGGGGTGCTCCTGCCCCGTGCAGCACAAGGCTCAGCATCCCACGGGATGGGAGGGCAGGGAGGATGCCCCAGGACCCACAGCTGCCTGCAAGGCACAGCCGAGAGGCACATCAGAGAGGGGCACAGAGAAGAAAGAGGCTGGGAATGCTGAAGAGCCCTCAAGGCTACTCTCAGCTAAAATTACCCACCACAGGCTGCACGCTGTGTTCTGGCTCTGCAGCCCTTTGCTCCTCAGTGACTCATCGATATTTTGAGGCTGGAAGAGACGGTTCTGACAATTTTTAGCCTGGCCTTGGAATAAATGGCGAGCAGTGATTCAGAACACACGCCGGGTGTCCAGTGGCTGGTCCATGCAGGGGGTCCATGGAGATGAGGGGAAGCAGGGCTGCAGAGCATTCCCCAGTCCCTTTCAAAGTCTCTCCTCTCAGCCCAGGTGGTTTCTCTCTGTGCAGAAGCCCGAATGCAAATGGAAGCAAAGCAAAAATGTTCAAAGGCTTCAAAAGCCTCTGTGTGAGATTGGGGCAGGCCCAGAGGTGCTCCTGCTTCTCTCTCCACTCACACACTTGCTCCAGGCCTCAGCCAGAGCAGCCTTCCCAATCCCTTGTGCCGTTTGGGCACCTGCTCTGACTGCAGGCTGGAGCAAAGCCAGGGAAGGGAATCCATGGCCCCCGAGGGAGGCACAGCCTCGTGCACACACAGCGTGTCTGCAAACCCTCGGAGAGCTCAAGCTGAGATCCACCGAGCCTTCCCCAGGTCCAGAGCCAGGAGCAGAGAATATTCCCCCAAAAGCCAATTTTTAATCCATCAATTTGTCCGTACTGATGCAAAGGATTTGGAGAGCCATGGATATTCCCAAGCTTTGGGGCTCTCTCTCCTGTAGGAAGGCAAAGAAAATGAAAACATGCCTGAGAGCAAGCAGAAAGACAAGACCAGTAAGATCAAAGCCCACACCAAGCTTAAACCCACGAGGACATAACTCTGTCCTTTCCCATTCCCTCTGCCCAGCCAGCAATACCCTGAAACACTCCCTGGGCTGCTCCTCTGGCAGCCTAGGGGCAATGTGGGAATGGTTTTGCTTTTCTTTTCCTGTCAGATGGGCTCAAGTCAGGATTTTCTGAGCATGGTTTCACAACTGCAGAAAGAAAACTGCTTTATATTTGTGTGCCATGGGACACTGAGTAACAGCAGGGCATTTCTGGCTCAGCAGTGGCCCAACAGCAGCTGAAATGTCAAGCACAGCTGACTTGCATGATTTTCCATTGATTAAGATGACAGAGTTGGGCCAAAATCTTACAGAGAATGATTACAGAGGCCTGATGCCATCTAATCTAAGCCTTGGTTCAGTAGCTTTAGGCCTAAATCCTAGCTTAGTCTGCAAATGATCTGTGCTTCCCTGGTTATCTCCACCAACTCAGAGAATAAGCAGTCATGCAAAACCACACATGGAAAGATGCTGAGAAATTAATGAATAAAAAAATAAACATATGTTTTTGCCACTCTGAGGCTGTTCCTTGGGAAACAAAAAAATAAAAAAAAAAAGAGATGGAAGGAGCTCCAGCAAGCACCATGACAGGTCAAACCACACCTTGAGCCCCCCGGCAGCGCAGCAGGGCCAGCAGGAGCTGTTTAGCTGAGGGTCTCACCCCTGTATCAACAATAAATACATCTGCAATAAATATGCAAAGTTGTAACTGATTTGCATTGACATTTGGACTGGGGGGAGAGCCGAGGGGAGAAAGAAATAAAGTCCATTACAGCACGGAGTAATTTAGGATATTACCACCAGCATCTGAATTACAAATCTACCTCTCATTACTGGTATGTTAACCGGGAAAGGCAGCTTCTCCACAACATGCAAGGCAGAGTTTATTAGCATGAATTTGCATAATAATTAGCTCTGCAGCAAGCAAAGGCTGTTGTGCCTTTCAAAAAGCCAACTTTCAATGTCAATATCCAACCCCAATTTGGCTCCTGCCCTTGGGCCCTCCGGCAGTGAAACCCTCATCAGCCACGGCCTTGTCCCTGGCACTGGTGCCTGCTGGGGTCCAGGGAGGTCCTGCCTCATCCCATAAATGTTGGGAGGCACAGGAGAGCTCCTAGGGAGGGGTTTTGGCCAGAAAACCTCATTGCCCAAGGAGTTTCAGCATTGTAGAGTCTCTGCACCCCATGAAGAGTCTCTACATCCCGTGGAGAGTTTGTTTCCCTGCTGCCTTAGCAGAGCTGCTGCTGGATAGTTACAAAGAGCTCCCCAAATCCCCCTTTAAAGGACCCCCATCCCATTGCTCTCCAACAATGCCACGATGAGGAAAAGAGGGTGATCACAGAGGGAGTTGTATTTCATCTCCATCGACCCAAGCTGGCTGCCAGAAGGATGATACTGATCCAGCCTGGCATTTTCCAAGTAGCCTTATGCCAATCACAGACTCTTTACTAACCAGAATGAAAAAATAAAGGCAAAAACATGAGGCTATTTTAGTCTTTTTGCTGAAACTACAAGTTTCACCTTCCAGGGCTCTATCTATAAATATATACATATATATAGGTGTGTTTCAAATGCAAATATCTTAATTTGAACAAGCCAAAGGAAACTCACTTGCTGGTGGATGGAGGCTGCACTATTTTGTTTCTCCAAATGTTTGCTTTGATTTTTTTTTTTTTTTCTCCACAGCTTTTCAGCAGAAAGGCTTGCCTGGAAAAACTCATTCTCTCCAGTCCCCAGTGCTGCAGGCAGCCTCCCTTACCTCGCATGAGCCAAGTTTTCTGCCTCAAGAACTTCTGGGGACACACCAAACACACTTTGGCTCACAAAGGATAGAGCTGCCATTCCTGCTGCTTTAAAGACAACGAGCCTCAATTTCCCTTAAAATTAAATTATCCCCAAGCAGGGGCTGAGCTGATCATTTCTAATAGCAGCATCTCAGTGTCGGATTGAACTCGGCTCTTTCCAACATAGGAAACTCCTTATGCCAGCTCTAAGAAGAAAGGAATTTCCCAGCTAAGTCTCAGATCTGCCACCTCCAGGCCCTGGGCTGCAAATCCTGCTCTCTGCAGCCTCTCCCCACCTCGGCGCACAAACTCCTGACCAGCAGGAGCGGTGACGCACCAGCTTTGCCTTTCAGCATCTCTCGCTGCTAGAAATAGACCTCTCAGAAAGAGATTTTTTTGGCCTGACGCTGTCCTCAGTCCTGTTTTCATCATAAACCCTTTCAACTCACCATCTCTGGGTGTCAGCAGCCTTAGAAAGGATAAAACTACTTTAGAAGATGCAGCAACTCCTTGCTCTAAAGTCCGGGTCCTACATAGCCTTGAAAAACCACACCTCAAAGGAACAGCACTTCTAAATATATTCTATTCTGCTATTATTTCAGACAGTCATAAATAGTGTGGTATAAATGGAGTCTGAGCAGCAGCAAATAAACCTCGGCACTTCTGCATGTCCTGAAAGATTAGGAAAAAGAAATGATGCACGTTTGCACCACTCAATATCCCCTCGGTTAGCAGAAAACTTCAGAATTCCCTGTCCTTGAAAAAACAGGAGGGGAGTAAAAGGAGGAAAGTAGGATCCAGGTTCTGAGGGGGCGGAATAAGGCAGCTGGGATGAGCTGGTGCTGCGGAGTGTCGGCGTTTCCCCGGTGCTCCGGGAGGTGCGGGCTGTGCCGGCTGCAGACCGACGCGAGATGGTGCTGCTTCCCCGGGCACGGGCGGGGACAGCGCTGGGCTGCCCGGGCAGGGAACGGGAGACCGGGCAGGGATGCGGGAGACCGGGCAGGGATGCGGGAGACCGGGCAGGGATGAAGGAGACCGGGCAGGGAACGGGAGACCGGGCAGGGATGCAGGAGACCGGGCAGGGAACGGGAGACCGGGCAGGGATGCAGGAGACCGGGCAGGGATGCAGGTGACTGGGCAGGGATGGAGGTGACTGGGCAAGGATGCAGGAACTGGGCAGGGATGCAGGAGACCGGGCAGGGATGCAGGAGACTGAACAGGGACACAGGGCAGGGATGCAGGAGACAAGGCAGGACGCAGGATGCAGGGTAGGGATTCAGAATGCAGGGCAGGGACACAGGGCAGGGATGGAGATGCCCAGGAAGGGATGCAGGAGATCAGGCAGGGATGCAGGTGACTGAACAGGGACACAGGGCAGGGATGGAGATGCCCAGGTAGGGATGCAGGAGACCAGGCAGGAATGCAGGTGACTGAAGAGGGACACAGGGCAGGGATGCAGGTAACTGGGCAAGATGCAGGTGACTGAAGAGGGACACAGGGCAGGGATGCAGGTGCCCAGGCAGGAATGCAAGTAAGCAGTCAGAGATGCAGGGCAGGGATGCAGGTGATCAGGAAGGGTTGCAGATGACCAGGCAGGGATGCAGGTGACTGGGAAAGATGCAGGTAGGGATGCAGAGCAGGGATGCTGTTGTGTAGCCAAGGATGTGACTGTCCAGACAGGGATGGGGTCACTGGCCCAGCGATGCAGAGCAGTGGGGCAGGGATGTGATTGCCTGGGCAGGAATGAAGGGAGGCTGGGACAGGGATGAGAGCAACCAGGACAGGGACGAGAGCAACCAGGACAGGGATAAGAGCAACCAGGGCAAGGATGTGGCTGCCTGGGTAGGGATTCAGTTGCCCAGGCAGGGATGCAGGGTAGGGATGCAGCTCCTGGCACAGGGATGAAAAGCATCCTGGTGCATGGGCAGGAATGCAGGGCGGCAGGAATGCAGGGATGAGAGCAGACAGAGCAAGGATGAGAGTGGCTGGTCCAAGACCTCTCTTTTTTCAGCCCCTCACACACCTGCAGCACACCCAGCAAGGAGCAGATGAGGGAAATGCAGATGGGAAGAGCTGGCAGGAGCCAGTACAAGTTCCTGCAGCTCCTGGTTTTCAGCTCATTTAAAGTCTATTCATAGAAAGAGAGAGAGATGGGTAAATAACTCTATTCCAAAGCACTCTCCACCTCAAGAGATTTGCTGTCGAAGAAGGAAATGCTGAGGTTCAGAGAGAAAAAAAGTCTGCTTAAAAGTTGAACAAGTGAAAAGACATCATTAACCACATAAACACTTTTTTTTCCTGAGCAAGTCAAATATTTGTTCCCAACTTGGGCTTCTAAAAAAAAAAGTTGGGGAAGCTGTTCATAATTTTTTTATTAAATTCTACTATACAAGGCACATGCCATGCATGTTTTTCCTTTTGGAAAAACATGAAGCTGAGGATCCAGCAGAGCTCATCAGCAATCCAACACCCATGTGTGCAACACCAGGATAACAAACTCAGGCAGGGATGTGGGGGGAGAAGTGGGGAATGAGCATTTGGAAGAAGATGATTCTGTAGTGAATTTAAAAGGAGTTATCAGCTGCTCCTGGGTAAATCAGCTCGGCTAAGATAAGAACCAGAACAAATACTTATTCTAAATTTACACTGACCTAAACCTGAATGCTTCAGGGTTGAATAATTTTGGTGAACTATATATTTTTGTGAAATCATTTCCTGGGTTTCTGCATGGGTTGAAAGAGATTTAGTTGGGAAGGATAAATCCTGGCTACTCATATACTGTTGTCAAAAGGATGGGATGGAGACAGATACAAACACTGATAGATGGCAATAAAAAAGATCTTTATAGTGGTTCAGTTTGTGCTGTTTCACTGTGGCAAAACTAGACCAAGATTTCTCCAAGCTATTTTTTAATATCTCCTTGTTTAAAGGGCTCATCCAGCAAAAAAAGGGTCCCAAATTTTCAGAAAGCCCTTCATGACTGCCCATACACAGACAGGCCTCCCATATCATCATCTCTTAGAAGAAGTCTCAATTTAACTCCTCGAGATCACCCAGGAAGGTGACCCTGGGGTCACCCAGGAAGGGTCACTCAGGAAATTAATCATTAGAGTTTTCTACCACACAGGCTAATTTGGAGACACATAAAAACAGCTGCCTGCCCTGCCCAAAAAGGGAATCAGACCTACTGCCTGCACATCTGGCTAGGTGGGTCCACATCTGCGTGTGCAGCGGCAGGCACTGCCCTGCAGCAGGTGTGGAGCCAAGGCTGGAGGCTGCATCCAAAGGAAAGCACCTTTCCCATCACCCCAGGACAGCTGTGCTGCTGCAGCAGGACCTCCTGCCTGCAAGGACCCAGTGCTGGCCCCATCCTGGTTGTCACAGACACAAAACTGTAACGTGGCAGAAGGCACAGAAACATCCAGCCCTCAGTTCCTGTCCCACCTGCGCTGCTGGTTTCCCTTCAAGCCCACGTAGGCAAGACCCTTTTTCACCAGGAAATGTTCACACAGGAATTTTTCCCTGCTCTATCTCCCCCTCCATCCCCAGAGGAAAAAGAGCACAGGCACGGTGTGACAGGAACAAGCAGAAGCCAAGTTTACATAAACAGTGGAGAGCAGGACGTAAAGGTTATTTGTGCCTGCGGGCTGCTTGGGGAACCTGTGAAATACCGAGGGCTGGCACTAGACAGAAAATTCCTGTAAAGCTAAAGACTGCAGCTTTTTGAAGTCCCTGAGCAGTGCAGGGATGGATGAAAGCAAATAGGAGCAGCTAGAGCAGGTGGCTCAATGCTACTGAGCACCTCCCATCCCTTCCCTGTGCTGGACAACAGCCTGATCCCAACCTCAGCTCAGGAAACATCCACTCACCTGGCTAAGAGCTCCTGTCCCAGAACAGGAGTGGGAAAAGACAGGAAAATTTACATCGATGTTATACTCCACACTTAAAGCTCTTCATGAGGACTAATTTGAACTCTGGGAGAGTTATTAACATTTTATGGTTAAGGAAAACAGAGCCATGGAAATCAGGCACCTTATCCAAAGCCCCAGCAGAGCAAATAGCAGATCCAGGATTGGAGTGGACAGAGCAGCCAAGATCTCCTCCTCCTTCCCCACAGCAGGAAAGTGGCTGGTCCAAACTGCATGAAGCAAAAATCACCCAGGAACGGGCAAACCTTGCAAAGTTGTGCAGGGTCTGGCTTGTGGGACAGGAGAACAAGTGGAAATCAGGGGATAATGATCCATGAGGAGCACGTTCAACTCTCAGTTCCAACAGGATCTCCTCAGGGTCACCTTAAACCTGTCTCCTTCATCCCTGTGAACCGGGAGTGGGGACAAACCTCTCCCTTTGGCTGATTTTCCTTATTCTCTGCTCTCTTACAGGCAGAAACTCTATCTTATCACTTGCTCATGAACGACCCAGATTAATCAGACAATTCTGGAAGCTCACAGACTATACCACAGCAAAGAGCCAAAAATACTGCAGGTTTTTTTTTTTTTACATTTTTAACACACTTTCAGATTTCAGGGAGGAACCAACGATGTTTCTTTCCTACGTCTTGCTCAAGGGAAGGCAACTGAGAGGGAAGCAGCGAGTTACAAGTGGGCTCACAAAGCACCAGTGTTTGCATGTGTATAAATATATCTCTCCCGGTGTGTACACACCCACACGGACTTGGGATGAGCAGGGTGGAGGTGGAGCATGTAAACTTGGGCAGAGATAAAAATCAAATAAAACCCCACCAAAATTAACAAGGGGAGAAAGCCTTTTACACCAACAAAGAAAGTCATTTTGCAGCCACCGATTTTTCCCCCTTCTTTTTTTTTTCAGTTTTTTTTTTTTTTCTCTAAAGCCGGCATTGTGCAGAGCACTGTTCCTTTGCAAGATTTCAGATGTTGCTGTGTTCAAATGAATCCCATTTTGTCACAATCAATGACTTTCCCCGCTCGTTATTACCTGCAGCCCTCCGGAGCCGGCGGAGCCGCTGGCAGAGCTCCAGGCTCCGGGCGGGGAGGCAGAGGAGCCCGCACCTCTCCAAAACGAAGGTAAACGGGAAAATGTCACCTACACCTGGGTAACTTTTAATTTTCTTTCTTTTTTTTTTTTTTTTTTTCCGTACTGTTAAATTACCTCCAGCTTATTTGTCTGGCTAGAGGTTAATGAAACATTAATGATGTTAATGAGCCTTTCATGCTGCAAGTTTTTTCAAGAAAGAGATAGAATGGCTGTTTTCCTTCCCTCTTAATCTTTTCCATCATTCGGGAGTTGCAGGGCCAAAGCAATTAGTGACTCAGGCAGCTCTGTCTCCCCTCCCGGTCACAGCCCAGTGGGGCAAAGAGAAGAAACCCATTAAACCCCCTTGACACGTCCACAGGTGAGGAGCTCACGGGCTGGTGCAGCCACGCTGCTTTAGCCAGAAGGCAAAACGCCATTCAGGGGGAAAAAGGGGGAATTAACAATCTGGAGCTGTCGGGAGTGCTGAAGTGTCGCCATTAGCTGTGCGCTGTTTGTTAGAGAAGGTGACAAGTGATTTTCCAAAGGTTCGAGGAGGTTTGGGTAGGGCTCCACAGCCAAGGGGTGGCTTGTCAGCTTCCCCCATCAAACCCCATGTGGGTTTTCATCCCGCTGAGCTCCGATTGCTGGTGCATGGCATCCCTCTGGATCACGGCCAGCCAAAAATCAACCCTTCCCTCCCAGCTCATTTGGTTTAAATACAAGAAGTGTGTGAAGGGGGAAGGTACAACAAGAGAAAAACTAAAAAATGCAGAGGAATGGCTGCTCTCCACCCTGCCCATCCCCACCCTGCTGCCTCAGACACCGGGCAGGATTTCTTTACCATTCCTTAATCCCCTTAACACAGCCACAGAGTGAAAAAACTCACTGGTCTCAGCCCATTTTACAGGTGGCTCGTCCCACACGGAGCAAGGAGAGGAGCTGGGGTCCCTTCAGTGCTGAGCCCCGCGGTCCCTGGGGCAGCACCGGGAGGTGCCGCTGCCTCCGCCGCCCGTGATGGATGCGCCGGTGCCAAAGGGCACACAACTAAATTACGAGCTGGCACTTACAAGGAGTGAGGGCTCTGGCTTGTGCTTCCATTAGAGGGTATCTATCTGCATTTAAAGCTGTGGCGCTCTGATAAGGAGAAGGGAGGAAGCCAGAGAGACCTCAAAAAATTGCCTGGACGAACTCCGAGATAAGACTTTTCAGACAGACAAAAAAGCCTGTCCTGATTTATAGAGCTTCGTCCGTCCTTGACAGTACCTCTGGAGCTCCTGATCTCGGCTGTAAAAAAGAAAGTTCCATCAGAAATGTGTGTTCTGCCCCCAAACTATTTATCCAGACAACCTGTCAACCTACCACAGCCAGATCCTCTCTTGACACGGACAAGGCAGCAACACAATCGGCCACCTTTTATTTTTACCCTCTCCTCTCCCCTGTTCCTGCTAATCACAGATGCTTTGTCCGCTCAATAATAAAGATCCCGGGCGCCTCAGTTTCCATTTTTTTGTTATCATGCCTTTCACCCGGCATGTTTATTTATGACTGCTACAAAGCACTTCCACGGGAAAATGCCATTAGGCTGGAATGATGCTCCCTTGACATTGAGATCAGAATCGGCACAGGAGCCATGCAACAACTCATCTTTATGTTTGCTTGTCTTAATTCCTTTTCTTTTATTGTTTTTGTTATTGCTATTATTATTGTTATTATTATTATTTCCAGTGCCAGGGCTGCCAGGGAGGGAGAGGCAGAGGGGCATGTGCAGCACAGAGAGGAAGCAGCTCTGCCTGAGGGCACAGATGGCATGGGATGGCTTGGATAATCCTGCTCTCTTCCAGGGCAGCTGCTGGCACATGGTCTGGACAAGCCCATTAAGAGAACAGGACCCAATCTGACAAGGGCACAGGGATGGATTTACCCTGACTCATGGCTCTCCTGCATACCAGGGCGGGAGCTCTCCTAGCAGAGACAGAAATCCAGGGAAAGATGGATTTTGGGGAGCTGAGGTGCACTGCTGGCTCCCGGTTGAGGGGAGGGCATCATGTGGTAGCCAGGGGTCTCCAAACCCTCGTGGTCAGACTGCTGATGGGGTCACCGGGGTGCTCTGCTTACAGAGCCTGGCTTGTCAGCGGAAAAGAGGAGCAGGCACACAGAGATGGTGACTTTAACACTCTCTCCAGAGCCCCTATAACCCACCCAGCCCTGCTCTACTCTTTTCCCCTGGAAACTCCTGGCAGAGTTCACCATCACCACAGGACAGCTCTCCAAAGCTGTGCAAACACCTCTGAGATCTTCTCAGTCTGCTCAGCAGATGAAAATGGGGGAAAACAGCCCTGCTGCACAGGAGTCAGCTGTCCCCTTTGTTTCCCAGCCCTCAGCCACGCTAGAAGGTGGCCCTGGGTCAGGGGACACGCTCCCTTTCCAGCGTTAACCCCCAAAGGATGGTGTGCCCTGCCTGCCACGCTCCCACGAGGCGCTGGGACAGACAAAGGGAGGGTTCTGTGGGATCTGGCACCACTTCCAGCCGCCAGCCACAGCGTGTCCTTCCCCGGCACCGGCTCCCTAATTAGTTCTATTGGTTTCAACAGTTCGGCGGGCTCGGGGAATGTAATATTTAACACCCTAGAGGGAAGCCTTTCACACCGATGCCTCTTTCATCATCTCTGCCCATCTGGTGCTCACTTCAAGCTCGCAAAGCACTGCCTGCTTGGGAGACAATGAACTCATGTGGCTCCCTGTCTCCTCCCGACTGGCTGGACCCTCCAGGAAAGGCATGTGGGAGCAGCCCTCCCCAGGGCAGCAAGCCTTGACACCCATGGTGCGAGTCGTGTTCACTCAGAAAAAGATTATTAGTGCCTGTTTCTACCACTCTCATCAGGATGCTGATTCCAAGGGAGCAATTTGTCCCTTCATGGCTTACTCCACAAGAGGAAATGCACAACACATCCGTGGGGATGGGGAGAGGGGCAAACAGACTTCTTGTGCTCCCTCTTTCTCAGCAGTGACAGCCTCACCATCACCACCCTGCCCAGATTAATCAAGGATGGATAATTGGGTAAAGACCATTAGCAGGGCAAGGTTGGGTGGTGCAACTCCACAGCAGCAACAGGCAGTGGGTGCTGTCCGTGTGACACGGTGACACCCAGGAGTGGCATGTCAGGACCTCACTGCAGTGGGCAATGCCACGTGGCCATGGACACTGCACCATTACAGACTCTCTAACAACCAGACTGAGCATAAATGGGAATTGAGCCCATAAAACCATTTGCTTTCTGCAGCCACAGCAGCACGGCTGACGTTTGGAGACACCGCTGTGTCTGGAAATTATTAGATTCCTTCCAGTGACTGACACCTGCTAATAACCTGGAAGATGGGTAGAACATACTCACATTGTCATCTCCAGCTATCTACAACTTCATTTTCCATCATCTTTGTCACTCAAGGACAGCAGCAAAGGATATTATTGCCATTGGTATTGTTATTGTTATTATTTAAACCATCCAGCAACAAATCCACAGGTTTTGGGCTGGGTTGGGCAGACCAGCAGATTCTCCTTCAGACCAGAGGGAAAATTATGGGGAGCATTATGTATAATGTATTTTTCTATTAAATTAAAATAAGCTTCTCTTGACAAAGTTTGATGTGTTAAGCAGCAGTGGGAAGGACAGAGGGTTTAACCTCACGGCCAGGGAAGGTGGATGGATGGATGGATGGATGGATGGATGGATGGATGGATGGATGGATGCTCAATCCTAGGGAAATAAAACCACGTTCTCTCTACACCGTGCTGAACTGTATTTCAGGGCCTCCTGCCTCTTCACATAAACCCTATTAGTCACTCATCAGTGCTAAAAAATAATAAAAAATATGCCAGTGCACAAGAGTGCCAAGGGCAGTGAAGTTAAAGGACATTATAACTCTTTAATTACATCAGTCTTGGACAGAAAAGAGCTGTCATTCCCTCCTCCTTCCCTCTGGGGAACACTCGGTATCTACCTTGGCCAGAACCCCCTCAGGAAAGTTGTCACAACATATGTCCTCCCTGTGATTCGTGCCAGGGATGGGTTTAGTCCTGTATTAATATTCCCTACCCACTATTTACTCTGCTGCATTCCCACACAGATGCACACAAACAAATGCCTTTCATCTCCTGCCTTCATAGGAGGGGAAAAACCTCAGTGAAGCTTTCAAGATAAAGCTCTTGTCTGCAAGTCACTGGGTTTAGCCAGGAGGGAGGATTTTCTTCTGAGAACACCTTAAGGGGGGTTTAAAAACACGATTGCAAGGAAACAACCCCTTGAGGAGCTGAGGACCCTGCCCTGAGGACACCAAACACAGTCAGTCATCACCCCCCACCTTCCCACCACAAGCAGCCCATCGTGTGCTGCTCTGCCATGCCAAGAGCTATCAGCTATCAAAGAGCACCCAGAGCGCTCTGAGAGTTTCTTCAAATAAGAATGTTTTTAAATATCTTTCTCCCTGACAAAAATGCTCTTTGTAGACATGAAAACGACTGTCACGAACCCATCGCCCACCTCCTAAAAGATCCCATTACATTTCTGCACTGAACTTCTTTTTCATCCCTGAAGTTATTGGAACAGTGACGGCAACAGCCAATAGTGCTTTCGATTAAAAATGTATCACAGCGTTTTGTGATTTAAAAGCAAACAAACAAGAAAGGCGCCATGAAATGTTAATGCGCACGTGAGCGGGTTTGATTCCTGTTTGCTGTTTGTTTGTCAAACATTTTCAACTATCAATTAATTATCAAAAGTGGGCCAGAAAGTGGAGCCTGATCCGCAGGGCCCATGACACCAATCAGGAGGCTCCAGAGGCACCACTGCTCCCGTGAGGATGCACAATTCCGGCTGAGGAGCACGGCTGCAGGATGATTCCAGGAAGGCGAGCGGTGACTGATCATCCTTTCACCCCTTTAACTGACACAAGAGACGGATGGGGCTGCAGCCCATCAGCAGCTCCCTGGTCACCTTGGAGCCATGGCCATCGCTCTGTGTTGTCAGAGCCACATCACGAAGCCCAGGACATCTTTTGTGGTGATCTCTGATGCTGAAGGACATGTCACGAGGGATGGGAAAGGACTGGCAGGTGTCTTGGTCAGCCCCACATGCTCCCCTCCTGCTGCATGTTTAAAAGCCCTTGCAACACCAAAAGAGAGCAGGAAAAAGGAAAAAAAAAAAAAAAAAGTAAAATAAAAAAAAAAAAAGATACCATTGGAGCCGAGACAGGTAAATAAGGAGAGTCAGGAGGCAATGGCTCAAGGGACCCATTAACAAGATTCCTCCCACACAACATCCAGGAGCCCAGGCCATCAATAAAACCTTCTTCCTCCCCAGCCAGCCTTGCGTGGCTCTGAACTTTCCAGCTACAGGCTGCAGATTGGATTCTTCCGTCATCACCACAAAACCAGATGAATTGTCCACGGCTCAGGGACCTGTGAGAAGGCAGGACCCTCTAGGCAAGAAGGCAGCACACCTCACAAAACCAGTGCTGCCTTTCAGCAGGGCTGGCCCTGTGCTGCCAGGGTGGGTGTCTGGTCCCACACACTGCAGCAAACTCCTCTCCATGGTTTTCATACTCAAATATGTGGGGTGGAGATTCCCTGCCCTCTTGCAACCCAACAGCTCAGCGTGGTGATCTCTGCCACAGAACATCTCAGGGTGACACCTGCATGTCCTATTGCCTTATCCCTCTCCTGTCAGGATGTGCAAGGAACCCTCTCATCCCAAATTTCTCAGGAATAACTACAGCCCTTGCTCTGCTTTTTGCTGCAGGAGCCCGAAAGGCAACTGGCAAAAGCCATTTCATTGCTGGCTTTTCCACTTCAGCAGCAGGAAAATACTCCTGCACGGGCTGGGAAGGGCACACAACCCATCCTGGTCATGGATAATGTGTCTCCTGCTGTAAGATCTGTCCCAGGAGGTGCTGGGAAGCATCACCCAGCTCCCACCCCTCTATGGCAGTGGGACACCCTGGCTGAGTCAAAGTTAGTGCCATTGAGGCCTTAAGCAGGACACTCACCCTCTCTTCCCACAGCCCTGGGGGTGAAGCAGAGACTCCAGCATTGTGGAAAGCTCCATCCCAGGCACAAATAAAGTCTTTGAGAAGCAGCAAGAAGCTGAAGCAGATAGAGCCTGGACTCTGCAACAACAGCATTTCTTCCTGTTTTGTTTTGCTTTGCATTCTCATTGCCAGGTTCATTATCTGGGCCCTTATTCCTGCACACGCTTCCCATTTTTCTCCCTCCTATCTCCCTGCGTCCAACGCAGCAGCCTGTATTAGTTTATGTTAACAAGCTGTGGCAGCAGTAATCCTGGCCTCTCCAGCTCCACCGCCTGTTCTGCTGACCAGGCACATTGTTTGCCTCCACTGCCTGGTCCCCTGAGCCTTTCTCCACCTCGAATCCCAGCCTCCTGCAGGAATTACGCTGGGATATATCCCGTGCCAAACACTGTGACCATGCTGTCACCGGAATGCAAGCTGGAAAACATTTTGCTGCCCTGCCGCCACCTCTGCAGAGCACCAAAAGGACAGAAAAGCTTTTTTTCTCCTCAAAATAGAGGCTTTTCTTCTGTGCTGCAGAAACAAGCATCACCCCATGGCCCCAGCGTGCCGGGGGCTCCCGTGTGCCGGGCAGTCCCTCCTCCCGCTGGCCACGGGGCAGGAGGCCGGGCTGCCCTCTCTGTCCCACCCCACCCCTGCGATGTGACAGCCCGCATTTGTCTCTTCAGCTTTGACTTCCTCCTCGGCCCAGGTTGACAGCCAACAACACTTGGAAAAAGAAGAGAAGAGGAGAAAAAAGCTAAAGGGCAGCTGCTGTGGCGGAGGGAGTGAGGAACAAAGAGAGATTTCAATCACTGCTCTGCTCCAAGGGCATGAGAGCACGGTTGAGTGTCCAGGATGGAAAGGGAGGGTGAAAAGCCTCGCTGGGTGCCCGGGCACCTCTCTGTTAAGCACATCAAAGCCCGTTCTCCCACACAAGCTCAACCAGCCAGCATGGGTGCTGGACCCTCTTCACCCACGTGGCTCCCCAAGCATGAGCAATCCACCAGCCCGAGGTGCTAAAATAAAGCTCTGTGCACTGAATCTCGTGCCACTGCACCAAGACACTGCTCAGAGCCCCGCTGGGCTAATGGTGGGACTGGTTTCAGTGGAAGTGTTTAACGAGTGCCATGTGTGCTGCTGATTAACAGTGTGGCTCTCCAAGGCGAAAGAAGAAAAGAAATTCAGTGTAAGACTGCAAACAATTACTCCTTTTAGATAATCACTGTTTTACAGTCCAGACACATGCATAAATATTGCATAATACTGGGGCTCAGCACGTAATTGTCAGATATTATTCAAACCGAGTCGCTGCTTTATTGGCAAGAGCTGTGAGCTTGTCACATCTCAGGGTCAGCAGCTGGATGGCTGAAGGATTTTCAAGGGAAGCTCAGGTAATGTGAGCAGCAGATCAGCCATTCCCTAAACTGCTCAGCACCGACCTCTGCAAAGTGATCCCGCATTCAGGAGCGCATGCGTTTGTGCGTGAGGAACAGAGGGACGCGAGGCAGAGGGAACAAGAAGCTCCCAGCCAGGTCTCCAGGGCAGGATTTGGGATCAAAGCCCTCACAGTGCAGCCACCAGGTGGTTTTCAGGGGCACCAACACCCCCAGGAGCCGCAGAGCCTGCCTGCCCACAGCCACACACCTGCCCGTCCTGGGGAAACGCCGCTTCCAGAGCCCCGCTCACGCTGCTGGGGCTGAGCTCCTGCCACTTTGGACAGGTCTCCTTCCCCTCCTGAGCCGAAGCTGTTTTGTTTGCAAACCATCTGCTCGGCGCCCCGCCGCGCCGGCAGCAGCGAGGGGGCCCAGATGGACGGGCTCTTTGAAAATTCTTTAAAACGGAGCACCCAAGCACGACGGCTCCATATGCCGAAGGGCCGGCCGGCCCCGAGAGCTGTGGCACGAC
Source organism: Lonchura striata (assembly GCF_050655825.1). NCBI lineage: Eukaryota > Metazoa > Chordata > Aves > Passeriformes > Estrildidae > Lonchura > Lonchura striata. The sequence continues at coordinate 3,601,338 of NC_140726.1, forward strand.
CCTCCCTCCTCCCTCCCTGCTTGGCTTGGCCCTGCCCAGACCCCAGTGTGCTCGCTCACCTGCTGAAAGCTTGCAAGCCTTTCCAGAGCCCACCTTGGCTCTGCCCAAGGCAAAGTGGCCATCAGGAATTTGCAGCCTCCAGCCTGCACCCTTTGCACATCAGGTCCTGCCTCCCGTGGGTTGAAGGATCAGGTACTGCACTCCCTCAAGCTTCCCAAGGCAGATTATGGGGTAAGGAGAGGCAGGTGGAGAAGATGAGGCTGATTCTTTGGAGAGTTATTTCTTGGCCTCGGTTCACTCCCAGTTTAAATGAGACACTTCTATGATTACTCTGCACAATAACCAGGGCTGGATTTGGCTCAGAGCAGCTCACGGACAAGCTCAGTGGCACAGGAGAAAGCCAGCTGCTTATGGGCAATAAACCCCTGCCTGGAAGCACAGCTTCCCTTCCCTATGAAAGCTCTGCTTCACCTCCAAATACTCAGACAAACTTTCTCATTAGAAGGAGAAAGCAGACAGAGATTCCTGCACTGTCACAGGAACTGGGGCTTTAAGGAAAAAAAAGCACCTTGCAAAACCCACTCCACAATCAGATGAATTTTGATCCAAGCTGCAGTGAAGGACAGCTCTGTGGGATTTCAGATAAATAAAGGCACAAAGGCCAGTGAGATTGCACTGACATCTTTCAGGCTATGCTTTCCTGCCCCTGTGCCTTGAATAGCAAATCCTCCCTCTTGCCAGCAGCCCTGAACCCCAAAGCTCTGGTGAGTGGGGTGGCAAGGACAGATTCCCCTAACAGAAGCTCACCAAAGCCTCTGCTCTTTATAGATTTGGGATGCCAGAGCATGGGAAACCCTTCCTGAGTAATTTGCATTACCAAAGACCCCGCTGTGGTCCCAGGACACTGCTCTCAGCTTTCTGAGGAGGCAGGAATTGAAATCCCAAATAATGGGGTTTCAGTGACCTGACTGCCCAGCTCCTGGGCTGCAGCATCACCCCAGATTTTATTCTCCATACAGATCTGCTGAGAATGTCAATAAGGAAAGAGATTACATTGTCTTCCCGAGAGAGAGAGTGCAGAAAAATCAGTCAGAGCAAAGAAAAGCTGCTTTAGAGTATGAGCTAAGCAGGGTCTGCAGGAGCACGCTGCTTCCCCAGGGATCACTGAGCTGGAGGCCAGCATGGAATGAGTGAGAGGTCTGGGGGGTTCAGGGTGTCCTTCCTCTGCCTGGCTGGTCTGGAATGAGCCAGAGATGGAGCAGGAAGTGACGGAGAGAGGAACTCCCCTGCCAGCACCTCCTATGCTGCTCTTCTCAAGACATCAACCTTACCTCTCATCATTTTGTGGTAGATGAGTGCCTTTTTTAATAAAAATCACACCCACTGCCTCCAAAAACATCTGATCCGGGGCCCACAGTTCAGCAAAGTAACTGTGAATGCTGATAACTTCATCATCGAACAAGACTCATTCGAAATGCTTCTCTTGTGCTAACGATGCGCTGGAGACACGCGGAGCTGAGGCGGGACAAGGCTCCCGCCGGCTGCTAATGAAGGACCATAAATAGTGCACCAAATCAGCCCCGAGTTCCTCTCTGCAGCCCTTGATCAAGCAGGGCCCCTCCAAATAATGAAACTCTCGCTCTTTTATATCCATGCAAATCACAGGCGCCGCTGGAAATCGCCTGCATTAGCGACTTATCTGGTGGGCCAACAAGGAAAAAAAAGTACCCCATTATCTTGTCCACTTAAGTATTAGAGCAGCTCAAAGTGTTTTCATCCACCTCCTGCGAGCCTCGTGGCTTCCAGCTCTGTTCACAAGGACCATATTTGCCACCATCCCTGCTCGCTGCTCTGCTGGACAGACAGATGCCAGCCCCATCCCAGAGTGACCAGCTCACAAGCCTTTAGGGATAACCACCACCCCATCCCTGCTGCTCCCCTGGAGAGCTCTGAGCATCATAAACCCACATTTGCACCCAAAGGCAGAGGGGTCTGGCTGTCCATGATTCTTTAAGGCTCACCAGTGAAGGATCACATTATCCAGCTGGAATTCCACAGGGGAATTCAGGTACGCAGACTGTAATTAACCGAGCTGGCACGCTGCTGCATCTGACAGATGTAGAAATGCACCTTGAAAGGAGGGAGAGGAGGATGGAGGGAAGAGCAGGAGAGCAGTGTTGCCTACCCAGGGTCCCTCCCCATGTGCTCAGGGGGGATTTGGGGAGATGCAGTGGCTGCAAAGGAGCAGTTTAATGTGAGGCAATGCTTTCCTCCTCTTAGCTGATGGGCAGGAGCAAAATCTGCATGAAATGCAGGCAGAGAGTCTCAAAAGCACTGATAGCGAGCTGGAGCTGGGGTTAGGTTGTCCAGCACCCTTGGGCAGAGACGGCTGACACTTGGAGTGGGAAAGGGGAAACTCAAGTTACTCAGTTTAGGAGGCTCAAGCCACAGCTCTGCTGTCAGGCACGTCACACTGGGCCTTCAGAAAGCAACCAGAAAGCAGGATTTGTCTGCCTGACCCCGAGCCAAGCAGCAGTAATCTCCACCCAGCCCAGATAACTCCCATGTCAGCCTCACTCCACAAACCACTTAGGAGAAATTTGCCCAAGCAAATGCCCACGAGCAAATGTCCTGGATTTGTTCTGGTCTGGCCTGGCTCACACCAGCACCTACACCTCCAAATCCTGCAGAGATGAGCTTCCCCATCCCACCATACCCAAGGCAAGACCTTCAAACTGGAGCTTAGACAACATTGCCTGGGCATGGCAAGGGCAGAAGAGCAACTGGGCCTCCCGTCCCGCCCCACACCACCCTGACCTCCATCAGTGGCTTTCTCGCTTTCTTTTTTTGCTTTTTTGGATAATTTGACTTTTCCCTGCTCTGCCCTGCAATCAGAATGGCAGTGAATTACAGCAAGGGTGGCTCTGCTCTTTTCAGATGTCAGAGCCTGCAATAATTGTGGCACCCACTTGCACTGATGTCAGTGGGGGAAGCCTTTGTGTGGCAGGGAGCTCGCCCTGCCAGCGCTGAGCCCAGGACAGCCTCTGCTCCTCTCTGTGGAGCCTTGCTCCTCCCTTCCTGCCGGGAATGTGGGCAGCACACCACCAAGCAAATCTCCCTGTCAGAGCTCTCATGGTCCCCAGCTCCATCCTGCTCCAGGAGCCCATCCAAAACCCCCCTGTCCCACCACCTGCAGAGCTTCTCCAGACCCTCCACGATTGTTTCTCTGGCAGACACTCCCAAAATCCCCCCAGGTGACTTCAGCACACACTTCTTGCCCTCTCCTCCCAGACCCTCAGCTCAGCATTTCAAGAATGTGAAGGTTTTCCTCTGCAGGGATGTCCCAGGAGAGGGGAAAAAAGCCATCAGGAGAGCAGAAATTATCCCAGCTGCAGGAAATTTGCTCTCCAGGTGGGAGCTTTGCCCATCTGCAGCAGGAATGGGACCAAGCAGAGGACCAGGGTGGGAAGAAGGGGTCTGAGGCAAGATGGCCCAAAAGTTCCCCAGGAGGTCACCTCCCTGCTGCCACCCCCAGCTTCAAGCAGAGTGACATGGGGAGCAGGAGGAGGATGAAAAGTCCTATTAGCATCCTTTGCCTCTTCTTGCACATAAGAAGAATGCAACCCCTGGCTCCAGCTGGAAAGGTGGATGGGGAGAAGCAGTGGGAATCTCCCAGGTCAGGCAGAGTTTCCAGGCTCCCAAGTGTCACATTTGCTGTCACACTGCCTGCCCCTCCCCTGGCTCCTGCAGATCTCCCTTCCCCTTGGCAAATGGGCAGCTGGTTCTGAGGAGCAGTGTAGTTCAAAAAAAAAATAAAAAACCAAAACAAGTCAAAACCCACAACGTCAAAAACAAACATTGCAAAAGACAGAACACATCAAATATTAAAGGAATCAAACTCCTCCTGTCAGCAAGGAGGACACAGAAACTGTTCCCAGATGTGGCAGGGCTGTCACCTTCTCTGATCAGCTTGGCTTCAAACAGCTTGTCACAGGGATGTTTGTGCTTTCGGGGTCCCTAACCCCAGTGTCTCTCCCACCCTCAGCTCCCGAGGAGGGCTGGATCCTTCCCTGGTGTAAATCCACATGGTGGATGTCCTGGTGTAAATCCACGCTGCTGAGAGCTCTCCTGACAGCTCAGGCAGGCTCAGGGCTGGTTTCACTGGCAGCAGCAAGTGCTGGTCACCAACGTGGGGACAGATCTGTGGAGGGGACAACCCCAGAAACACCTGGCTTGGCCAAGACAGCCCACGGTGAGGGTAGAGCAACCTCCAGCAGTGTCTCCATCCCAAGCCTGCCCAGCCTGCATGGCCTCAGGCACAGCAGCAGCCCCGAGGCTGGATCCTGCTCTCCCTGGCACACAGGGAGTGAGAGCACAGCCCTGGGCTCTCCCTCCTTCCCACGCGGTCCCTGGCACCTCGTGCCACAGCTGCAGTGTCCTTGATAAGAGGTGGCACACCCCAGCCATAAACCAGCCTTGTTCTGCAGGGGATTGACAAATGAGGAGTCTGGGACTGCTCCCAGTAGCTGCACCATTGTTCCAAGCACCCAATCTCACCTTCCCAGGGCAAATACTGAATATCCCTGTCCCAGTCCCACAAAGGACAAAGCCGTGCAGGCACACTGCTCCCAGCTCCCAGGGATGCTAACTCTGGCCTGGGGTGATTTCCAGTACCACAATTCCATTCCCACTCTGGATTTGACACATCATTGCCTGAGTTTCGACCTCAGAATCTGGGCTTTCTGAGCCTATGCATTTCATCTCTGCTGCTGGGTAATGCCAGGAATATTAAAAAAACCACAACCCACAACAGGCTTTGGGAGGTGGCCGTGTGCCAGGTTCATCTGTTCCCAAACTCCTCAAAGTTTTGTGAAATCCCTCCCTCTCCCTGCAGCACACAATCTGCCTCCCCTCCTCCCTGGACCCCATCAAAGGCTCCTCTGACCTTCTCCCTGCACAGCTGCTGCCTCCATGGCACAAAGCTGCCCTGCAGAAAAAAGTGGGATTGGAGGGAGCTCCTGTGGCAGTGCCCAGGCTGAGCCTCACCTCACCCTCCTGTGGTTCTGCCCATGCCACAGCCTTCTATTGCAGCAGCAAATTGTTAACGGCCTGGCTGTATGGAGCAGGAATGAGATTGGCTTTGCCATGGAAAAGCAGCTTTGCAGCCTTCCCCCCAGGTCCCGTTTCTCCAGGTTTCTCCATTTAGCAGCTACACAAGAGACACAGAGGGAACCACAGCCCGGGGGCTCCTTACAGCGCTAATTTAGGCCCATGAAATATTCAATAACCCCCAAAATAACCCCACAGAAGATCTGATGGACTCTGTGGGACTCCCTGGCAAGGGGATCAAGCAGGGATCTCATCAGCCCACGGATGCAGCACCAGGATGGGGTGAGATGTGCTGACAAGGAGAATCAGCTTTTCCCTGCCCTAGCACTGGAGATCACCCAGCCCCAAACCAAGTGCTCTGTCAAGGTCAAACAAGCAATTTTTGGAGTGTTCAATGCACTCAAATCCCAAAAGATCTTTTTTGAGGAGATACCAAATCCAAGTATCTTCTCTTGGAGGTTCTGCCCACAGAACCAGCCCGGGACCCCTCCCTCCAAACACCTTAATTTAACTTTTTCCAGAGCACAAAGCAAGTTGCTCTCTAATCAAGGGAGCTCTAATGTGGTAATGCCAGTAAATTGTAATTAATTTTTCCCCTAATTGATGCGTGGGAATATCCGGGACCCTCATTCTCCTGCCTTCAATTCCCTTATAAATATGATTTGACAGGTTAATTTGAAAGTAAAAGTTTGGTTCTTTCCAGCAATCCAAGCAGAAGCCCCAGAACAGAGCTGGCTGCCTTGCTATGTGAGGCGGAATGAAAAAGGTTGAAGTCAGGTTACAGTCGTCATCATCATCATCATTTTAATTTCACTAATTTAATTTCTGCCCCCCACCCCCACCCCCCCACTTCTCGGAAGATAATAAAAGCTTCATTTCACAGTCCAGAAAATTTGGCAGCAAAAGGTGACAGACAGCCAAGGAAAGATGGGGAAGATGCGTAAGAAGGGTGACAATTCCTTCAAAGTAAAAAGATGGTGCTCAGCAGCCCGGGGAAGGGCACAGGAGGGCACACAGGACACCGAGGCATTAAAAACCAGCTTTTCCAAGGTGGCAAAGGGAAATCAGGCAACACTAATGATGCAGCTTGGTGCCGGAGGGTGCAAAACTGCCTGTGCCTGCAGGAAAACACACCTGCAGCTCCCCTCCCTGCTGGCTGCAGGAGAGCCAGGTCACCTTCCCCGAGCTTTAATGAGTCTGGAGGTGCTGCCTGGCCCCCATGAAGCTTTTTTGGCTTGAAACTCATCAAGTCCAAGGCTGTTTATTCCTGTTGGCCTCCCCAGGACAGGACGTGGCACTGCTCCCACCCAGAGCCCATGGGCCCTTCCACACAAATCCCAACCGCTCCCGAGTCCACGGGGAAACAGCTCTAGCATAAACGGTTTTAAAATCTATCTTGACTTGTTCCTAATTAGAAAGGAAGCATCAAACCCAACCCTTTTAATAAGAAGAAGCATCCTGGGTTGATATATTTAACCTTTGCTAATGAGAAGTTGCATTGAAACATCCCCTTTCCCGTTTCTTCCAGGAGCTCCAGCGCTGTTCCCTATCTGCCAGCCCTTTCCCTGTCATCTCCATGGGCTCCAGCCTGCAGGTCTGGCATCAAATCAGTCTGGAAATGCCATCTGCATCCCTCAGCACCAGGGGACACAGGCTCCTCACTATTCCCATGGCAGTTACAATAAAAGCTCGAGGAGCTGGGGGAAGAAAGGGCTGAAGTCACGCCAGACACTGGCCAAGGGAGTGATAAAGGATAAATAAATGCAAGTCTTAGATGAGGATGACTGGCAGAGAATCGAACTTCAATGCTGGCTGCTGAGGATATTTACTGGAAGCAGATCTGGACTAAGCAAAGCATATGGGAATGCTGTTCCTCCAGAATCAACACCAGTGCTGTCTCCTGCCAAGCTGCCTTTTGGGGCTTAAGGGACATTTTTGGTGGAAATCTGAAGGAAAACGTGATGAGGAATGTGAAAAATGTGCCTGGATTTATGTCCCTATGCTGACAAAAGGATGTTCAAGCAGTACATTTTGTAAAATCCCTCCTCCCGTTTGCTGCTTTCTAACCACGTCTCTGCCTCTTCATCACAAAACTGCCCTTTTCATCCACGTAGCCAATTGCAGTGGCAAAACACCAACAAAATCAAGCAACAACAAAGGCAGGCAGAGGAAAAGACAAGCCTTTCTTCTGCTTTTTGGAGTAATCCAGCGATTTGGTGGAGTTCCAGGAAATGAGACAAAACTATCAATTTGCAATTCCAAGGGCAGCCGGTCTAATCCCTGCCCATGCCTCCCCCAAAAATCACTTTGCCTAGATTCAGGGCAGGGGAACTGCTGAGCCCCTCTGCACCAGTGAGGAGCTGGAAGTTTTCTGAGCCCTGCAGAGATGCAGCAAGGATCAGGTTTTCCCCTCACATGCATCTCCCTCTCCCTCCTGCCGCCTCTCATAAAGGGGAGAGATGTCATCTGACAATTTCTCAGCGGGGAAAAAAATGGAAAAGAGAAGAAAAAGAGGGGTTTTATCTACTTTAGGTTATATTTTTATTGCTAGCCGTGACTGTAACATTCGCTGCGATTACCAGATTAATCACCAGATTGCAAAGCCCATTAAATAAAATCAAGTTGGACAGCTGAGGTGTTCTAAGAGCGATGTCCCTCAGAGCGTGTCCCAGCCTGCTTCTCCTTCACCCTTTCTCTCCCTGACACTCAGCTTGAGAGAAAGACCATTCCCCAGCTAGGACAGAAGGGAAAACAACATTCCCTCTCTCCTGATCTGTCGGGAAAGGCCAGCACAGCTGTGTTCCAACACCACCAGCACCACCTCTCCCCTGTCCAAGCTCTATTTGCCAACCCTGCACATCATCAATTAGGGTGATGGACAGCACAACCAGGTGAAGATGTGTTTCACAACCCTCGGCTCAGGTCTCTGCAAATGAGCGCTGTAGATCTCCTCTTCTCCTAATGCCACCTGTCAAAGCCTCCCCTCTTCCCGGGAACAGGATCCCGCATCAAAGCACAGTTAAATGGGGTGTAAATGCCTCTTTCATGCACAGAAAATGGGCTGGTTGGCAGTAATAGGGGGAACTGTAAATGCTGTCAGCGGCTACATTTTGTTTATTGATTTACACCGTGTAATGGGATGACTCGATTTGAATCATATACACAGGTGTCATGTCCCATTCATCGCCATCGGATTTAATAACCACAACAGTGCACCGCCGAGCTCGGCTCTGCAGTGGGCACAGAAACTGCCCAGGAGCACAGGGATCCCAAACACCCGGGGTCTGTGAGCTCACAGCAAAGCCAGAGGTAGGAGATGGGCACCAGAGCCCACCCAGCCATCCCCTACAGTCACAGAGTCACGGGATGGGTTGGAAGAGACCTTAAAATCATGGCAGAGGGGTTGAAATTTGATGGTCTTTAAGGTCCCATCCAACCCAAACCATTCTGGGATTCTATGCTCTGGTTCTAACCCCACAGCCCTCGTAGTGTTCATTGTGGTACTCAGGAAGTTTTTATGCTTGCCCTGGGGTTTGGGCTGTGTAATTCCCTAGAGGTACACATAGATTAAGCCATTTGTAGCCCTGGAACACCTTCCAGAATGATCCATCTCTGTTGGTACAACCCAAGCGTGCAAATTGCTCCTCCACCTTTGCACAACATCCCCAAAGCCCAGGAGCCCACAGCACCAAGGGAGAAGGGAAGGGACGAACTCCTTTGCTTAAACTCTATCAGCACCATCCAAATCCCAGGCTGAGCTCCCCCTAACATGGCAAACCCAAGGGATTTCTCCCTTCAGCATCGTGTGTCTCTCGAACAACACAGAGGAATTAAACCCTGTTGCTTAATTTCTGCGACATCTGCCAGGTTTCCCCCCCTCCAAAAAAAAATGAGGAATCCAATCAAGAGCCTCTGAGCGTGTCACCCCAGCGGTTACGATGCCAATTAGGAGAGACTCAAGCATTCAAATGGCCAAGCAAAACAAGGCAAATGACAAGTAATTTAAACCCTGCTGGGCACTCTCCGACGAAGCCGGCTGCCGTGTCGCAGCGAGCTGCGGCACTTGCTAATTAGTAACCACTCAAAAGCCTGTAAATAGCCCTAAAACACGCTCCGAGTACCGCAGTGATGGGGTGTTCGGTTTGTCCCTGCTCCCATCACCTCAGGGTTCCACAGCCACCTTCCCTGCTCAGACCGGGACACGGGTACAGCAGGATGATGTGTCCCGTGTAAACGTGTGGCAGGGACAAAAATGGCACATTCCATGTCCTGGGACTGCAGGCATCCCTTCCCGTTCCCAAATCTCCATAGCAAGCCAGAGGTGCCTCTGCAGAAGGGGCAGGGTAACTCCCAAGCACGGCAGTGAGACAATTGCACACCCAAGCCCTAAATCCTTCCTTTCCTCTGCTCTTTTCTTCACCACATGAGTAGAGGGAGGCTGGGATGGCATTGCCTCCATTTTTCTCAGGTCACGAGTCCCCTCGAAATACCATCACTCGGAGCAATGAAGCTGTCACATTTTGTATTTTTAGTTTTTCAAACCTTATATTTCATTTCACCGCCAGCTGCTGAAAAGGATGAGCAAAAGGCCAGAGCAGGGAGCAAAAAATCAATACGCTGCAGGAAGACAGAAGATCTGTTTCTATTCTTCGTCTCTGATGCTGGGTACCCAGGGAACACCACTGCAAATAAGGCTGAGGGCTACTGCCCTCCTGCTCAAGCCAGGTCCTCCGATTCCCCACCCCAGTCATCCCAGAGAGGGACACGCTCACTGCCAGAGAAGGGGATGGCTCTTTGGGAAATGCTTTCCCTACATGGATGAAGCTGAGTGAATCTTATATGGGTGGTAGGCAAAAAAAAAACCAGCTCTAAGGAAGGGAGGACTCTGTATTCATTTTCCCCCAAATCCTGCAAATTTCTCTCCTCAGATTCCTCCTCTAACTCATCCCACACACCTACCCATTCCTGTTTCCCATGCTGTCCATGGGATTCCCTTTGCCTGCTCATCAGTGATCTCACCCCAACTTTCTGCTCATTGTCAACACCCTCAAGTTTCACCTATTCCTTTATCTTCTTTTGCTCCCTCCACACTGAGGGTGAGGTCCCCAGAAGTCTCTGTGAAGCCACCTTGACACCAGGGCCCCTCAAAGCCACTCTGGCTCCTCTGTGCAGGCTGAGGAGTCACTTGTGCTCAGCCACATTGTGCTCTGCCAACCTGCTACTTTTGCAGTGTGGGAACATCTTGGACACATCCAGACAAATCAGGCTCCCCTCGACAGACTTGACAAGGGAGCCAGGAGCTACAGGAGCTCTCCGAGTGGAACAGAAATGAAGGGAATGGCATACCAAGCAGTAGAAGCATCTCTCAGAAGATAAACCAACCTCACTCACAAGAAAACCTGACCTCAAGGGGTGGGAAAGACCTTTCAGGTCACAGGAAGATGCAGGTATGGGTTTTCTTGGTGTGCTGATGAAAAAGATGCAGGATCAAAGGCTCCCTCCTGTTCCAGGCATCATCCTTTCAACAGCTACGCGATGCATCCAAAACACCTCGAAAATGAGCTGATGCAGCAAGTGAATAGGTGAAGTCCTGAAGAGCAGCAGGATGTGATGGCTGGTATTAGTCCAGGTGGTAACACCATCCATCCATCCATTCCTTCCACAGGGGCCCCCTTCCAGCAGGAGCCTCCCTATAAATCAGGGGGTGAGGAATAAGCATGGAGCATCGGAACTGCAGAAGCAGCAGCACTGCAGTCATAAATCAGGATCTAATTCAATCTTGTGAGATGCCTCGTTTGATTAATTTATGTCAGCATTTTCTCTTCCACCGGCAGCTGCTGTCCCTCCCTGCATCGCCCCTGCCTCAGCGCTCCTCTGGACAATCCAGCAGGTTCCAGGCAGGAGGGATGGCCAGGAGGGGACACAGCCAGGCCCCATTCAAAGAGATATCCGTGGGACTTGACCAAGCCTGACCTCCTGTCCTCTGCTAAAACCCCTGCATATGGTGGTTACACCCACCTGCCACCTCAGAACAGAACCACCAATGTTCTTTTGTCATGGACCTGTTTGATGGAAGATACTTTTGAACACCTTCCCAACATGGTAAAGACTCCCTGTGATCCTGGTCTTTCCCCTCATATTGCTCTCAGCAACAGAATCCAGCATCACTATATAAAAAAAACTCTGTCCTTTAAAATGGGGAGTGATGGGGTTGTTTTTCACAGGAAAACCAAATGCCTGTTGCCACCTTAAAATAAAGATGGACCTTATTGAAAATCCAGATGCTTCATCTGAGCCACACTTTCCTGGGGGAAAGAAATTACTGAACTAAATGAACATGGAGCAAGGAAATAAAATAATACCCATGCTAGCTGTCCCTGCTGAATCTCCAGTAATGAGAGTCTGATCAAGTGCTGCATAAATTAACTGGTGTCACAAGAGAAGAGGGTGTAAGAGCAACATCCACACTGACCCAGCAGCCTCAGCCTCAGCCTTGCCTAGAAAGTGTCCTCCCTGAAAGCACATTACACCCTCCAAACTTCTCTGTGAACCACTCATTTATTTAGGAAGGAGGTAGGAGACAGCAAGAGTGATACTTGGGCCATCTGTTTAAGCTCTCCCTCCTCCCTCCCTGCACAAAAAATTAGCAAGAGCCTGCAAGAATCAATGGCACATGTTTAATTCAGTCCTGCAGAGGGCTGGAGCCATATTTTGGGCTTGGCCTCCTCCTTAAGAAGGGTTTAAATAAATCACTGGGTCAGAGGTGCAGAGACACCAGACACTGATGCATATGGCCATTGCTCTTGTCCTGCATGAGCATTCCCTCTGCCAGATCCTAGAGCCAGGAGTTGACACAGGCAGTTCAATAGCTTAACCTGGTGCAGCCCAGTTAGCATCAAAGGCAGCTCAGACAAAGCTTCCTGTGAGATGCACGGCTTTGTTCAGAGCAGCCAAATCCTGGTGGTGATCAGTGCCAGGTGCTGGGCTGGAGGACTTGGGCTCTTTGCTCCCCAGGGGCTGGCAGGAGTTGGCCGGAGCACTGGAAGATCAAGCTGCTCTGGCACTGCAGAGGCAGAAAACAGACTGCTAAAAATCTGCTGAACCCGAGGAGCTCCAGGCAGCCCCATCCAAGCCAGAAGGTTTCAAACCACAGGGGCTGCAGGTTGACCTCTGCCTGAGGTTTCAGCCCCTTGCTGAAACCTCACAGCCTGGGTGATGGAGAAGGTGGGAAGATGGCTTGGTAGCCTAGCACAGCTGCTCCTGCTGGGTCTCTGTGTCACGGACAAAACCCTGTGGTTTCACTCACATGCTCCATCCCTCAACACAGCCCTGGAGAGGTCCAGCTGAGGACGCTGTGCCAGACTGCTGTCAGCCCAAGAGCCAAAACTGCTCATGGGCCCTCACTGAAGAGGGACCGATGTGATGGAAATGTTCCTACACCTCTTCTCTCACGTAACCAGAGAGCTTTCCCCATGCAACGCCCCAGCTAAATTCTGGCTCTGTACTGGACTACCAGCTTGGGGCAAAGCTGTCTGAGCCCTTGTCCCATCCTATTGTCCTTCCTCATCTTCAACCCTCTCCAGAAGATTGGGGCTTTAAGGAAGGAGACAATCCTAGGGGAAAATCGCTGCCCTTCTCTTTTCACCCCCATCTCAAGGCAAAGAACAGCCTTGTTCTTTCTGCTCCAGTCCCACAAACTCCTGCTTCAGCCTCTTCCCTCTTCACCTCTGCTCTCACCAGCTTTAACCCTCTCATCCTGGCGTGTCCTCCTGGGAGTCAGTTCCCACTGGCCTCCCATGGGGCTCTGGCTCTGCCGCCCTTCCCCAGACTCCCCGCCGGTTCCTCTTCAGAGGAGACTCCACTCTCCTGCTATGTATCCGAGCAGCAGCGACTTGCAACGTTTGGAGCGGTTTCAGAACATCTTCACTGACAATTTCCTCAAAGGCCACTCTTCAAACAGTGACAAACCCGCCTTGATCTCCTCCGCGGAACAGCAGGAGTCGGACTGAGCCTGTCCTCTTAATTGGTGTTACTCTCCCATTATTTCCAGGCTGGTAGAAATCCTGCAGACTCCTTTTCTGGCTGGTGGGCAGAATGGGATTTCCTCAGGACTTAGCAGGGAGCAGCACTCCGAGGCACTGATAACTCAGAACGCACCTCCCCGGGGAAGAGACACGAAGCCCAGGGCTTACAGGCACTGGCATTTCACACCTGCCCTGGAGCACAGCAGAGATGGCTCTGAACGGATTGGGAATGCCATCCACTCTTCAAGGCACAGACAGGCCTGCTGCACCCAAACTGGGTCAGGGCATGCTTTCAGACTGAGGTAGTTCCTCACAAACTCAGCTGGTTTTCATATGTATTATTCACGTGTCAGTCTTGGCTAAAAGCTGTCTGAGTTTCCAAGGTGGATAACTGTCACCCTGATTCTTAAGATTTTCTAAAGCCTTCTGAGTTTACATTCTGTTGGAGAACTTTCCCACACAATTTCTGTAAACAACATATTGTTTACATTCTTTTATGGGGGTGGAGAAACTTGATGTACTAGTGGTTTGTCCAATGTCTTTGGAGAGGTGGCCCATTCACTCTCCAATCCAATGTCATCTTTGGGGAAGTATAAAAGTCAGAGTCAGAGAATAAACTTACTTCTTTACCTTGCAAATAGCAGGTGGCTCGCGTCGTGCTTTCACGTGTCCTATAGCGACAGATAACTCCAGGCATTCTTGGAATCAAAGCTGTGATGTCTCCATCACTTCCAGACTTGCACATGGCAAAATCAGTGTCCAACATTTGCCATCAACAACTGTGAACATGCCCCACGAAGCTCTAGCACTGCTTTTTCCAGAGCAGAGGGAATAAGACATCATCTCTAAGCTGGATGTACCAAGGTCTGTTGGCCTCCCAGTCCAGCCCACTGGAAAGAAATTCCTCCAAATCTGAGCAAAATTGGAGGCAAGGAAAACCCCTTCTGTTACCAAAGTGTTAAGACAGAGTTATGTCCTCATAGGCAGCAAGGACAACCAGGAAGTGGACTTCCAAACGTTGCATTATTTACACTGAAGGCTCAGCCAAGTTTAAGACAGATCTATTCATTTTAAATCAACGTCATGTTTATGATAGAGCACAAAAGATTATGGGCCAGAACCTCAGCCGGTGTAAATCAGCACACTACTTGACCCACCTGAGGACCCAGTTCTGGCTGTTGGCTTTTAAAACTCTATTTTTCTTCAGCTCTCTAGCTCCTGCCAGCCACATCTGGACAAAAAAAAAGCCAAAAATATGGGGCAGACAGAGACCTGTTCCCATAGCCAGGGCTGCAAGCATAGTGACCAAAGGTGGGGAGGATATTTGAGAGGTGCCTGCCTGGAAGGGTCTGGGAGCATGTGAAACAGCTAAATAGAAGGAGAATTTAAAGAGTAGTTGATGCCTCAGGTCAGGAAATCTTCCTTTTGTGAACTCTACCATCCCCACAGAGTTCAGGGATGGGGAGTGGGAGTGCAGCTCCACAGGACTCCCCATTTCTGGTGGAGCCCAAGTGCTCCACGTAAAGCAGCCCTGATTCCATAACCACATGCCAAGGATGCTGAGGTACTGCCTATAGGCAATGGGAAACCATACCACCTGATTAATTTATTTAGTTTTTTATAGATTTGGCAAGATTTACCAGGATTTGCAGCCCTCTGCCCGTCCCCACATCTGCCCTAAGCTGCCTTTCCCCTGATTTTGGAGGCTGCCTGCAAGACAGAGTGGAGTTTCTCTATCTTAGTCTCAACAATCTTGCTGATGTAGTTCCAGTGTCTCCTGTTGCTCCTACGCCCTTGAGACGAGGAATTTTGATGATGTCCACCCAATCATCCTCACGTAACCCTAAGTGCTGCTAATCAAACAAGCAATTAGAGCAGGATGCTTCACTTCCACAGCCCTGTAACTGAGCATTCCCCAGCAGCTCGCTCTGAAAAGATGGATAACAACCCCATATTACTTATTAAACACCTAATACAGCTTGAACGGTTCTGTTTACTGAAGAGTGTTAATCTTAATGAAAACAATATTTGAGGCAGACTGGCAAGGATAATTCTCTACCCTTTTATCTAGGGATCTCAGAATACAGAAACAGTAATTGATCCTCACGGCATCTCTGTGGGTATTACACCTTTTTAAAAGGGTAAACAGAGGCACGGAGAGGTTAAATGGTTCATACAAAGTGCATTTGCTTCTCGGAGAGTGTTGGAAATGCAGTCCCCGAGCCTTCAGGAAAGCCAGGGAAGCATGTCTCTAACAAGAGAGGTCTGTGGCTTTTTATCCCCTCTGGCAAGGTTGGTTTGAGCTCTGCGATGATGGAGGAGCTGAAATGGGGCTTCACAGGAATCAGAGATGGAGGAGACCCACAAGGAAGCTCTCGTTATATTAGGAGACATCAAAACGCAGTGGGGCTCTAAATGCTTCTGTTCCAGCACACGAGTCAGTCTGACTGACTGAGATGTGCAGAAAAACCCTTCCCAGGCAAGAGATCATCCCAGGCCCTGGGCACCCAAGTATCTGGGACTGGGAACCATCAGGTACACCTGACTGGACCAGTATCCCAGTACCCAGGGCTGCCAGAGCATCCCCTCTCCCACTGCCTGGGCCAAGGACACTGACCCAGGCAGGGCTGGTGGGAAGAGCTGAAACTCCCTTAACCCAGAAAATTCATTTCGCTCTCCTTCACAGTCTTTTCTGCCCTGTCAAGCCAGAAGAGGGTGTAAGACAGGAAGAGGCACGACAGAGTAGAGAAAACACTGCCCTGTGGCACATTCTCCATGTAATTTTCCAGCTCTAAGAGTTCACAGGCTGCCTCTGGAGTGAAAGAGATGTCAAGGTTCATAGTATTTTCCTATTTTTCAAGATAAATACTCTTTTACCATCCCAAAGCCTTCACTATCTACTACTTAAGTCCATCTCATAAAATTCTTAAATCTTTCCCAAAATATCCTGCAGCCAGAAGAGCCCAGGTTAGTCTCAATTCTAAGCAATGCACAAACACTTAATGACAAGTTCCTGATAACAAAAGCACTCTGGCATCCATCTGTCAATCCACAGGCTGGCAAAAAGCACCTTAAGAGGAGGAAAGGGGACACAGAGCCAGAGCTGAATCACCAATTTCATTAGGACAATCACCATCCAAACGCCTTTACATTTGCATAGGATTATTTGATTTCTCCCAGCACTGAAAGGTCTTTTATTACACACCAACAGCACCATAACAACAGGCCTGGAATGGGAAGGAGAGCCATCTAAATTAATATTGCTCCTGAGTTCCTCTGCCTGTGTCAGTTCTCTGCATATGAAGGGCAGGTTTGAACACTTGCACCATGTCACCAAAATGACACCTATATATCCAGATGCTCTCATACATGCACTCACATACCCAGTTTTTTAGCAGGAGCTTAATTTCACCCAGGTTTTCTCCTGACACTTTGGCAGGTGCTTATTATTTAAGTCCTTTATCTATCTGCTTTAGTGGAACTCCTGTCCCTGAGGCCCCAAGCACAGCCAGGCAAAACAACAGAAAAACACCCAAACCCAGCATTCAAAATGGGTGCACAGACAGAAGGTCTGGCAAATCTGGACATTTACAACATCAGTATCTTGAAACAAATTGTTCTTAGCCCAGAGTAATTTCATGAGATTTTATCCATACAGCAAAGTCACTTTCCACCACTGAAAACGATTTTCTGCCATGCCCGCAGATATCACCAGAGCACTCTCAGCTCCTGCAAGTCTTGCAACTCAGGAGGGGAATTGTGGACATGCAAGTCACGTCCAGCCGGATTTAGCTCCCACAGCCTGGGAAACACATCCCCTTACAGCCCCAGAGCTGACAACCTGTTAGCACCACGTATTAGCCTGATCCCAGGTGGGATCTAACCCTCTGCAGCTCAGGGCTCTGCTGCTGGGAGAGACAGGGAAAGGCAGAGACAGCAGCTCAGGGATGGATGCTCAGCAGGAACGAGGCAAAGCAGCAGCAGAGCATTTACATGGGCACAGCAGCATGAATGACCTTGCAGTTTGCACTCATCCCAGGTCCTGACTGTAGACCCCCATCCCTGCTGGATCAGCCAGCCCCACTGAGAAATGAACTCCCATCCCTTCTCTAATGCAGCAGGAAGTCTAAATAAGTGCTTTCCTCACATTCTGGGCTTGTGTACACACAGTTCCTGTACGAGCTGTACTGCCTCAGCAAGAAACAGCACAGCCCAGCGCGAGGGATGGAGTTATTCTGCCACAAAGGCGCTGTGTCAGGGATAGCTTGTTTGCACATGCATAGAGAAACATGCCAGGCAGCCCTGGCTGCAGGCAGCAGCAAAGGCTATCCATTATTAGGGAGTCTGGGAATGAGCCTTCCTCCAGTGGGAAGAGAGCAGCTACCTCTGTGACGTTCCCCCCCTCACACAACCCCCTGAATTTTCAGGCTAGTCCAGAGATCCGAGGCTGTGAGGGGAGGAATATCAGGAGATGGCAAAGATCTCCAAAAGAGGCTCTTACCCCAGATATGTTGGTTCAGTTCTCTTTATTCCGTGGTGTCCAAGGAGAGAGAGGGGCCAAAGAGGACGAACAGGAAATGTCAGGGGTCTGTACAGACTTTGGACAGGGTGGGCTTCCCTGGCTCTCCCATTGGGGCAGGAAGGAGGGTCCAGGGTTATCTGATCAGAGTCCCAGGGTCCCGGGGAAGGGGAAATAGAGTGCCATGAGCTCACTGTAACACCTCTGGCCAAGGTTCACAGCCCCAGGGGATACCTGAAAGATGGTGCAATCCCAGGGAGGAGCCCCACATTTTCTCACCCCTCGCTGCAATGCAAACTTTCAGTTCTTCCTAAAGCCTCCAAGCCTCTTCCAAATCTCCCAGTCCTCACCTGATATGATGCTGGCACTCACACCCTCTCCCTGCCCAGCACATTCCTCCCCTCCCCTCTGCCACTCCACCTGCAGCAGCATCCTTCCCCTTGTATGTATTTTGCTGGGGAACTTGTAGGGCTTGTCTGGCTAATGAAAAGCTACTTTGGATCCCCCTTTGGACTTTTCAGGAAGAATTAGCAAGGTTTCTCCAAAGCAGACACGGCAAGACAGTGTGTTTCTCTAAATACATCAGGGACTTCTCCGGGGCTTGGTTTTGGCAGGTCTAAGTGCAGTTGTCTCGCAAGTTGTCTCCTTGCTGGGGTGTACAGGCAGGAAGGTGCTGTCAGGAATTGATACAGGGCTGCTCGGGCTCTGCCTCTCTGGGGTGCTGCACAAAATAACGAGTGAAAGCTGTTACCTGCTGACAGCTCTGCCCAGGCTCGCTCAGAACGACGTGGGCTGCCGAGAAGCTTCCCTGCTGAAGATGCTGACACTGGCAGGAAGGGCAGCAGAACCCAAATAATCCTCTGCACTCCACAGAGCCACCAACTCACGCTCCTATGTGTCCCCAGAGCAAGACCCAGGAAGGGCCACCCACTGCTTGCTTAGGAAGCACAAACTCCAGCGTAACATGGCAGTTCCCTGATCTCCCAGACAGCATCCATGGCCTTTCTCTCAAATCCTGGCACAAAATGAAGTGAATTTCTGGTGGCGAAGCAGCAAAGCCATGGCAGAGCTGGGCTCAAGGCTGACCTCCAGCTCCACAACCTCCACAGGTCTTTAGGGGATCTGTGCAGCCCTAAAACTGGTGCCATTCCCAGTGATCCTCTTGGCCCCACACAGCCTCAGAGCTGCCTTGTATTTCTCATTTGGAGTAAGTGGGGCAAGCAATTAGCTTTCTCAACAACCCTTAGGGGAAGCTGCTGTTGGCTGGGGTAATTGAATGTTATCCCAGTAAAACAAGGGGAGCAAGATGTGATAGCCATATCATCTCAAAATAGGCTACACACAGGCCATTCATCCCTCTCTCTGGGGGCCTGGCTTTGTTTGAGCAAGATTATGAACTCCCCTTCAGAAGAGCTTCATCATTTCCACATATTTCCCATTGGCCATGGGCAGGCAGGATCAATAAAGATATAATCCAAGAGACAGCTGCAAACACAAAAGTTCCTAATGAATTCCCCACCATCCGGGCAGCCCAAACACGCGTCCCGTCAGCTGGGAATTTGTGCAAAGCCATCACTCCGACACGCTTAAAATTTCCCCATGGAGGGCAGGACCAGAGGCAAGACAGTGTCAGGTGGCTCCCAGTCCATCTCAGAGTCCAGCAGTACCCACAGAGTAATTACTTACTCCTCCAGACATCAACACCTCCAGCCAGGGGAGAGATTGGAGGCACAGGAAGGGATATTTGAAGAAAACACTATGGAAATGGCCTGGCAGTGTGGCCCTGGGGACAGAAAGTTGATGTGTGGCTTATAAGGATGAGTCCGTAGCCCACATTGTTCCCTCCAGCCCAGCTAATTCACAGGCTCTATCTCTGCTACCACTTTTCTCCTTCTTCCTTCCCCTAACTCCTCCCTCTAAATGCATTTTAGCATTTCTAAAAGTACATGTTGTCCCGCCATCTAAACAGTTTTACTACAGATGTAGCAAGGAAATAATAAATACACATGGATTTATGTGTTCTTAAATTGTACTGGACAACTTGACATCTCTAGAAGGTAAAAGTTGCACTGAAGGGGATAACTGGAGTTTTATTTCATCTGTTGGGTCACAGCATCCCATAGCTGCTAATAAGTTGAAAGCCAGCCATCCAAAATTCACCGGGTTTTTTGTGGCAAAATACATTTTACTGGTGGTTTTCCACATTTTTGTAAAACCTCCTTTTGCAAAATACACAACAAAATTTTCTAAGCCATCTGGGGAATGCAGAATATTAAATTCCCATTCAAATGAAGCACGAACCCAAAATCCCAGATGGGTTTGTAAATTCCAGTTAAACTGTCCTGACTTTGCAGTAAGTCCATTGCTCCCCCAGTGGACCCCGTGGATCTACTGCCACTATTTAGGTGAAAAACTCCTCTGAATGATAGAGATCTGTCATTTTCAAAAGCTGAAGGAACGAGATGCTTATCCCAGCTTCCCAGAAGTCATTTTGTGTGCATGCAGAACCGCAGATATTTCCATCCCAGCTCACTCACATCCCTCACCCACACCCACAACAGCTGAAAAGGGGAAATTCTTCTCTTTTGGGGCCACATCTGGTCAACAAAACACCCTTAATGGACTCTGAAACATCAGTTTAGTCAAGAAGTTGTTGCACTTGGTAGCAGATTGATATATAATATATCTGCATAAACACAGAGAGACACAGTGCAATTACAGGGGTCTGCCAGGAGCAAGAATAAGTACAGGGGAATTTGAGCAAAGCCCTGCAGCTAAAGGTCCAAAGATCTTTCATTTTACTTACTGTGAGCACAAGAAAGCCTCTCCAGGCAGCGTTACTTCAAGGCAGGGCAGATAAAAACACAAGAGGTCTCTCATTTTGCCTTGTAACACAGAGGTTAAGCAGCATGCGCGTGGCCTCCAACCCCTGGGCAAAGCCACGTGTCTTGGGTCGAGGGCACAGACTGAGTCTGCAGCTCTTTGTACTCACTCACTGCTTTCCAAGCCCTTCCTGACCCACCAGCCAGGCCTGGAGTCTTAGACAGCAAATAATTCACTCAGCAAAGGTAATTTGAATGCCCCAGTGACTGGGACCATGCAGCAGCCTTTGCTACCACTCCCGCTTCCCAAAAGTTTACAAATGATGTTACTGAGGGCAGTGGATCACAGGAATCAATAAAACTGCTCTGCTGCAGTTTGTACTGAGCTAATAAAACCACTCAGCACCAGGCACGGGCCCTGCTCACAAACACTTGGCTCTGACTGACTCCAGCAGCTCCTCGGTTAAACAGGCACAGACCAGGAGAGCAGGAGGTCACGTCAGCATGAGCTCCAGGGTCATGGGGCTGCTGTGCCAGCTTGAAACCAGCGGGTCAGGGAGGAGATCAATGCTCAAATAGCAGGAATCCTCTGCTGCTTCCTACTACCATCCCTCCCAGGCTCCCTGTGAACTTCATTAACACTTATTTGCTGAGGTAGGTGATGGATTTCCCAGCTCTGGCCCGTGGGTATCACTCCTTCCTGCAGTAAGGAAGTGGAGCCTTTCAGAGATCTGCCACAGGCCCTTTTTAGGTACATGATGAGAAGGATTCAAGTGGCAGCCCGGGATGCTTTGAAATCAAACACCTTCTCTTCTATTCTAGGTGTTGCTGTGATTTTTTTGAATGGCCACAGTGTGCCTGCAGCGAGAGCTCACGTACCTAGCAGTACCCAATTTAGCTGTATGAATAGCATTAATTACTGAGCGATTAAATGACTTGCTCAAAGTCAAAATGAATCAGTGGCAGTGCCAGAGAAACAGCCCAGCAGTCCTGGCTCCAGGTCCTTCACACCTGACATCAGATCCCAGCGCTCCAGCCACCTGCTTGGGTGAAATTTAGGGACTTAATTGCACACCACCATCAGTCTCCCTGCTCTGGGTTTCAAGGCTCAGGCAAAGCTGATCCCCAAGTATCCAGAGGAAAAGGAAGTTCCTGTGTTTGAAAGGCTGCTTTGTCACCAGCTCCTCTCCAAAGTTAGCTGTCAAGAGCATCTGGGCTTTTGGCTGCATTGCTCCCTGATATATGAGGAGCATGTTGAACATGTGCTGCCTGCAGTTGGTACAAGGTTCTTTGTCAACCCAAGCATTGCTTAAGTGCCCATAATAGGGAACAGGTTGCCCAGCCGTTCCTCCTCCCTGATATTGATTATGGGGGTATAACACTGCACAGAGCAGCAGCAGCTGTCTTTCACCGCCTGGATATTCCGCATAATAAAGCACTGCGAGTTCCTTCTCCCGAGCAGTCATTACCCGCTGCACCACAATGGCTCCTGCAAACTAGCTGTGCTGGCTCATCCTCACCACAGGCAGCTCCAAAATAAACTAGCTCTAGTGATAGCCCTTCTAGTCCAGTATCCTGGGTCATCCCTGTGGAGCCACAGCAACATTCAGGAAGCTGTATGAAGAAGTCTGTGTAGGCAAAGAGGCAAAGAGAAGAGGCAAAATTTGCTCATCCTCAATTATGGTACCAGCAGACACCATGAACTCTGCATAAGTAGTGTCACAGCAGCCACACTGATCCCTGTGTTACACGAGATTGGCACCCCGTCCACTGCCCTGTGAAATCTTAATGCCAGCACACTCTTACCTCTGCTTGACTTAAGCTCTTGGGTTTAGTCCTACAAACACAGAAGAAAAACCAAGCGGAGGTTGCAGGCTCCCTCCTGCCCTACTCTAGCACTCCTCACAAAGCTCCCCACACGTATTACAGCAACAGCTGGAACGAGCAGCTTTTGTGCCAAGTTCAATACACACACAGAGGAACAAAATCTTTTACCAAAGCTGCCTGCAATCAGAGGAGAGGAGTGAACAAAATGATGTGCTGCTGGGGAAGAGAGAGGCAGACTGCAAAGCCATTTGCTGAAGGTCACACAGCCAGGGCTGCGACAGAGTCCTGAGTCCCAGGTTAATTCCTCAGCCTCACCACTTTGCAGATCCCACATACATTTGGGTTTACCTCTTTTTGAACTCCTTCCAGAGGCTGCAAATGTCTGCCATGGACCTGAACTTCTCTCCCGGCAGGGGATGGCTCTGCCTGCACAACACTGAGACCTTCAAGCAAATGAAGCTGGGAGGAAACACTGGGGTACCTTTAACCACCTCTGCTGCTCCCAGTTTCACCAACAAATGGTTTCCACAGAGGTGATCTCTCTTGGGAAGCCAGACAGAGGAGCTGGAGTCTCCCAGGGGAAGGCTCCTGCATCCCCACATCTCCACCTCCACGGACAGAACCATCCCTGACTACTCCATATCCTCACATTTGCCCCTGGATGAAACCACAGCTCGTTTTGCCAGGCTGTCACTCAGCACATTGTTCATTACAGGGAAATGAACTCTGTTCCCGGGCGTCAGGGGGACAGAGAGTAATTGGGTTCTGTGCAGCCTTTTTACTTAATTTACTCAAGTTGTATTTATTTCTTACAGAATTAGGTTTTAGTGGCTGATGGACAAGACATCAGTGAAAGACAGAGGCAAACAGATGGGATAATAAACCTGGAGAGGGAAAAATTATGTCTCTCTGTCTCTCCTTTTTTCTTTCCCTCACTGTCTCAGTCATCTCTGCCACTCTTTCATCCTTTTATAAGGAACATGGAGGGCTGCTGCTAAAAAGCTCTACTTCATCACCATGTGGCTTTGTAAAGGTAACCTTATTATCTAAGTTCATCCCAATATGGAAAAAAGGATATTTAGTGTGGGTTAAAACATGCCAGCAGAACAATCTGCTGAGTTTAATGAAATGAAAACATTTGCAAGAACCTATTGATTGTGTTGACATTTTCAGCGAAAAATTATCAAAATGTTATTTTTGATAAGGTTGAAGTACTTCATTTCAACATATTATAATTATATCTGATATCCTTATGGAGAGAAATTCTGAATATAATATAAAGTCAGAAGAAATTGCCTCAGACTGCCAGAATGAATCACTCTAACCAACACCAGACTTTCTCATATATTTACACTTGGGGCAAAGCAAGACCCCAAAAGGAAGAAACCCACCCTTTCTATCTGATTTTAAAGCCTTTTCCAGCAGCACCATCCTGCTGCAGAAAGGCAGGAGGGGAATGTCATGGGGCAACTAATTAAACCCATTATCTCTGCCCCAGCAGGCAGGGACGACTTTTGATGGGCTGAATGTCACCACCTCTCATCTCCCATGGCCACAACACCCCTGGGTGCAGAATCCTGCGATATTAAATCCCTTCTCTGACTGAACTGGGACCTGAAGAGCAGCCACCAGCAGACCTGGTGCCACCACCTCCTCAGTTTGCTCAGAGAAAGAGCATGGGATGGCACAGGGGGCACAAAACAGAGGAAGAGCACACAGGGCTTTGCCTCACCCTATGGCACCATAAATTATGCAGCTGCCTTCATCCATTATTCAGAATAATTTATTTTGAACATTTAGATCAGCAGTTTGTCTGAGGAAAAAAACAGAAGTGGAGGGGAAAGTAGGGAAAAAATAGGGAATTAAGTGAAGGAGAGAGGGAAGCACTGGAATGGATGGTCCCATCATTAATCAAAGACAGGCAAGGAGACGACAGGATGAGAAGGAGCAGCTGGAGAACCACTTAAATAATAACAGGAGCTCCAATTCCCCCAGCCCTTGAGGAGCAGAGGGTGAATGAAAAGCCTTGTGCACACACTAGTCTAAGGTTATTAACAGCTTCAGCCCCTCTTCCAGACCCAAACCCCCTCACACCCAACAGAGCAGGGCTGCAAGGGCAGGGTTGCTCAGCAAAGAGTTTTCCAAAGGATGTTTTCCCCAAAAATCTCAGGGCAGTCTCCTAGGGGAGGATCTCACCCCTCATCTGCCTCTCTGAGCTCACTAGCCAGCCCTGATTTCTGAATTACAAATGTTTTCTGACACAGAACCCTCAATGTATATTGGCATATTACTCCACGACTAATAAATTGAAGGAAATAACAACTTGCCCAGCAGACATACCCTAAGGCTGAGACTGCTGAATTCAATGAATAAATTACTTCCATGAATTTTTCACTCAAATAGAACATACTCAAGAGCAGCTGTCCCAAAGCCATGGCATTATCAGCAGCTCTGAGGTACTTGGGGGCAAGAGGAAAAGTGGTGACCATGATAAGCTGGGCCAAGTTATCACCATTAAATATCCCTTACTGCAAACAGGAGGTGCCCTGGGTTTGCAAAGTCTCACTCTGCCCAAGAAACAGCAGATTTCTTTGCAAGCATCTTCTTCTGCATCTCAAGGGGCTTTTCAGACACTCATTCCAATCCTTTGGAGAGCCTGGAGTTGCCATCCAACAGTGCTGTGAGATCCTTGGGCAGCAGCAAGCGATGGATTCAGGTTAGGTGTGCTTGAAAAAAATCACAAGGGGTTGCAGGAGCATTTATAGAGCAAATGCAAGTTATCCTCTGGAGGAGAACAATAAAAGTGGTGGCTCGTGCCTTTCAGATGTGTAGGGAACCATTGGCTTCATCTAACAAGAGCCAGTTTTGATTGCAGCTGCAAGGAAAAGGTTTTTATTCCCAAATTGCTGTGACACACGAGGTGCTCCTGAAAACCAGAGCACCCACAAATTCCTTCCCCATCTCCAAACAGGTTGGGAACCCACTGAAATGCAGATGATTTGCATGGTAACCATTCAGATCCCGAGCGGGCACAACAGAACTCTGCCCCAGCCAATCCCTCCAGGGGTGCCACCAGCTCGGTGTGAGCTGGGAAAGTCTCCAGTGCTGTTGAACAGAGGGCAAATAATTCTGTGCATGCCACTCTGCTCCCATTTTTCCAGGCCAAAACCCTGGAAAGGCAACATGCAGGATGGGGAAGGGGCAGGCAGGCTCCAAGTGAGCAAACACCAAAATTAGGAGGGGAAAGCTCCAAGTCTGGATGGCTCAGCAGCTGCTCTGCTGTCAGGACTGGCACTGCTGGAGCACAGGAGGGATGGCCTGGGCACGGAGCAGTCCCTGCCAGGGCTGCAGCTCCTCTCCTGAGGGCAGATTACTCCCACCTTTGCAAAGCTGTTGAGAGAGGGGTGGAAATGTGGGAATAAAGCCTTGGATCACTTCGTGCACAGCACCGGGCTGGGGTGGTCAATGGGAGCCACCTGGAGATTTAAATGTCCTGGAGCAACTCTCCACAGCTCCTGCCCGAGGAGGGCACTCGCTGCTGGTGAAGCCATTTTTCAAGTTTCGCTGCTTTCACAGAGTTACAAGGTCTCCTTCTCTCCGAGTAACCCCAGAGATAAAAATGCTGATGATGTTTCACTGGACAGGAAAGCTCCAGCTGGAGAACCAGGTACCTCCAGGGCAGGCACAGCAAGGAGCTTGTCACCACTCAGGGTTTAAATGCCAAATTTAATTTGCTCTCATCCCTCTCCCCCGGCCGTCTGTTTGTCAGGGCTCGCTTTGCAATGAGACTCCTTCATCCCCACACCTCCCCTACTCTTACTCCTCCTCTTCTCAGTTCCCGGGAAACTCAATTCAATCTAAGCTGACTTTTGAAAGCTTTAATGGGACCAGATGGTTCCATAAAATATAAATGCAAGGATAAAAATACCATCAGACCTCTGAGCGATTAACTTTGGATCTACCCTGGCTGGGAAGGATTCAACTGAGCTCGCTGAACTGGCAAGTTTGCTGCCTTCTCCTGCAGATGGGTTCATAAACTCTCTCTGTGCCTTTCATCTGCCTCGGGAGCAATGCCAGAGGTCTCTCCACTTCTTTATGGTCCTCCAGCCCCTTCTGAAGGTCTGGTCTGCCAACCTGTTAATGTGGCATCCAGTTCTTCCTCAAAGAGGTGTGACAAAGGGAGAAAAGCCATACAGGGTTCTCATAAAGGCCAAGTTACCAATGCTTTAATTTGCTGCAGTAGACTATTTTGGGAAACACTGAATAGAGGAGATCCTTTCACATCATTTAAAAATATCGAGAAATTTTCATAGATTGAAAACCAAATTAAGACTAAAATTATCACCCAATTTCACTCAGTAATTTTTGCTGGCATGGAAATGATCATTCCATGCTTTCGAAGTGAACAGATAATTCCAGACTTGAAAGGCTCACTTCAGCAGTAAGTAAACTTGTTAAATTAGGGGTTTGAAAGTTATAATAAACTATCTGGATGAACGTGATGTGGCACAGTGTGGTTTTTAGAAAATAAAGTGTCCCCTCTCTAATCTATCAGAGTCCTTTGAGGGAGGCAACAATGCTTTCAAGAAAAGCTGTTATTATTTATTAGTCCTTCAAAAATGTCTTAATTAATAATAACCAGTACCCCTGAAGAAGCAGCAGGCTCCAAAGATGAAAACCATCCTCCTGCAGATGCCTTGTGAAGGGATGTCATTTGAACAAGGAAAGTACACAAACTGAACAGCAGCTGGAGAAGAACAGCAGCTTGTCAAGATCCATGCAAAAGAGGGATGTGGGAGAGTGAAAAATAAAAGCCAGATCTGAACCACGGCTCTCCTACTCCTGTATCAGGCAGATCCCAAAAATGACAGTGCTATGGCCAGGAGGACACAGACCACACAGAGATTAGCTGGATTTGAGTCACCATGGCTGGGAAAATCCTGCTTTAACAACCCAAACCCATATCCCAGAGCTCCTGGAGGGTTTAATCCACCTGTGCTACATCTTTGCCCTTTCACCTTTAGGAAAATGGAGTTTTCCCTACCCATGGTGGCTAAATCCAAGGTGTGCCCCTCCTACCACAGAGGAAACCCCTCAAAGCTGACAGGGCAGCAGAGGGACAGAAAGAGTGAAAGGAAAGAAAGGAATGCCTCAAAATAGGAGAAATTGATAGCAAATTAAATCAGCCAAGCCAAGGTGAAGTTTTAAATGGCATGGAGAAAAAAAGGTGTCAAGTTTGAAGCATTTGTGATACAAATGCTATTCATTTTAGTCAGGAGGAGAGGACTGTGGGAAATTCAACATTATCTAACACAGGCAATTAAGAAAACAATGACAGCTGAAATTTAATACAGACAAGTACAAGGTAATGCCTATCAAAAGCAACATTGCCAACAACTCATACACATTGATGGATTCTAACTTAATTGTAACCACTCAGGGGAAGGAAAAAAAAACACACATCACTCTGGACAACTTAACAAAAACATCTGATCAACAGCCAGTGATGGCCAAGAAAGCAAGATATTGAGAGAAAGGGAGAGAGAACAACAAATGAAAATACTGTGGTGGTTTCATGGAAGAAAACAACATTCTCAGCCTGCAGTATTGCCTTCAGCATTGGAAAGACAGAGGTGTGTAAGGGTAGTAGGAAAATAACAATGAAAAAATGTGGTCCTAAACACATTTCCATACCTAATGAAAAAGTTGTGAGTGGATCATTCAAGAGCATGAGGATGAGACAGGAGAAAAACATTTCAAAACAAAAACAAACAAGTTTACGCGGTGCCTTTTATTCTTCTTCCCTTAAGGAAAAGCACAAATTCACTGACACTGAAATCTGGAAGAGACAGTGAATGCCTCAGCAGAAATGCCCAAAGTGCCCTGGGAACCTTGTCCTGGGGCTCCCAGTGGTGCAGGGAGCAATTCCACAGACCACAGGGATTATCAGGTGTGCTGCAACAGCATCAGATGTGAACTCAAATGTCAAATCCCAAAGACCCCTTTGCAGGATAAAAATCCATTAGTATCTGAATAGGGGCTAAATAAAAACCTCAGGGAGTCTGACCCATTTGTGGCTTTGGCCAGGCTGGTATTTATTTAATCACAGGTCCTTATCGATCTTTGAGGCCAATTACCAATGGCTTGTATTCAGAAAAGGAAATTCTCCCTCAGTTTTCTCTTGGGAGAACTTTTCCCCCAAGCTCCTGAGGAAGGCAGGCATCCCTGCAGCCCTGCCACAGCTGGAGGCAAAGCAGGTGATGCTGATGATGGGAGTGCTTTGCACAGAGGGTTTACCAGGGAAAGGCTGGAAATCAGAACAAACAGCACAGCCTTTCTCCTTCTCTGCGAGCAACCCCAGAGGAAAAGATGCTGTTGGTGTTTCACTGGACAGGAAAGTTCCAGCTGGAAAATCAGGTACCTCCAGGGCAGGCACAGCAAGGAGTTTGTCACCACTCAGGGTTTAAATGCCAGATTGTTCTCGTTCCTCTGTTCCCGGCCGTCTGTTTGTCAGTGCTGGCTTTCTGCTTCGCTCCAGCAAGGAAGCAGCATCCTTGCAGCCTGCGGAGAGGGTGGCCCGCTGTGCTGCAGCAATAGCCCGGCTCAGCAGCGTGAGGCACTATTGATTCAGCTTTCACCGCCGCAGAAAGCAGCGCTGGCCTGACGTGACCCGGGGGGAGACATGGCACGGCTGAACAGGGACTGGGTCCCTCCGTGCCACTCACAGGAATATTCCTAAGCTCAGCAGCTCACGGTGGAGCCCAGAGAGCCGCACAGGAGAACCGCAAGAAGGAGGCATTACCCTTCATTCTGCCAGGCAGGGGAAGAAAGCCCTTTCCTTCTCTCATAGGACACTTTATTAATTCCTAAAGTGTCCACAAGCTCGGTGGGGAGGCGGGGAGAAGGTGGGTGTTTGTGGGGACCTGGGATTTGCAGCCATGGGCTGCCACCGCTCATAACCAGGGGTGGATGTGAAGGGCAATCTGAGCACATTTGCAAACAGATTTAATAATAAGGGGCTGTCTGCCTCGATGTGTCAAGCTATCTGCAAGTACTGCAAAAGAATATCATCGAGTGTGACATAATGCAAAGCAGGATAAGGTCATTTGCTTTGCTTTCCTCTGTTTTAAAGCATCAGAAAAATTCTTTTCAAAATACAGCTTTCACAGAAACATGACCGGCTGCTTGAGGAACGGCTCGAGATCAAGCGTTTGATATTCAAAATTAATCCCAGGAGGCCGAAGTGAGATATGTTCCCTTTCCCTTCATCCATTTCCAGGCTGGAGATATCTCTCTTCCATTAACTCAGCTCTCCCCCTCCTCCCTCCTCTCCCAACCAGGTTTTCTTCACAGGCTCCAAGTTCATCTCTATTTTTTTTTCTTCATGAACCATTGATCTAAATGAGGGGTCTGATCCCACACTCCTCATTCAACAGGGATTTTCAGCAGAGTGAAACCTTCACAAGTGAAATCTTAGATTTTATCATCCCTGCGAAGCCAAACACCACAAGTTTGCAGCCAAAAACACTCAAGGTGAAATTAAGATAACTGGGGACTCCTGCAGCTTTCACCTTCAGGGAGAAACAGAAACAAACCTGAAAAGGAGCCTTTAATGACAACTCCAAGATTATTTAACTCACATCTACTTAGGGTTTAAATTGAGATCACTGAGACACAGGCAAGCAAAAGCCTTGCATGTGGGGAATGTTTATGTGTTGCTTATTTCTTTGGCACCAGAGTGGATTTCCAGGCTGTCCTTTCTATCCCTGCAAACAGGTCAGCTCTGTCCACCCAGATACTGCCCATTGTGCCCAGTGCTGTCAGACCTGCTCCCTGTGGAGCTCAGCTGGGGGCAAAGTCACTGCAGCCTCCCTATGGCCCACTAAACCACCCCTTAGACACCCAAAACAGCACCCATGAGCACGGCTGGGTGCTCCCAGCACTGTGGTAGTCACATTCTCTGAACAGACAGAGACACGATTCTCCCTCCCAGGATTTTCCTGGGAAGTTGTGAGAGGCAGTGAGAAAGCTCAGAGGAAGAAGAAAACCATTCTTATCTCTACTGGCTGCTCCTGTTGTTTGGCACATGTGGAATGTGTTATGGAGTGATTTATTAATTGGACACCGGTGATGGGTGTTTGGATTGATTGGCCAGCTGGGTCAGAGCTGTGTCCTGACTGTCTGGAGACAGTCCCGGGTTTTTCTTCAGCATCTTTTTAGTATGGTATAATTCTAGTAAAGTATAATATTAATGTAATATAATTTAGATAATAAAAGCAATTTATTCAGCCTTCTGCACCATGGAGTCAGAGTGTGTTATTCAACACACTGCATCAGGACCAGCACAGCTGGATGCTCCCAGCACAGCTGGATGCTCCCAGTGCACACCCCAGCGCCCCACCGCAGGAAGCGGCTGCTGCGGTACGCGAGCGCACGGTGCAGGGAGGCCACAGAGAGATTCAGAGAGTGGAGTGAACTTTGCAAAACACGACTGCTCCTTACGAAATGAGGCATGGGGGATGGAGCCCTGGCGATGGCACCTCCAGACGTGTGAACATCTGGTAATGGTTATGGCTGGGGACACTCCGGAACTCGCGCGGCGCTGGCGGCGGCAGAGGCGCTCACGGAGGTGTCAGGGATGGGGTCACTCACAGCCAAGAGGCAAGAACCAGTTGCAGAAGAGGTCAGGGGAAGTCACAACACATAAATTCAGACTTTGTCACCATCCCAGCGCAGCTGTGGGTGTCCTGCTGGCAGCACAACAGGGTCTTGGGGCTGCGGTGCAGAAGCACAGCTGCACACAACTGGACACAACTGCAGCAGCAGAAGCACGAGGGGGCGGGCAGACTGGTCACAGGTGAAGCCTCACCACAGTTCTCTTTCCTACCTGATCCCTGGGTAGCTCCTAACACTGTCAATAACTGCTGTGGAAAGCTGAACTAAAAAGAAAGGAAAAATAAAACCTAAACAAGCTGATTCTTAAGGGAAAAAACAGCCCCTTCCTCTGCCCAAACATTACAATGTGCTGAGATTTCAGCTGAAATTTAGCCTGGAGAAAAAGAGGATCAGGGGAGACCTTATTGCTCTCCACAACTTCCTGAAAGGAGGGTGGAATAGGTGGGTGTTGGGATTTGCTCCCAGGTAACAAGTAACAGACAAGGAAATGCCTCAAGTTGCATCAAGGGAGGTTTACATTGGATTTTAGGGTTGTAAAATTGGAACAGGTTGCCCAGGGAGGTGGTGGAGTCAATGTCCCTGGAAGTGTTAAAAAAACCCATGTGGATGTGGCACTTGAGGACATGGTTTAATGGTGAACTTGGTGGTGGTTGACTTGATCATCTTAAAGGTCTTTTCCAACCTGAACAATTCTGTGATTCAACATCTGCCTGTGGTGACTGACTCTAAAAGTTTCAGCTAAAGAAAGCCGCAGGCCACCAGCACAGAGTCTGGACCAGCAGGACATTTGCACCCTCCTAGCCAGGCTCCAAAATTCCACAGCTCAGGAGTCCCCAGGGCCAGAGAGCTCACAACAAGCATGTGGATGGGCTAAATCCCCAGCCACAAACCTCTCAGGAGGTTTTGGGAAACAAAGGCCATCAATGTGGTGCTGTGGCCATGCCCACAGCCACCAAACTGACCAGCTAAACTCCTTCAGGTAGAGGAACACAGAGCCATGCCCAGGCTGCAGAATGATTTCAATGTTTTTTATGGGAAGGTTTGCTGTGCATGTGGCCCAGTGGTCCAGGATAACCAAGAATGGAGAGCCAGGACATTTAGCATCCACCAGGCCTCCCCAGATTCAGTGCCAACCATGAAGGAGAGCCACTCTGCCGGATGGCATGGCCTAAAGCCACCCCACATGCTGGATGTGGCTTCCTGAGCTGGCTCATCAAACCCAAAGTGAAGGATCCTGACCTCCTCGCCTCTTTTTCCATCGGCAGTTGCTCCTGCACACACGAATCCATCCCGTATTTGTGCTTCCCAAAGGTCCTCCAACATTACAGCTGTCCCAGCTGGTATCTGGGGTCCATTCAGCTCCACTGAGGAGACCTCTCCTTTTTAATAAGCATGTTAACATAACACACGAAACCCTCCAGCTCTCAAATTTCTCACGAGCCCCAGAGGAGTACAGGAAATTCTTCTTAATTACAATGTGCGTGTTAAATAAGGACACCAGAAAGCAGCAGTTGAAAGTACCTGGAAAAGCTGTGAAGACATCACCACCACTCCTGCTTGGGTTTAAGGGTTGCCACCACCTCTCAGGGCTGTGTCATCCCCAGGGGCTGGAGGTGAGGCCACCAAGGTTGATCTAAGGGGGCTTCAAACAGAGTGGGAAAGGTGACACTGGAGAGAGACACGTGATGCTGCAGAAGCAGCAGCACCGACACAAAGTTTTAACTAAATAATTACAAGTCACTATTTCTTTAACAAAAGACCGAGCCCTTGAAAAACTACTTGCAATGCCACGGCAGCCCTGGGCTCGTTTGTCATCTGGCGAGTAATCACTCACCGTCACAGGAGTTTAACCCTGCCACGGGAGACAGCGGCTCTGTCGCTGCCGGGGGATGTGCTGCTGCAGGTCACACCTCATTCCTCCCCAAAGTGGCTTTTTCCAGAAGGTAGAGTGTCCCTGGATCCCTACCTCACCCCCACCCGGCTGATGGATGCTCACCCTGACTGGATCGGTCCAGCCCCGCTTCTCAGCCCAGCGCTGCCACTTAGAATTTGCTAATTAGGTGCTGTTAATGAATTCCCGCTGATGCCTATTCACAGCACATTTGTGCTCCCTTCCTGCCAGCGCTCTCACCAGCCCGTGCTGTTGGGAGCTTGTCTGAAATCTGGAGGATGGTGCCAAGGAAGGCCCATTTCGGCTCCACGGTCATGAGCGCTCACGCCAGGAGCACAGCTTAACGCTGCACTCATCCAAGGAGGGAGCAATCACAGCCTGCCCGGGATTCTGGCTCTGGCAGGATATCACACATCATCCATTTTTTATCAGGGCATTTGACGGCTACAGAAGTCTCTACTCCCAAGCAGGTAACTACAAACAAGCTACAGGTAAGTCCCACTAGCAGAAATTACAGCAAATGTCTCTGAAGGAACCACAGTCTGTCCACCAGTGGATGAAAAACAAGCAGGGAAGGTGAATTATTTGTCCAGAAACCACCCAGCCCTTCTGCTCTGCAGCACAGATACCCTGGTACAGCTGACATGCAAAAAAAAAAGGGAATTCAGGTAGACGCTCAGTCGACACTAAATATTCTTGTTCCTTAGACACTTCTTTTCATTCCCAGGATGTCTCAACATCTGAGCATGGTAATTCCCTAGTGATTAACTTCTTTATTTATTTAAAACAAGCAGAGAGGTTTCCACCAGCGCAACTGTCACTCTGCGTGTCTCTCCGACAGCGCGACGGGGATGATGTGTGACAAACGCTCTGCACCAGGGCTGGGTGTCTGCTCCAAAGGGAGATAAATCCCCTGGCCAGGGCACTCCCTGGGGGCCTCCTGCCACCACTGGTGCAGCAACAGCTCCCAGTTAAACAACAGCCAGTGCCTCGGCTCTTCTCCTCCCTCCAAATATGCTCCCAAAAACATGGGAGCACCCAAGTGCATCAGACACAGCACATGGAGAGGGTGGGACACGAGCTGATGGTGGTGACAGGCAGCAAATCCATCCTCCAAAACAACCCTCCACAGACTCCAGGGAAAGCACCCGCTGGCAGCCAGTGGCAAAAGCAGCTCAGCACAGAGGAGAAAAATCTTTAAACGCAGAGAGAAACGCGACAGAGGCAAGGGTAAAGCTTTGCAGCTTTTCCCCAGCCTTCCCAGAGGCTGGTAAGGGCTCCTCCTAGGCAGAAAGAGGAGAAATGAGAAACAGACCTGCTTAAAATGAATAAAATATGTCACTCCTGATCTTGTAGCTATTAAATCACTGGCTATACAATTACTTAATTATGCAGCAGTAAAAAAAAAAAAAGGGGGGGGGGGGGGGAGATGGTATTTTTCCTCCTGAAAACTTCAATTTTCTACCTCAAGAAAATAATTGCTCAATTCAAACATTAAATAATTGAGACATTCATTAGTAGTCCTATTGTATGATTAGCACAAGGAAGGTACCATTTAAGACTTAGAAATTGATTCAGCAGGGTAAATGAGAGCCAGTTTTAATGGGCTAAATGAGAGCATGGCCTCGAGGGCTGGTGGCTCAGCAGAGGACAGAGGCAGGTTGTCACTTCACCCACCAAGGGAAGCATTCCCAAACCTGGCAGTGATGGATTCAGGGTGCTGTGGGTGTTTACAGCCCAGTCCAAAGCCCAGCTGGCTTCTCCTGGTGTAGGTTCATGTGGTCTCCTTGGGTGTCATAAATGCTCCTCTGGCATGACTGCAGTGAGGATCTGTGTGCTCACCCACAACACCAGAACACTCAGCTCACCCAGCACTCTTCCCTATCCGTGGTGCCACAGGACTCTCCAGCTCTCCAGAAAGCCCTGACCCCTCAGACATGTCACCTGGCACCTTCAGTCCCTGCCTGGAGAACACAAGCTGCTGGTTCCCTCAACTCAGGCCTCAGCCACACCTCAACATGAACTGTGAGTGAATTCACTCCTGCCACGGTCACCAGCTGCCAAATAACTGAGGATTCAGGAAAAGCAGGAACCCTTTTGCATCACTCTAGATGCAATTGAGCCATTTACAGTGTCTGAAAAAAGCTTGCAAATGAAGGTGGTAGAAAGCTATGTGGGGTGGACAGGGGACGGCAGCTCCTGTAAAAGAGAAAGGGCAAAGGCAGCACTGGAGGGAAAGCAATTACAAGCAATAATTGGCAGAGGCTGCCATGTGGAAACACTGTCATTGTTTAAAATTTGACCCACTGCAAATATCTTTCTTAAAATGGTTATTGCCTTATCCTCTCAGATCTAAATAGCCCTCTCCACACTTGGCTGCTCCAGGGAAGACTAAAGAGTGTCTGGTGAATGCAGACGAGTTTTGGTCGGTAAGTGTTTCCTTCTTGACCCATCTCATGGGGTCCCAAGGCTAATGAGAGGCACATCATGTCTGGAACAGGCAAAATATTCCTGCTCCATCCCACCCATGCCCTGAGTGGGTTCACACCAAAAGCACAGTTTTGCTCAAGGCAGAACTTTCCTGGAAAAGGCCACAGGCAGGACGAGCATCCCTCACTCTGTGCTGGAGATGTGTGGAGAGGAAAGAGCACAGAGCAGGAGGAGCTGCTGCAGCAGCCCTGACTGTAGGCCAGGCAGCTGCCATCCCTCAGCCCTGTTTATTCCTCTTTAACAAGCAGGAAAGCCAGGGAGTTTGAAGTCCTAGACAAATTATTCATCCCCCAATTTAAATCTGGAGTTGAAAACTGAAGAGACAGCTTAGAGCTGAGCGTCTTTGTAACTTAGATCAT
Source organism: Lonchura striata (assembly GCF_050655825.1). Lineage (NCBI taxonomy): Eukaryota > Metazoa > Chordata > Aves > Passeriformes > Estrildidae > Lonchura > Lonchura striata. Next base: position 3,637,055 of record NC_140726.1, read on the forward strand.
GAGATGACTTCTTTTATGAGCTGACACCTTGCAAATACATTTTTTTCCATCAGAAAATACTGTTACATATACAAAAGATGGGCTTTCCTAGCGAGGGAGAGGGTTATCTTCATTTCACTTTGAGCAATTCTAAACCCCACCTTTCACCAAAGATTCGGGTTCTTCTCGACAGTGGATCAGACAGCTCAGAGACTCTTTAAGGTGGAGCACGAGCTCCTGCAGCTGCCTCAGCAGCTCCCTCAAAGCTGCATCAATGTCACTGCCCTCCCCAAAGCAGCATCAATGTCACCACCAGGCAATGCCAGCGGCGCGAGGGCGGCGAGATCCCAGCGCAATCCGGGGCCGTATTGAACCGGAACGATCGAGGAACAAAAGTGGCCATGTTAATTTCATCTCCATTGAAAAGTAATAATGGATCAAAGTTTGCCAAATAGAAAAGGACAAAATCAGCAGAGAATTACTTTAATTATTACCTTCAAGCTTACAAAAAAAAAAAAAAAAAAAAGAAAAAAATTGATATTACAACCGGGAGCACGCGCGAAAGGAAAACTATAAAGGAAGTACTTGACAGTGTCCCTTTAATTAAAGCGCTCTGAATATCATTAGCAATGGACCTTTGGAATTTAAAGCCAATTACAATCTAAATGCAAAAGTTACTTGCTCGCCAAGTCGCTTATACAACATCTTTCAGAAGTGGGCTTCGTGCACAGGGAACAGCTTTTTCTCTGCTAAATTTTTATGCAGGCTGGGGACGTCAGCACAGAGAGATCCCAGATAAAGGAGGAGTGAGAGGATCCCACAAAAGGCAATTATGGGTCTGAATATGCCCACTGCAGCCTGTGATGCACACAGGGCTCATCAGCCAACAGATGATGGACCTTAAACCATGGTTAAAGGAGTTTTTGACTTGCAGGAAAGTACTATGGGGCTGCTGAAAAGTTAAATATTTGGGATTTAGGGGCCAGCAGCCTGGTTAGTGTCACACAGACTCATGCTCCTGGGACCCAAGTGTTTCACAGCAGCTCAGGATAAACTCAAGCCTCTGGAACATGCTTCCCATCACAGTGTTTCCAAATGAGGCTCTCCACTGCTCAGCAGCCCAAAAAGGGACAGAAAATCCATTTCCTTTGTATTTGCAGCACAAGATCACCAGAGATGTGGCTCTACCCACAGTGAAACCTGGGATAGTGCAAATTTGTGGGACATTCCCTGTGTCCCAGGTATCCCTCCCATGCTCTCTCCCAGGCATTGCTTCTGCAGGACCCCTTGGTGTCCCCAGGGTTTGGGTCAGACCCTGCCTATGATGCAGCAAACCCTGCAGGTTAACTCCTGCACAAAAGACCACAGCAGCAATGCCAGGAGACATTTGCATGGAAAGAGCTTTTCCTGTGCCGCCACAACAGAGAAAATCCTGCTGTGCTGGGGCTTCTGCTCTATGCTGGGGTCTGCAGGGAAATGGAAGAACAGATGGCACAGGGAATGGTTCACCCCAAAAGTTACACCACAATAGGGCCAAACCCATTCTGGTTTGGGTTATCCCTGGGGTTGGGATAATCTGTGGCGCTTATGGGAGCTCTGAAGTAGAGAGGGAGCAGAAAGAAAAAACTTTGTTCTTTGGTCTTCTGTCATTAAAACCAAACAATAATTAAGCACCAATAATCATTTTTCTTTTCCTTCACACCATTCATCTTTATGGAAAAATCCTGCAGACTTTACAGACTGCACAAGTGTTTGACTTTCAAAGCAAACCGGGGAAGCATTTCCCCAGCACACCATTCGGCGGGACAGCAACACAAACCCAACAGAAATATTCATTGCCATATGTTTCGGGAACAACTTCCACAGACGTTCATTAATATCATTGCCATGAAACTCTCCAGGACTTTCCTGCAAGGGAAGTGGCAGTTGCTAATTAAAGTGCAGACGTCACCCCGAGCGAGGAACGGGAGGCTCAACTCAACACCTCCAGTTGAAAGAGCAAGAAAAGGTGATGGAGAATGCTGCAGATTCCCAGCTCTGTCCTGACTGTAACCCCAGCTATTCCCAACCATTAAAAAACAGGATTTCAGAGGGAGAATACTGATTTCTACAATCTCCAAATATTCAGGATTTTTGCCAAATAAACCACAGCACAGAGAAACACTCTTGCCTAACTTTGCTCATACAAAGTTGCCCAAATAAGACACAAACCAAAGCACTCACCCTAAATTTAAAAGTACCCAGTGATTTGTGAAACCAAGGATGCTACTTTCCTCACCATATTTAATATTAACATTTCCAGTTGTTTTGTTGCATTTTTGGGGCAGATTAATATCTTGAGGGATTTGTGTGGAGCAGAGATGAGGAACACAGGTCCTTCTTGTGCTTTCACCTCAACAGCAGCCAAAGCTGCTGCCCACCAGTAGCTGCTGCTCCTGAGAAGTGCCAGGAAAGCAAAGGCTGCCAGGAGAGGACAACCCCATGTCTTAACACCTAGAAAAGCTTCTCCAGACAACCAGAGCAGGAAAACCAAGCTGAAAGCTGGGATATGTTCCTAGGTGTGCCACAAGAGCCTTCTGAGCAGGGAGAACCAACTCCGGATGGAAAACAAAATTGTTATTCAAAAGTTGCAGGCTTAATACAAACTCTCAGAGCCTGAAACATCAATTCAGAAGGGAATTAGACGTGGGCTGATGGCTTTTCCAGGCAATTTCTTCCATCCTTAGCTGGACTCCCAGAGGGGTAGCATAAACTAGAGAAATGCAGCAAGAGGAGGAGGATGGAGCCAGAATCAGTGCTTAGACATGATGACTGATTCTGTCATCTTGCAGCTTCCAGCCTCCCCCCAGGGCCCACCACACGCCTCGTTACTGAACTCTGAAGCACATTTTGCTCTTCTGAGCCCAAGAAAGGAGCACAACCCTGGACAGCAGAATGCTTGGCTTCCATTTCCAAATTGCTCCTGACTCGCTGCACAATTCTGGGCTTTGCCTCACTTTTCCCATGTGTAAAAGCGACCTCAACAAATTGCTCTGAGATGCTCAGGAGGAAAAAACATCACAAACGCCACTTTTAATAACTTAATCCGTGCAGTCCTGCAGTTATCCCACTCCAGGATCTCCCCACGGAGCAGCAGAACACGTGTGCACGGAACTGCAGAACACAGTTATTCTGAGGAGATGGAGAGACAGGGAGAGAGACAGGCTTGACAGCCAGCAGAACATTTCAAAGACTCTCAGCTGTCCAGGAGTCATCCATCATCGCCAGGAACCCCAGCGAGCCAGGGCTGTGGGATCACAGGGAGTATTTAACACTTCTGTTCATCTCCACGGGGTCCTCCCGGGCTGGGACCCCAAACCTGGCTCACAGCCACGGTGAAGTCCCCAGGGACATCACCTTGAGTTGAAAATGCACAGAGTGAAAAGCTGTTGTGCTCTAATTCACATCCATCTGCCTATTATGCATTTCAGGTGCATTTTAGAAACAGATTCATCCCCAGGTGCAAAGCACAAGGTTAAGTTCTGGGATGAGCATGCCAAGGTTTGCTGAGGGGGAAACTGAGGCAGGCCAAGATCAAAGAGACCTGTCCAGTGTTCTGGGACTGAAAACCAGATCTTATACTCCCAGACTGGCCACAGGCATTGCCTTTTTGACCCCTCTGATCCCAGCCAGGAAAGTAATTTTTTTTTTTTATAAAACAGAGCCCTCTTTGGTCATTTTTGGTGGGCCCCAGTGGCAGCAGTGATGAAATGCTCTTCCTTCCCAGCACTGCAGGCAACCAGAGCAAAGCCTCACGATGCTGATGAGCAAACAAAGACCTGGGTTTTGTTCTCTCCCTCCACCTAAGGAAGCACAAAATCACTCAAGGATGTTTGTCGGTTTTAATCAATACAGAAAGAAAATGGTTATGTCTGTTCCCTTCCAAGGCAAGAAAATATCCTCCGTGTGCTAAGTCAAAAGAGAGAGCTGGAGAGTGAACTTCTCAAGGGAAGAATCCCATTCCCAGACACCAGATCCTACTTCCAAAATGAAAGGGGAGAAAATACTCTTCTATTTTTTTTTCTTTTCCCCTCACTGCCACATCACTCAGTGTCTCCCAACCTGTAATTTTCAAAGCGACATCCAGGAGAAATTACTCGTGGGGAGTAGTGAGACTCCCATGTGCCAGGGGTGTCCTGAGAGCCTCTGGCAAGAGCAGTTTGCCATCTGGATGGACAAGAGGACATAAAGTTACTTTTGGATAGATTTACCCCTTTATTTGCTTCCTTTTCTACCTTTACAGACACCATCCAAAGGTGGGCATGTGGAAAGCAAGCTCAGGAATGGCTGCAGGCAGAACCATTCCAAGGACAACCCTGGAAGGGCCCATGAAGAGGGAGAAACACTGAGCCTGTGCTGGGGGAAGCAGCACAGACATCCCTGCATGAGACACCCCTCCCAAAAAACCTTCTGCAAAACCACCCCAGTGGCTCCTGCAAAGCCTTGGCCTCTTTCTGCAGCCAGACAAATCCTCTCCCAGCAGCAGAGGCCTCGGTGGGACAAACTGGTGTCCTGGAGGTGACCACAGCCCTGACCCACTGGTACCTGACCCTACAGAGCTGTTCCTGTACCTTCAAAGCCCCATAAAAAGAAGGGGTTGCAACATTGGCTGTAAGAAATGAACTGGAAGGGAACAGAAGGACCTGGCAGGCATGCAAGGTTTGGGCTCTGCAATCTGGATAATCCATCTGAAACTCAGAAAGCAACGAGGAGAATGAAGGAAGAAATAGTAATGAATAAAATGAAAAGGAGCACAAATGTGTCTGCAGCCAATCCCAGAAGCAGTTTTACCTCCAAGTGCTCCAAGAGACCCAGGAGATTTCCTAGTAACACAATATTGGGAGCCAGGGGATCCTTAGGATATTTTGGAAATCACATGACCTGCACACCAGCCCCAGAAGGGGTCAGTCTGAGAGGAAATTCAGCCAGGATTTTAATTCAACATCGGATCCCATTTTTAAGGAGGTTCCAGAGCGCTGACCTACCCCAGTAATGACTCATGGTCCTCCCATCTCTTGAGATCCCCAAAACCCCTTCTTTCAACACCAGCCCTCCCTTGCTGGCCAAGGAGGGAAGGGAGGCAATGCACAGAGGGAGGGGAAGGGAGCGGGGATGTCTGGGGGGAGAGACGCACAGCGAGGAGACGCAGCAGAAGAGCAGAAAACAGATCCCAAGTTTCATTTAAAGAGGGGGAATCTGCAGCACAGGCATGGCAGGAAAATAGAGGAAAAGCACATCAGTGCAAGAAAGCTCGAACAGATGGGACTGGGAGCCTGCAAGGAAAGGCAGGGATTGAGGCTGGTAAATGCACGGACAGCAAAACCTGGGATGTGTTCCTCTTCCCAGTGCAAGAAACTCAGAGCAAATATCAGACACGTTGCTTTTCCAAACACCTTTCCCAGGAGTTAAACACAGTGGAGGCTGGAGGAATTCAGAGCAATTTCCCACACACATGTCACTGTCAAGGCTCCAAGCAGTGCTTAAAATGGACACCCCAGCTGGAATCTGCTGTGTGCAGAGACAGCACAATTACCTGCCTTTGTCTTCTCCTGTGCTGCAGGGAGGAGGAGGAAGGAGAAGGTGAAGCAGCCAGATCTGCAGGATGCCTGAGCAGCTCAGAGATGGGATGTCAGTGAGGGAAAAGCTGCTTTGGAATCACAGAATGTCCTAGTCTGGAAGGCACCCACAACGCCAATCAAAGTCCATCACATTTCAGCTGACACCATTCAGCTTTAAAAGCAGGGCCACCTGAGCTATCAGGGTACAAGCCTGGAGGTCTTCCATCAATCCCAGCCCCGTATTTTTTTAGAAGCATTATGAAATGAGTAAAAGCCATTGTGTGTCTGCAGGCCTTACACTCCTAGAGAGTCCAGCTGGACCCCAACATCACAATAAAAAGCTCAGTGGTGTTTTGCAGCTCAGAGGAATCTGGCACAGGACTCCAAGACATAAAGTGAAATTATCTCTCTCCCTTTCCCATTAGTGCAGGCACAAAACAAATCCCTCTGAATGTGCTAAAACTGCCTTGAAAGCTGCATTCATCCAAAATCTGGACTGGGAGCAGCACCAGGTACCCACCCCCAGCAGGTATAACCCATCCAAGACAAGCCAAATGCTGCATTAGACAGAGAAAATGCTTTGAATGAGGCAACAGCAACAACTCAGCTCAGGTTTAAAAATTACTTTGGTGGCAGAGACGGGGCTGGAAAGCCAGAGTTTCTCCTCCCAGCCCCACAAGCCAGCAAGGCACGGTGCTCCCTTTGTGCTGCTCCCTTTGTGCTTTAAAGGGAGAAGTGAGAGCAGAGAGGAGACTTGAGAGGGGAAAGCCCTGCAGGGCAAGACAGTGTTAAAAATGCAAAAATTAATCGAGCACCTTTTGAAGGCGCCGGTGAGAGGGGCTTCCCGACACACCAAGGTTAGGCAGCTCTCAGAAGTGGTTTTGTTTTCCCAGAGAGATAGGCCTGTTCAGCTTTTGGCTCTTCCTCTGCGGAAAAGATAACTGATATCCTCAGATCACAGCATATTCAGGTTCACTAATAATTTAGATAAGTCCAGACAGGCTGGGTTATTAAAAGTAAAATAAAATTAAGAGAAATCTGGAAATTTAGACCTATAAATCTACAGGCATTAAGGAGAATTAAATTCTTTCTTATAAGGATGTAAAATCAAGTCTTTTTTTATACGATTCAATTATAGATTGATGGGAAGGCTCAGAAACATGGATTAATGATCTTTTCTTAAAGGAAAAAATTATATAAGAGAAAATAAAAGAGAGCCATATAAAAGAAAGAATTACTACTCCCCAAACCATGATTAAGGTTTAGTAGGTTACGTTCAGAACAGCGTAAAAGGGAATTTGTGGATTCCCAACCACATTAAGAGAGTATAAATGGAGATAAAGGAAGCAGCATGGTACTGTAAATTATTGTCCCTGCAAAGGTGGGAGAAGCACATATCCAGTGCATGGGACCAACAAGGAGATGGTCATTTCCCATCAGGAATGAGAATGTGTTTTTTATGGGACTCTGGAGCTTCTAAAAGGTCTCCAGTTTCCACAGACATGGGGCAATTGCATGGATGGCAATGGAGCTGGGCTCCGCTGACCTCCACCAGCTGGGGAGGGAATATCAGCTCTTCCAAGTGAAGGGGAAATGATGGCAGGGGCACAGCATGAAATAGTCCTGATGTCAGTACTCCACAGCACCTCACTCAGCCCAGCCGCCTCTGTAATTCATCCGAGCTTAAGTATCCAAAAAATCAATGCAATCCTACCAAAAAAGCCACTCCAGGCCCTGTGCCCAGAGCTTTCCTTATGCTCCTGATGATTCAGCTCCCAGCCTTTTATAAAAAAGGATAACTCCACAGGGTTAACGGGAAAATAAGCGTCTTCAAAAGCCGCAAGGCGCTCAGATCCTATGGTAATAGGGGGCATGGAGTACCTGAGATAATCTGGTTTCGAGAGAATATTCTCCTAATGTTAAATCCAAGCCCCACTCAGTGTGGAGCAGCAGCCGAGCACATTGTCAGGGAAGCCATTGTTTACGGCTTTGTCCGGAAAGAAAGCGCTATCTGGGTCACACATTACAGGGGAGCGGGCTAGGAGAATGCAGCCCCGGACGGGCTATGGAAATGAAGGCAATAAATGCAGGAAGAATAGCAGGGAAGGAGGTGAGAGTTGCTGGGGAAGGATCGCATTGAACAGGGAAGGTGGCATAACCAGAACTCCTGCGCCGCGACACCGAAATCTAATTCACACCTCTGCGTTGCCTGCCCGTGCAGCTCCCAAGTACAGGAAAAACATGGAAAGAGCGCCCAGGATTACTTTTTGAGCTCGCCTCCAAGGGTAAAAAACATCCTTAGCCAGAAGGTGGGAAGTTGCAATAATATAAATAAATGTATAGTTACATAAATAAAAGGCTTGTTTCTCATGTTTGGCAAGGGGCCGGGGCTTTGCGCAATTAGAAGGAAAATGGATTCCAGCGGAAAAAGATCAACTTCCCCTTCTTCAGGAAGATGTCCTTCTGATGAGATAAAACCTTTACTTCACTCAGTCTGGAGCGGAGTTAAAGGCCAAGGTAGTATTTAAACTTCCAATTAATTTCCAAGTATTTTGGAAGGCTGTGATCAGATGGCAGTAGTTGAACACAGCACAGGAGGAGCAGGAAGGGACCGGGGGAAGTTAAATCCACACCAGGACTTTAAGCTGTAAAATCCATGGAGCTGGGAAGAACTTTAGTCAGGTTTTTTATCAAGTTAGGAGGTTTAGGTTTTTGTATCCCTTTCTACACCATTATCCACTGACATTGCAAATGGCATCTCCTTTGTCTGTTAACCCAGGGAATTTGATCCATCATCCCCTTCCAACACCCACACAACCCACTGCTCTCCACTCCTGCTTCCATTAATTGATTTGCACGGATCCTCCTGTCAAAGAAAATTCCCTGGGAAGTCCAAACTGTGAGCACAAGTCACAGATTTTAGAACCCAAAGATTTCATGAAATGGTAACAGCTAGTGGGAATCGGGAAACATTATTGAAAATTAAGGGTCTGGGGTTAAATCAAAGTTTCTCTTTCTCTCTAATAAGATGACAGCCCAGACCATTTGACTGACTGCTGAGACACCGACTCCTTGCTGGCTTTAGATTGCTCAAGTACTCAGAATTTAATCTCAAATGGCTGTTATTGAATTTTCTCTTGGACTAGCTGGCTGACGGGCACAGCAAGAGAAGCCAGCCCCTACTCACCCAGGCAGCCTCCCAGCCTCTAGAGTTAGAATACCTGCTGCTGCACGAAGGGTTTGCAGGAGCTTTTGCTCCAGCACCTTCTAGGAGGGAACAGCATGGCTCAGGAGGGTCGAAAACACTGGGAATAATTTATGGAAGACAGGATTGCTTCTCCACGCATTGCTTCTTACCACAAAATGTATTAACTGTAAGCAACAGCAAGGAACCGTGCAAGAAGTGGTCCCTCCAGATGTGTTTAACGCCCGGCGAGGCGAGGCAATCCTCCAATGTACACATGGCTCTCCGAAGGGTAAATGTTTCCCAGCTTCTACCGGCATATTCCTGTCATTTACACAGCGCCGTCAATCACTGCTCTCCCAAGAAGGGGAACAGTGTAAACTCATGTTTAATGCCAGATTTACACACATTTCTATTCGCCAGTAAATGAGACCATTACATATGTTGTGTCAATTGATTTTTATAGTCTGAGCTGTGAGTGTTGGCACCGGGGAAGTGCAAAGGAACCCAGGCACTGGAAGTTGGAGCTGGCTCCTGGTATCTCCTGGCATTGCCCCATCCTAAGGCACATCCTGACCTTTACCCTGTGACATTAAATTTCCCCTGGCCATGGACCTTTTCAGCTCTATCAGCTGATGCCACTGCTGCTATGCTATTCTACCTCAGCTGTTCCCCACTGCAGGGAGGGAGGCATCTGTGAAATGTTTCACCCATGGACCAGAACCTTGGGGTCTGCCCTGAAGTTTTGCTAGGTGCATGCTGAGTGCAAGCCCTCAGAACGAAACTCAAACCTGCACTAACCCTTAGCCCAGGGCTAGCTGTGCTTTGCTGAGGCCACCACAACTACAGTGCAGGACACTGTCCCCCCTGCAGTGCCACCAAGGGTGCTGATGTTCAGCTGAGGAGCTCATTCACCATCCTTTTAAGAAAGTCCTTCTAAGCACGCCTTGCCAAAACAAGGCAACCTTCCTTGAAGAATTATCCTTTGTAAATACCCCCCAAGGAGTTAACAATTCCCTTCTCCAAGATGACTCATCCTCCTACACAAGGGACGGCGAGAAGAGCAGTCACGCCGCGTGTCAGCGCTGCAGAGAGGAGAGAGGTTATGGGCACAGCCCCAGCTGCTCCCAGAGCATCGCCCACCCCGTGTCCCCTCTGAGCAGGCTCCCTCCGGGGTGGCCTCTGTGTGTGTCTCCAGCAGTGCCACCCAGACAGAGGGGATGATCCATCTGCAGGCAGCATTTCGCTGCTGACCTGGGTGCTTTGCCTTCATCAACATGCACAGCAGCACCTTCCAAGGCTGGAGAAAAGGCGGCTGCTCCTTTCAAGGGGTGGCTTTTCGCACCCCCTGCAGCCAAGCAGAGCTTTCTCTCCATAATTAACTGCTCCAGCCGTGTCTTGGCTGAGCTCCACCAGCAACACGGCAGAGGCAGTGACCTCCAAGAGCAAAGCCCTGGATTTTGGCGGAGCCACTGCTCCCCACCACCCAGGCCACACCAGGAAAAGCCAGCCTGCTGAGGTAGGAGGCAGCAGAGCCATTCAAACCAGCCACGGGCAGTTTCACAGAAACAGAGCTTCAATCCAACATTAATTTGCAGCATCCTGGGCTGAACACTTTAGATAAGGAGCGCCGGAGCCAGGGAGATGACAGGGACAAGCTTGTGACTGTGGCACATCCATGCGTGATCACGACACCCTGCCTGGGTCCGCTGTGGGCTCCAGCGACCTGTGCAGCACAAAAGCAGGATGGTCCTCACTGGCAGACCCCTTCTCCAAATCCCTGGCTACATCTCTTTTTTTTCCCCTCCCTGCAGGGCTTAAAGCCTCATCCTGCTCCAGTTATTCTGAAAGGGAATTTAGTGCCTTGCCATAAATTATACGAGCATTGGACATAAGCATCGTTTATGCACAAATCACTGTTCCCTAGAACAAAGCAAGTATCAGCCTCCTGACAAAACACTTTTTAGTAGGATTGGCAAATGAATAAAACCTCCCTATGAATACCAACGTGCTGATGAAAAAATCCTACTGATTTTAATAGAAAATTATCATTTTCCTATAGGATTTTTGTGAACCATCTCGTTGAATTTAATGGAGATTTTCTATTCTGGTCTGCCATTATGCAAGAGTTAAAATACCTCCAGAGACGAGGAGATTATCTATTACATTCTATAGGATTGCAGAGTAATTTCCATAGAATCCTGTTATGTTTCTATAGAGCCTGACAAATTTAATCCCTATTGAACTTTAAAGGGACTTTTCCATAAGGGACAAATAGACACTGACATCTGTTAGCTGCAAAATGAGTAATACTCAGAAAATAGAGGCCTTACACACCACTGCTGCACTCAAAATGGTCGAAAGATGTCTTGAACAAGCAGCTTAATGGGGAAAATGCATTAAATTGGTGTCACATGGCTGCATTAGTGGGGCTGTGTTGCAACATTTCTTTTATACGCAATGTCATTTATCCAGCCAACGCTTTACAAATTGCATTTGCTACCAATGTGCACTTGATCTCATCATCCCATGCTGGGACTTTCCTGTATCAGCACAGGAAGACTGAGAACAATCTAAATCCAGGGGAAAAATGCCAGTTCCAAGCATGGAGCTGGCAATGTATCCGTGCACATTCCTCTGCCCTAATGGTTCTAATAAATGCATCGACTCCCAATCTCTCTCTCTCATTGAACTCCACTGTGGAGCTTGAAGGGCTGCACTTCTCTTTTATGCTCAGTACTAAAGGAAAAAAAGCCATTCAGCTGAGCTATCTGGAGAATGAAGTCTTTTAAAGTTAACTGTAAGGTACTTATAATGAGGAACAAAACAAGCAGGGACAGCCTAAGGTTTCCTACACCAACACGACAATTTGTCCTAGACTGGTTCAAGGAACAAATTAAAAGACACGAGAGCCCCAAGGGTCTTTTCCCACCTTTCCTTGTGCAAGCTGGCATCAAAAACGATACATCTTTGCATGTGGCTGTACCTCTATCACCCACTTATCCAGTTATTCCTCAAAAGCCCAAACTTACTCCAAGAGGTCCTTTAGGAGATCTCAATTTTGGATGCATCACCTCTGTAGAGTCGCTCTGATTCTTGCCTAGTCATTCCCTTGCATTTTTGCAGGGTATGGGTGCTTTAAGTTCAGCTTGGATAAAGCAGCTTGAGTGTCCCTAAGCCAGGCTTGTGGCACCTAGACATACGAGTTGCTGGAGTGATCCTAGTAACCCACACAGGAGCCTCAGAGCAGTAGTAATAGAATAGTAATATCCAAATTAACCTTCAAATTACAGAGCTGACAGAGAAAATTATCCTAAAATAGTACAAGAAGAATCTTAGAGAAGGAGGGAATTGGCAATATGGACCTAAACCCCCTGACAAGCATCTGGCAGTGGTGGAGCTGAGGGGACCAAGCCAAAACTGGGCACCCAGAGCCACATGTCGGAAGACACCACAGACATACCCATGGCAACAAGAAGAACAAGCACCTCCATATGTCTTCCCAACTGCATTTCCTTTCCAAAGAAAAGGACAACGTGGTAACTGAGCACAGCAGGAAAATATATGGCTTTAATATTTTCTCATTTGCCAAATGCTGGCGGGGTGTGGACAGTGGGTGCGGGGAAGGCTGTGAGTTGGGTTTGCTTTTTTCCTCCTTCTGAGCTGTATCTGCAAGTGAATGAAGTCCTTAGTGGTGACAGGACAGCTCTTTTGGATAGTTACTGTTCAGAGATCCGTCCAAAGACAGCCCAGACCATGAAGGAGATGCATGGAAAAAGTCAATGGATAAGTGGGTGGGTATGTCTCGCACCCTCACTGCTTCCTTTCCCTTATTTGAATCAATTCCTGTGTTTCTAGAAACCAAACCCAGCTTCCACATGGGCTAATAATGATGCCTCATGTCCCTTTTAGGATCCCATAACTGGGTTTGCCAACATCCAGGCAGAGTAAACCTCATTAACTTTTCATCCTGAGCATCATAAGACTGGAAAAGCGGGAGAAATGAGGAGGCTCATATTTCTAATACCAAAAGGAAGCAACAGGAGAAATTTTGATGCCAGCAGCCAGCTGAGGGTTTTCCCACACACATTGCTCCCAGGGACAAGGGAAAAGACAGCTCTGGAGAAGGAAGAACAGGCCAAGCAGACACCAGACTTCAGCACTTAAAACAGACTCAAAGGCATTTAATGAACATTTAGGAGTAAAACAACAGCGTAGGAGTTTCCCAAGGGCTCCACCTGAGCCAGCTCCTACCAAGCCCACAGGTTTGAGCCAGCTCCTACCAAGCCCACAGGTACAGCCCTCACTGTCCCATTGTCACGTACAGGTCATTGATGTGACCTGGCACTTCAGGCTGGCATCACTCCGGGCATTTCACCCGAAGACTCCGGAAAGTCCATATATGAGGGAAGATGCTTCCAGCTAAATTTTGTTAATAGGAATGTCACATCATGAAATTGGCCCTAGGGAGCCTAAGGAAAATTTCCCAAAGTGACGGCATCCTCACAGGGCGCACAGGCAGGATGAAGGCAGGGATGCTCCTGCTGCTACACCCAACACAGATCTGGCTGTTCCACCATCCACTGCAGGGGCAGAGCATCACTGCAAGGGGAACTTCGGAGCAGTTTCATCTGGAGCAAGCTGTGCTTTGCTTTAAACCCTCCCTCCCCACAGTGTGCCCATGGCTGTGCCGTACAGAGGCTCGGCATCACCGGGATGGTGATTTGCAGTCTGCTCAGACACAGCCCTACATCACTTGGGAGAATGAACCTACAGTTTTATAAACTATTTATTAGCCCTGTCCTGTAGCGCTACATCAATATGGCCATCAGTGAAGCAAGGCAGGAGCTATAAAAATACCATCTATCCAAAATAAGCTTCATAAAATCAAACAGAGGCCAGTACAGCCTAGGATGGGATTGTGGCTTGACATATAAAGGGCCTCTCAATCTTTGAGATAGACCATTAAAATCCTCAAGCCCTTTTGGTTCACAGAAGTCTAAAACAAAAGGGGAAAAATAATGACACCTTTTCTGGCGGAGCAGGAGAAGGCAGCAAGGCAGTCGTGCAATATCATTTGTTTCCACAGAAGCCAGATTACTCCCTCTTCCCAGCAAGAAAACTGCCAGCTCCAAAGGAAAAAAAAAAAAAAAAAAATTAAATAAAATAACTGCCTGTTTTCCTTTGCCTTCCCCACTCCCCCACTCACGAGCTGCTTCTCAACAGGCAAAAAGTTTCTCCTCCGTGTGCCAGCAGTGATGTTCCCTGCCTGGTGCAGGAGCGGGTCGGGGGAGGCACGGCTGGAGCACACCGATATCCCAGCCCGCACTCCCCCCGGCTCCGAGGCAGCGGGGTAAGGCAGAAGGCAGGTCAATACATTGTCAGAGATGATGATTAACATTTCCAGCCAGTGCTCCCTCAAACCACCTCTAAAACATGTCTTAATAAACTGCATTGCAAATAGCCTTGTATTTCTACCTCGCTGCATCTGCCAGGGTGAGATAATACAGCGACCTCAGGAAAAGTGACACACAGGGAATGAGCTGCCAGGAGTTATACGACACCATGAGACCTGGCTCAGCACATCACTTCCAGCCCTGGGTGGCTCTTGCTGTGGCTCACCCAAGCTTTTTGGGGCTCTGTAGGAAACAAGGGGTACTCTTTGAGCAAAGAAAATACCAGCTTGCAGAGGGATTGGGCTGAAAGGTTTTGAGGGAGAAAATCGCTCTGAATTGCTATTGAGTGTGAAAATCACCGTACAAGAGAAATATTTCAAAGTCAGGCACGTGACAGTTTTTTTTTGCAGAGGCAGGCACCATGCTTTGAAAGGTCAGAGGGAGGTGAGAGCAAGCACAAGCATCATTTTTCTGGAAACACAGCTCTGAATCTTTCCAAAACTGCGTGATGGCAACAGGCTCTGTGACAGTTTCCAGCGTTGCTGAAACACTTGGCTGGATGGAGCACGGCGTGGCTCAGCATCACCTTCAACTTTCCAGGGGATTTTGAACCTCACACCTTGCTGCACTGTGATGCTCAACCCTGAGGGAGACAGTCAGAGCTGCCAATCCAAACTGCAACTCAGCTCCTCAAAGCAATGAACTGGAAATGAAGCTCACACACCTTCATGCTCTTCCCCTGCTTATCAGCCTGCTTCAGTAACATCAAAAAGGGAGAGGAAACAGCTTGGGTTGGACATGGGGTGAAAAATGGAAGGAAAAGATTTGGGTTTACCTGACAAGTCACCTTCAACTGGGCAAGGATGTTTTACATCCCCGCTCTGGACCTTCAAGTACTTCAACATTAAGTAAATGCCACTTACCTAGGAGGGAAAAGAGGAAAAAGTTAAAGTTCACCAAGTATTTTAACGTGACGCATTTTAAAAGTGATGGAATTTGTAATTCACTGGAGGAAACATAAAGGGAAAACTCCAGGTTTTAATACACTTTTATAAAGGTCAGCTTGAATGCCACAGGGTCACAAGGCCATCCTATGAGCTGTTTGTTTTCTTATTTCCGTCTCACAGTCTCGGCTTTTTCCAACTCCCCTACCCGAGCCTTTAGAACGGGCCTCAGTTCAAGAGGCAAGAGCTGCCTCTTCCCATCCCAAAATTTAAATCCCTACAGAGAGGTGCTTCTTGCTCTTTCTTACATTGTTTTTTTCCCTACAGAAAAATCACCCATCCTTGGTTAAGGTCTGACACCAGCCTTTCCATCTCTGCAGTCTCAAACAGGTAATACCACCAAATATTTCCAACGTCAGCCCTGATTCCATGCTCCATGGGAAAAAAACTGATCAGCATCCATCTTTCCCAAGCTCTAGCTGCAGCAATTTATTCAAGGTGGGGATGTCCTCTAATCTCCAGCCCACCAGGCAAGACCACAGACATGGGACAAACACAAATATTCATCCTTTTTTTCCAGAAAGACCAGTTTGACATTCTCTAGGACAAAGAAATTCTGCGTTTGCCAACCCCAGTCAAAATATCTGCCTCATGAATACGATAAATATTAATTGGAGATAAATGAGAAGGGCTTCCCTTTTTTCCACAGGCATCTGGAAGCATGGAAAACCAAGCAAAGAGGCTGTGCCCATCCAGCTGTTGCTCCATAGACTGTTGTAGGAATTGAGGATGATGGGACAGGGCATGTCTGGCTAATGCACGGCTGTGTGTACTCTAAATGACTAAAAAGGTGCCTGGGGCCATGGACAGATGCTGCTAAAACACACAATTGAATAAATCAATGGAAGGTAGCGGAAAGGAGAGTGATGCCATGGGAGAGCGAGTGGCAGAGCTGTGTGCCAAGGTGTTAAAAAAACTCCCACAGAGCTGCCTAAACCTCTTCTGAGACTCCGCTGCTACGTGTTTCAGATGCTGAGAAGATTGAACTAATAAAAAAGAAATGAGAGAACTGTCACTGCAGATTACATGGTATTTATTCCAAAATCTGCTCATTATAGAAATTTGCAAGACAAATGGGTTTTTAGCAGGAAATGGCAGCTTTTCCTTAAGTGTATAACGATGAACAGATCTGCTTGGGAGCTGAATCTTTCTCTCCCTTTCTTGAGCTACTCCGGCTCCAAGTCTTACCAACCACCCGAGAAATACTCGTGAGGCTGAAAAAAACTCAATTTTTTTTTTTTAACATTCTCCACCAGCCTCTTCATAATCCTATAAGAAAGTACGATTAAGAAATATTTGAAGCAAGAAAAGCTCATTTGGCCTAGAGAGTTTCTAGGCAGCGAGAGCTTCTCCTGCTCCTCAACAGCCTGCAATCGGCATTGCTAACACTCTGGATCCTTCCTTCCTCACAGGGAAAGCCCTTCACCAAGAAGAGTATTTGTGGTCAGGCTTTAATCCCCCAGCCTTGATAAATGTTTAATTCCTGGGCCTGCCTTCGTATCTGAATATAGACTGGAGGTGCTTCGCATTCTGCCGTATCCGAGAGCTTCTAATGACATTTTGGCTTCTTTCCCAGTTAATTCCAAGTGCCTGAAACCCAAGCATCTCCCCTCTCTCCCTCCCCATCATGGATGCACATGCGGATATTTAACTGATAATATACAAAGCCAGAATGTGTGGTTTTAAAACAAGTCTCTGCAGCAGGGACTCAAGAAGGGAGAAGAAGAAGGGGGAAAATATGCCTTGAAATATTACAGAGTAGGAGCTGTCAAGTTGAAAAAGCTTCTACAAGGTTTTCAATGCCATAACTGTGTTATTTAGCTGGGGATGAGAATTTTCAGACACATCAACAGGAAAAAAGGGGTTTCAGGAGGGGGAAAAAAAAAAGAGAGGCGGCCTGTCTTATTTGCAGCTCTCCTTTGTTGGAAAGCAATTACAGCCTTACTCAATTTATGACCCAGAATGCACCCTAATCTACTTGTAAATGCGTCTTATTCACCACACAGCACTTTCAGATACAGCCAGGGTAAATAAACGGGAGATTGTTCCTACCTACATTGCGGCACAACTGTTAATTGTAACGCCCCATGAAACTTAATTATGCAAAGCAGAGTGGCGACACTGCAGCCATTAATGAGATGTTTGATTCAAGAATAATTTGTTGTTTGGAGCCTCGGACTTGTTTTGCCTGTCCCTTCCACTGTGCTGCACTAATTCTCAATTTGTGCTTATTTTAATAGTGCGGCAGCAGGGCACAAAATGGCTTGGCTGAGGCAGCAACGGGAGGGCTCCTGGTTGGAATCCCATTTTCCAAGTGTGCAGCAAGGCCCCACCATATGGGTTTCCCTCATTTCAACTCATTCAGCGGAAAGCCGGTGATGGGACACAAAACATTCTGCAGGTAAACGCAGGGAATGCTACCAAGCCGTTTTAGACAAAGGGATGGCTAAAAGGAGGAAGACTCAGCTTTGTTAGACCCTCAGAACCTCCCAAAGCCATGCTGGGATGGACATGGGTGTGGATCCTATTCACCACCCACACAAACACCCATGGCATTGCTTCCAGCTCCTTTGAAACAGCTGGATCTGAGCAATGCTTTGTTCTGAGTTATCGTGTTGCCTGCCTGGAAATAACATTTTGAAAACCACAAATAGAAGTTGAGAAGAGGTTGACAAGACAAAGAAAAAGCTGACTTGGAGCAAGAAGTTGTAGTACACCCACTGATAAGGCAGGTGATAGATAGAGCTACAAGATGTTGCATGGAGACTCTTCTCACTGCTATAAGAGACTTTCTCCCTAAATGGGGAAAGCAGATTGGTAGTTAGACCGAGGTCTATTATTTAAGCCTCTGGTTATTGATAGAAACACACTATCTTTTTAAATTTACAATCAAGCAAGCAATTCTCTCTCTCCCATTTACAACAGCACAAAATGTTTGCTCATATCTGCTCTGGAAGTACCAGAATCTTTTCTCCTCTCAGTTCTCTCCCAAGCTCTGACTGCAGAAATCCTTCTGCTAACATCATCTCTGAGTTTTCCCCTCGTTTTTCTTCCTGGTGACACACTCTGCTCCTAACTCAGGCCGAGCACTGACCCACTTCTCCAGTTGGTTCCATTAATACCTGTGATTAGTAGGCCTTGGAGCCAACAGCCACCACCAGCCCATGAATCACCGAGATTTCTTCCCTTCTGCGGCACCAGCAGAAGGAAGGAGCCAGGGTACTTTATCTCTGATATATCTGCTGGTGATAGGAAAGACATTGTTGGTCTACTGTAACTGTCTATTTTTTTCTTATAAATGTGACTCTTAAAATAGCAAGTCACGAAGAGGGTTTTAGACATATGGGAGGCCCTTGGGAGCGGGGCCCTCATGACTGCACGCGGTATTGATAGCAACGAGATAAAGAGGAACTCGGCACACACCGAATCCTGCAGACGCCTCTAATAAGATCAGGACAGATGACAAGGCACTCAACTGTGCCCCAGCAAGGTCATTACTGAGCATTAATAACGGAACCTTATTATGAACAGATCACTCAGTGTTAGAGCCTTTCTCACCTTCACTGCTAAGAAAGCCACAGCACCCCAGGCCCCAGAGCAGCAGGGTTTGGGTTTTACTGTCACTCACCCAGGTTAATATGGCCAGGGGAGTCAAGCTGCCCCATTGAAAACCGCTGGGGCAGGTCTATCTTCATAAGAAATGCTCATTATCAAACCATTTAGATTGGAAAAGACCCCTGAGATCACTGAGTCCAACTGTTACCCCAGCACTGCTAGGGCCACCACTAAAGCACGTCCCCAAGTGCCACATCCACATCTCTTAAATCCCACCAGGGATGGGATTCTACCACCCCCCTGAGCAGACTCTTCAAAGTTTGACAGCCCTTTTGGTGAAGACATCTTCTGTGATACCCAATCTAAACTTTCTCTCAAGGCCATCTACTCTTGCTCTGTCATTTGTTAATTGGGAAAATAGATCAATCCCCACCTAGTTCCAACCTCCATTGGGTAGTTGTTGAGAGTGAGGAAGTTTTCCCCGAGCCTTCCCACCTCCCTCATCCACTCCTCACAGGACTTGTGTTCCAGACCCTTCTCCAGTGCTGCTTTTCTTTGGACAAACTCCAGCACTTCATGCCTTACTTAATGTCTTCCTATCTTACTTGAAAGTCATGACCAGTTACATGCATCAAATCAACTTTTAATATTCTCCTTCCCCCTTGCTTTGTGTGACCCCCTTGCAGTCTAAACCAGCTCTTCCTGGTACTCCCGCCAAAGCAGCAGCCAACCCTGCTCTTCTCTGCCACAGCATCCAGCAGCTGTTCTCTCTCTTTTTATCTTACACAGAGGAGGAGGTTCAGGTTTGCCTGGTCCTCCATCCATTGCCCTTTTTCCAATGTATTTTGGAATCCAAGCCAGGGAGAACTAGCACCACCAGAAATCTGACCCAGGCTCTGCTGAAACTCTGAGTGAAATTATGCCAAGCCCACTGAATGGGTTTCGACTTCAAGAAAAATAAAAAGCATGTCTGGAGAAGAGCGAGATTTTTTTTTCCAAACAATTTTGGCTCTTTTCCCCCCTACTGTCTGATATTTCATTTTGGGTGTTACTTTGATTTTATAGAAAAAATCAAAACCAATCTGACCCCAATTGTCCAGAAGTACTATGAAAAAAATATCTGATATTCACAGTGCTGTGGTCCTATTGCCCTAATTCTCACCTTCTCTTATTCTGTAATTTCCTCCTTCGTAACGCGGTGACTGGAGCTGAGTGCAGTGTCTCAGACGTGCGCTCAGCGAGGGCTGAGATATTATTGTTGATTTATGGGGGTTGGCTCTGCTTAGGGAGCAGTGATTTACTTTGGTGTGTTTTCACAACACTGCCATCTCTTTGGAAACAGATCTCACCCTCAGCTTCTCCACATTCGAGCACCTGGTGCTAAGCACTCGGTCACAGATTGCTGAGACATTTCCCCATCCTTCCTCCTCTCTCCAGCTTTGCTTCCAGGAGGGTCATTACCACATTTTTGCTCCCCTAGGTTTAACAGCCCAATTAGGGGAGACAGCAACACTTCAGTAGGTGCTGGCCAGAGCATGGCCTTATCCCTGGAAACCAATTGCTCCTCAGACTTAAATATGGACCCAGTTTTATACGTCACTTATCTTCACAGCAGAACAGGTCAGGAATTATTCTGCCCAGCTTTATCTGCTATTCAGCTCTGCCTTTTGTTGATCTCCTTCTTTTGATGCTGTGAAAGAAGCAGGCCTTGCACACAGGGGTTTCCCTAAACTACTTATTTTCCTCCTATGGGAGCAGGCAAACCCTGCACCAAAAATCCAGCCAAGTGACCATGCCAAGATGAAGCGTACTTGCTCCCTGGGCTGTTTTTCCAAGGACAACTGTATCTGCAAAACACTCCTGGGAGACAGGAAGAGGAATGGGAACAACACTACAGCAGGACCTGGCCATAAATACCTGTTAAAGGGGCCTGTTACGGCTTTTCCTTCTGCAGTGGTTTTATACATACATAGATCAGTAAATACTGTAATAGAGGCAGTTTTCTGTACAACACCTTTTGCTGCTATTTTGCAAGTGCAGATACATCATTGCAGCATCAGGCTCTTAAAAACGCTCAGGAAAAGCTGCTCAGGAGAAGCTGCTGGTGCCATTACCCAGCACCCACACACCAGAACACACGGGCACTCCTCAGACTCACATTTCTGCTGCAGAAGAGGGGAATCAAGACACTTTCAACAGCAGAGCTCGGGACTAAGTCTCCTATGGAGCAAGTCCCAACGCCCCACTGGGAGACAGGAATCACTATCACCTCTTTGTTTCCCATCTCCCTTTTCATCCTCCCTCTGCCTCCATTTCCCCCTCTGCAGGAAACCTTGAACGCTGGCTCCCTACCAGAGATATTGAGAATCTGAACAACTGAGCAGCGTTCTGAGGGCCTTTGAAGGAGCTGTACAATGTGGGAACAGTGGTTCACGCCGAACAATAACGTGTCCTCGCTCGTGGTGCGGCCCCCGCGATGACTGTCCTCAGCACAACTGTCAACTCCACTCCCCGTGAAGGATCTTTATTATTAGTGATAAGCTAAGAAGCAGGGTGAATGAATGCAGCTTGATTTTGCAGCTCCAGCACTTAGGGGAAAGAACAAATTGTGTAAATCTGTAATTGGAACCACGGAGTAAGAATAAATGTGGAATCCCGTCAGGTGACATCTTGCTTTAGGTCCGTGTTTTCCTCACTGCTTCCCACATCTCTCCTGTGAAAGAAGCTCCAGCTCCTCTCCCCTCCCATAGCCCTTACCCTATAATTTCTACCCTTTATATCCTCAAACATTCCCACATTCATTGTAAACTCCAACACTCTCTCTTAAACCATTTCAGGCAGTTCTTCTGCGGTGCTCGTAAGTATAAAATCTTTCAGTGATGGTTGCAAAAGGCGAAATCAAATGACAGGTTGATTTAGTGCAGCTCTTACTAACAGCTTGCAGAAATTAGAAGTAAATAGGAGGTCAAACAGCTCGCAAGCAATTTGACATTGGCAATTGCAGCTTAGTTAGGCTCCTCTGGTAATAAAGAACCACCGTGTCTTTCCTTTACCTCAGTGCTCGGCAATAGAAAGGTCATTACCAGCTAAAGATACTGCAAGAATAACACTTTAAACCTTTATTATTTTTAACAAGACACGGGTATTTTAAATAGTGTCTGTGCAATACACTGGCGGCGTGCTACAATGACTGGAAATGGCTCAAAATAATAATAAAAAACCAAGTGAAATTGGAAACACAATATGTAACCATCCATGGTTTTTAAAGCTGTGTCAGTCAGTTAAGCAAAAACTATGCTTGGGCATAAGTGAGCATGAAATTTAATATAAACATCCTGAACGTCTTAGAGAAACAGATGAAATATGTATAAAAAATGCTAAAGTAAAATATACAATGAGCTTTGTATAAATAAACAATAAAGAAATAAGAAGATTAAAAAAAGCTGTCTTTATGATATATAGCATTGGTGGGAATGAACCCATTCTGCAATTGTTTGACTTCAGATACTTTGGGAATGCTGATTATATTTTTAATTCTCTTTCATCAAAACTAGAGGTAATTAGGGACAAAATAATTCCAGTAAATGTCAACTGGCTAAGACTTGAGAAAACTCAAAAGAGGCAAAGTCATACACAAATATTTTGAAGTGAATAATAAATGAATTGTGGGCTCTAAACAATTATTTTTTTGAACTATCCCAAATGTAAACTAACCAGATGTCCTGGGTGAAGAGGGTGAGAAATTGCCTTGACAGGCCACTAATTCCTTCACTGCAGATCCCTTCTGTGAAGTGGGGATTATCAAAATAAATAAATAAACAAATGAAAGCAAACACAAGAGGCACAACATGGTTTAAAAAGCCAGAGAAGGCCAGTGCAGTTATTACAAATAACTGCAGTCCTAAAAACATTTCTGAAAGTTCTTACCTGAACTTCAGTACCTGTTTCAAATGGGAAAAGCACATCTTTGGCTTTTCAGACCCCCCCACTGCAAAGCACCACGTCCCCCATTTAGACATGCGTGTCCCCAAAACAGTGACAGCATCACTAAGCCCAACTTGGTTCCCGACTTTCCCACACCTCAGTTCCCCATCTCTCTAATGGGAATAATAACACGTCCCCATTTCCCGAGCTGGAGCCTTGCAGAAGCACTTAGATGCCATGGAAACGGGCGACATTCCACCACCCACGCTCCCCCAAGCCAGCTCCGTCATCCAGCAGAAATGCAGATGGACCAGCAGCTGGCCCAGAGGAAACCTCGTCCTGCTGGGTGCAGGATGGGCAACATTTGGCAAGCCTCTGCTCCCAGCTCTGTTTTATGGGCATTGGGGTGTCAGCAGCCACTGTCTGGGTTTTGTCCTCTGGAAATATTTCCCACCCCACGCCATCCCACCAGGACACATCACTGAATGCCACCTGTGGGCTCTTCTCTAGATATCCTTCTCTGCTCAAAACCCACATGCAAGGGAGCACATCCCCAAGGTGCAGAAGACTCCCATATTGCACAGAGATGCTAAAACTCCAAGCAGGATTATCAACATGGCTGTGAACAAAAAACGATGCTCCTCCCCTAAAAGCTCAGTCCAATCCCATCCAAATACAATCTCCTCCACTACCCTCCCCGAGCAGGAGAGGGACTGACCTGTAACTCATCCCACCTTCACCAAGCTGCAAGAATTATTCATCATTGTGCCAAGCTATCAATTCCCCACACACATCCCAACTGGCCACACCACAGGTAATTAGTGCCCACAGCCACCAGTGATTCAGGAGGGTCAGCACTGAGCCAAGCATGGGATCCAGGAGTGCCCTGGGAAATTATGGGATCGTGTGGGTCACGCTGGTTCATCTGCACATGATTGGCTTAATCAGAGATAAGACTGACAATAGAGCAGAAATTTGAGCTGCAGACCTGGTCACACAAGCCAGCTTGGTAGGAGACAAAGAAAATCAGCAGCTCGGTAATAATTGCATAACAATTTCAGATAATAATTTTACAGCAGGATTTTTCCCTGGCTTTCTACCCTATTCAAATCCCAAATCAAGGCTAAATTGAGGGGTCCAAATGCCTGAAGATTTTGACAATGCAGAACAAAACTAGTGAGGGACACCCTCACACTGAACTCCACTAGGGTGGAGGGACAGGGTCACCAGGAACCAGGGGCAAATAGAGAAAAGCAGAAACACCTCTCTGTCTAGCAAAGGACATGGCTCCACACCACTTTTGTCATTCCCTGTTCAGCAGACAAGCTCCTTGGTCACTGCAGTGGACCAGGGCCGTGGAGAGCAATTCTGAGCCATCTCTGCCTCGCAACCTGTATTTGTTGCTCCCTTGAGTGGCTGCCTCAGACAGGCTTTACTGTATTTTAGACCTGACATTACCCAGCAGGCAGAGAAAACTGGCTACTCATTAACTTTGCCAAGATGGGAGCAGCTCCCATAAAAGCCACTGAAACCACTCCAGCATTTGGGGTGTGTGTCATTTAGCTGTGATATGTCCCTCTTGCTGTTTGGCTTTTCCCTTTCCCTTCAGTTTTATTTTTACGTGGTGACATTTGGAAGAGAAAGCCATTGAAAGCAGCAATATTGGACACTCAATTCCTGGCTCCCTCGCTGTCACTTAGCAGAAAACATTCAGAAATTTAATATTTGATCTTCCACCTCTTCTTTGATCACCTTTTTGTGCCTCTACCACTCCAAGGACAAAGTGGCTTAATAAATTGGAGAAATGGGCTGAGGAGGCTGCTCCGAGAGGGATTCACAGCAAAGGCAGAAATCAGATGTACAAATTACTTGCTAGCCAAGCTTTTGGCAGAGATGTCAAGAGATTTGTGTATTCAGTGCTTTTTCAGGCCAAATTTCCCAGAGAGAGACTCTGGCTGGTTAACAGAGAGTTAAACAGGGCTTAATAAAGGCAAATAGTTAGCAGGTAATGGATTGCTGAATATTCAGCCGATGAGGCAGTGCTCAGCTCATATCCGTAGCCACCAGCAGCATCATCCACTGATGGATTTATCCCAATCTACCACTAATATCTGCAATATGCTTCTAACATCTGCTAACCACTTATTAACTATATACAGACTCCTGAAGAGCTATCAATAACCCTAACTTTAATAAGAAGGGTGACCCCGTAGCCAGCATCAGGACAGAAATGTCATTCAATCAACTTTTCTGGCTGGGCTGTTTTCCTCTGCCAGGAATCTCCTGGGAGCATCAGACAGGACAGAGCAGCAGGTTCAAGGTCAGAGAATCTTCAACCAGTCTTTGGGACTGCAGAGCCCCAGACTTCAAGGCAGTGCCATATATCAGGCTGCACATCCTTCCTTTGAGCTCCTCGGTGGCCACTACACAGTTGATATTCACCTTTGAACCATAAAAAAAAATGTTCATGATGAGATCAAGCGCAGTGACCTCATTCTGCATGCACCAGCTTCCCACGTTAGAGCAGATATTTTACTCTTTGCAGATGTGAGGTGAAAAGCGTGTGTTGAAGGGAGGCACCACAGTGAGAGCCGTGGGGAAGGATGGCACAGAAGTCACATTATGTTTCTTTCCATGAAGGAAGCATCCTCCTTCTCCACAGCCTGCTCACCTGCATGGGGAGTGCTCACAGGAAGGAGGACATGGGACAGAACCCTGCTGCCTTCTCCTCACCTTCACAGACGGTTCCTCCCTGTTGCTGTGGGTGCCAGCACATCCCCAAGCCTTAATATCATGTGTCACAATGTGCTGACATTCCATGGAAGTCCTCTCCCACACATCCATGACACTTCCCACTGTGCAGATGGGGAAACTGAGGCAGGCTGGGTCACAGCAGATGGGTTACTGCTTCCCAGGTCAATGTGCCAGCAACACTCACACATCCTGCAGGGATGGAATTCACAAGCTAAAGCCCAATCCCTCCATCAACTTGAGTCACAGGCAATTTGCAAGCCAATGGATTTGGGTTCCAGCAAAAGTTTGAGTCCCAAACTAACACAACTGTGCCCCATCCTGTCCAAAGGGGATGCTATGCCAGCTTATGGAGCAAACACCCCACTTGCCTTCCAAAACAAACAGGTTTATGATCACACCATTATTCCATCGATCCAAGATTGTCATGGAAAAACCCAGCCTGCACCGTGGCCAGCACCACCACCCCACACTCCACAGACCGGCTGCGGATCTGTCGCCGCTTCAAGAGCCACTTTCTGCATCCGAACCGTCCAACACGACTCTGCCAACCTCTACCACCTGCTCTGCTTTGGCCTGCACCGCTACAGCCCTGGGTCGGCAGAAAAGGCCCTGGCATGGCGCGGGTCCTTGCGGGGTTTGCAGCTCCGTGGCAGCGCTGGCAGGCACAGCTGGCTGGATGCTGCTGCATCCCACACCGCTGCGCCGGGTAATGGCCATTGCAGCACCAAATTAACGGTGCATCTGCTCCTTGCTGCACACGCCGCCGACAGTGGGCTGTAATTTCGTCTCCGATCCCCCAAATAATGTTTGTTGTCGTGCTGTAATCTTGGCAATCAATGTAACAGCTGAACAGATCGTTTCGGCTGAAATATTTGCTAAACACGCGAAGACCTTGAAACCACACCTCAGCGTGTGCGCATTGTGTGCGGAATTACACACCAAACTAAATGAGGACTGGGTGGGGGGAGACATGGGCAGAGCTGCCAGCCAATTAAAACACAAAAACAACAAGATAAAAAACAATACACCAAACCCTTGTGAGTTTATCTGCAGCACCTTTCACCAGCAACACCTTATTTCCTGCAAGCCAGGCAAAATAAAGCTTCAAGCGCTCTTTGGAGCACTCCACCGTCCGAGATGGATCAACTGAAATGTGTATGCAAGGCTCTCAGATGCAGAATTTAATGGCCACAAAAATCAATTGGCCAAACCAGCTGCACGCATATTAACCTCCTGATGTCCCTCTCTCTGAGTGCTACCTTCACTCAGCCAGCTATAAATAGGCTAAGCCACAAAATGTTTTTATTTAGGGAATTTAGCAAGAGCTAAGAGCTCTTTTTGATTTCTGTGTTTAACCTGATTGAAATGCCAGCCTGGGAAATGAAAGCAGGAGATTAGTGAAGACAAAGCTGCAGGTGACCAGGTTACGCTCATGGCTACACTATCAAGCACCTGCACGTCCTTCTGCAAGTCATGGTACTGTGATATTTCCCATTTTCTTCCTCAAGACCTGCGTTTATTTTGAAATCAGCTTTCTGAAAGAAAGAATCTGACTTGGATAGAACAGCTGGGCTGCAGGACCCCTACTGGGGCTGGGGTTCCCAGGCATTAACTTAACATTTACCTGAAATAACACAAGGTCTTTGGGGACAAGAAAGGAAAGTTGCTCCTTTTTTGAGCAAACTCTTGTGTTTCCAAGGTTTTGATTTCTTCTAGTGCTGCAAAGCATTTGTATAAATTAGTGCAGACATCTGAGATACATCAAATTTGACAGGCCTGGGGCAAGTTCAAACTTCTGATCACAACATCCATCACAAGCACTGAGCTATTTATCAACAATTGCTCAAAACAAAGAGGGGGAAAAGCCTTTCACTTTAGTAATTGATACCTAAGGACTGACAAGAGTGGGTCCACCATCTCCCCCTCAAGACTGCAGATTGCTTAGTTGACCCCAAGACTTCACTCCATTAAAGCATCTCACCAAATGTGAATCTTCAGGAGACCCTGACACCACAGAAGGAAAAAAAAAAACATCTCATGGACCTGCTCACGCTCCACCTTTGACCCTGCAATTTAATCATTCAAACCCCTCATGACCTCAGTGTAAGAAGCTGGAAGAGGTTGGAAGATCAGAGATGTTATTGATGGAAATAGGGTCTGGGATTCTGGATAAGAGGGTTCACTCTCTGCTCTGCCTCTGTCAGGGAGGCCTGACACATCACCCAGGCTCCCTGGTCTGATCCCCAGTGGGGCTGGTATCTCTTTTAGGGGAAAGAAAGCATATTTGCAAGTCTGGGATGCCAAGATATGACAGCAAAATGGGCAAAATCCTTTTAGTGAGACCCAAGCAGCCTTTTAATCCCCCAAGCAGTAGATTACAGCTGCTGAATCACAGCACTCTTGAATGGGATTCAAAAGAGAGAACTTGGGGTCACTGGGCACCTCCATGGTGATGTGTCAGGCTCAATTCCTTGGCTGTGACATCCCGTCCATTTCTAAACATCTCATTCAGTGGGGTTCCAACCATCTGCACTGCACAGGGACTTGTCTCCAGCCCGGGCTGCAAATTTGGCTCAGATAAAACTGGCAGGAGCCAAGGAGTGAAGCCAAGGGGACAATGGCCTGGGGCCAGGAGAGCCACACCAGCACAAGCAGCACCTCCACGATGCTGATATCCCCGGGACCGGGCACTTCCCTGCCCAGAGGAGAGGAGGGAAACACTTTGCACGTCTTTATCACGCCACAGCCTCTAATCCAGCAGCGGGAGCCAACCTGGCTCGCCCGGATCCCTGGTGGAGACGCAAGGCTGCCAACCTGCTGAGAAGCAAAGGCTGCCAGCGCTCCCAGCCTTGGCAGCTCTCCCAAGGTGGAGAAGCAATGGGCTTCCCCTGGAGGCACCAGGCAGACAAAGGAAGCTCCGTGCTTCCTACAAGGCGTGCGTGGCCCTTGCCAGAAGACACGTGTCCCCAACAATTCCCTGTCGGGCCACAGGACTCCGAGGGAGCTGTGACTCAATCTTATTGCAACCAGGCTCATGGAAGCCATGTGTGCCAACTAGGGCAAGAAAAAACATTGTTTTCTTAAAAAAAAAAAAATAAATTAGCCGTCTTCCACACATTTGCTAATTACTCATCAGATTTTCTAATGAAGGTGCTGTGCTGAGCACTGGGAGACAGAAGGATTTTCTGCTAAAATCAAACGGGGAGTAAGTGCGGCGTTTACCAAGGGATAGGCAGCTTCAAAGCTTTCCCTTCCACTTAGATTTTAAGCACTTCTACAAAAGAACATTGATTTTGGGTTAAATTGACTGATTTTATTCATAGCTGGTTCGTATGGTGTATTCAAAAGACAAATTGTACGAGACTGCAAGCTATGGATCAGCTCTGATAATTCAGAGTCCTCTTTCCTCTTTCTCTTTTTCTTTTTTTTTTCTTCCCCTAAATATTTTCCATGCTTATAATTTGCTATTATTTGGCCCCTGCCTGGACAGAAAAGGCATTTTCACAGTATGGGAGCCTGTCTTTGAAGGAAAGGTATTATATTTTAATGCCAATTACAACAGAAGTAAGAATCAGACATCCCTGCAGCCCTTTAGAGCTCCTGCATGGCAAATGGCCTATTTGGGGAGGGGATGTGTGTTTTGTTCAGAGACATTATATTTATGCAGAGAGTTTATTGACTCCAATTTAGTTGAAATATATAATAAACATGTGTATCAAGCACTAAACACTTGTGACAAAGATCAGCTCTAATCCCTCAGGTGCACTGCTGTAGCTGTTAAGAGAAGTGCTAGATGAATACTCCTTAAAAATATCACAGGCCAGGGATATTTAAAGCTATTACACATATTAGGCATAAGGCAGCAGGTCTGGGACATGCTGCCAGCTACCTTTGGACATGCAGGAGGGAGCATCAGCTACTGCCACCCCAGCAAAGGTCACTGTAAATGTCCCAAAACATCCTCCCAGGCTGACTTCAGCACATCCCCCCCTGTACACAGCTGGCCAGCTGCAAACAGCAGGATGCAAACCAAAGCAACATTATCCCATAAGTCATGGTCTGAGGCTGGGCAGCTCGGCCACTGTGACTCTGTTTCCCCATGGACACAGAGATGTTGAAAGCCACTGGTCAGAGGAATTCAAAAGGGAATTGTTTGCAAAATGTATCTGAGGAATTAAGACATCTGCTGCTAAATTGGTATCTGCATCATCACTCTTGGAATCATTGGAAAAGCCCTCCAAGGCCATCGGGTCCAAACTGTGCCCGATCCCCATCTTGTCCCCACCCCAGAGCACTGAGTGCCACATCCAGGCCTTCCTTGGACACTTCCAGAGATGGGCACTCCAAACCTCCCTGGGCAGCCCCTTCCAATCCCTTTCCATGGGGAAATTCCTCCTGGTGTCCAACCTGCCCCTCCCCTGGCCCAGCCTGAGGCCGTTCCCTCTGCTCCTGTCCCTGTTCCCTGGAGCAGAGCCCGAATCCCCCCGGCTGTCCCCTCCTGGCAGGAGCTGTGCAGAGCCACAAGGTCCCCCTGAGCTTCCTTGGCTCCAGGCTGAGCCCTCCCAGTTCCCTCAGCTGCTCCTCACAGGATCTCCAGACCCTTCCCTATCACCTCTGGCTCCATTCCACATTTTCTTGCAGCCACAAAACAAACCTAAAATGGCAAAATCCTTCCATCCTCACACCATGAAAGGCTGCAAGATTCGTTTTATTAACTAAGAGGAAGAGAAACTTAAACTATCAAAAATATTTCTCTTGAAACCAAAAGTTTGGTGACCCCAAACAATTCTTGGGTTGAACCTACTGGATTGTTTCAGAAAGGAAAGAATTGAACAACTTCAAAAGATGCTGAAACACAAAAACATGCAGAGCATTCAGTTCAAAGGCCCATCACAGGGTTTCCTTCTGTTTTATTCAAACTCTTTGGGAATATATTTAAATAAATGAAATCTAAACAAAACAGTGGTGTTTGCAGGGAGTGGGGCTGAGCTTTTCACCCCTCTTTTTTTTTTTTTTAAGAAATTTTGTCATCAAGCAAATGAGCAGAAAAATGTGTTATTCACTGAGCTCTATTTAATGTGCTGAATAAAAAATAATAAATAAATAAAAGGAGTACAAGTGCATCAATCTGAACAGATAATGAGAGCCTGGTGGTGATGAACTTGAGAAATGCAGGACAAACCACCACTGAGAATTGTGTAGGGACCAGGATTCATTGTTGTGCCATACACACACTCCTCAACGGGTGCTGAGGAATTAGGGATGGCTTCTGCAGCTGTGGACAATCCAGAGGAACATTTACAATAAGCCTGTTCATGTCACACCCTGAACATGGAGGAAAAGAAGGGAGAACAGGGCACAGACTGCAGAGCACGAGGTCAGGAGTGCTGCTCCTTTAGCTGGATTTTCTCCTGATCTGGAATTATAGAAGTCAATACCTTAAAAAACACCCGTACATCCCAAATCTCTCTGCATTCCAAGCACAATTAGATTCTCAGCAGTCCTACAAGCACCTATTGAAAACAAGAGCTACAACCCTTCAACAGGAGATGAGATTTCGACCAACCCCAGAGCATCCCTTTCTTTTTTCCCCTGAAGTCCAGCTCCCGAGCCAAGCATCCTCCCCTCCTCAGCAGCCAAAATACCACCAAATTCTGCCACATCCTGGCACCTGCTCTCTCAATTTGCAGCTTGGGATGCCAGGCATGTCTGGAAAGCTCCTCTGTTATCATTTCAGGAGATCCGATGCTGCTAATTGATACACCATAATACTCTCATTTACTCAGCATCAAGCTGGAGCGTTGATAATTGATGGATTGGTTTGCCTTTGATGATCTGCAAAATTAAAAGCCACAACTCTGCAAGATGCTGAGGATCCCACGTGAGAGCCTGCAAACTCTTGGACTCCCAGTGCAGCTGAGCAGAAAGGAAAGGCACTCAGGACCAGGCAGGGCTGGACCTTAATTCAACAGCCCCCATGACTTTGTGGAGCTGTATCTATTAATATGGATTTAATTGTGGGTTTATATCTTATTATTGTCAAGTGAAATGAAATTAGGAGGAAGGAGATGCTGGTCCTCCAGGGACCATCTGTATTTCCAGTCCCAGAGAGCTTTAACTTCTAGAAGAGGGCAAATAGACAATAAATGTCAATAAGACTTCTCATTTCTGCTCTTTTTCATTAAAAAATGCTTTCTGCAAAAAACCCACAGAACCAAGGGGACTGCAGGCATGGAACTGTGAACTCCTACCCACATCATGATGCTTTTCTGAGAGGAGCTGCTTTATTCCAGCCCAGCTTCCCTAGGATACATCTTGGAGAACATCAAGTGCAGCACGCAGCAACCTGTGCCACGAACCAGTTGCTGAGTATTTTTCTCCCAGCACGTTCAGCAAACTGCATGGCTGGTTTTGGAGCAGGGGGGAATGTCTGGCCACGCTGACATTAATCAGAACAGGATTTCTCGAATGAGTTTTACAGATTTCTGACCCGGCATCGCACAGCACATTCGCGAGGTCAAGGAGACGTATGCTTGAAGGCTGGCAGTTGCATGGCTCCTCTCAGACTCAAAGTCAGTCAATCCATACTTTCCCTCAATATATTATTGCTTCCTCAGAACAACTCCCCCGTTTGCAAATGATGATTAACACTCTAATCTTGGCATAATTACTCCTGCCTTTCAAACCACAGCAAAAAAAGAAAGAGAAAGGGGAGGAGCGCTGAGGAGTCAGTGGTGTCCCACTCTCACGCCACCGTTTCAGAGCCAGCTGTCCACCAGACAAGTCACGACAGCAGCGCTGTCCACCTGCTTGGGAACAATGTCACAGGAACTGAGGAGGACACTGGCCATCTGCATATATTCCCCTCATTACTGTCTCTCCAGCTCAAGTCACCATGGCTTATCAGGTTTTAAGACACAGCAAGGTCATTGCAACCAAAGTTCTCCCGTTCACTTCCCAGAATTTATTCTAGTTATTCCTATCTGGCTACTCATATTATTGCCATTAAATTATGATAATTTAAGCATCCTGCATTCTGGGCAAAGCAGACAGAGATACCCAGTCAGGATTCCTGCCAGAATCACAGGCTGGCTGCACCTCCTGAGTATCTCTTAATTATCTCTTTCTCTTTCTGGTGGGGAAAGGTCTGAGCTCAGGTGAGTGCTCCCTGCTCTCTTCTATTTGATTCAATTCTCTGGCTCATGAAATATGCTCCCACTTCCTTCGAAGGACAAATGAAATGAAACAGCCTCTTGGAAGGAGACAAACGACAGAGGATACGGGTGAAGACATAATTCAAGAGACTTTGGGAAGGCGGATGGTGATTTTGAAAGGTACTCAAGGAATTAATCCAGGAACGAAAGAAACAGAGAAGGAAGTCAATTAATTCACTGCAGCACTGCATGGACCTCTGACCAGAAATCAGCTGCAAGGAGTGCCCAGGGAGGCTGAAAGGCACTACAGACATTGTATTTTTTGAAAAAGGGGCTGAAAGGTGATTTTTCATGCAGAGAGGATGTGGAGCTGGAGTAGCACTAAGGAGATGGGCAAGAGCAAGAGCCACCAGGATTCACCTTTTGTCCTCCCTTTGGTGAGCTGCACCTTGGCTCTGAAGGGGGTCCCTTGGGTGGTGGCATTTGGCAGCACGGTGTGCCTAACAGCAGCCACAGAGGACTGTGATGTGACTTCGAAGACAGACAAAGCAGGGAAAAGGGATCTCTAGGAGGTAGGAAAGGACAGCTGGACACTGAGCAGCACAGGTGATGCAGGGCTGACAGAGGAAGTCAAAAGGAATTTGGCAGAGAGGTGAGTGGACAGATGGAGTGTCCTCAGGGCAGCCAGGAGCAGCCACCACCCATGGAAAACTCCTCCACCAATATTAAGACCATCACTGGGGGAAAGAAAAACAGCACCTGGGATCAACACTGGCCAACTTGAGATCTCTGGAGATACCAGACCCTCCTGGGAGCCAGAACTGGGTCATCTCCAACAGCACAGACCAGCAACCAAACACAGAATCCCAGAATGGTTTTGGTTGGGAGGGACCTTAAAGTTCATCTTGTTCCAATCCCCCTGCCATGGGCAGGGACACCTTCCACTGGAAAGAACAATTCCAGAGATGGGGCAGCCACAGCTTCTGTGGGCACATTTTAGTGGATACCACTTTAACCACCCTCTGTTTTCTCCTTGAGGTTCTCCAGAGCCCCAGCAGGGACCAGAGGGTGTCTCTCTAAAGCACCGATGAAGCCGGAGGTAATTAAATATGAGGGGCCTCCCATTGTCAGCACTGTGCCTCTGTTTTGGCAGCCAGCTCCAGCAGAGCAGAAGAGGGAAGATTTGATTTTAATCACACAGATTTCAGGTTTTATTTTGCTCATTAAAATTTCTGATAAGGATTTAGTCTGACATTATGCAGTATTTTGGAAGAGGATGTGTGGCAGTGGGGGGGATTGGAGGAAACCACGTTTCCTTGTGATGAGAAGATCTTTCTGCCTCCCCATGACAGACACAAGGATATGAGCAGGTGTTATTTCAAAGGGAAGGGATTTGGGGGAAAGAGGGGAACAGGAGGGACTCAAGCACACCAAATCAAGGATCTAAGCCTTGGATTATGGAGAAAAAAGGTCCAAAGTCTGAGATTACAGAGCCCATTTCAGAGCCGCCTCCTGGAAGCCATGGAGCGGTTACTCTCCTAACGCCTTTTCAGGCCCCATCTGAAGGAAGGGAACACCTTCCCAGAACAGAACCAGAGATTTCCAGACTGTCCCAGGCTCCCCACATCCCTCCAGAAATTGCTCCAGAATAGGCTGGCACTCCCCGCTCAGCTTTGTCCTGGCAAGGGGAAAAATGATGGAGTAGAGGAAATGGAACTGTCACAATTTCACTGCTTTCAGGAGCACCATCAAACACTTCCATGGGGAGGAAGAGTGACAGCTTGGACAGGGGATGGAGCAATTCTCCTGTTTGCTCGTTGATTGGGATCCAGGAATTGCAGGCAATTTGCCTCCTATTTCTTCAGCAGCTTTACACAAACACTGCTTTAAGAACCTAAATGTTATTCATCGAGAACAAGAAGTCTGCATGAAGCCAAAGTCACCTGAGCAAGAAATAAATGAGTGAATGTGAGCTTCACCCGGGCCTGCTATTGCCAAGCATTTGGATTTGTCCCCACAAAAGCGTTTGGAAACAAGATGGATTTCTTTGTCCCCAGAGGATGTGTTGTTCTTTTAATAAGCCTTAAACCAAGCGGGTTGTGCAATGTGAGTCGTGCAGAAGATGAGATGAGCTTTTAACTGCAGTTCCCTGGGTGCTCTCAGCCTGTGTACCCACCAGCTACAAGCCAGACAGGAGATCTGAGGAATGAGCAGAAATCTGGGAAACAGATGGAAAAAGAATCTATGAAATACCCAGTAATTCCCACCAAACCAAGGGAAGCCAGAATGACAAGAGCAAGAAACGCTCAGCCAAATATTTGCAGCATATCTCAAGGGCTTGTGCCACCTAAGAGGTTCCTGGTGCATTCAAACCAGCACCCAGAGTAAGAAAATTCTCTGTAAAAGGAATTTTCACTGGGTCAGCACTGCCAACCACCCCACTGAGGCAGCAGCTGGCACCAGTCCCCTCTTGAACCTCCCCTCAGTGGTGACTGGGCCTCAGTTAAGTGCAAGGTTCTGCAATTAGATGGCAAAGAAAATAATGCAAATCACACCATTCATGTATTTTTAACAACTTCTAATGGAAATCAGTAGCTGAGAATGAGCAGGGATGCACATCCTAAGTGCAGTAAAGTCCCATGGGCCCAGAAATCCATCCTGGGTGCCAGGAAGGGATTTGATTTAATGTGCCAGCTACAATACATGACTGCCCAGGGAAGGATCTGTCCTTCCCACCATCGTGCTGGCAGCAAGTCCCCAAATCCTCCCCCAGGAGGAGACAGAACACCCAAAGCAGCAGCAAGGGCTCATGTTCATCATTCTTTGTGGCCCCATCCATCAGGTGGCCCCTGGGGTGCTTCAAGCCCCTCTGGTACCCATTAAAAGAGTAATTTCTGAGTTAAAAATCAATTGAAAGGCTGTTCCCTGTCTTGCCCCTGCACAAGGGGCACACCTTGGAGGGTAAAACAGGGAAAAAAGCCATCTGCATCTGTGAGTGCTGAGCAGACCCCTGAGCCACCTCCCCCAGCAGCGAGGCCACCTCTTCTCAGGTGTTGCAACTCATTTGTTAGATCTCTCCTCTCTTTTCTCATCCACCTTTCACTGTCCTTATTATCTTTTCTTTTTCCAACCAAAGGGAAAAGGAAGAAAAGGAAATCTCTCCACCACAATAGCATGTCAGGCTCCTATCATTTTCAAAACCCTCCTCTCCTCTCCCTTTCAACTCTCCTTACTTAGCAGAGAATTTTTCTTCATTAAAATTAAGCCTCATTTCAGGCTCATCTTCTTTTCTCCCTCTCCTTTTCTCCAAATTGAATGAAACGTGATCTCCATCAACCTGGCCTCCCCTCCCTCTCCTCTTGCTTTCAGAACCAAACCTTCCTCACCATAAGAATAAATAAAAAAAAAATTACCCAACCATCCATCCATCCATCGATCCATCCTCCTCATCCTCTCCTCTTGCTGCTCCAGGAAATCAGCCCCACTGAAGGCAACTGTTTCTGCTGGGAGCTGCACGATTCCTCCCTTCCCTCTCCCCTCCACATCCCACTTTCAGCTCATTCCCTTTAATTGGGGAATATTTTCTCCCACATAATGGAATGAGACCTTCTCCTCTCATTTTCTCAGCAGCATTTTTTACCTGCCTTAATCATCCTGCAGCTCCCCTGGCAAGCAGCAGGAAGGGACTGGGGGTCCCTCCCATGAATCCACACCCTGCGAGAGACGCCGAGCGGCTCAGCCCACGCAAGCCTTGGCATCCTCTCATAGGAAAAGCAGCCAGATGGCTTTAGCAGGACTTTCCCCTCCCCTCCAGGTTTCCAGTAACCTCTGGCACCACTGGATGGTCAACAACTGCTTCAAAGACACCTTGGAGATGACACCAGGCACAATCTGCACGTCCAACCTGACCAGAGACCCTCCCTGGCTCCATAAGCAGTGCTCAGCAGGGATAACCCAATTCCATTTCCCAATTTCTCCCACCTTTGCTCTCTTTCCCTCCCTCCTTCTTCCCAATGCTGCTTTCTCCATCTCACTCCAGCTTTTTCTCCACCAAAAATTGTATTTAACATTCTCTGATTCTCAAGGCCAGCCGGCTCGTTAGCTCTGCTACACCTGGATCAGGATCTGGAGACAAACTGCTGCTTCATTATAGGAGATGAGGCTCTAATCCATTTTTTTTTTCAGGCTGTTTAACTTGTAAGGACAACAGATGGATACAGGGCTGAATAATGCAGAATCCTTAAGATCCATCAGACAGTCTTGGAAGTGCAAAAACACAAGACTGAGGAATGTGAAACCAGAGCAGATCTTAGAGCAGTCACCTCAAATTAGGCACAAAGAGAAAATGTGCCAAGACTGGAACTGGACTGAAACTGCCAACTTGTATTGCTGAAGATTAAAGGAAAACCAAACTTTTTCCCTCCACATCCCACAAAGTCATTTAAGTTGTTTTTTTTTTTTACTTTTGTCTCTCCAGTGAAAAAGAACAAGGAAAAAGTTCAGTAAAAATTAGCTAAGAAATGAACATGCTCCTACTTTATTTTTGAACGGATGATGTGCAAGAGCCACAGCCTGAAAACCTCAGGTTTTGCTTTGGGAGTTTTCACAAAGGTAATGGAAAACTTTGACCTACCAAAAGACCTCCTGCAAATCTTCTAAATGAGAAAACATCCAGCACCATCTTCCTTTCAGCCTCTCCGACAAGAGCTGAACTCACCTGCAGAGCTCTCAGGCAGTGCAGGAGGCTCTCAGCTCCCTGTCCCCTGCCCAGATGTGCAGCACATCTGCTGACCCTGCCAAACCAGCTGTTTGCTTTCTGCCCTGCAGAGCTCCAGAGACCCAGAGGTGACATCCCGATGCTTGGATCCACCAGAAGTTCACACAGACACCTACACATGGGTCTGGCACCCACCAGGAGCAGTGCCCTGTGCCCATCCTCGCCAAAATCAGCCTCTGCTCGGCCAGAACACAGCAGCACATGCTGGGAACACCCTCTCCCTAGCAGACTGAGGAGAGGTGCCACGGAGGTTGGCTGAATCTCTGAATCATCGGCTGTGGAGAGGCGTTTTCACTCCTCCGCCGCTTTGACTGCTCCTCCTCCCTGCAGCAGCAGGTGCCTGGGAGCACCCATGGAATTCCGTGGTTTCCCCATGGAATGCCTTGTTTAGGGCACGAGGCTGTGAGTGCTGGCATTTCTCGGGTCTCTGAACGCTTTAATGACCTCGGAGGGGATACAGAACTGGCATTTACCCTGGCACTGCCTCACCCTCCCGAAGGAGCCTCTGCTCCAGCCAAGCTCGGGGCTGCCAAAGCAAACCAGGGCCTGGCCTTGGGGCAATTCCCTCCCCTCCCTGGAACACATCCCAGGGACAGTTTCATCTTCAGGGCACCAGAAGACTCAGAAATCACGGAGCTCGTGCAGGGATGGGCAGCCATCCTTCCCAAAGCCAGCAAAGCCCCCGGGAGCACTCCAGCTTTGCAGAGGAAACCTTGGACGCCTGCCACAACACGCTTGCCACTGGTTTAGGGATTTGCTGGGACAATGGCAGGGCAGCAGCTCCTACCCAGGGGCAGGAGGATGAATAGGCACAAGAATCCCTATTTAACACACACAATAGCCCAGCCCGGCAGCCCATGTAGGTTCACCCGGCATTTGTTGGCGTTTCTCGCTCCTTGGACTCTCTCCTGCTCCCTCCCAGAGCTTGGAGGCAATAACTTGCCTTCTTATCTGACCCAGAAGGACAGCCAGCTGTCAGCACACAAACACGGCCTTTGTTTATCCTGAAATGAAAGCTCAGTTAATTAAAACCAGAAATCACTTTCTCTTATCTGCAGCCTCTGGCCCCTGTGGCAGGCAGGAGGCTCGGGGGCCACATTCACACCCCAGGCTGCTGACAACAGCCCCCACACAATGTCCCAAACTCCGTGCCAGCACCTGTTGCATCCTCCTTCGGGACTCATTCATGGGAAATGGGAATTTGTAAGGCAGCAAGAGCTTCTCCACATTCCCAGACAGGTTAATACCACTCACTACTACCCTGTTCCCTGACCATGGAGCTGCAGAGCCCTTGGCTGATGACCTTAATGTTGTCAGGGCTCTGGATTTGGAATCCTGGGGTGATCAAGTCCATTGTGCTGTCACAACTGTGGGAATCCAGGGCTTCCCTCTGGCTGCCCTGGCAGGTCTGGGACCCTGGCAGGGGTCAGAACCCCCCTGGACAGAGCCCCCAGAGACACTGGCTGTGATCTCTGCCCATGGAAAAGAGTTTTCAATCTTACAGGATCAATTACAGGCTCTGAGTGTTTGATATCAGTCATAATTAAGTGTGGCACAGGTGCAAAAGTAAAATTTTAGGATTCTAGATGAGGGGTCCAAAGGGGACAAGCTGGAGAAATCGGGTGTGTCTTGTCCTTTTTCTCCTTCTTCATGCCCTCCATGTCTCACTGTGGTGTTGGCATTTTTCTGTTGGTTCAGGCTGGGGACACACTGTCCAACGTAGGTGACAGATATTGGCACGTTCTTGTAAATGCAGCCCAGGGAGTTTCTGGTATTGAATGTTTGTCACATCCCACTGAGGGCAGAGCCCCACACGCTGCCCTGCAGGACAGAGCTGGGCAGGGCAGCAGAACATGTGAGAGATCAACAGAATAAACAACCTGGAAACCAGCACAGACCAATTCTGGCTTCTGCTTTGGCAGTGGGGCTGAAAGAGACTTTCTACAATCTTGGGATCATCAATACCTCAGATTCCGACAACCACTGTCCCCTCCCAGCCCAGCCCAGCATTTTTCAGCCTCACAAAGAGATTTCACCCTCCTCTTCCCAGCAGCCCACCCCACACAGTCACAGAGGGACCAGGCTGGCTGGAGCTCCGGGGCAGGGGTGCTGCCCACAGCCAGCCCCGCTCCCAGCACGGCTCGGGGTGTGCTGGGAGCCCTCGCCAGCAGCAATCGTGGTTATGCAAGGCAGGAGCTTGACAGAGCGCCAGTTCTGCAGGCTGAAAATTGAAAGCGATCGACTTCCACCTTGCGCGTAAGGCAGAGAAAATCACATTCAACTCATTGAGAGGCTTCAACAGCAGAAAGATTGATCAACTTGATGAGAAGTGACTTGCTCTCTGCCATCCTCCTTCCCCCCACGCTCCTCTCCTGTTGATCCCAATTTCAGCCCAAACAAGGGAGCCAAGGGCCTGAAAAGGAGCCCATGTGCTGCTGGCTGGGTCAAATACTGGGGAGAAACTCTTTCCTTGATGGTGGGGAGGCCCTGGCACAGGATGCCCAGAGAAGCTGCGGCTGCCCCTGGATCCAAGTTTGGACAGGACTTGGAGCAACCTAGGATACCTAGGTGTCCCTGTGCGTGGCAGGGGGTGGAATGACGTGAACTTTAAAGTCCCTTCCAACCCGCACCATTCCATGATTCTATCTCAGGGTGAATTCTCCCTAAAAAGGTCAAAGGCACACCAGATTGCAGAGGATGTTTGCTGATGCTCCTGGCTGCCACAGAGGATGCAGCAATGGGCTGCACCTCGGCCTGGGGACACCAGGAGGAGGCCCAGGATGAGGGACCCCACCTCCCTCAGCTGCCTGCCCACACACAGGCTGCTCCCTCCCTCCCCTCTCGCCTGGCACTCCTCACTTCGCCATTTACACGTGTCACACCAAAATCTTTCTCATTAAGCGGAAATTGAATTTCGTTAATTAAAGCAAAAGAAATCAATTAACCTTATCAGCAAACAGGAGCCATTGGAAAGGGAATAAGGAGAAGGCATCCCTCCCTCTCACCCCGAGTCTCCCCTGGATGCTCAGAGCTGTGCACGGGCAGCTCACCGTGGGCTGCAAACAAGCGAGACGGGACTGCGGGGAAGGTGGGGAACTGCTGACAAGAGGAAAGGGATTTCAAAGCAATTAACACCCCCAAGATTTACCATCAGGTTGACAAGCTCTCAGAGTAGCCATCACTCAAACCTAAGGATTCAATTAATTTTTTTTCCCTCTTCCCCCAACTCCCCTGGTAGCTTTGCACGTAGTAGCAGAATGACTCCAGTGTGGAAGGAAGATTTAAAAACCAAACAGAGCAGAGTGATTTTGAAGGAGATAAAAGCATTGTTTCCCCGTGTCCCCCAACAGCCAACATTTGTTTTTCCTTCCTTTGCTGTTCGCCTCATTGGCACAGCTCAAACGCAGCCATTTTGTCACTACCCCTGGATATTTGTACATGCTCCTTTGCTTTTGCATCTTGCAGAACCTTAATTCCAGACTCGAGTCTTGTAGGGAAAGGCTGGCTATTCTGGGATGTCTAATCCATGCCAGTGGTCCCAGAAAGGACCTGGCAGTGGCTCTGCCACAAGACCTGTCCCCAGCAGAGGTGATGGTGGTGAGGTGGCAGGAGACACACAGGCTCGAGCACACTTTTAACCTGATTAAGTCTATTAATCAATAATTGCATAATTCTTTTCCCAGCCAGGTGGGACAGGCTTTACCTACAGCCCTGTGAACGGAGTCTGTGGCACCTCCTGCTTTTCAACACCACCCTCTGGAAAGGCAGGGAGTGAGGGGAGCTTATCCCTCCTTCCTGTGGGCAAGGATGCTCCAGAGGAGAGCTGACATTCAGAGTGCTGGTGGAAATCTGCAGTCTGAGCATGAGCCTCTCCTCCAGCCCAGGCAGATGAGCTCAGCTCTTTGCTGCTTCAGGTTGTCTCTTGGGGTGGGTGTTTGCACCCAAATCTGCTCTGGCCAATCTTCTCTACTTCTAAAAGCCTCAGCTGAAGGAGTCCTTTAATGTCTCAGTCTCTCTATGCAATAAAAGCATCACAATAATAATAGCTTCTGCTGAGCACCCTTAATCTGTAGAGATCCAGGCACTTTGGAGAGGAGCAAAGCTATTATATCGAGGGAACAGCAGAGAAAAGAACAGGGACACAGGAAAATATAAGGATTTGCACATGGAAATCAGCAATCCACGCAGCACAGAGCCCCAGTCTCCCACACTTCCCTCCAAAGCCTGGGAAACAGAGACACAGCCCCCCAAAATCAGGCAGAATAAAGGAATGGGCAGGTCAGCAGTGCCCACCGAGGGCAGGTGTGAGCGCAGGGGGAGGAAGGGGTTTCCCTCACAAGCTGGAATGTTCTCTGCTTTCCTCTGTGCCCCGAGAATGCTGAACCCTCCCTTTCCCATGAGAAAGGGGCGGGGGGACATCCCCCAGTTTCCCCACCCCAAGAAGGGCATGGAGTTGTCCCTCTTTCCCACCTCCCCAGCCTCTGATCCTCCTGAGACCACCATCCCTCACCCACCCCCAAAACACCACCCAGGGCAGGTTCCCCAGCTCAGGAAAACTTTTTTTACCCCACCCCTTCCCCTCCAAACTGCCAGCTGACTGCAGAGACCTTCAGATATCCCAGGAGAGGGTTAGAAAGACCCATCATTATATCAAGGAGCCAAAAGTACCCACTCTCTCCCAAAACTTTACTGCAGTCTTTACACC
Source organism: Lonchura striata (assembly GCF_050655825.1). NCBI lineage: Eukaryota > Metazoa > Chordata > Aves > Passeriformes > Estrildidae > Lonchura > Lonchura striata. Next base: position 3,679,084 of record NC_140726.1, read on the forward strand.
CCCTGCTCTGCCCTGCCCTTAAACACCCCCAGCCAGCTCTCAAAACACCTCCTCTTGCCTGCAAATTCCAGAACATCTCTTCTTGAGCAGCCTAATGAGTGAGGTGGGTTTGTGCAAAGCTTGAGCCCAAGGATGAAATGAGATGGAGATCTCCCTGGCTGTTTCAGGGATTTTCCTCCACAGATCAGGGTGCTCAGTTCTACCAGGCAGGATGGTCCTCCTGGGAGCAGGGCTGGCAGACCAGGAAAGCCCAGGAGTTAGCAGAGAAGATTTCCTGAAGGAATCTCATCTGTAAGAGGAATCCTTGCATGCAGGGCCAAACAGCACATGTTTTCAGGAGCCCAGACAAAATTAGGGAAGAAAAAGATGCAAATACCCCAGGAATGTGCCCAGCAGTCTTTTGTGTGAATACATTAGAATACAATAGAAATGTGACTAAAAAAGACTCAACAGAATAAATACTGCACTTATAATAGGCCTCAGGGAGAGAAAGAGATTTAATGGCAACATATTAAATGTAAATCAACACAAAAGGTAACTGGGAAGGGAAGAGATATACCAGCTTAGGGATTATAGCACAAAGCTGTAATATTTACTCACGAGATTAAGGCACTTATAGGAAATGAAATATTGTCCTTTGGAAATAATTCAATCCTTTGCCTTTATCCAGGAGGATTGGACATATCAAGCTGTTGGAGAGACGCAGACATAAATTCACACCTAATACTAGTGGAGCAGTGGGGACCTGTGTCTGTCACAGTGCTCTACAAGGGCTCCAGGTTTTCCAGGGAAAACTCATCTTGGAGCAGCAGCTCTGCCTGCACATCCCTCCTGACTGCCAGAGCTGCTGTGAGCAGGGATTTTGGATGGCTTGGACCAAGCAGAAATAACTGCTGGCCATTTTAAGGGGGACCTTTCCTCCCCACAACTCCCAACCATCCAACACCTCCTGGGATCTGCTGACCTTCTGCTTCCCAGCTGGATGGCAGGATAAAGACTGCTCCAACGTCCTTCTGGTCAAGGTGATCCCCATCACGTTAATCCTCAGTGTCTCAGTTTCCACATCTGCAATTTGGGAGTGTTTCTCTGCTGTGCAAGAAGCTTCAGCCAAAACACGCTTGAGGAATGTGGTGTATCATCACCACACATAAGTTATCTCCCAGTTTACTGTAATTTTTTTTCAGGCAAAAAATAAAATTCTAACAACTCAATCTGATTTCCAGGTACCAGGCAATAAAAAAGACAATCTTCTGATTTCACAACTGCAAAGCTTCCTTTAAACCAGATACCTCAGTTACTTGTATACCCCAATCAGCAGAGCATCTTTAGCACCTCGCAATCTTTAATAGACTCGTCCTCTGCAAAGCCCCGGTGAGGCTGGGAAGTGCTATTATCTCCTTTAAACAGGCAGGGAACAACGGCTGGGAGTCGGCCGCCCACGGCGTTGTCTCTGCATTGGAGACCTGCCCAAAAACTTTAAATTAAGCAGAGAGCACTGCCAAGCAGCCAGGCCGGGCTTAACTGCTCCTCACTGCAGAGAACTTGGTGCTGCAAATGCTAAGGCATCCTGGTGGCTGAAATGGACAGTTGAAGGTTAAAAATAAAATCGAAAAATGCAAACAAAACCCCCAACAGCAACAGGGAAAAAAACAACCAACCAACTAACCAAACAACACCAGAAAACGATGGAAAAAAATACATTTCGGGGCGGGGGGGGGGGGGGGGGGGGGGGGTTGGAATAAAAAAGAAAGCTTAAAGAAGTCTTCATCATCCTTTCAGCCAGACAGGGAGGCAGGAAAGCCAGACTTCCCTGTGGAGCTGTCTCCAAGATGTGCTCAGCACAGCACAGCTCCTGTCCCTTTCCCTGCATTTTTTTTTTTTTTTTAATAACCAGCTCCTGGTGGAAAAAAACAATATTGGCACTGAAGTGCTACTGCCGGCTCGGGGGAGAGAGCCCAGCCGGGACCATTAGCACTAAAATCAGCCTCCTCTTAAATGCTCCCGGGTTAATTCCGGCTGAGGATCAACAGCCTCTTCAGCTGCCACCCTCGGGTGTCCCCGGAGTGCTCCTAGCGCAGAGCATCCCACGGCACTGAAGTGGTTAATGCCACTTGGAGTGCTCGGGGAGGCTGATAGACACAGTCCCACTCTGCTCTTTATTTAATAATAATTACCCGGATAGTAAATGCGACCCTGCTGTTTTGCTCACTTAAATTTTTTTGTTTCCCCAGCTATGGCAGTGTCACTTCTCCCGAGGCGGCCTCCCCCACTTGGCAGAGTTAAATTGCATTCTGATTCTATTAAATGGTACTAAATGTCTTCGAAATCAAAGAGCAAATATAATTTAAGTGCCATTTGGGTCTTCCCACAGGTTCTCAGCTGTTCACTCTGCAACCAACCTGTAGAAAGCTGCCTGGTGACAGGGGTATAGTTTAAAAGGAAGCACGCAGCCGGCATATACAATACAATTCCCTTCCACAACACGTCCTTTATGGAAATTCACAATGCACGGCGGTTACAGCCTGAAACGCAGCAAGTGAGGAAGGAGAGGGAGGACAGCAGGAGAGCTGGGGACAGCGTCGTGCATCACGGCACTGCCACGGGCTCCAGCCCACGGCAGGGAGAAGTAGGAACCCTACAAATCCTCCCTGGATCAGATCTCGCATGGTGCCAAACACAGGCCAGAGATGCTGCCCACGCCAAAGCCTCGGGAGCCCAAAGCACACCCCATCATTCTCAAAACACTCCCCTGATCCTGTTCTTACAGACAGCCTGGCTGGAAGAGGGGTAGAAAGTTTCAGCAGGGATGGGATGTGAGACAGCCCTTCCAGGGAGATCCCAGGAGGAGCAGTGGTTGGCAGGCAGGGAAGAACAGGGAGAAGTGATTGCTCCAGCAACAAAGAATCTGTAAGCAGAAAGTTAAGATGATAAAGCAACCTTAAGGTGTTGGTTATATGTTGCAGTTTCTAGGCTGGTTTTTAAGGACAGGGGCTCAATAGAAGCAAAAAGCACTTAATTAGGGTGTTCAGAAACACCAGTTGACCTGAGGTGCTTTCACACTTCCAGCAACCAGGAGTGCTTAAAGGCAAAGTGCAGTGCAGAGAGAGGAAATCTCCTTCAGGCACCCGCGGTTGGGTACCAAACAATAATCTCACATAAGCATGTTCTTGGCATGGTACTGGCTCCTGATGAGGCAGAGCTCACCTGAAAGGAGAAGGCTGCAGCCAGCACACCTCTGCGAGGCCAGGAGGAAGCCTGCCAGCTTCAATCCTGCTCCTTAGCTCCTGCTGAGCAGAGAAACACTCCTGGGGGCAGAGCCCGAACCATCACATCCCCACCAGGCAGAGAGAAGGGAAGACATACAGCTGTGTACAGCCTTTCTCCCACTCTAGTGAACAAAATAACAACGTCTCTGTGCTGGATGCTGGCAAGTCAATTTTCCTCCCCCTTCCTTGCTGCTGTTGTGTTGTGGATGGACCCAGTTGGCTCCATCAATACTCATCCTCTGCCTCTAGCACCTCACCCAACACCCAGGGCACAGCTGCACATCTGAGGGTGCTAAAAATGTAGACACACAACACAGAGCTCAATTTGAGCATCACTAACAAAAGCCACCATGAAGCAAAGCTCATCTGGAGCTGTCCAGACCAGGACTCGCTCTTCTGCTCCCTCAGCACAAAGCCACAAATAGTTCAGGCCCTTGCTCTCCTTTGAGCTTGTGGAAGTGACTAATTGTATTTTGAGAGAGAAGCAAATCATCGCTCAGATCATCTGCAGCAACTCCAATAATAGCTGATTTTTCTGCAATGATCTGCCACGCAGCTCTCAGGCTGCTGCCTGAGCCTCATTAGGCAGCAAATGCTGTGCAAAGGCTCTGTGAGGTCAGAGTCCAAGGTTGTGCCCTGCCAGACCACAGCAGCATCCCCTAAAACCACTGAATTGCCAGGAAATGGGGCCTCTGTGCAGCCAGAGGAGAAGCATTGCACAAACATCTCAGCTGCTCAAATCCAGTGCACCGGGAGCAGGAGGATGGATAACAGCTCTCCAAAAAGTCCTCCTGGCCGCTGAAGAGGTGACTGATGTGCAGCCTGGGAGGCAGGAAATGGAGCATTTTGTGGTGACTGTAAGGTCGTGGCATCAGTTGTTAAATTCTTCCCCAAGCAGCACAGTTCTGGGGGGTGCCAGAACCTCACGGACAGCAGCCCCTGATCCTTGGTGGTCTTTCCAAGCTTTTATCCCCACCCCTGGGGATACTCAGGCACTGCTGACCAGTTTGGGAACCAGGCAGGGGGTTTCCTAAGGAAATCAAAGGTTTAGCAGGGATGAATTCAGTCCTGATTCCTGTCCCGTTGCTGCAGAGCAGCCCCAAGCCCCAGGGATGCTGCTCTGGCCTGAGGCACTCCTCTGAGTGACACCACAGGACAAACCTTTGGATGTTACACCTCAACCTGGCACCCAAGGGTTTGCCAGGTGTCCTTGTCCTCCCCCATCCCCTGACCAGACACAGGAGGAACCAGACCTGTTTTTAAGACTGCATCACTCCCCTGTAGCGAGAGCAGCCCAAGGTTTTTAAACATTCAACACCTTCTGGCCAGCCTGGCCTGCACTACAGAGCTGCTCAGATCAAAAGATCTTCAGCTCAGAAGATTAAAAGGCTCCAGGGATGGATAAGAGGATGCAGAGCTCTTCACCTCGAGGTGGCTGGCCCCGTTTCTAGGTCAGGAATGAGCACAAAACCTGTTTGTGCTGCATGAGAGGAAGCAGCCAGCTTGACTTCAACTCCTGGCTGACAACTGTCCCCTTCTGGGGGACAGGCAGGAGCTGGGATGGCATCGTGGGGGACAAACAGGAGCTGGGATGGCACTGTGGGGGACAGACAGGAGTGGGATGGTGCCATGGGGTTCACACAGGAGCTGGGCTGGCACTGCTTCAGCACATAAACACCCTCAGGGATCACCCTCAGGGATCCAAGATGGGCTGAGGCCGCCCCGCTGCGTGTCCATGAGGAGGGGACTGGTGAACAGGGGCTATTTTGGAGAGCATGACTCGAAGCCCACACCTGGGGCGAACAGGGACGTCCCTGCATGGTGCAGGAGGAATTTTCTATGGAGGGACGCTCCAGCCCTCTGGAAAAAAGCGCGGCACGCTGGATTCACGCCTCGCTCCCTCCCCGGCAGCTCGCGAGCCCGCAGTTCTAGGCTGGGCTGGCAATCTGGCACTTTCTGCCGGTGCCGACTGCACGTTCTGGGAGCAGCGTTAAAAACATCCCTTGTGCCCTCACCCTCCCCGTGCCGCCTCCCACGGGCACCCTCCCTGTGCCCCCTTGGCTCAGGGGGTGCTGCACTGCCTCCCCTCGGGTCTGCCAGGACAGGTGGGCAACAGATGGAAGGAGCTCTTCATCCCTTTCCCCATTGGTAACCCCTGGGGAGGTGCTGCTGAGGAAAACGGCGATGCTTTCAAGAAAGTCGCCCTCGAACCGCGGCTGTGGCGCTCTGGGGTGTGTTTAATTCATGGAACAGGAGAGCAGGACTGTGCCTGTAGGCTGGACCCAACAGCCTGGGCTCGACAGTGTGGATGAGAGATTTTAAAGGATTCAGGGGAGGTTCTCATCATCTTGGGGATGAGTCATCTGTTGTCACAAGGATGATATCATGGTTACTATGTCCTGTACCAAATGTTTCTGTTGTACGGTGGTTAAATCATCATCTCAATCCCCTTGAGTTTGCCAAGGATGGGACAATTCCTTCAGGAGATGATTAGAGTCACCTTCAAATTTAAGGGTAAGAGCCTGAAGAGAGCTCTAAGTTAGTCCCTCTGTTCAGATTTTGCTCAAATGGGAAGATCTTCTCCTAAAACCCCTGCAAGAATCATCTCAGGAAGTTCTTGCCTTTTCAAAGGTAGCCAGCCAAGAAAATCCTCCAAATTTCCTTCACCAGAGAGGTGAAAAGAGTGAGCAGTAACCCTTAGGTCCCTCATATCTCCTGAGTGATTATGGAGAAACTTGGGCACCTACCACAGCTGGATTTTTATGGAGCTAACAACAGGTGCCGTGAAGTAACTCTCTGTCCCCAGATAAACCATGTTTGCAAAGAGGTTCTCCAAAGGGTGCATTTATAACCAAGACTTTGACACCTGCCTGAAGTTGCAAGAAGCAATTTATGAGGCAGGGGGGAAAACAGTTTGACTGGGCTCAAGCCTGCTGAGCTGCAGCAGATGGCTCCTGCAAGAGTGGGGAAGGAGGAGAGACATCTCTACGCAGTTACGAAAGGTTGCCTCCTCTTCTTAGTCTGCTCTTCCCCACACTCCTCCTCCCCGAGACAGAGAAGATGCGGGAAATATGCCGGCGAATCCCACACAAGGCGCTACTCAAGTGACTTCTCCAAGTTACTTCACTCCCATCCAATTTATCCAAACTTTGCAGGCAAACTGTGGCCTGCTGAGAGGGGAACTTAGTCGCCTCATCAGCGTTCACATCACGTCAGCCTTGCCTTGCTTCACCTCGGCAAGGGCTCGCCACGTTCTTTGCAGAGACCTCACGCAGCTCGGCAGCGCGAGGTGAAACCCAGAGCCTCCGAGGCAGCGTGGATCAAACCCAACAGAAATATTTGTACCAGGCTCTGTGAAGGGAGACCGCCAAGCTTCTCACGGCTTTAATTATGGCTGGCAACCTTCCACGGCGTTAATAAAACCGGTGGTTCTGTGACACCTTTCCTCCCACAGGTCCCCAAAGTCACAGCCCTGTGCAGACATGGTGGGAGCGTGTCCGCCGAGGGTATTGGGATGCAGCCACTTGTGGAGCATGATGCTCCAGCTTCCAAGGCAGCCAGCAAGGCTGGCCAGGCTCCATCCTGCTCCTGCTTTGCAGGGATACACATTGGGAACAGCTCTGCTATCCCAGGGCTGACACGCAGCAGCAGCTCAAAGCAGAAGGCAATGGCTGGAACTGGAAAACGAGCAGCATATTCCCAGTCTGATCTCCTGACTCGAGTTCTTTAGTGGCTTGTTTCTCATGCCATTTATCTTCCCACTTTCCAGTTTTTCTAAGTGCTCTTTTTCTCTTTTGTAGAGAAAACTCTTCCCTGCTCAGACCGCTCGCTCTCTGCACTGCCCTGCCTGCTAATGGGAAGTGATCAGTGAGGAGGGGGGTTCAGAACCCCCACTTTCCCCTACACTGAAGCTTTTCCTGGTACAAACAAACTCCAAAATGGGACTAGGAAAAAACCACAAGCAACACCCCCTATATTCCTTATCTCAAGGTCACCTGCAGCCACATTACATCTTTTAGCCAGGCGTCTTCCTGGCAGCCAAAGCCTCGTTCAGGCCACAGATCAGCCTTTCCAGGAAGGAAACAATTTCCTCGACAGCAGAGGAACAGAATTATCCATTTGGAAAAACGGCGCCTTGTCAAGCTCAACACATACAACAAAGGCTCCATCCTCCACGACTGGCGGAGGCACAGCAGGCGAGATGAGTGGAATCCCACAAAACATCATTTAGAGGTATAAAATATTCACCATAAATTGCGAGGCCACTCGGGACCCGGCATTCAAAGAGCGGAGAAGAAAGCGGAGCCTCAGCAATGACATTTGGCTCCTGAGCTCAACTTTCTCCCAAAGCCCTGAGGGGAGATGAGAGGCCAGACACAGCACTCCACAGCAAAGATCCGCCTCCCATCCCAGGCTTTTAATCAGCATCTCCCACAGTATTTCACCAGGAGTATTAATACCTTTAACCCTGTTTTACTAGGCAGAAGGAGAAATAAAAGATGTTTTAGAGAACAGCTGCCCCTCACACATCCCAATCTGGATCTCCTGCTATTAGGCAACACTTTCAAGAGCTAAGGATAAATCAGGCGATGAGGAGGCAGAAAACTTCCACAAAATCCCAAAGGAAAGAATTAAGGAAACACTTTCTTATGGGTGGGGAAGCTGCTGTGTATTTAGGAGGTTGCTTTAATGGGGAGATGGGTCCTGTGTTTGACAGCAGGGATAGAGCCAGGTGCCTGCACCCCTGATCTGAAAGTCACTAACACCAGTCACCCAGCAGACCCTTCCCAGTCTGTATTTGCCTGGCACTGGCACTGGGGAAGGGGGACATTTCATCCATCACTCAGCATAAAAACTCCTCAGCTGCTTTCTGACATCTTTCTTTGCTATTTTCTTTCTTTCTTTGTCTCCTACCACATGCCCAAATTTCCCTCAGAAGGTGAACACTTCCCGTGGAAATTTCGCTTTTGAAGAAAACCCAAGGTTCTGTCAAAAAACAACCCTGATTCCCCTGAAAAATTTTCCACTAACTCCAGTAAGTAACAATAACACTTAGATATGAGCCACCCCTGGCTTGGTTTTGTTGTTTGCAAACGCTGCTGGAGGTTTTGCCCACCTGTAGTTCCTATTTCATTGCTTTGTTCCTGGCTGTCAAACTTCATCTCTTTTTTTTTTAACCTTAACACCATATGCTTCCTAATGAAAAATGTCTCCATATTCACACCTGAAATTAGAGTCTTGTGTCAGCGCTCTTTCACAGAACCCTTATGGAATTTCACTCCAAGGCTTGAAGAAAATGAAAAGGCGAGAGAAGAGCCTTAAAGAAGAGGGAGAGAACCCTTTTTCTACTCATTTCCCCAAAGTTGTGCAGCAGAAGACACTTTTCTCTGGAGGTCTCAGCTTAGCTTTACGGAAAATTCAGATTTCAAAAGGGGGAGTAGAAAAGCGTTGGGGCATCATTCACCACAGCCGTGAGGACCACATGGGCTTTTCCTTTGGAATGGAGGTGGGAAGGTCAGCAAGGCTGCCTGCTCTGAGCTGAGGAACAATTTAGGTCTAAAAAGGTGCCCAAGAGCCTCTCCATCTTCCCTATTTTCGGAGGTGACCTTGCTGTTTGATAAGATTCCCTGATGATATTTGATTTAGTGATTCTCCTTATCACTCTGGAGGGTTCAAAAGCAGGCACCACCCTGAAATGGCAGGTAAATCCAGGTAAAGCTCCTGCAATGGGAAAGGTGTCCCCACAGGCAGCTCTCCGTGGAATACCACACACAGAATCCAAAAAAGCCCTGAAAACTCCCCCTGAGCAACACCCAGGTGCAGGGAGGGCAACACCACCACTCAACAGCTCAGCCCACTCTGCAGCACGCGATGTCCTCAACTCCGCCGAGGATTCACGCCAAGGACAGGAAGTTTCAGAAGTTTCCAAGGAAACCTGACATGCTTGTGCAGGAGAACTTGAAAAAGCAGACAGCACACTGCTTGCAGGGAGGGCTCAAAGAGCCTGCACGGCTGGAAAATTGCTGTTTATTTCTCATCTGCAGCCCCGGACAGCTGAGCAGGATGTGGCGCGGGAGAGGCTGCGGATGCTCTGGATCCCAGCTCGGCACCTCGCGGCACGGGGTCGGAAAGACTCTCACCATCAAGCTGTGCTTGGCCCCGAGTCACCTCCACGGCCCCTGCTCCTGCCAAGCCAGGCTGTCAGCGAGGCTTTCGCTCTACTCCCAGCAGCCACTTAATGAGCCAGCACACGGCGTGGTTAATTACACCGTGCTCTGTGTGTTTGTCATTCCTGAACCCCAGAAAACTCAGCGGAGCTGGAGGGGCTGGCATGACCTGCAAGCACCCAGGGCTCCAGAAGGTACACCAGCTCAAGCACCCTAATTGTTTTCAGCACCTCAATGCAGCCCCAAAAATACTTTGCGAAGGAAGGCCCAGCGTTCCCCTCTTCTGTGCCAGCAGCAGGGTCAGTTACTGAGCCTGCTCTTCCCTGATGGGAAGATGTAATCCCAAGAATTAACAGAAAACACCACGAGGATAATTAGGATTGCATCCTCCCAGTCCCCCAAGGCAGCAGGCAGTGTTGAGAAAGCGATGCCGGGAAGGAAGAAAAGCAGCTTGACAGCAGAGCTCCTGGATGCAAGACAGAAAAGTGAATTGCTGCAGAGGAATTTCTGGAGGTATTTAAGTCCTGGATGAGGTCCTGCAAGAAATGTTTCTGTTTTGACGAGGAGGATGTGCAAGGTGGGGAGCTATTATGGTTTTCTCACATGGATTTCAAGCCTCGAGCAGAGGCCAGCGAGCAGCGATTGGAGCGATTCCCGCAGCCCCCGCGGGGCACGGGCACCCTTCACTTCCCACCACCACACTTCCACCAACAGCCCACGAGGACTTCTGGCAAAAACTGCCACTGTGCTGTCAAAGATAGAGAAAGAACAGGTTGAAAATGCATTTTGTTGATGTGTGGGCAGCTAGACTAGGGAAAACATTTATTTAAGGTGTTGGGAGGGGTTTTGAGCCCCTTTTCTCCTCCTCCATCCATTTAGCAGTGACCAGGAGTTCTCCTTCCCAGCTTATCCCTTGAAAAGAAGTCAAATTGACTTTTTGCTTTCCCCCTCAACACCTAAAAACTTGACACCTGGGTGCAGACCAAAAGACCAGGTCCCCACAGTTTTAGGTGCAGGGCTGTCCAGCCCTGCTGGGGCTGCACCAGCCTGTACTGCTCTAGAGACAAGCAAGAAGAAAGGATAGAGCAAGAAAAAGAAAAAAAACCTCTAAAAACCCAGGAGAAAGACTGAAAATTGGATCCATTTATTTTACTTCAACCTTCCCCAATAGCTGCTGGTTATTTACCATTATCTCTCCTTGCAGTGTCGGTGTTGAGCTGAACTCCCCTCCTTGGGCTGCTGACAGTCCATGATTACCAAGGAGCGCAGAATTCCTGCAAACCTGCCCGAGGAAGACCCTCTGTGCCAGAAACAACCAGCCCCCCTCGAGGGGGAATGGGAGGAAGGGGGACAAGAGAGCCACAGAACCTGCTGAGATCACACCAGGCACACAGAGATGAATTTTTCTCCCAGGGACCCAGCAAGGATCCCCTGAGATGCTGCTGCTCCCACCTTGCACCCACGAATACAAATTTGGAGGTGCCATGCATAAATTTTCCCCCTCAGCAGGATCCTTGCCAAGGCAGAGCTGCTTCTCTGCTGCACACCACGGGGATGAGGACAGTGTTCAGGTAAAGGACAGTGCCTTGTCACCCTTCTGTGCTCTATTTGCCCAAGACACAACTTGTCTGGCCTGGATGGGAGGGGTTACATGCAGCATCTTGTGTTTTATAAGAATATTTTGTCCCTTGGGAAGGGCTTTAACCAGCTTGTACCTCCAAGCGTGGATGAGCAGTGGAAATGACCTACTGCACATTTCATCTGAGATTTCCCAGTCAGCTTCCAGCAGAACAAGGAGCTTCACGATCCACCCCAAGTTCCCAAGGTCACGCAGAATGTTTCCCAAACCAAAGAAACACCCCTCCTGCTGAGATGAAAAGAGAGGGAGTTTGGATGGGTTCCCCTGCAGAAATGAGCCCGTCACTCCCCCTGTCTGTGCCAGAGGCAGGGGATGCTGCTCAGCACGAATAACTCAGGCTGAGAGGGACCCCTGCCCCCAGAGCTGAAACACAGGCATGGGAAATCAGGTCTGACCAGATGAGGTCAGGGGAGCCAAGACAAGGGGCTGCCTCAGCTTGGTCTTGTTTTTCAAGCAATCCCTGGCCTCTGCTTCAAAGTCAAAAAAACACTCCTAAAGCCAGGCTTTTCCCTTGGTGAGTGGCCAGCTGGGGATGTCCTATACCTTAAAATACACATCCTGCACCCTTTCACCCCTGCAGCCCCCTGGAGGCCCCTCTCCTGCATCCTTAGGGGAGCATTGGCTCCAGCATCCTCCCATCTGTCTCAGGCAGGTCAATGCTCTGTCACCCTTCAACCCATCCCCACCAAACAGAGGGCTCCAGAGGGAGCTGCAGGTGTCTTCCCAGATTTATGGCCTCTTTATTTATTTGTATTGATTTTTAAAAATGCTTTTGAAAGGAATAAAAAAAAAAGCACAACGACTGTGCTGATCCCTGGAGGCCTGGCAGTGATTAGTGCTTATTGTGTCTGTGGTTTCTCCCTGCACCTGGGGACACCCCAGCACTGTGCAGACATCCAAACTGGGATAAAAACACCCTTGTCCAGCTTTCTGGAGGGGAGAGGCCAGCATGAGACTGTCCCCATCCCATGGATGGCAGGGTGCTGCCACCAGTGGATCCTGCACCAGCTGCCAGCTTTCCTCGTGGCTCCTGAAAGCCCCTCAGAAATGTCTCTCTTAAGTGCAGAGCTCATGGGTTATGGCAGCCCTGCTGTGGCTCAGAGTAAGTCGTTGCAATGATTAATTACCTTCCCTTCAAAAATCGGACACTGCTTCTACTGTAAATGAGCCCAGCTTCACCTTCCAGCACTGGATCCTGACACACTCTCTGCTGCTAGATTAAAAATCTGTCCATTCTCAGCAGCTTCTCCCCCACAGAGAAATATGTAGACCACAATGAAATCACCTCTTAACCTCCCTTTGATAAACTAACCAGGCAGATATGCTTCCCTCACACTCCAAAGCGAGCCTTACATGCCTTAATTTACCTACATGTTTTGTTTTCAACTTTCTGCGTTGGCTTTTTTCCTGTCTTCTTTTGAAAAATGCTCCCTTGGAGCTGCACAGAGGCTTGTTAAAAAGGTCCTGCTTGTACATGTAATCCCACCTCCAAACACTGGTTATTCCTCACGTGTTCCCAGAGACACTTCTTGCCCAAAGGAGTTCATATTTACATTGAAAGAGTGACATAAACACAGAGAAAATAAGGATTATTATCCCTGTTGTCTAGATGAAGGAATCAAAGCGCGGAGATGAAGAGATTTCCCTACAGCCACGGGGAGTTGAGGAGCTGCCTGTGCTCACCAATGCCAATAATTATTTAGCAATCAGAGTGCCAACAGACAGCAAGAGGAACGCGGATCAGATCCCGGATCTTGCTGCTCTGATGGTGCTCCAAGAACCTCTCTGACCCTCACTGCCCTGGCAGCAGGATCTCAGCACACAGGAACACAAGCTGCTCGGGGTGGGAGGCTGCTCAGAGAGTTTTCCATCACAGGGAAGAAAGGAAAAGCCCTGTTTGAGCACCCAGACCAAAGGAAAAGCCAGATTTCCCACAGCACCCAAAGCCACTTGTCCCAACAGCTCTGTCAGCTGGAAATCCTCAAATCGAGGTCCAGGATCCAGCTCAACCCCCACTCCAGTTAGGGTCTCTGCAAATTCTTGCCTGTGCCCTGTCTGACTGAAGACAGAGACACCTTTGTGTATCCAAAGCCTGTGAAAAGCAGGCTGGGACTCTTCCTGAACTCTGCAAAACAGGGACAGTCCTATCTCCTCCCCAGCTTTTCATAACTCCATGACTTGGGGTGGAAAGATCCTCCCTGACTCCCCTGACTCCAGGAGAAACACCACGTTATGGTTTGTCACCTTCCTGGTGACAGGGAAGTTAAAAAAGGGGTTTGTAAAATTTTTGTTCATTCCCACCCAACTTCTGGCTTCTCTCAAAGCTTCCAGTGGCCAAACCATGAGGGAGTGGCGTGACAGCAGCCTGCTCCAGCTGGGTGCTGAATGAGCAGTGCTAATTCCACTCCTGTAGTGGATAAAAACACTTTCGTGTTTTTAAAACACTTGCAGATAAGCACAGCCATCATAGGCAAGTTTTTTCACACTGCCAAGCACCCATGGCTCTCCTCACTTCTTCTGACACAGTCCCACTCCATTCCAAGCCTCCAATGGACAGTCAGAGGAGAGGAAGAGAAACCCCAAGATGCAGCATCCCTCTGCTCAGTCCTCTCAGGGAAGCTGACATGAAGGGATCCATCCCACTTGCCAAACAGTTAAAAAGAAAACAGCCCAGAACAGCACATCAAAATTGCACTTTAATTAACTTGGGATTGTTTTCCCTCTCCCCCTCTTGCCTTTTTTTATTCCTTTTCTTCTCTGTCTCCTGGCATCAAGAACCAAATTGAGATGCAGGTGAATTCATTTTCATAAACTATCAGTTTCCATCAAATCTATCTAATCCATCTCTCTCTACAAAATCCCTTAAGCAGAAGATCTCGCTCCCACTCTGCCTTCCCCAGCTGTGTAAGCCTCGCAGAGCCGGCAGAAATACCAAGCGTGGGTGGCACTACAAGTTCCCAGCTCTCTCTAGATGTGAATATCACTGAGCTTACACGTCCTCGCCGTTCCCTCTAAAACATATGGCTTTAATGTAGCACCAGTCACTTCCCATCAAGATCAAAGTTTAAATATATCTGCGGACCTGGACGGGCAAAGCAGGTGCTGCTTGTGGGTCCAGAGTGAGGATGGGGATGGGATGAGACACAGCTGGAGCACAGCTGCAGGGAGAAACTCGGGATGGATAGAGAGACTGGGGATTGGGAAGGGGGTTGAGCCAGGAACACACATCCCTCAGTCCTTATCCCTCCACAGGTAAGGCACAACACCCCAGAATTCCTTCATCCAACTGGAACATCCAGAGCAGCTGATGCAGACAACATTCCCCAGCTCTGATACAACAAAAAACTCCCAATCCACAGAGTGAGCAGGGCAGAAAGTCAGCTAGCCCTGCCTTGAATGTCACACTGGCTTTTCCACAAACCCTGCTTTGAACCTCTACCTGCCAGGGACTCAGCCTGCCAGGCAGAGCGATGGCAGTGAGCAGAATTAGGGCTGGGGAGGCAGGAGACGAGGCAGAGGAGATATTGCATTTCTTTCAGCATCACCCAAAAGTGTTTATCAGGACCACACACAAAGGTATTGGCCACAGATGGAATGCATCTCATGGAAGTGTTTCCCAAAGCCGCTGGGAGCTGGAGGGCTCATCAGAGAATCTTAATTGGTTTTCTCTTAAAAAAACTCCAAATGCATAAATTAAAGCAATAAAATAAATTTCTGGCTGTTTCTTGGTATTAATAATATAAACGCAGCAAGAACACTGCAAAGAAACTTTCTCCAAATTCTCTCTCCCAAGATGGAGTGTGGGAAGGCTCTGGCACCCAGGACAAAGAGGGACCTGGAGAAAGGAGAGGATCCCAACTGCTGGGATAACATCCTGAGGGCTAAGACTGGGGCTGCTGCAACTTCTTTTTTTTGGGGTTCATGTCTTGCTCCTGCCAGCCTGGTCTCTTTATGATCATCTTTCATTTCTCTCCTTTTATTTCCTCTCCAGCGCAGGCTCTTGCTCTCAGCAGCTCAGTTTTTCTCCACGTTGTGGATGGTTCTGCCCTTTCATCCCAGCCTCCAGGGGCTCCAGCAAAGCTCAAAGTCTCACCCTGGCCCAGGCAAAGCAAACATCAAAGCAAGGAGCTGATGCTCAGGCTGGGGCTCTGGTGCCCATGAGCCTGGCACCTCCCAGGCTGTCCCAAGGCCGTGCCAGCTCCGGTGGGTGATGAATCTTGGTGGGATCAGATGGAAGGTGGGCAGTGGACCTCCATGACCTGGCAATCAGCTGAGAGCCAAAACTACAACAGCAAATCCAGTTTCCCTACTTCTGGTGAAGTTTTTCCCTGATATATTTGTTTCAGCTCAACAATCACAGAATCCCAGAATGGTGTGGATTTGAAGGGACCCTAAAGACCATTTATTTCCACCCCCTGCCATGGGTAGGGACACCTTCCACGAAACCAGAGCCCCATTCAACCTGTTCTTGAAATTACCAGACTTCATCTTAGTAAAGTCCCTGGTGAATTAATCTCTTTTTGAAGTTCTCAATGATTCTATTTCCCAAGCTACAGGGCCAGAATCTGATGGGTGAGCTGAGAAAATGAGCCAGTCCCTTGCATGTACAGCCACATTTAGAAAGGAAAACACACACCAAAACAGACCTTGCTCCTGTTGTTCTTTCTCTTTATTTCTCCCCAAAAGTAGGTTATTTATATTTTAATTAAAATGAGCACAATGTAACTCTGTGAGTTTGGCCGCTGAGCGTTGTCTCAGCTCGGGCTGGAAGATAAACAGGCTCAAATACTCTCAGTGTGGCCCTTTTCTGGGAAGCACAGGGATCACGCTCACAATTCATCTTAAACCATCACAAGATGATGCCCATTAGAGGGGAGAGAAGGGGTGTTAATGAGATGAAGTGTGAGAATGGGGGGAAAATGAATAAAAGCAACAGCATGAATAGCACATGAGAGGCAAATGAAATAATTACTCCATTCACCATTGTTACAACAACACAATAAATTTAATGTAATTTCTAAAGGCCAACCAGTTTTCTTTCTTACTTTCTGCTTCTTTTTTCTGCCCCCTCCCCCTTTTTAAGTTCCTTTTTACAGTTTCAGAATTATGCTTTAATTAGCATAACATTTAAATTAGCGAATGGAATCTTAATTAGCTGAGGAAATAGACTTTTGTTGGAGTGGTTGCTAAAACAAATAAATCCTCTTCCTCTTTCAAGAGCCATTTGCTTATGGCACATTTAATAGCCTAGTGTACCATAAACAATTTGAGACAAGGATAAGTAATTAAATTAGAAAACATGCCGACAGAAGTAGCCCAGCCTGGCCTTCTGGAGCTACAAGGAGATAATGCAAACCTCCCTTCAGGAGGGAAATGTGGCCATGCTGGGATGTTCAGTTTTTGTTTGCAGAATTCCAGTTGCCCAATGTTTTGGGTTGAATATTGGAGCCTTGGGGGTGGTTGAGCCCTGGCTGAAGGAGGGCTCCCAAGCCAATGCAAGGAAAGGGCTGCAGAAGGTTCAGCCAGAAAGACAAACCCATAAAGGATGTTTTGTCTTGAAGAAGGGAGAGCCCACAGTGGTGAAGGTCGGGGATGAGTGGGATAGGAGCCACAGGTTGAAATTTCCATCCAGAAATTCTTTCAGCTGCTGCAATTGAGGTTCATCCACCACAACATGAGACCCAGGTCTGGGACCATCTTCTGGGTGTGATCTAACTTTGCTCCCTGTCTCCTGGGTAGGAAACACCTCCCCCATCTCCTCTGGGTAGGAAACATCTCCCCCAGCCTTAGACTCAGCATGGTTGGAGAGGGACCAGCACCTGGGCAAGGCACTCAGCTCACCTGTCCTGAAATCCTATTCCATGAAGCACGCCCTCAGCAGGCAGCTCTTCTCTCTCCCTCTGCCAAGAGAGTCTCAAGTCAGGCAGCTCAGGCTGCGACATCCATGTTCTGCCTCCCTCACATGATCACATGTGGTAAATTTTTCCCATCCGTAAAAAGGCAGGATTGTTTTGCTAATATTTAGGTGTGAGGCTTGTGGATGAAAGAGGAAAACAGAACCACCCCACATTCCCACACAAACCCTTTGGAGGACACGCTTCCAGGTCCTCATCTGCACAGGCAAGGTGCACAGCAGGTCCTTAGAAACCTGCATAGTCCCAGGATGCAACAAAAATAAGTCTTAAGCCTCCTGCACTCTCAGCTTTTAAGGATGAGCAGGGATATTGTCAGTCAAGAGAGGTGGGACACAGCAAGACCCAGGGGAGGATGTATTGGTAGAACTTCCTCTGCCTTGCAGAAGATTGTGACAACCATCATCACATCCAAAGCATCTTCCAGCTGATGAGCAAATCCTTGGGTGGCCCTGGGGGGGCTCTCCCTGCTGTCCCTCCCCTGCAACACAGCCCTGGCAGCTGAAGACTGAGTGTTTCCAGCAGCAGGGCTGCTCCATCCCGCTCCGGCCAGGCAACTGCAGAGAGCAATAAAAGTTTAATGGCTCCCAGTGGGTCGATTCCAAAAGAATGAAAACGCTATAAATCCAGCATAGTGCTTATGTGGAGCTTAAAAACAAACTGCTCCAATCACACTTAGCGAAGTCGTCCAGTCCTCACAGAAGACAGGGATGAAAAGGAAAGATTTAACCTTAGCCATGCCTTGGGCAGTATTCAGGTTGGGCAGAAAAACAGTTCGGCCTCAGTGGGAAGATTTTCCTGGCTTTATTTTTATTTAGTGTGATGTAAATCCTTGTGTGTGCATCCCTGACACCAGGGCTCACACTCCCAGGCATCACCAGGGAAAATTGCCAGGATCAGGCAAAAGCCAGCTCGTGCTTTCCAGACAAAGCCATGCTGAGAGGCCCCTTTTGAAAGCCTTGCTCCATGATGTTTCCCCACAAAAAACTATTCCATCCCCAATGCCTCATTCCTCCTCTCCGTGCATTGCAACAATTTTCAGTAACAGCCTCTCTCAAGGAAAATGCTCCATCACAGGTCTAACTCATTCCCAGCCACCACTCTCTTTCCATCTTATCTCCCTTTGTTCCCTGCTTCACCACACAGCTGTGGGCTCTGAGCTTCTTGGGAGGATGGGAAAAGCAGAACTCCCTGTGTGTAATCCCATCTCTCATGGCAAAAACGCCTTCCCAAGGAGGTCAAGGTGCAGCACAGCCCCATCCATCTTGCGTCCCCCTGGTCCATGGTGCTGCTGAAGCCAGGGGTGGGGATGGCTGCAAAGAACAATTAACCTCTGCTCTCTCTGCTGGGGAAAAGCCCATCAGCAAAGAGGAACCAAATCCTGGCTTTTTCCACCTGTGTTCTCCTTTTCCAGGGTTCTTGTGTTTCTCACCCCTTACAAGCTGCTCTGCCCTCAGCAAAAAGAGCTGTTAGGTCTCAGGGAGGCTGAGAAGAGCAGCATTTCACAAGAACACTGACACTCATCTTCTCCTGACCTCAATGGCTGGGAAAACCCACACCCCAAGCAACCAAACCATCTGAAAGTTATCCAGGGAAGTCAGATTCTTTCCCATTTGAAAATAGGACATCACCCAATCCTCATTTCCTATTTCTTACACATCCATTATCAACTTTCATGGCAGAGTCATGGAATTGTTTCGGTTAGGAAAGATCTCCAAGATCATCCAGCCCAACCTCTGAGTCCAGCCAAACCCCCCAACACAATCAAATCTAGGAAATACCTTGCTCTGCCTCTAGCGGAATGTTGATAAGTTGAGTAATCTTTATTTCTAATTCCTGTAAGGTTATTTTAAATGTAAGGAGGATGTTTTGGCATTGCTGGGTTGAGAACACCCAGCCTAAGGACAGGGCATCCTCCAGCATCTCCCATCCACAGCTTTTTGTGGGAACCCCAACACCCACAGACCAGTAATTCCTCATTTTTAATATAAAACCCCGTTTAATATTTTGACCCATCGCTTCTAAATCTCAGAAAGCTGCTGAAACACCACAGCTGGAACATCACTCCACATGAACATCCCTCTGCCAGGAGACAGAGGCACCGAGTCTAATTACTAAAATAGCATCTATATTGCAGTTACAGAAGCTGAGCTGGCTTAAAACAAGCTGTGCCCTCATCCCAAATAGCACTTTTTATGGACATACTTACACACACAAGCAAGGAAAAAACAACAAAGCCAAAAAACCCACCAGAAAAAGAGGCTCTCTTCTGGTAAAATTCCAAATGGCAGCCAAATTATGTATTACAACTACTAAACTCTTCTCTTTGGAATCCTTCTATCCCTTCTCCATGCTTTTTTGAGGGCAGAGAATGCTCAGGACATGGGGCAGGATGAGGATGCTGGATAGGATTGGATGTTGCAGCAATGCCAAACATTTGGAGCTGGGGGGACAAAGTGTCTGATGGAGACCAAAGCCAAACCCCACCCAATTCCTTCACTCCTTTCACAGCATCATCTATTTTTTTTTTTCATTTTTTAAAATACATTTCAGCCCTCCAGAGCTCAGACACCCCAAAATGGCCCAGCTTCATCCTCTAAGCCATTACTCCAGCAATATTTATAGTTTTCCAAGAACAAACAAAGCCATCATGCCGAAGCGTGCCCGTTAATGGCACAGCCTGGGGATAGATGACGTTGGGGAAATCACTGTGGCGAGCGCAGAATGGTGATGGATGGAGGAGGAAAAGGGGGGAAAGGAAAGAAAAAACAGCAGTCTGCAGAAACAGGGGGGCAATTTGCAGACTTGAGTAGAGTCACACCTCCTTGCTCCAGTGACAAATCTGCTCCATTAGGCCTATAAACCACACTTTGCCATCACCATGCTGCAGAGAGCGGCTTGCACTCAGTAATGGGCCTCACAAGGCAAATGCAAGCCCAAAACAAACACTTTTCTGAACGCCTCATAACTTTTTTGTTCCACCTGACTGCAGTCAAACGTGAACTCCGACCTTGCTGTTTCTGCCACACGCTTCAAACCTCCAGAAAAAAAAAAAAAACAAGAAACTTGATAAGACCCTCAGCTGCTCAGCACAGAGAATTTGCTTTCCTATGCTGCATTTATTTAAGGAAAAGCAAAGGGTAGCCACAGAAGTGATGGGAGTCAGGACTCCTCTCCAACCACCCATCTCCAGAGAAGCGACTTCAGAGAACCATGGAATATCCCGAGTGGGAAGGGATCCACCAGGATCACAGAGTCCAAATCCTGTCCCTGCAGCCACCTCAACAATCCCACCTTGTCTCTGAGAGCGTTGTCTGAACACTCCTGGAGCTCTGGCAGCCTGGGGGCCGTGCCCATTCCCTGGGGAGCCTGGGCAGTGCCAGCACCTCTGGGGGAAGAACCTTTCCTGATCTCCAACCTGGCCATCTCCACACAGCTCCAGCCATTCCCTGGGTGAGAGAAGAGATCCGTGTCTGCCCATTCACTGCGCATCAGGGGGAAGGTGTAGGCTGCTGTGAGGTCTCCCCTGATTTCCCCCAGCCCCAGCCTGAGGATGCTGACCCTGCTGTGCCTTGCAGGATTAACACATCTCAAGATCCACTGACGGAAGGATGCTGCAGGTAAGGGAAAAACGCGATTCCCTCGGACACAGACTCTGACATCCTATCTTAATCCTCAGCTGCAACAGGAGCGCTACCCTGGGATCTCACCCTGTGTTATTAAAGCACTCCAGATGGTTTTGATGGGGAAGAGACATTCATTGCGATACCCCAGACACCAAGCTGACATCTCAGCGGCCGCAGGAACATCACAGAGAAAATCGGTTCCCCACCAGAGTGTTTGTGCAGCAAGAGGGAACTCGTGAACTGAAGCAGAAAATCCTTCACGACTGCTCTAGACTAATAATTGCCCAAACGCCGGGTGGTGGCAACAAAAAAACAACCCACAAAGCGATGCCTGGCTTTGAAACCAGCCCTGCTCCTCGACCCGGAGGCAGCGGCGCTGCTGCCGCCCCGAGGGGGCGAGTGAGCCGCGGGACACGGCGTCCAGCGAGAAATTAAATGCCAACAGAGCCGCCCCGCTCAGCCCGGGCACCCCGCGGGCAGCAGAGATGAGCTCGCTCCGGCTCTCCGGTGCTCGCTCCGCTCCGGTCCCCTCCCGCGCATCCATCCGCACCGCCTCTCCTCTCATCCCTTCGCCTCTCTTCCTCCCGGCTTTGGAATCTCGCCCTTCCCAGGGGCTCTGCCTTCCTGTCTCCCCTTGTAGGGACAGAGCCCGCGTGTGCATTGTGGTTATTTACAGGCGCTTCTCCCTCCCTCTCTATCAGAATGCCAAAGGAGCAAAGCCAGCCGGAGCCCACCGCGGACTGGAAAGGCTCGTGTCACCGCGATGTCCTTGTACTGCTCAGAGGCTGGGCAGGAAAAGCGAAGGGGACACTGCCCTAGGGAGGTGCTGCAGGATGCTCCCTACCCCAGGCTGGGGCTGGGCGCTGGGAAGCGTCCGTCCCACTTCCCAATGCACTGCCACCCTCCATCCTCACCCTGCGCAGCGCTGGGAAAAAGAGCTGTCACAAAATTAGCACATCACAAGCGAGCAGAGAGCGCGGCTGTAAGCAAAGGACACAGGGAACGCTCCCAGAGGAACGGGATGAAGGGGAAAGGCGAGCCCCGGGCCGGGGGAGCGGGCGGTCACAGCAGCCTAACCTTCAATCACCGCCAGGCAGCCGCACTTGGCTGCGAGCAAAATAAAAGCGATCGCTGCGGCCTTTTAAAGAGCAATATAATCTGGGGTGATTACCATACAGAGCGGCACGGAGAGAGCTCGCACAGCGGGAGACTTAGGAGGAGTTTGGCTGCTCCGCAAAGCGCAGGCTGGTGCTTTTTGAACCGTGCTGGCAGAGCATCCCCCCGGCTCACCCGCGCCTGGCACCGCTGCCCAGTGCCCGCTCCGGGTACACGCTGCCCGGGGAGCCAGCGAAGGGTTTCCATAGGTGAAGCTAATGAGGCCGACCATCGGCTGATGTTGCTTGGCAAAACGCTGCGGATGTTTTGCTAATTTACACCACCAGAGAGTCCTACCCCAGACATTCATTATCATTCTGGGGGTTGAGCACGCTTGCTGACTTTGGCTCCCCCTCCTCCGCACGCTGGACTGTTTCCCCCTCTGCATCAGCGAGGCTGGAGCTGGTCCCTCCTGCCAGCTCGTGCCAGCACAGATGATGGCACAAACTGCACAAAGGGAGGAAAAATAATAACCAGGACCAAACCACTTGGCAGAGCAGTGTCAGAGCCATATTCTGTCTCTCTCCTTCTCATGGGAGATGAACAAGGACCTTTCGGGAGACCACTCGTGTGTGTGGAAGAGGGAGATGTTTTTCTGGCTAAGAAATCCTGCCTGGAGGCAGGAAAGGACATCACTTGAAGGGGCAGCTGGGCATTAGAAGGCATGATTTGGGTGAAATGAAGCTCATCTCCAGCCAAGAGCTTGTATCTGAGCCAAGCTCTCCCAAGGTATCCACCTGCTGTGAAACCTTCTCAGCCACCTGGGTTTTGCAAAACCAAAGACCATCAGAAACAACACTGATTTGTGATGCTTTCACAACCATAATAATGCAAGTCACGCATCTGGAAAAAATCTACCCCTGTGCACATGAGGTATATTCCCTTTTGAGAAGCCCTGGGGCTTGGAGGGCTCCATGCTTGAACAAAGAGCTCTGAACACTGCAGTGCCCTTGGGTGAGAGACCATCCCACCACCTGGCATTCAGGTATCCAGCACCAGAGAGGCCAAACCCTCATTTCTGGGGTCCTGTCCCTTTTACTGATGCCAAAATGAAGCCTAATGATGATGGTCCCACCCATTCACACCGTACAAGAGCATCTTCTTCTTGAAGGGCAACAACACAAAGAGAGAACAAGCCCATTTAAAACTCTGCTTTCTCTGCAAGTCAAGCCCACGTCTGACCTGGCAGTGAGAGAACAGCTCAAGTGATGATAAGGGAAACAGCAGATCAGGCAAATTTAGTCAGACTGGATTATGGGAGACCAGCAGTCTCCAGGTTCTCCATAGAAGAAGTATAGTCAGGAGTCTGCGGTGAGCTGTTCCAACGAGAGGCAATAATTGAATTTGTTTTCATTTAATTTGAAGGACCTTTAATTAAAAGCCAAGCCTGTGTGTGCAGAGAGATAAAGCTGAGCACGTGGAGAGCGGGGGTAATTTGGGTGCTGAATGCAATAATTAATTGTAAACGTGGAGGTCAGGAGCCGGGCTCTATCTCCCTGCAATCAGCACGCGGCGCTGGCCGGCCGAACGGAATGGGCTCGCCAGCGCCGGAAACGCTTAAGTGATTTTTGAAGCCTTAATGGCAATTATAGAGCAGCGAGGAGGTTAATTTGCAGAGTTCATTAATCAGAGAAATAAACACGTCAGTGATCGCCACGGAGAGGGGAAGCAGAGGAGCCTGCCTGGGAGATGGAGAAGGCCGACCTTGGCACCAGGGCTTGCCAGGGACTGGGGACGGGGTTTGCCTGCTCAGCTCGGGGTGAGCCCCGGCTTTTTGCACTAACCACGAGCTGTGAAACCCTTGGCCACTCACCCCGGGGCTCCTGCTAAGCAGAGCTAAATGTTCCCCAGCTCCACAAGGTGTTAACTGGATAACAAGCACACGTCGCTCTCCAGCTGGTAACTCCAGTCCTCTCAGTCCTGCTGCTCCCCTGCAATCTCAGCTTCTCATGGGTTAGGACTTTAGTAGTGTTGCTGAAAAGCTCCTCAGCTTCTCAATAAACCTGGACACCAGCTCTGAAGTGACAACAATCGCTCTCAAATTCAGAACTCACCCCACTGCTAGGAGTCCTAAAGCCCAGCCCCCCTAGGGCATCCTTTCTCCACATTTTGGAAGAATGGAGCTCTAACACAGCACCTTTGATGTTATGTCAGGACACAGAGTGTCTGTTAAGGGAAAACACTTAGAAAGAAAGACCTAATAGGCATTAGTGAAGAGATGTGTGGCTTCCTGGACACACATCATGAGACAAGAGCAGTGCATCGTGGAGGAAATATCTTGGCAATGAGGTAAAGATAGTCCCAATCTGCAGCAGGACAGAAAAGGACCAAGAGCCAGGGGTATCTCTGCTGCCTCACACAGCTCAGACAAAATGGGACTTTGCAGCGGGAGGAAAACCACTACAAGGAGTGAAGGAGGCTGGAATCCCCCTGGGCTGAGCAGCAACAGAGATTCAACAGAACCCTGGGATAAAAGCAGAGCATGCCAAGGCTGGAGACCTCCAACAGGTCCCTGTATTCCTGGGGATCTCCTGGCTTTCCTTCCCCTTCGGGCTAAGGAGAATAGAGTGAGGCTTTAGGGAGGAGCTCCACACTCTCAGGGGGCACTTGTGGAGGAGCTGGGTGGCCTCTTCCCAGGCTGGTGGCTCCTCCTGTCCCTGCTGCTGTGGGAAGAGGATACACACAGATGGAAAAGTGTTTCAGGGAGTGCAGCACCAAGAGCTTTTTCTCAGGCTGGTAATTGCTCCCTGGAGAAAGGCTGTACACCGCATTTTTTTTTTTCCACTCCTTCCTTCCTCACAGATTATTTCAGGAACTGATTGCTGATGCTTTTTGGGTTGTACCTGCATGGAAGACCTGTGCTTCCAAGGCAATGGACAAAAGGGCTCCAAACCCAGCACAGATAGGTCTTGCCTTGCTGATCTGTTCATCCTAGTTACTAACAATTAACACGAGACAATTAATCCAGCCATTGCCTTGGTTCTCCTGCCTCTTCAGGCACTGTTATCCCGGGGACCTCCATATGGAAAATGAGTTTTAAACACCTCAACAGACTTTAGGGATTTGTTTTTACAGGAGCAGCTTGTTCTTCAAAATATTGAAGAGTATCTATGACATCAAGCAGAGTGCCAAGCTGAGCGCCTGGAGCAGGATAATCCCACACACTGGAACAGGCTGGGAGGGGATGAGCTGAGCAGAAGAGCTGCTGAGAAGTCCCCGAGGTTGTGTGCAGGATGAAGAAGATGAGCCACTGCTATGGAAAAAGCAAAGAAGCAGCCTCCAGCTGCAGGAGATCCAACGAAGCTGCCATTCCCCCCTAACTGGACCAGGGAGAAATGAATAAGCAGCACACACGTGTTCCCGGTGACTTTGTTGCTCTGTTCCTGTGACCAGGTTCACCTCCAGCCCTCCTGAACACTGAGGAGAGTCCATCATGTTACTGACAGGCAGCTCAAGCCATCTCCTCCATGCCCATCTCCTCCTCTCCCCTGCTCCCACTAACCCCAAGTCAGGGGACCTGCCAGGATCGGTGTTAACTTTTCTGCCTGCTGGAACTGTGTGTAATTAAACATTTTAATTAAAATCTGCAAGAGTGATTGCCCTGTCATCCTCTGAAGGGAAGGCTAATCACAGCCCTTTTATCCAGTCCAACGAGTGGCCCAAGGACGTGGTGCTGGGCAGAAGTTTTGGGTGGCAGCAGAAGTGTCTGGAAGGAGCCGGGTCCTTACCTGCAGCTGAGCAGAGCCAGAACCTGGCATGGACACCAAACCTGGGAATGTGGAAGCTTGGATGTGGAGACAGGAGGATGCAAACCACGCAGGGAAGTGCATCACCCACTGCATCTCATCCCTTCAGAGACTTTTGGAAAGAGCTTCAAGAACTGTTTTCACACCACAAGCAGCCTCTGTGTCATTGGGGCTGGTGGTGTACACTGTGAGAACCCCAGGCTTGGTCTAGGGTCTTGTGTGGTGGAAAAGTCTCTCCTCCAGCCCGAGCTTCCAAAGAAAAACTGCAGCCTCTTGTTGTTCGGTATCAAGGCAGTTTATTGCAAGTTATCTAAAAGATTTTCTTCTGGGGCTGCTGTGGTTTGCTCACAGCTCAGGCAGAGGCACACACACACCCTGACATCCTCTCTGACCCCGACTGCTTCTTCTCTCCCCGCCAGGGCTGCTGCTCTCTTTTATATGATATATTATGTATTATATATTTATAGTTTTCCCCCAATACCTACTACCTCTATTACAAAGTGCTTTTCTACTCTAAACCAATCTGTGAGTGCCAACATCACCGAGAACATGGAGGCGAGGAAGAAGAAGGAGGAAGAACAGGATCAGCCTACATTCCTCCATCTTAAAACTTCTGACCCCCATGTACAAAGTAAAACCCCCCCTGGACAGGTGCTAAAACCCCCCTGTACAATACTAAAAAAATTTTCCCTCTGTTTTGTAACTACTTTTACTATCCCATCTAACCCTTTGTGACTGCTTGTTCCACCTCCAAGGTTGGTAACTCATTCCATGGCTCAAACTCAAAATCACAGCTGTTTCCAGCTGCCTGCCAGGGTCTAAAATGCTTCTGACCAAGGCCTGGAACCTCTAAAAATGTCTGAGAGACATTTGGAGTTCAAACAGTACACCAAGCCCACCTTTCTCCAGCTCCATCCTCCCTCCCTGATCCTCCATCCCTTTTTCCTGCTGCCTCTCCTCTCCCTGGCCGAGTGCCGGAGGGGCTGTGGAGGCTCAGAGCATCCTCAGAGCGCTCACCCTGATTGCAAGTGAAGTGTTTGAGCAGCGTTTCAGAAGTTTTCTCCCGCAGTGCCCGTCAAGAACAAACAAAGTATTTGTTGTTGTTGGAGTAAAAAATTCATCAAAATAAAATAAAATAAAGTCAGGAGCAGAAATGCACACAGCTACATTTGACTAAGTGGGGAGAGAACACACTCGGAAACTTTTTGATCAGAGCAGAGAGCCTCAAATCCTGACAGAGAAAATGTATTCATAATTTATTAAAAAAATAATTTATAATTTATTTTAAAATTCATCAGACTCCTCTTTTTTTTTTTTTTTTCCTTTTTGCCTCCCTTCTGACAAACAAGATTTTCTGTAATTCCCAAGGAGGGCAACCGATAGGGACAATATTGCTGAAGGCTTCTCTGCTTTCAGAGGTTGGGAACATGAAAAGACAGAGCAGCAGTGCCAGAGACATCCCTGACCAGCACCCCTGCTGTCCTAAACCCTCCCAGGGATGCTCCTGCATCTCAGAGCCTTTCTCTCATATTCAGGAGCTTTACAGATTTAAAATAGGAGCCCCCCCAGCCTCCCTGGCTGCTGCTGGGTTCCACCACCTCACTGGGCTTCATCCAGCATTCAACCCTGGCTCTGACAGGTGGAAAAAAGCAGCCAGGGCACAACGCTGCGGCTCAGATCCCTCCTGCTGGACTCCTTATCCGGGAAGATTATGAGGTTTACTGCTGCTTCTCCATTATCCTAAATAAAGCAGCCTTTCAAAATTGCTTCAGACACATTAGATCATGTACTTTTTACACTTCCAGAGACACTGGTTATAATATCTTTTTAACAACACTGGGCAGAATCTATTTTCTTCTTCCACTGAGCTGAAAAATACTGTTTTCTCAAGGAAGAAGAAAAAGGAGGAGGGGAAAAAAAAAAAGCTATTGATTTTGTTTAGGGTCAGAATAAAATATCATTGGAGTGGGTGTTGAAATCCTCAGCCACAAATTACTTCCAAAGTGACAGTTTGGGCTGTGAAGATTTTTTCTTGTGAAATAAAACAAAACAAATGAAACATTGTGTTCTTCCTCTCTATGTGCACGTTCGAGGTTTCCACCGGCTCCAGCTGGTTCCTGCTGGGTATATTTAGCGTTTCAATCTATTCTTTTCCCATTCCCATCCCTGCTGGAGCTGTTGCACAGCCAGCACCAAATCCTGCTGCCCAGATGGAGTGAGGCAAAGAGAAATGCAGTGGGTGGGACGTGGAGGGACAAGCCCCAAAGCCACAAGGAGAGCAGACGTTGACCTCTCTGATGCTCGGGGGATGCTGTCAGCTCTCCCTTCTCCCTCCATCCTGCCCCTCTGCCATGCAGGAATGAGGATGGTACCCAGCATGGTGTGATTCAGCATCCCCCTGGCCAGGACTGGCGCCTCTCACGCTGCTTTTGAAATCAAAAACACCCCCAGGAACCTCCAAACCCGGGAGCGCTCAGCCAGGTTTCACTTCTGCAAAGAGTCAGGAAATTAACCCCCATTTATATGCACAACCCACTTCCCTCTAATCTCTCCATCTATCTCTGCTCTCTGCTGGTACAAGAGATGAGTATTGGCTTTAAATACAATAATTTCTTTATAAATAAAGAACAGGCAACACTTGTGAAAGGGAAACCAGATGTCTACCTCGGGCTTCTGTGCTTTCTGCTCCTCAGCATTGTGTGCGGGAGATGGGAACACGCCGCCGGAATAAAGAGATCTGCAGGTCCCTGCCTCCCACTCTCAATTTTATTTTATTTATTTAGATTTATGCAAATGCAAAAAAGAGGTCACCTACCCAAATGCTCTCAATGCCCTTGATGTAACTTTAAAATGCATCATAAAAATGCCCTGTACGCCACAGTATAATTCAGCACCACACACCAGTAGGTAAGAGAAAAGCCAAAATCTCCCCCTGCTGCAAACAGACACATTCCCACCCTGGCAGTACCTGCACACACACAGATCTTAGCTTCCATCAGCCCTTCCCTTCCTCATCACCTTCTGCCCAGGCCAGCCAGCAGCCACAGCCTTCTTTCCCCCCACATCTGCCTCTCTGCTCAACATCTGTCCCCCACCGATCTCTCCACGTCCCACATCACCCTCCAGGAGCCGCTCCTGCCATCCCATGCAGCACCCAAAGGCACCATCCCGACCCTGCCACTGAATCAGGACCCCTGCTCCTCTCCACCCTTTTGAGCATGGTGGGTTCAGAAACCTCTTGGTAGTGGGAGAAGGAAGAAAAAGCTGCAAAAGCACCAAAAAACTCATTCCAAAGTGTGCCCTTGTGGCATTGCCAGACTGGTCTGATGGAACCACCATACTCCAAGCCAGGCAACATATTCCCAAGCAAATGGAGTCAGCTGTGGCACCAGGGGATGGTCTGGACCATGTTCCTGCTAGAGACACCGCACCCACCAACACAGCCACACTTGAGCCACCAGCCAGCCCAAAACCCAGCGGCATTTTGGCCAGGAAAGACCTACCCGTGATTCAAGACACCATGAGGATGTAAATTTTTAATTCCTGAACCTCGCAGAGCCAACCATGACCCAGCAGCAGCGCTCCCACAGCTGGCTCCTGCCTTTAAGATGCCACAGGATTTCTCCGCAGCAACTCTTCACGGTTCCTGGCCATCCTCCCTTGGGAACGTGCACAAAGAGTGAACTAATGAGTCTATTAGACTTAATTAAGCTAATGTGAAATTATTTACTTAATCTGGGAAGATCTTATGATGGTGAAAAATCCCCATGGACAAAAGCTTCCAGCTGCCTCGCAGGGGTGGGCGAGAACCTCACGAGCAGAGGCTGCGGAGATGCCGTGGGCACGGGGACAGTGTGGAGAGGGGGCTCAGCCACCAGCACAGCCCAAAGCACCTGGCTCTTGCATGGCATTCCAGCATCACCAGGAAAACCAGCCAGGATGGCCCAGCCGTGCTTCGCCCTCTTTTTCCAAATGCACGTCAGCAAATCCATCCAAGGCTGGCAGCTGGCAGGGAGAAGTTTTCAGGAGTGGTTGGCCCCTGTCTCCATGGATGGCGAGCGTCCCTCATCCCGCAGCTCCGACAGCCAGGCTGTGCCTCAGCGTGCAGCAGGAGCGCCGAGCAAAGGGGATTTTGCCTCGTGCATTTTCCTGGCTATTTTTTCCCTCCCTTAATGTAGAAAAGCTTAACGCTCGCTTTGAATTCCTAATACGACTGAGTTCTTTTTTGCCACTTATTTTGTTTTGTCATGCACTACATACAATTACACATCTCTAATCCGCAAATCCTCCCCCGACGCTGGAACACGTGCCAAGCCTTTCCTTTCCAGGGCCGCCACTCTAAAAGCCTTTGGAGACAAGCTGACATCACGGAATGCCGGGATGCCCTGGCATCACCCACTGCCACCAATCTCCTGACATGGAAGCCTCAGATCTCCAAGGATTGGTGTGAAATATTCCCCATCCCTGCCCTGCCTAGAGTGAGGGTTTCCAGCCCTGGCAGTGCAGTCAGGAGCCCTGGCCAGGACTAAATCCCAGAGAAGGAGCCCCCTCCATCCCAGCTAAAGGAGCTCAGCTCAGCATCTCTGAGACAGAAATCACATTTTGTAAATCTCCCACGGTGAATCAACTCCCCAGTCAGATATGAGCTCAGCAAAAACTGGCAGGCAAATGATCTCATTAATAATCAGCACTATCAGGAGTTTCTGCTTCTCTCAGGCAGCCAAACAGGCGAGAATTTATCTGGGAATGGGAGCAGAGCTACCTGGCACTCAGTGTAATTATTGCCCCAAGGTCAGACAGTGGCAGCTGTGCTGGCAGGCAGCGCCCTGCTCACAAATCAGGCCACCTGCAAAGGGGGCACCAAAGCTTTGGTGGCCCCTTACGATGTCTGTGCTGGTTCAGACCCGGGTTCCTCACCCACAGGAGTGGCCCCTCCACCAAATCCAGGGAAAGAGGAGCAAAAAGCCCCCTCAGCACATAAACCATAGTGAGGGTTCTCACCTGTAAGCATCAACCCCTCAACCAAGCCCTGGAGGAGACCAAGGGCCTCCCTGCCACCCCTGCTGTGACACCCAGAGCATTTCAGTGAGGTATCAATGAAATTTCAGTGAGGTATCAATGAAATTTCAGTGAGGTATCAAGATTTCAGTGAGATATCAATGAAATTTCACTGAGGTATCAATGAGATTTCAGTGAGGTATCAATAAAATTTCAGTGAGGTATCAACGAGATTTCAGTGAGATATCAATGAAATTTCAGTGAGGTATCAATGAGATTTCAGTGAGGTATCAACAAGATTTCAGTGAGATATCAATGAAATTTCAGTGAGGTATCAATGAGATTTCAGTGAGGTATCAGCGAGATTCCAGTGAGGTATCAATGAGATTTCAGTGAGATATCAATGAAATTTCAGTGAGGTATCAATGAGATTTCAGTGAGGTATCAGTGAGATTCCAGTGAGGTATCAACAAGATTTCAGTGAGATATCAATGAAATTTCAGTGAAATATCAATGAGCAGTGAAGGTGCAAACAATTTTGAAAGTTTCCTCCACATAAAAAGCCTCACTGCAGCCTCAGAGCATCTCCCAACCCCGCTCAGGAAAAGAAGGAGTAAGAGAGACATCAATTTCCAGAGCTTTGCTCCAAAATCCGGCCTTCGCCTTTGAAAGCGTAATTTATTCAAGCTGCTTTATTATTGCAGAGCCCAGCCTCGACAGGGGATTATGGAGAGGTCACAGCTGGAGCAATAACAATAATAAGAAAAAATAGTGAAGTTGGGACAGCATCTTGTGTGAGTTCACCGTGCAGGAGGCACTCACTTTTTTTGGAGTCTCAGTGTTGGAAAGCACAGGAAGAACATCCCACATGCCACCAACTTAACACAAAAGTGACATCCAACAAATCTTTGGGGGAGTAACAGGGACAGGGGCTTCACACCCCCTCTGTTTGTGAACCCAATTAGGCATATGTTGAGGAAAGGGTGTATGTATATTAGATTTTAATTAAGCAGTGTTAATTATAATCTATGAGATGTGCTTACTGCTTATCTGATAATTATGAGAAAGCCAATTTGGCTGCTGGCTTGTGACTAATTAAGTGGAATTAGTAATGATAATTATAGATTTAATTTTTGTTTGCCTTTATTGGCAGTGGGGGGGAAAGTGGCTTCCAGGGGCTGGGTAGGGCAGGGATGGGAAAAGTCATGGGCAAAGGTCACCACGCCAGGAATCTGGCCCACAGAATGGGGATTTGAGCAGGACTTCCCAGAAAAGGGGAAATTTTGGTGGAAAAAAAACCCAATTGGGCATTAAAAAAGAGGTCTGCAGGAAATATCGATGGAAACAAAGTTCTCCTAAAAAGCAGCAGTTTTGTGGAAGATTGGGCTGGGTTTTGTCAGCTCATTGCACAGGCAGCCACAGGTAGGAGTCTTTAAAAAATGACTGAAATCTTGGACAATTTTTGGAGTTTGACTTTTTCAGCCCACAGGGGGAAATTCTCTGGGGATCTCAATCCTTCTTCCCTCACCCACCATGACCCTGACTCCTGCTCTCAAGAAAAAGGGGACTTTTTATCACTTATTTTTATTTTTTTCCCTTGACAAGGTATGAAATAAACACCAAATCCTGCAAAAACTGCCCAATCCTTGGGAATGGGACTTGCATATTTCAAACATGCCCACAGGTTGCTGTACCTGGCTGCAATCCTTGTAATACTCATTTTCTACCCTTTCTGAGCGTGCACTGTGCTCAGAAGCTGCCAAATTGACCCACAACATAAAAGCAAAGCTTTTGTGTGAGGCAAAGAATAAAAAACACAGGGAGAAAAGGGAGCGGGTGGGGGGAGAAATAAATCTATTACAGCTGGATTTTTAAAAGGCCCAGCTAAACTTGCAGCTGCACGGCAGCACGTGGAGCTGTGCAAGCTCAGCTAATGATAATTAAATCTCCTGCTGCAGGGGTGAACAGCAATTTCGCGCTAGGTCTGCTGCCCGGGATGAGAGCTCTCCCGGGAAAAGCAGCGCGGGGCTGGAGGGTCAGAGCACGGAGATGCTCTGCTCGCTTGCCAGGCAACACCCGGAGCTGGGGATGCTCTGCCCGGCTCCTTCCCGAAAACAGCATCTCGCATCTCCAGCGCCGAGCTAAATAATACATGGCGATCCCGGGGATGGATTCCAGGCGGAGCGCAGGGAAGACAATGCTGGCTGAATGCATTAAGGCAGCAGCCCCGGTGCGGCCGCGCTCATTTGCGAGGCCCCGCTGCAGAGGGGGGTCCCCGCTGCGGCACCCCCAGGTCCTCGGCGAGGGCTGAGCAGCGCGGAAAGAGCCTGACCTGACTGCAGAGTGGCTCTTGGCATCCAGAGCCTTGCATCCCGGCTCTTTACATCCAGAGCCTTGCATCCCGGCTTTTTACATCCCTGCTCTTTACATCCCGGCTCTTTGCAACCAGAGCCTTTGCATCCCGGCTCTTTGCATCCCGGCTCTTTGCATCCAGAGCCTTTGCATCCCGGCTCTTGCTCTTTGCATCCCAGCTCTTTACATCCCGGCTCTTCGCATCCCGGCTCTTTGCATAAAGAGCCTTTACATCCCTGCTCTTTACATCCCTGCTCTTTACATCCCTGTTCTTTACATCCCGGCTCTTTCCATCCCGGCTCTTTACATCCCGGCTCTTCGCATCCCGAGCCCGGCGTTCCTGGGATGCAGCGCCCGCGGGGCCGGAGCGCTGCGCTCTGCGCGCCGCAGAGTGCCCGGCACTGACCGAAATAGACTCTTTGCCCAGCTACCGCTCGGCTAAATTCGGTGCCCAACCCCCCCGGATCCAGGGAAGCAGCACAGGGCCATTAGCCAGATCGCTCGTGTCACATCAGGGACCCTTCAGAGCGTGCCAAGAGCCGGCTTGCACGGTGCCCGAGGAAGAGGATGGCACGCAGGTGATGCTTCTTGCTGGAGGAAGCTGAAGTGAAATAAACCCCAAGTCCTGGCTGCCTGTGAGTATTAAATATTACTTGCCTACAGGCTCTTGCCCTGACCTCTGTGGTGGCTGGTTTAAAGAGATTAAATGAGAGCAAACTCACAATTTCTGGCATTTATTTCCTTTTTTCCATTTCAGCAGCTACTTGAAAATAGGCTTGTTTATAGAGGGAGAAATTCCCCATGAGTCATGCGCTATCCAGACCAAAAAAGTACTGCCAGCATCAGCCTGAAGTGACCCAAACACATGCAAAGATGGGCAAAATTTGATTTCACTCCTAACAATGTTCAGAGTTTGTGCAGCCATGGACATCCCTACAAATTCCCTCCAGGGTTTCCATTATATCCATTACAACAGACCATCACCCTTAAGTGCACTTGCTGAATCATCCATTCCAGCTCCTGGACTTGATTTCTCCATGATACATTAAATACCTTCCCTTCCTGTCCTAAAGAGCAGTGGGATGCACTGGGAGGGGCACAAATGGTTTTGGCTCTGACTTGATGCTCAGCTCTGCAAGGGAATTGTTCGCTTGGAATTCCCTGCTGAGCAAGAGAGCTAAGAGAGGTCAGTGCCCAGCCCAGAGGGATAAATAATACTCTAAACAGGACCCAGCTCCATGCCAGGACCTCCTGTTGAACACTTCCACCTGTAGTTGGCAAAGGATGAATCACTGAGTGCTTCCCCACCCCTCTGAAATGAGGAGTAATGGGGTTTTAAGAGAATAATGCTTCATAACACTCAGCATTCTGTTGGAGAAGGTAAAGACAAGGCAGAAGCCAGGAGCTGATAAAAGCTACAGCTTGCAATTCCATTGCACCTTCTCTACTCAATAAATGGGTTTCAGTCAGAGCATCTCTTCCATCCAACCCAAAAAGGACCTGAAGGGTGAGTTGATTGCATTGATCGCGCATGCATTTTCCCGGCAGGGAAACTGGCCCGGTCCCTGGCTGCTCCTGTCCAAAGCACTGCACTTACTTATTACGGGAATATCGCCAGAGCCTCCAGGGCCAGGAGCAGGATGCTACAGGGAACTCATTGCTCTCTGCGTGCTGGGAGCCTTAAGTGGGAAGGCAGAGCAGGGGGGCATGGCAGCGGCTCAGCTCAGCCCCTTCCCCATCACAGCCCCTGGCAGCCAATCAATCCTGCCAAGGGTTTTGCCAGCCCCGTGGGATCCTTCCCACAGGACTGTCCTTAACCCTTGTGAGAACTCCAGGCAGCAGAGCAGCGTGGATGTGCTGAGGCAAAGTGTCCTCAGGCTGCTCCTGTGCCCCACAGCCCCGTCACTGCTCACACCTCACATGTGCATCCTCCAGGTAAGAAACTCCCTCTCCATCCTCCCTCAATCCCTGTGACACCTCTCAGGGTCCAGCCCTGAGCCAAACCACCTCCTCTGCTGCCCACCACTGTCGGGTCTGCTGGTGTGACCATGTCCATCCCTAAAACCCTGCCTATCTTCCCCAAGGAAGAGTGTAATTCCCTGGACTTGGGACAGGGATCCCTGGACAGAAATCCCTGGGCAAATCACAAATTCCTCTCAGTAAGATCAGCACTGCCATTGGCATCTGCTGGTTGGAGGGCACTGCCATCCTAAACCATCCACAGGGAAATCTGCTGAAACAAGGCATCTGAGCCCAAATTCAGCATCCAATCCCAAAATCGGAGCAGAAGGCATTGCACAAGCTCTGTGTCCCAGCTGTCATGCCCTTAGCTCTGTCATGTCCCCCCTAAGGGGTGGCACACATGTCCCAGAGGTGGAAGGTGACATCCCAGGCCAACAGAAGCCTCCTTGCTCTGCTGCAGGAATGACAGGCAGGACACAGGGCAGGCTGGCAGCCTCACAGCAGCACTGCCCAGCCCGGGAAATGGGGTGCCTGTGTCTGTGTTTGCTAATTAACCCCAGGCAATGCCCTGCCCACACGGCAGTGCTCCTCCAGCAGAGCTGCCCCCACCCCTCCCCGCAGGAGGCTGAGCCGTGCCTTGCCAGAGTGTCTTCGAAGGAGAAGGCTATCA
Organism: Lonchura striata; assembly: GCF_050655825.1. Taxonomy (NCBI): domain Eukaryota; kingdom Metazoa; phylum Chordata; class Aves; order Passeriformes; family Estrildidae; genus Lonchura; species Lonchura striata. The sequence continues at coordinate 3,714,577 of NC_140726.1, forward strand.
GCTCCAAACAGCCGAGACCTTTAGCTCAAATCCATTAATCCTCTTTATTAAACCCGGGTCACCTCTGAGTCCTGGCAAATTAACCAGCATCTCCCCACTGCAAGTACATCAAGAGGAAACGCGCTGTACAGCGCCTGTAATTTTCATGGACCAGGGCTCCGGGGTCAGAGGGCTTCCCGGGCTCCAGTCTCTGCCTTTGTCAGTTTAAAAGGGAACATCGGCTTGTGCTTGTATAAATTACGAGAGAGGCAGAGCAGGGGCCCAGGGCGCTCGCAGGGCGCTCGGCCAGCTCCAGCTGTGCCACTGTCCTCTCTGCTGCCCAGGGACAGGAGCAGGGGACAGCAAGGCCAGGAGCACTGAATCCCCTGGGGGGAAAAATGGGGCTGGGGATATCCTCCAAACAGCTGGGCAGGCAGGGCACCATGCTTGGCATCCTCCAAGGATACCTTGGCCACGTGCCTTCTTACTGCCTCTAATAAATGGCACAGCCCTGGTGCCAGCCCAGCTGGGAAGCAACTGAAAGGGAGATGGGAAGGGCTTTGCTCCAGCTCAGAAGTGGGTGGAAAATTGCTCCCTTGTTGCCTGAAATTTCACCATTTGAAATATCTCCTCCTTTCTGCACTGTCCTGTTGGAGCCACTCTACTCTGAGTGCTCACCAAGCCAGCACCAAAGCAAGAGCAGCTCTGGTTCTGAAAAGCCAAGGGCATTTAGCTGGGCTGGGGAAGACCTGGGGCCAAATCCCTTATAAAAACTAATTATACACCCATTAGAAGGGCTACAAAAGAGAAAATCAGCCAGCCTGGCCTGGTGAAGAACTCTGTGTGGGCTGAGGGATAAGGGCAGCATGGGGATCAGAGGTCACAGCACTCCCTTCCTCAGATGGGTCTCCTCCTGCTCCTAGAAACAGCATCCTCAAGATAAGCAAGCTTCCCAGAACCAAGCAAAGAGCACTCCTACACTCTGCGAGTGAAGATAACAAAAAAGCCATTTTTCATGGCGAAAAAAAATGTGGGAAAATTTCCAAGCAGCTCCTTAAGAGCTGTAAGCATCACATCCATTCCCCTAAGACAGCTCCAGACCTGGCACTTCCCAGCACACTCTCCATCCATAGCTTTACCACGGGGCTATAAATCCACTGGCTTTGGCTGAAGTTGCTGTGGTTTTACACCAGACTAAGCCAGCAGAGACTGAGCTAGGGAATCATGATCCAAAGGCCAGGATGCTCGCCCTTAACTCGGTCCAACAGCACAAAGAGTTTTCAATCTGGGGTTGAGATACAGGTAGGATTTAACACACAACACCTCAAATCTCCCAGCCATCAGCTTGTATCACTGCTTTAGTTTTTTATTAAAAACATCACTTCTAGCTGTATTTAATCATGGCAAGGTCATTTCAGTGGCAGCTGTCAGCATCCTGGCCAAGGAGCCAGAGGAGCAGAGTCCTGGCCTGCTGGTCAGATAAAAGGAGGAGATGCTGGTTTCATTTCCTTGTTTTCAATTGAGAGATGCCCACCTCGGTGTGCAGATTAAGGTGTGGGTGGGCCAGTGTCAGCCCCCCATGGGCAGAGATGGGAAGCTGCCACTTGCTCTGCTCATCAGGAGCCCTGAGGAGAGAAATTGCATAGTTCTCCCTGCGGCCCTCTGCCCACCTCGAACCAATTTCTGCTTCTTTTAATTCAATTCAGCTCCTCCTGACCCTGGCTGGCTGGAGTTGCAGAGTTTCTCTCAACAGATAGCACCAATTACAGAGGTGTGAAAATGGAAGGCTTTCAATTCGGAGAACAAACCCAAGAAACTGGGACTTTATTGAGCTGAGAATCAGGGGGTGGGGAAGGGGGAGCGGGCAGGGGCATGGGCTCGGCAATATCAACTGTGCTCGCTCTAAAAACCAAATTCTGGGGCCCATCCCTCCAGGCACGAAGGGATCCCCAGGGGCTGGGGTGGCAAATGCCAGGAGAGGTGCAGGTTCAGGTGTGCAGAGCTGAGGCACCTGGGGATGAGGGACGTGGAACCCAGCGTGCATCCCTGGCACGCCGCCTCGCTCGTGTGCGCGCAGTCCCCACCGGGCTGATTCCAGACCCTCGGAATCACATCCCACACATCTGACACAGAGTTTGCTTCCCAGCAGCAGATCCTGGCTGGATTGACTCTGCAGCATCTGCAGCCCAACCAGCAGCACCTCCCTGCACCCGCCCTTGGTGTGACACCGCTTTCTGTCCTCCCACATGACCAAGGACTGCAGGTCAAACCTCTGGAAACACGAGTGGCAGCATGAGCCCGGTCAGATCTGGGTAGGAGGGCTCTGGCAGGATGGTGGAGCTGCCTGACAGCCTCAGCAGTGAGATCTGCACATGGACTGACTTTATAAAAACTGCACAGTACAGCCTGTGATGATCAGAGAGACCCTAGACAAAAGCAGAAATGTTCAGTTCATGGGAAGGAGGCAGGATAAGCACTTCCCTGAGCTGAGCTCACTGAAGCTCTTAGCACAACATGCCCTTATGCTAAAAAAAAAAAAAATTAAAAACTGAAGTGAGAAGTCCTAGTTGCCCAGGAAAGAAATTGGGGTTACTCTTATGGGAAGCAGAACCACTGAGTAGGGTCCCCCATCATCTCTGGATAATTCCAGGTATCTCATGGGATGTAAGGATGCAAAAAAGCCTCCCCCAGACCTGAAAATTCCCCATTCCTGCCCTGTCTCCACCTGACTGGTCAGACCATCAGCACAATACCCATGTGCCAAGCCCAGAGACTCCCTTTAATCCAGACACCGGAGATTTCTCCAGATTTCTCCCCATCCCTGGGGATGTTCAAAGACAGGTAACCTGGCCTAGTGAAAGATATCCCTGCCCAAGGCAAGGATGTGGCATGAGATGATCTTTAAGGTCCCTTCCAACCCAATCCACTCTGTGATTCTATGATTCCCTTCCTTGATGAGGAAAGCCTCACATGGCAAAGCTCTGCCTCCCATGCCAACACCCAAAGAGCAAGGGGGTCCTCTCAGTCTGAATTTTGAGCAACTACCCAAACTTTTGGCTGGCACATCCGAGCAGGCTCAGCATCTCCTTTCAGAATCCCAGAACTGGGTGGGGGCTACCAAAATAAAGCAGTGGCTCATTCCTGCCTCTCCCTCAAGAGCTCCACGACTCGGAGCAGCTCGGAGCGTGGCTTCCAAGCCAGTGCACGGCACCTCCTGTGCCTCCAGCCAAGCTGTGGCCGCGGCTCCTCCAGCACTGCCCATAAATCCTGCAGCCCGGTAAACAGCGGAATTACGGCGCCCCGCCATTGCTTAGCTGCCTTTGACACTAATTGCTCTGCAGAGTGTGTGCAACTGGCAACACCTTATTAAAAGTGAAATATATTATACTGTCCACTTATTGCGACTTTATAAAGATAAAGTGTCCCGAGGATACGGAGAGGTTGGCAAAGGCAGCGGCTCTCGGCCTCGGAGCGGCCGGCGGATGCTGCAGCGCACGCAGCCGAGGCAGGGCAGGCATTGACAGGACAAATGCGTGCTCTCCACGAAATTCCAAAGAGCATTTCCATCTGGAGACCAAGGGCTGAGTGGAGAGCGTGCTTTGGGAATGTCTCCTCTGCTCATCTCCTCCTTTCAGCTCTGGGATCATCACTCTCACACCTCAGGGGAAAGATGGGCAAAGATGCGACGTGAAAGGGCAGGGAGATCCATCACGTGCTGCCCTCCTGCCAGCCTGGAGAGGAGCAGAGGGTGCCCCTCAACTCACAAAGTCAGGCTGATCATGAATTCACATTTTCCTTCTTCCAGACATCACAGCCTGAACTGTGGTACAGACTTTCCTGCCAGGAAACTGGAGCATCTAAGTGCAGGTCCAAGAGCTCCCTGCCAGCCCAGGACAGGGATTTTAGCACCCAGTGTATTGATCCTGCACTGTTGTGTTTCTCAAAGCAGGAAGCTGAATTCCACTGTTTCACAAGGAAAAACGCACTTCAGATTCGGAGCTACAGCAAGGACACGTCTCTTAACACTTGTCTCTGCACATGCCTTGGGCAAGTCATTTTCCCTCTTTATTCCTTGGCTCCCCTGTCTACAAAAACAGGTACAATGAAATTTCTCTTCTCCGTGAATTTTAAGATCTACTGGAAACAACCACTGTGTAAGAGTGAGACCTGATATCACCGAGTTTCAGTAATAAAGGTTTTGATCCAGGCCCCCCGGCCTTGTCTCACCAGGTAATTTTGGAAGAATTTTCGGGTTTCTTTTTAGTTGATGGGCTATTTCTGGTTGGGAACATGACAGGCAGAAGGAAGACAGACACGGGGGATGCCATCAAAAGCATTTCTGCAGCCTGCAGTGCTCACAAAGAAGTGGTGAGCAGAGAGGGCACAGAAAGCCCACCCATTTGAGTTAAAAATCAGCTTCTGAGGACATCTTCCCAGCAGAATTAAGATATTTCCAGGCACATCGCAAAAATCATTACATCTCCATCCCTCCTGTGCTGTGGAGAGTACAGACAATACTATTTATCACTTATTGGTCATCTCCCTTGTGACAGAGAGGAGAGACCCACCTCCCACAGCCCATGTGGTGCAGAAACACAGCCTGCATCCTTCTTTGATTCCTGAAGGAAATGACACGTCCTCCACAACAGATCTGAAATATCCAGTCTTTGGTTCAACAAGTTCAAATCCAAGCAAGATCAATACCTTCTCACTCCTGAGGTATCAGCAGGTAATTGGGTAGCGTGCAGTGATGAGTAACCTAGTTTGCTCAGAAACTGCAAACTTTAATCTTCATCCATTCCTGGTACATAGAATAGCGAGGGAGGAACAGATCAAAGGAGAACAGATAAAATTCAGCTGCATTTGGACCCAGATTGCAGAAAAAAGGACTCATTCTTAAGCAAAATGGCTCGGACTTCTGAGGTCCAGCACCTTGAGAGATTTGGGTACAACACAAGGCAGAGAAGTTTCCACTTCTCCAGTACAGCCACCTGTGACCCCAGTGCCACCTTCCCCAGGGTTTAGGCTGCTCCTGACCCCCAGCTTGGACCAGAGCCCTCTCCAAATTCACACACAGCATCTGAGCTTTTCCCATTTCCAGCCCTGAAATGCCCATGGCACCAGCCCTGGTGCAGGCAAGGAGAAGCTGGTCCAGCTTTCCGAGCAGGAAGGTCCTACCTCGCTGTAGGAAGTTCCCACCCCTGCATGGAAAGGAAAAGTGCCAGGTAGACTTATGGGCAGAGCGAGACAGAAAAGCACCAGGGGCAGCAGAACGACCTATTTGACAGATCTCCCTGCCGATCAAAGCTAACTTTGCTGAGAGCTTTTGACATCTGATTAATTACGTGGCGCTGGCTTGCCTGAAAATCCCGAGGTTCCGGCAGCCCTCACTTTTCCTCCTTGCAGCCCTTGGCGGCCAAACCCGCTCCCCTGGTGCCAGCAGAGGAGGGGATGGCAGGAGGTGGCTTTGCCAAAAGTCCTGGCCCGTCCGTGGGAGGATGGAGATAAGGAGGGTGAGGGACAGCCAGGGACAGGGTCCCTTTGTCTGAGGTGCCTTTTGTCACAGGGAGATAGGAGGAGGCTGCCGTGCGCTGACATTTCGGTGACCAAATTAAAATGCAGCGCCACAGAGACTAAATGTCATTAGCCTCATTAGAAGTGATCGCATTAAAATAAACAACCACAAAAGAAAAAAAAAATTGAAGTGGAAATTAGCCAACACCATTAAATAAAATAAATAAATGGGGAGATCCTTCGAGGACTGCGCAGCCGATGCCAACGGAGCAGTGAGCTGGGAAGGGGCAGGAACAGTCAACATCTCCATGGGCTCTGCTGCCACTCTGCTCTGTGATAGACAAGTCCACTGCTGGAGTGGAGATGCCCCTTTGGGAGAAGTCTAAGGGGTTTTTGGAGCTTCCAGACAGTTCCAGGTTGGCTTCCACCTCAATGCCCATGTCCCCCGGGGCCGGCGCTGCGGGCACTGCTCTGCCAGGACCTCTGCAATCCAAGGGATGCCCCCGTGTGCTGCTCGAACAGGAAGGAGGATTTTTTTAGCAGCATCAAGGTTTCTCTTGGATGCTTCCCAGTCAATTACTGGGCAACACCAACCGCATATGGCTGATGCTCTGTGACAGGACTGCCACACGGGGTGGAAGGCTTGGTGAAAGAAGTGCCACTTTGTCCTTGGAGAGAGAGGAATTTTTCCTCTAACTCCTCTTGCTATGCAAACGCCATTTCCTTTGGGGCGGGAGAAGTCATCAGAAGGCCCTTGCAAGATCCTGCTTATGACAGAGCAGATTTGAAAGCCCAGAGATCTCCTTCCCCCTCCTTCCTTTCTGTCAAAAATTATAATCATCATTTTCCAGCTTGCTGAACAATCAAAGTGTGGCCTATATTCGCTGGAGCTCCTTCCACATGCTGCATGCATAGCAACAAGTCCAGGAAACAAAAGCCAGAAGTAAACAGTTGGGAGAGAGGAGGCAAAGGGCTGGCAGGGGGATAACAGGGGGACACTGCTCAGAAAACATGTGGGGCACAGCCTGGCTCAGCCCAGTCTCACCAGTTTGGAGCTGCTCTGAGGGCCACAGCCCCATGTGAGGACCTCTTCTTCCATCCTCTGCAAAAAGCATGGGAATACACATGCTGGGAAGCTTGGTTAATGGAAAAGGCACTTGGTTAGTGGAAAGGACACAAAAGAAAGCCCAAACCCTCTTGCTGCAGGGTCAGTTGGTCCTCATGTGCTGAGGAGCCAGCAGGAGCAGCCTATGGGGTGAATCACGTAGGACAAAGCCATGTGGAGCACAGGTAACCCCAGCTGCCCTCCTGGGAATCCCATATCCATTGGGAAGCCCCATGAGTGCACCACCTCTGATCCACACTACAGACATCCCCCATGGTTTTGCTCTCCAGGCAGTCTGAGCTGATAAGGTCCGGTCCAGCCATCCCATGCTGAAGAGCAGAGCTCACAGGGAAGCTTTCCTGGGCTAGCCCTTCCCTGCACTTTGCAGCCCGCCTCAGTCTCCAGAGCAGCCAATCCAGCACTTTTCACGAGCGCTGAATTCACAGAAAAGTAAACCTAAAAATATCTCCTCTTTTTCCCCCTTCCTTGCCTCATCTCACACGTGTCCTTGGCACACATGACTCTGCCGCACAGCAACAGGTTCAGCTTCCCAAAAGCAGCTCCTCCCAAGGGGGTGGCTCTCAACTCTGATATGTCCCTGCAGTACCTGAGAATCCCAAACCACTGTCCTCAGCCATCCCACTCTGTCCAAACCTAAGGTGGGACTGGAGGGAGAATCCCCCAGCTCCCACGCAGCCCCTGCCACACCTGGGCTCGTGTCTCCATCCCTTCACAAGGGTGACACATCCCCTGCCATTCCCACCGGACAAGCCACCTTGCCTGGTCACCTGTAGAGGGTGAAAACACAATCCCAGGGCTTTGGAGAAGCAGCAGGAAAGAGTTTCTTCCTTCAAAGCATGAAACGAAGAGGAGCTCCCTGGAAAAACCCACCCACGGAGCAGCGAGTGTCAAAGCCACCTCTGTTATGTGCTGTTGCCACATTGGTAATTATAAGTACCGTGCCTTCATTAGGGAAAGATGACTGGGAGGCAAGGAGATTTGCAGCAAAGCTGTTATTATTTTTAAGTTTAAACAAAAAGGAGGAGTGTGACAGCTGAAATCACTCCCCATCCTGCACATGCCAGCAGCTGAGAGCATCTCAGGGGATGCTCAGAAGGTAAGAAGGGTTCAGGATCAGTGCTCAGCTTTGCCTAACCGGGGAGGGGAAAGGCAGGGCTGCAAAGCTGAGGGTGACCCCAGGGTTGTGAAGGAGATTACAGAAAAAAATCCAACAAGTTTTCCTCTATCCCCACCTGACTGCAGCAGAAGGATCCTCCTGGGTACCCTGTTCCCCCACAAATCTGTTGGGGTTCATCACAGCACCCCGACAGCCCCTCTCAGTGACTTTGGTTTCTTACCAAGCAAAGCACAAACTCTGAATTTCATATTCAAGTGCAAAATATGAACACAGCTGTTTATGCAGCTCAAAATTCGCCATAACCAAATATTCAAGCCTTTGGAGAAGATTTTCAAAGGCGCCAGTTAAGGCACAGAGCTCCCATCGGTGCCTTTGAAACATCTCTCTCTTTTCAGTTTTTCACAGGGATTCGCACCAGCAAAAGCTCCTCCACCCGACCGTCTGCAACCACGGAATGCACAAAGGAGAGGCTGTCAAAGAGAAGCTGCTGGAAAACGCAAAGCAAGGTTCAGCACTTTGGGGCATCCTGAAAGGCAGCTGCCAGAGCCACTCCCCGCGGGGCAAATTGTTGTGGGAACTTGCACCGAGGGGGATTTGCACAAAGCCAGACCTGTGTGTGCCTCCTCTCCCGTCACATTCCCTCCCCACATCGTTTGGGAATGACAGCGAGTGCTGCTCCACCCCAGCAGAATTTAAACATCCTCTAAGAGGCCAACACAAATCTTCTCCCTGTACTGGGAACCAGGAGATGGAGAAATCACCCTCTGACTGGGAAACTACGGGCCAAACCACAGGGAGAGGCAGAGGAAGGCCAGGAAGTGTTTTCGGGCTCACACCCCATCCTGCTGGGACACCTTCCCCAGCTTCCCTGACTTCTGGAAGACTGATGTTGCACTGCCTGATCCACACCTATCCCCAGCCTTTGGGAGAGCACAGAAAATCCCTTTAAGCCCCTCTTGCTCATATTGAAATGACACTAAAGCAGAACTAATGTGCTCCAGGTACTTATTCTCAGGCTTAGTCGCAGGGATCAGCAGCCCTCCACCAGCCCGGCATCCCCCACCGGAGAGAGCTGACAGTCATGTCACAGGCAGCAGGAAAAGCATGCTCCTGCAGCAGGGACCCTTCTAGGAGGGGATGGGAGGCTGTTTTTAATGCCTGCAATGTCTATTTTGTAAATTTAGGTGGGTTTTACAGCCACCACCAAAGCCAGGCTGCCCCAGCAAGGATGAAGTCGCACAGAGGATGCAGAAAGCAGGTCCTGGTGCAAGGGTGACAGTGGCACACTGGGGGACACCGCAAGCTCCGAGAGCTTCACCTTGAACCCGGGGCCCTGGAGCAGTGAAAAACAGGATTGTCCATCTCCCCCTGCACTGCCAGATTTTCTGACCACTGCCATGACAAGCAATTTCCCCCAGCCTGCAAAGGCAGCAATATAAATGTCTGAAGAGGCTGATGAGCATTGATTTTTGCCACTTGTAGAGCCATGATGTCACCCTGCAACTGCAGCTCAGACAAAGATTCCCCCTTGCCCCAAATTCATTCTCCATCACAGCCCACCCTCATCTCAAAACAGCAGCACCCACAATGCCCAGCAGTTCAAAGCATTTGCCAAGAGCTTGGCAATTAAATTACCCACTCACCTCCCTGTCCTGCAGTGCTGGACTCATTAAAAACCCTCAGCATCCTTCCCACCTCAGAGAGCAACCCATGTCCAGGAACCTGCCTCCCTCAAGGCTCCAGATGACAACAACATTAAGGCTTCGAAATTATTTCAGATAGAAACATGTCTTACAAAGAAGTTAAAAGCTGCAGAGTAAGACAGTCTCCATGACCAGAGGGGTCAGGGTTTCATTATTGCATTAACCTTTCACGTCTTTAGATTCCACGAGAGTAAATTGGTAATGAGATGACACAAGTCCCAATGGGAAAAATGCATCCTTCCTAACAAAAATAAGAGAAGAGGGGAAAGACAGAGGTGGGAGCAGGAGAAAGAGAAAAAACTGGCAAATAAGCTATTACAGCTAATAATAACTTTGCGATGCTATTTTCTGCAGGAGCCTTCAAGTTGTGATGTTTCCCTTCACTCTAATTACACCTTCTAAAAGCAGGTTCCCTTCTCACTTTAACCACCCCGTGTGAAACTCCCGCAGGATTCGGATAAAAACGGAAAGGGAAAGAGTTTGCACTTCAGAAACAGCCTCTGCATATCCCAGGGGAGAGTCACCTGCGTAAAACCCTTGGGATTACGCCTGTGAATAATAAACAGCCCAAGAAAAAAACACTTTGGGAAGGTGCAGGCTCCAAAAGACAGCAGGGACCATTCACCTTCCCTCTGCCATCCAAGGCTTTGCCAGTATGACTTGTGTTCCAACCCAGTCCTGAAACCAGGACTGAAATCACTGCTGGGACAGCTTGGGCAGGGAGGGAAAACATCCAACCTCTGCAAGCCAGGCACAAATAAAAAGGATGGGAGATGTTCAAATCCAGGGCAGGAAGGCAAAGCACCAAGCAGCCCAGAGTATTTCCCTTCCTCTAATGCAGGCAGAAGGGTTTGGCTTGATGGATTAAGGGCTGAGCCCAGCCAGGCAGAGTCCTGGGCTGGTTTAGCTCAGGGGACATCCAAAGCCAAAGCAGATATTGCTGCTTAATAGAAATAAGAAGGGAAAGCTACAACCACATAAATGCGGATCAGGAAGCCTCTCCCAAGTTTCCAGGGGCTTAAATGCAGGGGCCTTTTCCTTCCCTGGCACACACAGAGGCCAGAGCCAGCCCAGGCCTTGGCTTGGCCTTGGCCCAAAGAGCCACATCCAGAGCAAACTGCAGCAGGGCACTGGCAAACAGCAAATGCTCCCTGTCAGGTTCCTGCCAGCTCCTGCAGCTTAAGGACATCTCGATGACAGCCCATCAAGTGTCACACGTCCTCCCATTTGGCCCACACAGCTGCTTCCATCCATTCTCTGCAATTCCAACCCACAGAACCTCATCCAGCAGGAGGGTGAAAGAGCCAAGGCTCTACTCAGCGCAGCCTTGCTGGGGCACGCCTGTTCCCCCCTCCCCTCTAAGCACATCCACTCTGTCCTGCTGAAGATCTGTTTTCAAAATAAACCCTTTACATGCACAAAGTCAGGCAGCTCACACAGCCATGGCTCCAGATGCACCATTTTGGTTTCTGGTGCTGCTGAGGAGCTCGAGGTTCTGCTTCTCCACTACTGCTCCCCAAGAGCCAAAGCTCAGCCCAGGGAACAGGGCTGACCCCAGTGCTGATGCACATCCCAGCCCCCTGCCATCCCACAGAGGGGTACCCAGCCCATTCCAGGGGGTCTTGTACCCACTGATCTGCTCAGTTTGCACTGTGACAGCTCCACAGGACCCCAGGACGTGGCTGGTCCCATGGCACAAGCCTCCACAAGCAAGTTTTAACCCAAGAACCCTCCTGTTCAGCACTGCTATGGGCAGAGATGTTCACCAGCTGTGGCACAAGTAACCTCTCCCCTGCCAGCCTCACCCTCTTGCCACACACACCAAGCCCACACAGCCCGTGCTTCAGCTCCTGAAATCACAGCCGTGCCTCTCTCTGCCCTCCCGGGTCCAACAGAATTCTCCTGGCAGTCACGAAAAACACAGGCTGGGTTAAGATCGGATCCAAGCCTCGACACCCAGTCCCCATCTGCTTGCAGAGGGCTGATAATCTTCCCAGCTGCTAAAAGTGCACATCATCATCAAAAATACGCCGGTGACTTCCTCCCCCCGGCGCTCAGCTCTGCTGCCCACCCCCATCGCCCTCGCTGGATGCAGCGCTCGCTGCCCCGCGAGCACCAGCACGGAGGCACCGCTGGATCCAAAGCCAGCATCTCCCCTGAGCCGGGGGGACGAGGGGACGAGGCCAGCCCGCATTTCGGGAGCCACCCGCTCAGTTCACCGAGGTTGCGGCGCGGGCACGGCCTCCTGGATTGGGGCGGGGGGCTCATTTCCACTTTGGAAAAGGGAGCGAGGGCAAGGCACCGAGTTCGCCTGGCAGGAATCGGGGAAGCACGGATGAGGGGAGCACGGGGAACAGCACGACAGCTCTCGGAAGAGGGAGGGCACGGCGGGTGCCTAACTCTGAAGGGGAAAAGCCCATCGTGTCGAGGCAGAGGTTGCTGGAGGGGACAGACCGTGCCCAGCTCGGGGGCTGCGATCCCGGCCAGCCCCACCGCGGGTGCCGGCGCCGCTCAGGTACCGGCGGCTCGGTGCCCTCCTGGGGGTCCAGCGGGGCTCCGGAGCCCCTGACTGGGAGCACCGGGCAATCCCCCGCTGCAGAGCAACTCGCTGCCTGCCTGCAGGCGCGCGTTCGTGCGCAATGTGCGCGGAGCCCGGGCTCCCTGCGCGCACAGCTCTCCCACCCTGCGAGCCCCTGCCCGCCCCTCCGCCGGAGAAAAAGCTCCCTGCGCTACCTGGGATGAAGAGCAGGGCAGTGGTGGCCGTGAAGACGATCCAGCAGGCAGGATGGTACATCTTGGAGCTGCGGAAGGCGAGCGGCTGCTTTGCTTGCTGCTTGCTGCTGCCGCCGCTGCTTTCCGTCTGCGCTGAATTCTGAGCAGGTTTAAATCCAATGTTTGCAGAGGGAGGGAGAAGGAGTTAGCGAGCTGGAGAGAGGGGGAGAGACGGGAGCAGGCAGTCAGTGTGTCTGTCTCCGCTTGCACACGCACACACACTCGCACACAACTGGCAGCAGGAGCGCCGGGCTCCGTGCGTGCACCGGGAGCGCAGACCTCCTACCGGGCACCCATTGGCTCAGGATGCTGACTGACACACGCACACTCGCTCTGCTGCGGGCTCCGCTCCGCAACCAGGGACCTAAACGCAGGCATCGACCCCCCGAGCATCCCTCCCGGCACCGGCTGGTGCACGGGATGGAAGGGGCAGCTCTGGGATGGAGGGAGCAGCCCCGGGATGCAGGAGCAGCTCTGGGATGCAGGAGCAGCTCCGGGATGGAGGGAGCAGCTCCGGGATGGAGGGAGCAGCTCCGGGATGGAGGAGAAGCTCCGGGATGGAGGGAGCAGCTCTGGGATGGAGGAGCAGTTCTGGGATGCAGGAGCAGCTCCGGGATGGAGGGAGCAGCTCTGGGATGCAGGAACAGCTCCGGGATGGAGGGAGCAGCTCTGGGATGCAGGAGCAGTTCTGGGATGGAGGAGCAGCTCTGGGATGCAGGGAGCTGCTCTGGCATGGAGGGAGCAGTTCTGGGATGGAGGGAGCAGCCCCGAGATGCAGGAGCAGCTCTGGGATGCAGGGAGCAGCTCTGGGATGCAGGGAGCTGCTCTAGGATGGAGGGAGCAGCTCTGGGATGCAGGAGCAGTTCTGGAATTCAGGGAGCAGCTCTGGAATGCAGGAACAGCCCCGGGACGGAGGCAGCAGCCCCGGGATGCAGGGAGCAGCTCTAGGATGGAGGGAAAAGCTCTGGGATGCAGGAGCATCCCTGCAAGGACATGAGCACGGTCGCATCAGCTCCTCGTGCACCAGCCACCTGCAAAGGAGAATTTTTTCTTCCCCAGCCTGGATCCTGCTCCTGGGGCAGCTCCGGCCTTCAGCCCCTTGGCTCACCCTGCCCTCTGCTTCCCTCGCCGGGAAGGCAACAGCAGCTCTTCCTACTGCTGAGGAAAACCAGGGAGCAATCCAAGCTTTTTAGCATGAGTGGGTGTTTTTCACACAAAATCTCTGAAACCAGGCAGCAATCTTCCCCGTGCATCCCAACTGGAGACACGTTTTTTTCCCTTCAGCAGCTCACAGAGCCCCAAAAAGACACTGAGTTGAGGCTACCTGCTCCTGCAGACCCCCTACCCGATAGCATCCCATACCAAGGAGTTTTCGTCAGGCTCTCCCTTCCTTCCAGGATGCCAAAATTTTCCTCCTTACCCTCAGTCCCCCCTCCCTGGCATGTTCCCACACCTCTGCTGAGCCCTGAGCATCCCCAGAGCAGGGCTTGGACAGCTGCCCCTGCCATGTCCCCCTCCCACAGCCACCCCCAGACCAAGGCATTGTGCAGTCAGGGCTGGAGTTTGCTGCATTGTCAAAAAAAAAAAAAAAAAAAAATGTTGCAAAGGTTAGTTTCCAAAACAAATAGTAGTTATTTTTGACATTTTCTAAACAAAAAGATGTCTCCTATTTCTCTGCAGCTTTGTTAAAAACAGACTAAGACTGGGGGTTTTTTATGCTTCAGGACGAATTTAAGCCTTCAGTTTTTCTCAAAACAAGCTCTTTCCCCCTAACTCAGGGTAAAATTCCTCTTTTTGAGTTCCAGGCCAGCCCAAGAGAACTTTCAGCCCAACACTTTGGATTTCCAGCTAATTCACCACAGCTTTCTGGTACCAGTGGCCACACACCCCTCCACATCCCACACCCCAGAGTTTCACTTCCTCCTTGCCTTAGTTTCAGTTCTCATCTACGTGGGCTTGTCCTCATCATCCCTGGATCCCCATTTTCCTGGATTATTTTCTCCTTTTTGCATTAAACCATCATCTCAGGGAGCAGCTGCCTGAGCGCCCCTCTGCACTGGGGTGCAGGAATCCTGGAGTGTGGAATGGACCCACAAACACCAAATCCCACAACCTGCCACAGAGCTGGGGCCAGAGCCCTCCTGGCATCCAAATCCACAAAGCCCTGATCGTTCCCTCCTCTCTGGTCCTTTTTCCCTGTTTCTCTCACCCACCTGTTACAATCGGTACCAGCACATCCCCATCCATGCACATCCCTCTTACCTGGCATTATTTCCACACACAGCAGCACTGGAGGAACGGGAGCAATGGGTTTGGAACACCCCTTGTGCTCTGGAAGGGCTGTCCTCACCCAGAGAGGGGACGAGAGCCAAGCACACACTGCCAGGACAAACTCCTCTGCCTTTTAACCATGAATCCTTCTTCATTTTCTACTCTGCACGAATAAACCACAAGTTTTTAAAAGCTTTTAACTCAACCATTTTCCCGCATTATCTGCTGAAGGCATCCCATCTCCTCAGGAAAGCACCAAATAAAACATGACTAAGGATTTAATTCCTTTAATAAGAGTAAAGTTATGTTGTTTGACCTCTGAAAGAGCTAAATCATCACATGGAGCAAAAACCAGTGAGCAGAGTGTCTCCCTCAGCCTGGGATGAGGACAGAGATATTTCTGTCCTGAATTTCCCTCTAAAGGACACCCCGACAGATGACACCAAGCAAATTTATCCTTTACTTCATTTTGGGAAAACAGCTGCAAAGAGACATTTGGGATTTCCCAGGGCTGCCAGGCATGTGGCTGCATCCTTGTGGCCAGCCCAGGACAGGGACATCTGTCCCCAGGGGAAACTGAGCTGCTCTGGGGCTCAGCTGAACCCTGTGGCTGCAGCTCATTCTCCAAATGCACACAGCAAGCTCTGAATCCACCCAATGCAAAAAGAAATAAAGTTATCTTTGAGGAACTAAAGGAAATGAACAAAGAAATCATTTCTAATTAACAGAAATGTTTGATGGACTCAGAACAAACATGTTGCTCTGCTTTCAAACCCTGAGTTGAAAAGCTATATTTGGGGAAGTTTCAAAACAACACATTCTTACTTCTTTTTTTTCTCCCACCACACTTTTCCCATTTCCTTTTTTTTTTTTTTCCACCTGGCAGATTATTGCCCAAATCCAGCACGCACTGAGCTGCTCTCTTTGCATATATTTTGGCCAATTAGGCTGGCACCCGAATTTCCAAACACAGCTCTGAGGGTGACCTCAGAGCAGACCTTTGGTACCTTGCTGCCTTTACCTTCCCATCTGCAAAATGGGAACAAATGTGCTTTGATCAGCCCAACAAATCCATCTCTGCTCAGCAGCTCTGCAGGACCGAGCAGGCACTGGCCTGTTTCATTTGTTTGATTTCCAAGACACATAATAAAAAAAGGTGTATAAATATGTATTTAGCTGGTGGAGCTTTTCTGGGATATTTGGGGTTGTTTGCTTTCCGATATCAAGCAGAGAATCTAAAATGCATATTTAAATTTGACAGGCAGCACCCAGTTGGAGAGGAGACATTCTGGTCCGCTGGGCACATTTAGACATGATTTTTGTGTGTATTTCCAGAGGTTTTTTTCCCCAGCTGTCTCAATGCATATTCACATCTGGGACCAGAGTAGTCTCTGGGGGAAATAACACATTTTCAGTGCAGCAGAGGTTTCCTCGCCCTCTGCTTGCACAGCTGGGGAGAGGGGGCAGAGCAGTGCAGGAGAGCAGGGTGAGGAGCAACCCTGCTCCCATCCTGGATGCTGCATCCCCAGAGCAGCCTCCACTGGGCTGGTCCCACCTGCCAGAGGTGATCCCTACAGAGTCCTGCATCACCTCATGTCACAGATCTCCTTGTGCTACAGATCATCCTGTGTCGCAGATCAGCTAATATCACAGATCACCTCATGGCACAGATCACCCTGTGCCACAGAGCGCTGTCCTGCTCCTCCAGGTGCTGAGGACCATCCTTGCCCTGGCCACCTCCACTCTCCTTCCCAGCATCCCACACCCCCACGGCCCATCCCACCCAGGCCAGTGCCAGGGAGTTGGGTGGCACCTCTCTGCAGAGCTGTGACTTTGCAAGGAGCCCAGGCAGTGCCTTGAGAGGTGTCTGCTCACACTGGGAGGTGTAGGGGAGCAAAGTGGGAGTGCTGGGATGGGCAGGATGGGGAGCAGGAGGGTTGGGATGGGCAGGAAGGCGTGCAGAAGGGTTGGAATGGGCTGGAAGGGGAGCAGGAGGGTTGGGATGGGCAGGAAGGGGAGCAGGAGAGTCTGGATGGGCAGGATGGGGTGCAGAAGGGTTGGAATGGGCAGGATGGGGTGCAGAAAGGTTTGGATGGGTAGGATGGGGAGCAGGAGGGTTGGGATGGGCAGGATGAGGAGCAGGAGGGTTGGGAAGGGCAGGATGGGGTGCAGAAGGGTTGGAATGGGCTGGAAGGGGAGCAGGAGGGTTGGGATTGGCAGGATGGGGTGCAGAAAGGTTTGGATGGGTAGGAAGGGGTGCAGAAGGGTTGGGATGGGCAGGATGGGGTGCAGAAGGGTTGGAAAGGGCTGGAAGGGGAGCAGGAGGGTTTGGATGGGTAGGATGGGGAGCAGGAGGGTTGGGATGGGCAGGATGGGGTGCAGAAGGGTTGGAATGGGCAGGAAAGGGAGCAGGAGGGTTTGGATGGAAGGGATGCTGAGGGGGGCAGGATAGGGAGCAGGAGCTCTGGGATGAGCAAGAAGGAGAGCAGAGTGCTCCAGGGAAACTGAAAGCCTCCCAAACTGGCCGTGCCTGTGGCTTTCACCCCCATGCCCTCTCCACAGCGCCCACAACCTCCTCCCGCCCCTCTCCCTCCTTCCTGTCCCCTCCCTCGGGGTGTGTGTGTGCTCTGCTGAATGAAAGGCTACCCTTTTCTCCTTGACATCTTGTTAGAATGTGAATACAACAGCTATTGATTTGCATTTCGTGCAAGGAGAAGAAAAAAAAAAAAAAAACTAGCTTTTTTCTTTTTCTCATTTTAAAAAAAAAAAGACACTCTGAACTCAGAGCTCCTGCAGGAGTAAACAACCTGGATGGGGCTTGGAGCAACCTGGTCTAGTGGGAATTGTCCCTGCCCATAGCAGGGGGTTGGAATGAGATTATACCAACCCAAACCATCCCGTGATTCTATGAACTGAGCACCAACCACCCCAAGCTCTGCAGCGAGAGCAGCAGGACCCACCCCACCATCCTCCCCAGGTGTACCTGCATCCCTGCAGCCCTCACCAAGGGCAAACACCGCCGGCAGCATCCACCCTGCCCCGGGGGAAGGCAAACAAATCAAGCTGGACCTAAGGCAACTAAATGAGCAGGAAAAGGTGAGGGAGAAGCAGGCTGGGGCTCGGGAGGAGATGGAGTAGGTGGCACTGCTCACCTCTGCAAGGCCCTGGATTGCAGTGCCATCAGTCAGGTTCCTTCCACGCAGGTCCCCAGCCATTGTGACACAGACACCAGCTGTCCTGCTACCATTCCATGGGGACAGCGTCCCACTCCTCCAACCCAGGGAAGCACAGCAAGCAGGGAAGAAACCGAGGGCGAGAAATGAGGGTGCTGGCATCGGTGTCTGAGAAACAGGGATGCATCACCTGCCCCAGCGGGTTGCTGGGGGGATTAATTAGAGTTTGTAAAGCACTTTGAAGATAAATGAGACTGTGGGAGAGTTCCTGGCCAGGAGAGAGGGGGAGATGGGGATCAGGGAGCCCAGGTATGGTGTGGTTTCTTATCTGGTGTGCAAGCTGCAGCCCAGGCTGGGCCAGCGCCACGTGGGTGCAGATGAAAGGTGGAATGGGAAAATTTGCACAGAATGAAAAAAAAGATAAATCACATGCATGCTGCCTGGGAAAATGAGAGATGAAAAGATGGGATCTAAGTCTCTAAAAGCTGTAGAGACCTGCTATTGATTCTGGCTTGGGAAGAAGGGGCCTGAACAAGAGCTGGTGTGTTGTTAAGTGCACTTATCTCCTCTTGTTAGATGGCAGAACAGGGCCAGATGGACAGGGTCCTAATTCCCTCAAGAATCATTACCTGCCGCATGCTGGATGAGGCACCTCCAAAGATGTGCTGTGAGCCCTGGAAAACGTGGCAGCACCAGGAGGTCAGCACCCCACAGTGTCCCTGGACAACCCATTCCAGTGCTGGAGCACCACTTCCCTGAAAGAAGCTTTTCTCACATCTCAAGAGAATTTCTTGCACTTTGACTGTGCTTGTTGCCCTCTCTGGGCACTCCTGAGAAGAGCCCGTCCCCTGTGCACCCCCAGATGCTCCCAGCCAACCCCCAAAACACCACCACCCTCCGGAGCTCCCCATCTGCTGGGAGGAATCCTCATGGGAAGGAGGGTGGTGGGAAAAGACAGCGAGGGAGTTTGCTCCCCTCCTCAGCGTCAGGAGGATGGGCCAGCGCCAGGAGCGACGAAACACAAGATCCCCTCACACAGATCTTTGATCACAGTAATTATCCATTGTTGTCATGCACAAAACTTTATCTCCACGCAGGCATCAAGTTCCTTCTGTGCCACCCCCCATCCCCTCACGCCTCCCTGCTCCAGCCTCCCCATCCCACCCTCTCCAAAGGTGCTCTCCTCAGGACCGGGGCAGGACTCCCTTCTCCCAGTCAATGGGTTGAAAGAAAAGAGTTTTTTGTTTGCTTGGCTTTGATCAAAGTGATTGAATGTCAGGGAAAGAGCAGGGGAAAAGAAAGAAAACAGAGTAGAAATGATGCAGCCCTGATCCATAAGCAGGAGACGGTTCAAGGATGAATCCAGGCATCGTTCACTGTCTGTGCGCTTCTGGGGGTTGGGTTTTCTCTTTTTTTTTTTTTTTCTTTTTTTTTTCTTAAGAATGAGAGAAAAAGAAAACATTTTTTTAAGCTTTGCTCCTTTTCATTTTTCTCCAAGTTCAGTGGCTTTCCTCGTCAAGCCTCTGTAGCTCAGGTAAGAACAGAGGGCTCCAGATTAAAGAGCAACACGGCAGCCAAGCAGAAGCCGTCGAGATAACAGAGAGGACAGAGTCAGGAAAGACAAAGGAGGGAAGCCTGCTTTCTGCAGGATTCCCACTCCCAGCTTTTATGTAGATTACTCCAGAAACAGGGATCAGTCTGATCAAGCTGCACATTTCAGACTCCAGTCCTGACCCTCTCCACCTGGACGTTGGGTTCCAGGACCACGATCAGCATCAGGAGCCCCGGGCCCAGCAGCAGGGCTCTGACAGACATTTAATCCAGCCTGGATTTTTATAGATGCCTGGGTGGGTGGACAGACAGACAGCACGCCAGACTGACAGCTCGAAATACCTCTCTGCACGAGCGTGGGTAGCAACCAAGCGTGGAGCCTCCTGCCAGAGCATTTCACGTGCCAGTGAAAAACTCATCCCTGCAGATCATCCCAGCCCTCACCCCTCTCCCAGGGCACCCAGGGAGACAGGTTTGGGAGGAAAATTGGTTCCATCCCTCCAGATCCCAAGAAGAGCCCACCAGCTGTGTCCTGCAACATTGCCCAGCACAGCTCCTGCAGCCAGTGGATGCAATATTCCCTCTCCTGCCTCAGCTTTGGGGCGTCCAACCCCAGCGCTGCTCCTTGGGACCAAAAGCAATCAGGAGTTTGGGAGAGGATTTGCTCAGAGCCATCCCCCACCCAGGAGAGGCAGGCACCCCCCAGAGCAAGGGCTCAGCAGGGTCCACATCTCCTGTGACAATGACTCCAGCAATGACATTCTCCGAGAGTCCTGAGAGGTTCCCCAGGAAGCCTTCCCTGCTGGCTTGTTTATGGATCTATTCTTAGCTCGACTTGGACTCATTGCAGAAGCAGCAAGGAGCCTTTCATCCTGTGACCCCGAGGTACCTCAAAGAATATGAGCCAAGCCTTGTGGAGAGGAAATCTTGTCCATTCTGCTTGACAGAGGGGTCAGCCCACGTGAGAGGCCAGGCAGAGGAGCAGGGAATAGCAAACAGGCAGGAGAGGCTTTGGATGTGCACAGGGCAGAGAGGGACACCATGGGCAAGATGAGCACACGAGGTGCATCCGAAACTGGATGGACTGAAGGGGCTCAAAGGATGGAGAGCAGGGGCAAAACTCCAGCTGGAGTTGTGCTGCTGCTGCCCAGGGATGAGGGAGGTGCTCCTTCCCTTCCAGAAGGAGTTTTCTGGGGGTCTGTCTGCGCCCACAAACCCACTGCCCTCTGCTTAAGGCACCAGGAGGCGGGAAATATGTGACCAAAACCCCATTTACAGCAGAGCAGCAGGAAGGAGGCTGGGTGGTCAGAAACTCCGTGCAAACAGCCCCATCCTTGGGACGCTTCCAGGAAAAGGCCATCCTGGAGGTTGTTGTTGTGAAGAAGCCACCAGACCATCATGTTCTCACTGTGCCCTTGATTGACAACAACTTTATTTCTTTTTTTTTTTCTCAGAATCATGCTGGAATGGTGCTTTCCCAGCTGCACGGCCCTGTCCCAGATGTGTGATGGGAATATTTCCCATTAAAGTCGGGAGATGCTCATTGTTGCGTGGCACCCCTAATTTGGGGAGGCAGAGCAGGTGCTGGGAGAGGGGGCACCGCACCCTCACACAGCACAGAAAGTCTTTTCCATATGCTGCCTGATCAGTTATATCAGTTTCTTAAAATGCTATTGCACAGATATTTCAGAGGCATCCTGTAGGACCATCTGGTATGTTATATATTGCACAGAGCCCGGCCAATTCTCAGATCCTGTAATTTTATCTCCTCCATTTCATATGCGGCGCAGGCATTTTGCAAGGCGACGGGGAATGGGAATTTGTGGAGTGACGGCGTGCACACAAACCAAAAGGCAAGGCCCAAAACTGAGTGGCACTGGCAGCTCCCAACCATCCCAAGTGCTGGAGGGGAATTTTGGGGCTGCACAGGGGTGTTTGGGGTCACCCAGCTCGCCTGCATTGCCCAGGGCAGAGCGCAGCTCTCTCCATCCTTCCCTGCCTCCAGCAGCAGCGCTGCGGGGTGGAGAGACGCCTCCGGCATCTCACAGATGTCCTTTTCCCTGCCTCCCCCAGCTTTTCCAGGCAGCACCGTGGTCCCCACATTCCCCATGGGAGCGATGAGCTGCACTCCAGCACGTGTCCCCTGCGAAGCCAACGTCCTCCCGGGAAGGGATGCTGCAGCTCCATGCTGGGGCTATCCCTGCCATCCTTCCTTTTTCCAGGGGGAATGTGTTTGCCAACCCATGGAAGTGTCCAAGGCCAGGATGGATGGGATAGAGCAACATGGGCTGGTGGAAGGTGTGCCTGACCATGGCAGGGGGTTGGAATGAGATGAGATTTAAGGTCCCTCCCAACCCAAACCGTTTGGTGAGGCTGTGGATTTTGGTGTGCCTTGGCCCATCCGAGAGCCCATCAGCAAAATCCAGCTCTGAGTCCTGGGGCAGCAGTGACAAGCCTGGGCAAGGATAAATTCCCAAGCTATCCCCATGGATTGCTCCGTGCTGCACGAGCAGGGAAAAGGCCAGAAATAACCCCTGAGGATATTGCAAAAAGCAGACTGGAGCAGGTGGGCAGAGCAGAAAGGAGAAAGCTCTGTCTTCCCAGAGCCACAAACTTTTGATTTTTAAATGAGTGCTCCCAACTCATCCATCACACACTGACACCACTTCATCAACTCTTTCTCAACTGACAGCAAAGTTTGGTGCTGCTCCACTCAATTTCTTCTGATTTCATTAGGAAAGGAGATATTAAAAAGGCAGAAATGTTCTGATTTCCTGTGTTTTGCTGGCTCCCTCCTCTGGCACTTAGAAATATTTTTATTTTGTAATGGTTTGACCATGAAGTAATTGGAAATATGTCCTGTGTTCTCCTTGGAGGTGCTCTTCAGGACAAGCAAATCTTGCTCTGACTCATCAGAGGATCTGTTTCTAAAACAGTTTTTTTTTGTATCCTTGCTACAATAATTTAAAAAAAAGGAAAATTGACCAAAAATAATATCCTTGCCACTGTCTGATATTAAAAAAGTCAAACACACTTTGAGAAAAGCACTGTCAAGCAGAATTAGCAGCACTTAAGCTCATCCATGTCATATTTCTTAAGGAAGATGCAAGAGCCTCAGAGACAACTCTTGACTTTTTCCTACCCAGAAGGGTCTTCCCCTGACCACCATTAATATAACATCAATGCAAATCTGAAATCCCCACAGCTGATGTTCCCCTAAAGACATATTCTGTGGCTTTATTTGTTTTTAAATAAAGATATGACCCTCTCCTGTGGAGATGTGGCAAAGCCTTCACAAAGGTTTTGGTGTCAGGCATGAATTTCAGCTTTCAGTTGCATTTTATTCTTCTCTTAGCTCATTAATAAGCATTAATACATTGTGTTTGTGGCATTTAATATTCCTCTCAGCACTTCAGTTTTGCTTTTGAAAGGGACACTTCAAAGGCTTTTTAAACATTATTTTGTTATTGTTCATGAAATAGTCCTGACAAAAAACCAACATACCCATTCTGGTTTAAAATTTGTAAACAACTTTCCCCCTTTCTAAAGAAATAAAATGTGTTTATCCATCTACCAAATCCCAGCCAGTGGAGAACTACAGGGAGCCTGTTAACTTTGGGAGCTCAGGGTGGGAGGTGTTGGAAAATAATAAATAAATATGCCAGTTTCTTCGTATTTCCTCTAAAGTTGAAGGACTCTTGGCACCTCTACCCAGCATATAAAAACAAGTTTCATATTAAAACATGAGCTTGGGTCTAGGATATTCACCCTTTTTCCCTGGGTGTGCAACACCTGAATAACCTAATTGAGGGTTCCCTGTTATTGGCCAAGTAATTTAAACAGGTAGTTAACAGCAGAAGCAAATTCTGCTCCCAAAAGGAACTGAGGGTCTCATGGCAAGATTGTCCTCTCCCTTCCCCACAGGAAAATCTGAGTCCTCCAGAGTGGGGATGAAGAGGGAAAAGAAGAATTTCAGAGAAGGAGGAGGGAAGTGTGACCAGCACAGGGAGGAAACTGCTGCTCCAAGGCACAGCAAAACCAGCAGAGCCCCTCAAAGGCTGCTCCCTCCTTCCCCAGCACAGAGCCCTTCCCAGCTGGAGAGTTCCCCCCGCCCGTCCATCACTCCCCACACAGCTCTGGAGCACTCAGCCAGCTGCAGGCTACATAAATATTGACAAGGTGCATTCTTAAATAAATAGCTCTGCTCGAGCAGTCGATATGGACCACTTGGAGAAGGCAAAACAAAAAAGGCCTGGGGACGGGGGGTTTCATCCAGCCCCAAACTGGATAAGCACAGACACAGTCAAGGCACTGGGGGTGGCCCTTTGTTCATGTCCTGACACCAGCTGGGACACGAGGAGGGAAAGAAAAGCCCTGCAGAGACAAGGAGGCAAAATCCTTGTGTGGTGGGAATGATGTCTTGACGAGACATTTGTTTTTCTGGTTCTGCTGCCTTCTGGTCAAGTAACTTGAAAATTCGATCGTGTGAGTGGAGAAGTGGGGCAGGGGAGGAGCGGGGAGGTAGCGTGGTCCTCTGGGGACGATCCATCACAGAGGCAGGGCTGCCAAATCACCCTGGAGCTGCCCAAGTGTGATTATGGAAGAGATTAGTGAGCTCCTTCTGGGGATCAAAGAAAAGCTCTCCCCCAGGATCCTGCTGTCTTCAATTCCCAAATTCCCAGAGGACTCCTTTAGCAGCATCTCCTGCAAATATTTTCTTTGGGAGGGTCACAATCCCATGAGTCTCATTAAGGGCCTTGAAAGAACATGGTGCTTAATTTGGGGGAACTACACTTCACCCAATTTAAAATCAAAATTCCACACTGGGTTATTTGAATGCGAAGCCTCAAGTCTCAATTTCTAACCCAAAAGGTACCCACTGGTGCATCCCCAGCGCCCTGCACTGTAATTAAACTGGAAATTATCATTCCGAGTCGCAGCCCTCGTGCAGCCAATGGCATTCATCTCTCTGATATCAACCCATAAAAAAATAATAACTACAACTGGAGCTTGCTGGAGGAAATGAGCATCTCAAGACAAGGGGTTTGGATCACAAGAGTTCAAACCCACCAGTGGCAGGAACTTTGCAGCTCCTGGTCCCTGGTAATGGGACCTTGCCAATTCCATGAACTCCAAAAGCAATCCAAAGGAGAATAATTCTTTATAATTGTTTTGCAACTTCTCCTCCAGCTGGAGGAATAATGATTGCACAATTCTCCTAACAACATGATCATAATCTATCAGTTCTATGAACTATAGAATGAACCCAAAGAGATAATTGGTGCAGGCACTGAATGATAAACATGTCAAGATTATGATTTCTTTGCTTAAAAATGAAACGAAGATATGATTGGAAATGCCATGCTTGGGGAGTATGAGCAATATTCCCATGCTCCATCATCTAAATTAGTTTATAATTTGCATACACTAGTATTTTTAGGCATTGTTCGAAGGCAGGGGAGCCGTAAAACATTAAGATCCAAACACCACCAGACGTTGTCCTTCAATGGCACCTTTCCGGGAAAGATCTCGCCGTGCACCAGGAGGTCCCACTAGCGCGGGAGCAGCTGTGGAGGTGCAGCCCTGCCGGAGTCTCGGGGGGTTTATCACCTCCTCCCACGGGGTTTTACAGCCCCAGAGACCCGCTGGGAGCGCGAGGTGTGCGCACACAGCAGCCAGCTCAGCAGGCGATGAATTTCAGCGCTGCACCTTCCCACCCGACGCTCCCAGAGGGACGACAAACCCAGGCTGACATTCAGCTCGTAACAAACGGAAACCGCAGCAAAATTCTCCTGATTTCCATGGTTTATACAAGAGCTGCTGCGCAGCCCTCGGAGGTGATCAGCCCACGGAGCTTTGTTGGGTTAAACAAGAGACAAAAGCACCGCCAGCCCAAACTGTGCTCGCAGGCTGAAGGAGCCTCTGCCTTCCCTCCTTCCTTGAACCCACCTTCACTTTTTAGCAGCAATGCCAATGAAAAAGGGAGGGAAATTAGCATCTCCCAAAACATGGGTGACGTTCCCCCCCTCTCAGCCCCCTGAATATCAGGCTAGCCCAGAGGTCCGAGGCTGTGAGGGGAGGAATATCAGGAGATGGCAAAGATCTCCAAAAGAGGCTCTTACCCCAGATATGTTGGTTCAGCTCTCTTTATTCTGTGGTGTCTAAGGACAAAGAGTGGGGCAAAAGAGCACGAACAGGAAATGTCAGGGGTCTGTAGAGACTTTGGACAGGGTGGGCTTCCCTGGCTCTCCCGTTGGGGCAGGAAGGAGGATCCAGGGTTATCTGATCAGAGCCACAGGGTCCCGGGGAAGGGGAAATAGAGTGCCCATGAGCTCACTGTAACACATGGGGAGGGGATATTTAACCCCCAAATCCAATGCACACCCTCATCCTGCACAAAGATGCCCCACATCCCACAAAATGCCCTCTTTTCCCTGCCCACGGCACCTTGTGCAGCTCACAGGGACTCCCCGGAGAGCAGCAGGTGGGAACGGAGCCTGCTGAACCCTGAAAGAGCAACTAGCAGGTCCCTGTGCCTGTGACTGTTCCTGTCACTGCTTGGAAACCCCTCAGGGCTCCCTGGGGGCGTGGGAGGCTCGTTCCATATGGCACCCATTAGCCTGAGCTGGGCTGGCAGTGACAGCGTGGCACGAGCCAGCTGCCAGCCAGGGGTGGCATCACCCCACCCGGACAGCTCCTGCCCCAAAGGGGGTGGGGAGGAAGGAGAAAGGACCTCGGTGGGCCCTGGGTGGGCTTTGCTGCACCCCCTCCCTGGGATCCTCCCAAACCCCTGCTCAGGGAGCGGAGCCTTGTCCCAAAAACCTGGCACAGCATCCCACACACAGAGGGCTGGGAACCACAAAAAGGGACATCTCTGTGCTGGGACAGGCTCTGCAGGACTGGGGAGCAAGGGGGGAACACCAGCAAAGGGAGCCTGAAACATGAAAGCACCAACTCCATCCTTTCTCTGCTAAAACAGAGTCCCTTAAAGCAAGTCTACTGAATTAAAGAGGAAACCCCAGAGAGCCTCCATGCTCATGAATAAATTCAATTTGCCATCTCATTTTGGAACTTATAAAAGCCAAGGCTCTCTAAACAAGAGACAAAGCCTCGCACTGTGCCTCCAGGCACCTGGAGACAAACCCTCAGATGGGCACCAGGCTCCTTGGCGTGCTCCAGCAAGCCAGCTCCATGTCCCTTGCCCCATCTCAGAGCCCCAGTCCTGGTGACCAAACCAGTATCACGAAATTGGTCACCAGACACAGTCAGGACAGTAAGGGAATTTGCATTAAATCTTCCCATTACCTTATTTTTTATTCTGTTTGTATTATTATTATTATTATTATTTGATTGTATTTTCCCCCTCCTTGCTTCATGCTGCCTTATCTGGAATTGCAGTGACACAGACCCTCTGCTTGGGCACTGCTTCCTCACCCACCACCTGCCAACAAAACAAATCCACCTTTCAAACAAGAGCAAACCAAAATCCAGAGTGATGGGAGTGCTGAACAGCAGCTGCTTGGCTGAAGTGACCGAGCAGCTCTGACTTTACAGGTTACAAACCAGCACCAACACCACAGTGTCGGAACCCCGGCCTGATTCAGGGGTTCCGTGTGCTGGAAAAGTCTCTCCTCCAACCCGAGCTTCCAAAGAAAGGCTCAGCAGTCTCTGTTGTTTGGTCTCAAGGCAGTTTATTGCAAGTTATCTAAAAGATTTTCTTCTGGGGCTGCTGTGGTTTGCTCACAGCTCAGGCAGAGGCACACACACACCCTGACATCCTCTCTGACCCCGACTGCTTCTTCTCTCCCACCCAGGGCTGCTGCTCTCTTTTATATGGTACATTACGTGTTACATGTTTGCAGTTTTACCCAATGCCTATTACCTATATTAAATGGTGCTTTTCTATCTTTTATATGGTACATTACGTGTTACATGTTTACAGTTTTACCCAATGCCTATTACCTATATTAAATGGTGCTTTTCTATCTTTTATATGGTACATTACGTGTTACATGTTTACAGTTTTACCCAATGCCTATTACCTATATTAAATGGTGCTTTTCTATCTTTTATATGGTACATTACGTGTTACATGGTTACAGTTTTCCCCATGCCTATCACCTATATTAAATGGTGATTTTCTATCTTTTATATGGTACATTACGTGTTACATGTTTACAGTTTTTCCTCAATGCCTATTACCTATATTAAAGGTGCTTTTCTATCTTTTATATGGTACATGTTACATGTTTACAGTTTTTCCCCAATGCCTATTACCTATATTAAATGGTGCTTTTCTACTCTAAACTAATCTGTGAGTGCCAACATCATCAAGAACATGGAGGCGAGGAAGAAGAAAGAGGAGGAACAGGACCAGCCTACATTCCTCCATCTTAAAACCTCTGACTCCCATGTACAAAACCAAAACCTCCCTGTACAGGTGTTAAAACCCCTTTGTACAATACTAAAAAATTCTTCCCTCTACTTTGTAACTACTTCTACTATAATATCTAAACTTTTGTGACTTCTTGTTCTTCCTGCAAGGTTGGTAAATCATTCCATGGCTCAAATCCAAAATCACAGCTGTTTCCAGCTGCCTGCCAGGGTCTCAAATGCTTCTGACCTGGACCCAGAACATCCAAAAATGTCTGAGGGACATTTTGAGTTCCAGCACCACTCCAGTGGGACTCTGCAGGCAGGGATGGCTTGGCCCAGCTCCTCCAGAACCCTGGATCTGCACCCCTGGGTGCCTGCAGGCAGCAGCAGCTGAGCAGGTTTCTGATGCAGCTGCAGTGCAGGAGAGGAGCTCTGGCACACCCTGGGCACCGGGGTGCTCGCTGGCACTCCCCCTGCATCACACCTGCCCAGCTCCTCCTGCTGTGATCAGCACACTTGGGAAATTTGGGTTCACAGTGGGAGCAGGCCAGAAGCAAATCCAGACAGACACTCCTTGGAATTTGCAGATCCCACCATGCTGAGCCCTGTTAAACCTGGGGTTTGTGGTTCAGAAGGGTCAACCCAGGTGATCTGGTCACACCCTTCCCTCCTCAAACATCATCACTCCAGCCCTAGGAGCATTAAAGGCCCCTGATTTTTCCTGCATTTTGTTGCATGCTGCATCCCTCGTGTGTTGGGAACCCAGGCAGAGCAGCCCAGCTCAGCACTCAGGAGCCAGCACTGAAGTGCTTTAGGAACCCAAGCCAACTGAATTATGTGCTGTAATGTGTTCAAGAAACACTGACACACTTGTCAAACTCTTCACAATTCCTCCTTTCTCTTTCCCTTTTTATTTTTTAAATTTCTGCCTAGCTTTATAGATCATTGGATAACATTCAGAAAATCAAGGGGATGATTTTCTTTTCTTTCCCCATCATTGCCATCAAATGAAGTTATTTGTGAATACATCTGCTGGAAACCAAACCAAACGAAACATGACAAGTCTATTTTCACCGTTGGCAAGGCACTGAGGTGCTCACAGCCCCGTGTGCCACGCCTGGCTGCGGCACCAGGAAGGCACTTTTAGGGAATGTGGGAAGCAGCGTGTCCAGAGGGGGACTGCAAGAGGAGCTGGGATGGGATTTTGCACCCGGGGAAGAATTCTCTAATGGCAGAAAGCAGGAAGCCACAATGCACAGGGAAAAGCCATCCTCTCCCATAAAATCCAGCAGGTTTTGGAATTGCAACATCCCAGTGCAACCTATTACTAAGTAATTAGCAGCAAAGTAATATTCTAATAGTTACCAATTTGACTAATAAGCCTCCAAGGCAAAGGGAAAGCAAAGACAAAAGGCTCTGCCTGATGCAGCAGTTTATCCTGGTGATAAACTCCTGAATCAGAGACTCCCATGCTGAGGTTTGCTGAGGGAATCCTCTCCATCCAAAGAAACACAGGTGCTCCTCCGATCTACCTGCTCCTCTGCAGCCATCTCCATCTGCCTTGCAAACCTCCTGAGGTTACACAAAATAAAACTCCCTTTTTTAGCATGTCCCAGAGCCCAGGCACAACTCCCCCACCTTCTCCCAGCCAAACTGAGGGAGTCCTTCCCTCTCCCATCTGTGGCTGGAGATTCTTCCTGAAGAGGCTGTTCAAGGGCCAGTGGAGGCTCCTGGACTGCAGAGCCAAATCCTGAGGTTTTGCCAGTGGAACACACACAAAACCCCAGCGAGAGGCACAGCCCAGGATGGGAAGGGGAGCCAAACTCTCTGGCTTAGGCACACACCATGCCAAGCATGGCCCTTTCTGGATTTAAAATCTTGATGCTTGTGAAATCTCTTCCCAAGAGGATGCCTGGAATAAATTGTCATCTGATAATAGCTACCAGGTGGTGAGGGAGTGAAAAAAAACAGACATGCACAGAATGTTTTGACTTCAAACTCATGTGGATTGTCAGAGAGGGAGTGTCTTTTGTGTCCCTTCCTCATGCCCACCTCCCCCTCCCCATTTTTACCCCTTTGTGGTTTTTTAAAAAAATTATTTTGGCTTTCTTCAAGTGTTAGGCAGATTCCCTGGGGCAGTGGCTGAGGCCAGAGGCAGAGCCCAGAGCAAACCCCCACCAATCCTCAGAGGCTCAGGGGTGACCAGGTTGGGGTCTCCTCTCTAATTAAGTGAGTGGATGAAGAAAGCCCTGCACAGACATCCTGCTTCTCTCTCCTTCCCCCATCCTTCCACCTCCTGCCTCATCCATCTGCCCCTTCCCACTCTGGTCCTCACTCCCCATCATACCTGTAACCTTTCCCATTAACACCTGCCCAGGCAGGGAAAACCCTTCCTGAGCTCAAAGCATCTGCTCCTCATCAATTTGCCACGGAGCTGCCTCAGCCCCGGGCGAGGAGCAGGCACAGAACTCCCTCTGCAGCCAGGATGACATTTCCAGGGCAGGGCAGCAAAGGGCAATCCTCTCACCAGCTTCAGAAGCCGGGGAGAGGCAATGCCAGAGCTCCCTGCTGCCTTTGGGGAATGCACATCCCTTTCTTCCTCTTCCAGGAGCCTGACGCTGCTCTGTGTGAGCCTGTGAAGGCACACACACACAGATTACATCTTGTTCCTAGCAGGAAGAGATATTGACTTAGAAAATATCAAAACCGCCTCTGAGCCCGCAGCACCCTCATCTCACAAAACAAAAAACAAAAACATAAAGACAGAGGTTGAATCAAAGAAGAAGAGACATTTTACTACACAGTATATCCAAGGACATTTGAGTCTGTAATGAGGAGGTCAGCACAGAGAGCAAGAAGGAGTTTTAAATGGCACCTTGGAATTTTAGGGATCTCAACACACCAGGAGGGAGTGCAGCTGGAGCTGCCAGGAGAGCTGAGCTGCTCGGATACCCTCTGTGGGAGAGGACATCCAGCAGCAGTGCCAGGAGAGCATCAGCCACTCCCCTGCACGAGTGGGAAGAGCTGCTCGGGTCCAGAACCACCCAGGCACTGCCCTGGGCAGGTCAGTGCTGCAGGAAAACCCAACATCCCAACCCCAGCCTTGGCTCTGCCTGCACAGCTCCATTCCTGCTGCGTCAGACACGACTGGAGGAAAAGGAAAGTGGTCTCAGGCAGGCACTAATGATGAGTGCCAATCTAATAACACACAGAATGCAGGCAGCTCCATTGCAAGTGTAATTGCAATCATAATGCAATCAATACCAATGGAAACACCGTATTTATACAGGGCCTTTCATCACTCACATGGAACGCAGTCAGTGCCAGTGCAAATATGCCAGCATCTGAAATAAAATATTTGCCACACATCTTGTCTACGTGCAGACCAAACACTGCATTTGGGAGAGCCTCGGGACGTTGAAGGCTTTGGGAAGTTTCTGGGCATCTGACAAACGCAGGAAAAACAAAACAAAATCCCAGGTCCAGCTGTTCTTTGGGAAATAATGAAACCTCCATTCACATTGAATTCTCCTTAGCTTAAGTCACGATTCCCACATTGCTCTGCCTGTCAGTTCCCTGCCCCGGCACACTGCCGTGGTCAGGCAGTCATTAACCTCCTGACGGGGAGAAAATGGGGAGAAACGCTCCTGGCTGCCAGCAGCATCCAAATCCTCCCCACAAGGGCTGCACCAGAGGCCTGTGGTGCTGCTTCATCCACTTCCTCCAGTGATGGGCGAGCACCTGAGCTTCAGCTCCCTGCTGACATCCCTGCAGACACCTGTGACTGGTTCCATTAAGGGGAAGCAGCTGAAGGACTCTGACATTTGGAAAGCACAGTGCTCCCAAGACTCTGGAGCCTGGGAGAGCAGACAAAACCATGCTGCCCTCACTCACCATCCCTTCTGCCCTCTGAATCTGATCCACACAGTCCATCACTGGGTCTTGACACATTTAATGTCTCAGTAAAGAAAAACATGATGTGTTGATGCTCCTGTAAAGCTCTGACAACTGACAGCCTAATGGCTTCTTATTTTTTCCCAGCTGCAGTTTAGAAAATGAAATAAATTTAGGTCCTTAAGCAGGCTGGCTGCTCTGTGAGTAACATGTTTGCTGCGGTGCCTGCACCACTCTGGGCTGCAGGAGGCTGGAGAAGGGAAAGGATGAGGGCTGGAAGTGGATGCAGGAGTTGCTCAGTACTAATTCAAGTACCCAAATCCACCTGGACTGTGCTTTGCTTCTGTCTGCTGAAGGTGAGAGAAGCACCTAAAACTCCAGCTGCAAGTGATGCTGCTGTCCTACCCTGGAAGTGATGAGTGAGGAAACAGGATCCATCCTGTTAGGGTGGATTTTAGGATGATTCTGAAAAGTTTTTTCCCCAGAGGGTGCTGGGCACTGCCCAGGCTCCCCAGGGAATGGGCACAGCCCCGAGGCTGCCAGAGCTCCAGGAGGGGTTGGACAATGCTCTCAGGGACAGGGTGGGATTGTTGGGGTGTCTGTGCAGGGCCAGGAGCTGCACTGGGTGATTCTTGTGGTCCCTTATTACAGTAACTAGTCCTCAGCTGGGTAAAAATTATAGCATAGACTCCATGCATTACAGAAGGCTGATCAATAATCTTTATTAAGAAACCTATACTTTTACATATACCCTACTTTGCTACAGGTGGACCTAACTGGTCTTCCAATCCAAATGCTATCACCATTGGCTAATTAAGAAACAC
Source organism: Lonchura striata (assembly GCF_050655825.1). Lineage (NCBI taxonomy): Eukaryota > Metazoa > Chordata > Aves > Passeriformes > Estrildidae > Lonchura > Lonchura striata. The sequence goes on from NC_140726.1 coordinate 3,746,877, forward strand.
CCTTTAGCAAACTAATCTCCATTGCACGTGTTCACAACAGCAGGTGCAGCAAGTGAAGATAAGAATTGTTTCTCATTCTTTGATCTTCTCACAGCCTTCCCCAGAACGATGCCTGGGAAAGTTGTGTTTCTCTCCGTGGCCAGCGAGCTGCTGCCACATTCCCTTCCAGCTGAGGATTCCCTGTGACTCTGGGAGCCCTCTGTGGCTCCATCCACAGCGGGAGGACTGGGCAGTAAAAGCCACGAGCTGTGGTCGAGGCTCCCAAGTCTATCAAGCAGCGCTGCTGTAATTGGGCTAAAGCAGCGTGTGGCCACGGGGCTGGGAGGCAGTGATGGAAAACCTTTCCTGGGAAAGGGCCAGCTCCTTGTGGAGCACAGCCCAGCCATCGCTCAGCAGCAGCTGGCCCAAGCCAGCAGAGTGGAAACCCTTCCTCTGAAACATTCCTGAGGTCCTGAGCGATGGGAGATGGGCAGGGCTGCAGACAGAGCTCTTCTCTCACCACAGAGCCTCTGGAGGGCAGGAAAGGAGGCTCAGGAGTGGGGACACCACTCCCAGCAGCTTGGATTCAGCTCCCGTCTGCAGGCAGACGAGGAGGGATGGGAGTGGGGGGATCCTGCTGCCTCTCCCCCCACCCATTACAATCACCGTGGGACATGACACCCTCTCCAAAGCATCACACAGCTGGCAGGGAGCTCCCAGCCATCCAGATTTTGGGACACCTTGGCAGCACCAGCGTCATTTAGAGGGCACTGCAGAGGTAAAGGCAGCTCTGCTCTTAATAATGTAGAACTCTCAGGTTCAGCTAAGAGCCATTTCTCTTTATTTTTTCCCCCCACAAATGAACTCCTCTTAGGCCATTTCCCCCATGAAGTCTTGGCCCCTGTTGCAAAGCACAGCTTTGGTGGTGGAAGCTGCCAGACCCACCAGCCTGTACCAGCGAGCACTAAACCCCAGTGACCCCAGCCTGAAGGCTCAGGGGACTCCTTTATGACCCCACACCTTCCCACTGGAGGGGAAAATCAAGGAGAAAGACAGGACAGTTGCAAAGCCAACAAACACAAACTCTGTTGCATCCCCCACAGCCCAACCTCTGCAGCCCCCTCACACCCCCCAAAAATCCTGGTGGTGACAGGGGAAGCTCACACAGCCCTCCAAGCACTGTCCCTGCACTCAGGCCCAGCTGGAGCCCAGGGGACCTGGTCCATCTGCACACACCACACCCCCCCAGGCACAGTGTGGAGCACAGACTGTTCCTTTCAGCACTTTTCTCACCCCAAATTCCCTGCTCTCCCCCTCCCTCACTGCCAGAGGCTGTTTTTCTTTTGATCCAGGCCAGCTTCAAAACCAGGGCCACTGCAGCAGCTCTTTGCAAGTGGTGTTTACTCCTCTAAATGCATTCCCTTCTGTATTTGGGATGACCCCATTTCTTTTTGGAAGAACCCAGGAATTGGAAAAGGGATGAGAAGGGAAGACAGTCTGCAGGCTGCTCTGAGGCCAAAGATGTTGAGCTTTTCAAAAAGGACATTGAAGGTAGGAAAGAAAAGGCAGTACTAGCTGCTCTGAAGGGAGCAAAGGGATGGGAAGCAGTAGAGGAGAAATTAGGGACAATCCAGTGAGTTTGGAACACTGGGGGCAAGGACAAAAGCAACATCATCTTGCTGGCTCTGCTATTCATGAGTTCATCTCAGCTTGGAAAAGTTATTCCGTTCCTCCATGCCCTCCCAAAAACACCTGTGGCTGTAAGAAAAGCATGTTTGGGAAAGTTTGTGAGGGCAGGGAAAGGCAGAGGAGGAGAAGGGTAAATTGAGCCTCAATAGCTGCTGGGAGCAAGCGAAGGGCCCAGTCTCCTCCCAAGCACGGCAAGACACATGGAGTGATGAAGCCGCCAAGAAGTTATAATCAGGACTAATAGTTTGAGGTTCTTAATATTCCTGCAATCCAATAAATCAATGGTGCTAAATACGAGCGTGGGAAGCGAGGGGGATTGACAGCACAAATTAGGTTGGGCTGCAGGGAGAGATTTCTCAAGCAGTTGGTTCCAACTGAGCTCCCAGGCAGCTCCTAAGCGAGGGTTAAGGTGAGGATGCTGCAGAGGCATCTCTCAGGTGAGCTGTGCCTCCTGTCCCCACACCTCTGCTGGCATCAGCTGCTCCCAGGGACCTCTCTGTGCTCGGGGAATTTGGAGCCACAAATATTAACTACTTGTTCACCCTGCTGCTCCCCAGGGCTGAGAGGATTAGCTCAGTGTTTATTTCCTTATGGTGTGCTTAAACCATCATCCAAGTGCCAGGAATTATTATTAGAGATATACAAATGCTGGGATTTACAAGAGGATTAGTACCCTAAAACAGGGCTGCTGGTATTCCTCCTCGGATCCTCCCGAGTATCCCAGGAAAGCCCGTTCTATTCCAGGGGAAAACAGTGAGACATAACCTTCAAATTAGGGGGAAGGGAATAAGGCAGCCTAGCTCTTCCAAATCCTCCAGAAGACTCCTTGCAATTACAGGAGATCTAGATCAGATCTTAAGCAAATACCACAGCTACAACCTCAGCCAAGTTATGAAATTCCTGTGGAGGGAATGACTCAAACACATTCAGCATCCACTTCTGGGTTCAGGACTAAGAGGCCATACAGACAGCTCCTATCAAATGTAGCTTATTCTGTACAAAATTCAAACTTATCCCAGCCCAGCATCAAAAATGGAGTGGAAAGATGTGTTTCCATGCACTTGTCCCTGTGTTAGCCACAGGACATCTGCAGAGAAACCAGGATATTCAGGCCATATTCATGACCATCTTCTGCTCTGTCCTCCACAAATGAAGGGACCAGACTCAACACTTGAATCTCTGTATCCCTTGTCATATGGAACTTTTCCAGCTCCTTAAATCATTCTTGTCTGCATATGACAAGGGATTGGAAGGGCTGAGATTATTTATCTTAAAAAGGAGACAAATAGGAAGTCTTATGATAAATGTATGTGAATTAATGAGTGAGGGAGATAAAGTACATCTGGTATTTCTACCCTTCCTGCCTTGCTACACAAGAAGTCCTGTTTGATTCCACTGAAATAGTGACAAATTCAAAACTGATGAAAAGAAACACTTTCCTAACCAGCCTATGAAATCCGTCAAAGCCTGGAGCTCGGGAGGTTTCAAAGACATTTATATCAATAACACAGCTCTCCAGAGCTAATGGTCAATGCTAATGAAAAGGAGAGAATGAGTTTAAGGCCCTTTCTAATGACTGCAGTGGGCTGCATAGAAGTCCTGGATTTAGCCAGCAATTCCAACCTGAAAAACTCTACTTCACCTATTTGCAAGTCAGGTGCTGTGTGGATTTATCAGGGGAGGCTGTTCTCCCCAAATCCTCTGCTCCTGCCTGGGTTCAGGGCCCATCTCACAACCTTGCTCTAGGCACTGTGAATTCAAGCAGGTCTCTTAGGAAGCATTTGTGTCTCCCTTCCTACCCTCCCACCCAGGGAAAAGAGCACAGGGAGGTCTGGAAGGCTTGTTTGTTGTACACCAGGTTTCAGTCCACACTAGAACTGCAGCCTGAGCTCCCCAGTATTTCTCATTTCTTGTCAAAACTCATCTATACTCCTTTCCCCTGAATTACCAATACAGGAGAGCACCACTGCTCTATTTTCCCTGGGAATTGTTCCTTTGTCTTTGGTCTCTCACTATCATGATTGTTATTGATACCAAAAGCAGTGCCCAGAGACTTCAAACAAGAGGCAAACCTCGATTAAGCAGACATTGTAAGAGATGGTTCCTGCCCTAGAAAGCCCAGATACAAGCAGAAAAGAAAGATCTGAAAACATCCTCAAGGTCACAGAAGGAATCTGCAGCACATCCAGGGGAAAAAACAGTGCTGATATTCAGTTTTTTCCTGTCCCTGTCCAAAATTCACCCCGTCCTCCTGTTTTCACATCTTCTGTGGCTGTGAGTTTAACATGCTGGTTCTGCATCTGCTGTGACAGGACCAAGCCTGGCCCATCACATTTCCCTTCTTAGGATCTTAAAGCTCAGGACACACACTTCACAAGGATCTCAGCTCCTCCTTCCCTGCGGCACCACAGCATTCTCCTTCCTTTGCTTCCCACCGTGTTCTTCATGCTTGGTGAGGACCTCTGCATGTGACAGCTTCTCTGCCTGAGCAGGACATTAAACACATCATGTTGAGGCCAGGCAATTAAGGTCAGCTCTCCAATGAGTCCTGATAATAGACTGGGGAGGTCAATGGACCAAGTCAACAAGAGGGATGGACTCTTCCCAAGGGCAGCTCTCCTTCTCCTCTGACACAGCTTGGGACTTTATTAGACAACAGAACTCAGAGAGTGTGAAAGTCCTGCAGCACCTCTGAGCATAAATCACAACCCAAAAACTACCAGAGCAGAATGATGCTTCCCTACACAAATACATTGCAAAACACTGGGCACATTTGTCCTGGCCATCAGCAGCTGCAGTGATCACTGTAAGAGGTTTGAACACAGCAGAATGTTCTTTACTCTGGAGTGCAACATGCCCATTATTAAATGCTATATAATGCCAAGTTCCTGCTGTAAAAGGGTCTTCAGAAATGACAACATAAAGAATTAACGGCCTCCAAAACAGGGCTCAGGTGAAACCTGATAGTTAAAGCTGGGAGAATTTTATATCAAAATCCTGCAAGTTTCACAGGAGCATAACACAAAGCCATAAATCACATTGGCTCTGCTCACAAGGTTGGTGGAACTCAGGAAATATAAAACCCCAAAACTTTTGATGAACATCCCAAGTCCTGAGCTTGTTACATGGTTCTGAGCTGCTGTTTGTCAAATCCTGTTTACCAATACACCCTCAAATAATTCATGGGATTCTGCCAAGTGTAAGGCAAATACTACTCAAAATAATAAAGTTACAGTGCTGGCCCAAAGCAGGTGTAACATGGGGATGGCACGTGGAGAACATGGCTTGTAATGCTCAAGGAATGACACCTCTGACTGCTGTAGGAGTCCAGCGTTGAGATACAGCCCTGCAACACAAACCCCTCTGCCCAAAGCAAGGACAGAACCAGTTTTTACCTCCACACTGTGGGTTTCAGCATGTAAAGATGAGGAAGTGCTCAAATACTAAATAAAGGCCATGGAAATACACACACAAAAAAACAAACAAACAAAAAACTCAAACAAAAAACAAAAACAAAAACAAAACAAAACAAACAAAAAAAACCCACAAAAACATGGGCACTCACTACAAGCACCCAGAGAAGATTATTCTTCAAGAAACCACCAGCACTTAGCACTTTTCCCCGTGTGCTCCATCTCTTGTGTCCTACTGATATCTTGGAGTGGATACCTAGAGCAGTGCCTGGACAAGATTAAGAGAATAAGAGTAAGTATTTATTAAAGGCCCTCAATAGATACACCTTGGGCATTCAAAAGCCTCTGAGAGGGGCTAAACCCAATTTGGATGATGGCCACAAGTTTTTCAGACAGATATAAGTTTGTTTAAGATCCATTTACATATCAGGTGTTAATCCTCCAATCCTCCAATTACAGCTTCAGGTAATGAAGTCATATGCCCCCAGTTTTCTCCCCTCCTCATTTCACTCTTGTTTATACTTTTCAGGGCCTGAAGCTGTAGGGTGTCTGCGGATCTCAGGCCCAGAGGAATTGTTTTGTCTAAAATGTGAACAGTTAACTACACTTATTACAGATTTTAGAGTTATGCAGTAATGCAGTACACAGGATTTGAAAAATATTAAAGGCTAAAATCTTAAGGCATCACTACCTTGCCCTGAAGAGCCCAGCACTGCAGGGCCCAGTGTCCACTCCCCTGTGAGTCCTGGTGCCAGAATATGTCTATTAGCAAACAAAACTTGACGCAAGAATAAAGTTGGCGAGGAGTTTTAGCGGTTTCATTTCTGTGGTGTTGCTTCCCTTGGCCATGGATTATCGATCTCTGGGGAGAAGAGGCAGCAGCCATGGCTGATGTGCTGTCCCTCAGCCGGGGTAATGTGCAGCGCTGCCGGGATCTGCAGGTAACTGATGATCCCATCTGGCACGGGAGAGGGAAGTGATTGATTTACTCTCCATCCTGGTACTTAGACTTTTCACCCTCAACAGGCCACAAAGCCTCGTTCATCATCTTCATCAATCAAACGGGCAAATATCATTAAATCTGCAGGCCACAAGCTGCATCATTTATATTTTGGTCTTTTTTTTTTTTTTTAACTTTGTTTCAAAAGTTTGCCACCTCCTCTTCTCACGTCCCTTTCTGAAAAATAATGCTTCCACCTGTCAGGAATTCAGTGAGGCAAAATGCAGAAGCTGAAGCCTGAGAAGAAGCGATGGTGCCAGGCTTTGAGGTCACGAGGGGGTACGCACAGGACTGGAGCATTCCCAAATTCTCCAGAGCTGCCAGGCATCAGTGATGCCTGGTTTGATCCCTGTGTGCTCCTGGGCACCCCAAGGGTCTTTTTCACAAGGTTGACTCAGGCTTAAACTCATTTAAGCACGCCCACACAGGATGTGGCACAAACCAGGGCAATTCCTCAGAATTCAGAGGAGCAGCAATGACCTGTCCGTGCTGTTCATCTGCCCCATAACTCCTCAAGGACATCAGGTACCTCCTGTTGGTCACCCATGTTTATTTAAGCATTGATTTTTTTCCTTAATGCACTTTTTCAAAGTCACTTTTTCCGATGTGCAAATGTACCAACACCACCAAGCCCAGGATGTGCAGGAAGGGGATGCGAAACCCAACAAAAATCAGGAATAGATTTGAGACTATCCTGAAGGAAGGTGACAATTCACCCTGGCAGGTTCTCTCTTTCCCAGAGCTGTGTGAGTCCACTCTGTTTACCCAGAGCTCTGAGCAGCCCACAGTCAGTGCTGAATGTGTGGATGGATGGACAGCACTGCCAACAAGTCCACTGCCTCCCCTCCCAGCAAGACACTCCATTAGAAAAGTTTTTTAGAAAATAAAAAGAAAAGCAGCCGTAAACACTGGGCAAAACAATCTGACTCAGGGAAATTTCCAGCGAGTTCAGAATAGCCTGGAGTAAAAATCCATCTCTAATGTGACTGAAAGAGCCTTGTGAAGGAACAGATGCAGCCTGTAAATTAAATCACCAAGAAAGGTTGGAGGAGCCAAATGAAATCTCCACCTGCCATTACTTCCAAGGCAGAGACAAGGCCGGGCACAGGGAAGGAGGGCGATGGATGGGCAGACGAATCATTTTATTAGCCTTAATTGCCATTTCAATACCATACCCATGTCTCCACATAAGCCTTCATTCTCTGCAAAGTTGTCAGTTCACGTCCTGAATGGGCCAGGCTTGTTATCAGCAAGGCGTTTACAGCCCCTGGGCTGTGCATTAATTAAAAAGGCTTTGTGCTGAGGCTCATTCATTAGCACACTGCTCCTTTAATCACTGCCTCTTCAGCCACCAGGACAATCTATAAATCTCCTCAAATATGAAATAATGAAGTGGAATGGTTCAATTTATTACAATGTAATAAGGCAGGATAATGTGGGGGTGGACAGGGTGGCACTGGAGCTGTCTCCTTGCCCACTCTTCCCACCTGGTTACTGACGGGGACCATGAGTGAGGAGGGCAGGAGGGATGCAGGACAGGATGGAGAACGCACGGGACACAGATCTCCCCATCTCCTGCCATCCCTCCCACACTAAACCCAGCATGCCACGGGTCACTGAGGATGGTGCTGGAAGCCAGACTTGGTTCCTTGGCCTTGGGAGGGAGGTTTTGCCCTGAAGAAATTCCCAGGATTCTGCTCTTCGACGCAGACACCAGCACCCATCAGCAGTAGGGGAAGTCTCTCACTCTCCACCCCATTTTCCCATCTGCACCCCCATTTCCCCACCCCTCCTTGCTCCACCGTTCCTGGAAGGATCCAGGTTGAGCTGGGCAGGTAAGTGCCAAGGAGCAGATGTTCTAGGGAACATCAACAAGCTCCAAAAATCCACATATTAACTCAGCACAAAGCTCCTGTTTCCCCTCTCATGGCTCATCTCCCAGCAGCTGGGCCCTCCAGTCAAGCTGCCAAATAAAATGTGATTGTACACACTGGGTTAATTAACAAAGGGAGAAGGGGCAACACTTGCCTGGCTTTGCATTTCCTAAATAAATGCATCAAGGACACCTAACTAGTGAGGGGAGGCCAAACATGAGGTTTTCTCTCCACGAAAATTGCAGACTAAAAATACCAGGGGAAGAAACAAAATTTCAGCTATTCCAGACAAGCAGCCACAGCATTCAAAGAAAGTGCAAAATGAAAACTGCCCATAGAAAAGTTGACAAAAGCTAATTATGCTCTAGCATAGAAGGGAAGTATTTAGAGGAAAGCAGGATTTGTAAAGAACATTGTAGTGGGTTTTGAAAAGTTACTTTTCCCTGTCAAAAGACACCAAGTAAGAAACATCGAGTTCACACTATAACAGTTCTAGAATTTGCCATTTTATTTTCATTGCTCTCCCTACTCAGTCTTAGAAGGCCTTGAATTCTTATGCACTGTTATATAATTAATGTGGTTATTAATATAATTAACACAAGCTGTTGATTTAGCCAAAATTCATTCCGAGGGAAGCGAGTTGTGATAAATTCACAGTAAGAAAAAAAAATTAAACTATCAGAATATCCCATATCAACATTCTGTTTAAAACTGAAATTAGTCTTTATTTCAGAACCCATGTTAGGACTGTTCCAGGTTTTTCCACACGGAATATGCCAGCCATAAACAGGAATCTTTTTAACTGACCCAGCTTAACCCTGCTGGGAGGGGATGCTCTGGCCCAGGAAAAAACTCAAAGGTTTCATTTTTTTCCCCCTATTTATTACCAGAAGTGCATTCAAATGCTGTTAGGGAATGGGAAAATGATTTTTTCTGTGTTAAAAAGGCCCAACCATACACATCGCTCAAACCCACAGCTCTTTAATACCAGCAATCTGCTAAGTGCTAATTTGTCAAGACTAAACCTTTCATCTCCGAGGCTCCCCCAACGTTTCATTTGCTCGAGAATCACCTACAAGAAAATTCCAGATCATCCACACAGCAGTGCAAGGGGAGGTTTGGGCTCCTCTTCCCCTCCAGGAAGGGCTCCTCCAGGAGAAGGGCAACTAATTACTGCTCAAGTCAACGAATTAACCCTGTCCTTGGCTACTCCATGAGTTTCAAGGTGCTTTTTAGAGGGAACAGCGTGGCGGGGTCCTCACCATCAGAAAACTCTATTACACGGATCTTCAAAAAAGCTCATTACTACAAAGCTACCAGCACTCAATCCCATTAATAAAACACATCGGTGTATAATTATAATATTAGGCACTTAAATTGCAGTTTTCATCTGCAGCTCTCAAAGTATTCTGCCAGAGTAAATTGAGTCCCCCCTAATTTGGGCTGGTCAGAGTTTTCTATTTGAAGCCTTCCCTGATGGAGAATTTGATTTTGAAAAGAAAATTGTGAAAAGGATCTGTTCTTCCTCAAAACGGCTGTTTCCTTCTGGTGAGGGATATGCAATGAGGAAAAAATCCCACAAAATCTATAAAATTGATGGGGAGGAAGAGTTAAAATGCTGCCAAGAAAGGAATAGCCATAATCTATAAACATTTTTTGGTGGCAGCAAAATCAGTTTTGCTGCAAATTGTTCAGGGTGGGTTTTTATAAAATCCAGCATTTGGGGTTGTCCAGCTTGAAACATTGTATCAGGGATAAAAAGGACAAAAATGCTTCATTTTCAGGACAAAACCACACCATGAGCCATTTTTCTTCTCTGATGGAATCTCCAAACCAGGAATCTCTGGATTCCTCAGAGCTGCTTCACAGGTTTGGGTTGTTGGGGACAAAGCCACCCTCTCTGAGAGGTGACAGGGGCTCTGTCTGTGACAGATGGAAGGTGACAACCACTCCTCCAGAGCCACATCTTGGCCCATGCTGGAACAAATCTGCTTCCAGCAGGCAAGGAAGCTGAGGAAATCAGAGATGATAATAAAACTACCGAGGCAATTGTCTGTCTGGGAGCCAGAGCCAGGCAGCACAAAGGGTTCAGCGTTAATTTGTGAGGAGACCTGTGTGCTCAGGAGGTTATCCCAGGAATACCACTGGAAATGATATCACCATGGGCACCCACCAGGCAGCTCTCTCACAAACCTATTCCCTGGTAAACACCAATCTTCAGTAATTCCAGCTATTAAAAACAACTTAAAGAGGACTCAGATCTCATTTTGCAGAGAGCGCAGGGGTCTCGAGGACTGTTTTTAAAGTTTTCCTGCACTGGAGTTAACAGTCTGTGGCTTTGATATGTTCAGCTGCTGTGCTGCTTCCAGGTTTATTAAATTTACAGCCAGAGAGACAGCATGGCTTGTTATTTTTCCCAAAGAATCCCCAGAAGAAAGGCAAAGTTTATCAGGCATCAATGCAAGCTGCAATCTCCGAATCCATGGGTGTCCAGGAGTTCCCTTTCCTAACACCACACAACAAATCATTGCTCCATGCACACATTTATTCAAATCTCAAAAGGATTGTTATGTATGTGGTACCCCCACGAACACACCCACCTTTGGACACTCACATTGAACAGATTAAATCATCAAATGCAATCTCCAGTGGGGAAGGTTAACCTACCTGCTAATAAGGGATAAATACCACAGCAGCACCTTTGGGCACTAGGAAATACCCCAAACCCTCCTATTCTCCAATTATTTATCCCCACAGGTTTTTTTCAGAATAAAGGGTTTGGTTTGGACATAAAAACATGACAGAAATTATGCATTTTTTCCCCTATTGATGACCAAAAGCTCTTTTTTGCTGAAACTGCTTTCCAATCAGCTCTCATTAAAATTAAACCCTTTTTGTTGGATCTGAAGAGCTTTTATGGCCCATCCTCACACATGTTTGGTGACCAAGTGGTTCACAGGATGATGCATGTCCAGGTTTGCTTCCACATCCTATGAAGGGAGATTCTCCCTCATGACAAATAAGAGGATTTAACGCTGCTCATCACAGGTATCCCTGCAATGTCTGGGTAAAACCCCATTAAATCCATCCCGCTTTTAGCAAACCCTGAGGAAGGAGAAGAAAGGACAAGGCAAGGCACAAACCACCAACATCTAATGTGCATCACGAGGGGAAGAGGTTGGGCTCCGAGGACATTTTTCTTTTGGCACTTATTGTCTTCTAAACTCCACAATCTATACAATAGCTATGTTTGTAATCACTTGAAAATTTTCAATTAAATGTAAAAAACCAGAAACAAGTAAATCTATTCTCTCTTTTGACTGTTTTATTGATTAAAATGGATGCCTGAGCTGCGGCCACTGAACCATGAAAAGCAATCTGTCTTGGATGGGTATGAGATCGTTAGGAAATCGTTGTGCTGAGGCAAGAATAACTGTGCATGTACACACACGTGTGGGGCTGGGCACAGATACCCACATGCTGCCATGGAAGAAGCCACCTGCAATGAAAATTGTGTCTATATATTTCACTATCGAGTTCAAAGCAAGCTGAGGTGTTAGCCTGTCACAAGACCTCTCGTTTTCTGAGTTTCATCATTTCCCTCAGCAGCCAAACCTCATCTCTGTTGCTGTGGAGCACAAAAAACCACGAGGTGGGAGAAGAAAAACCTCAAGGTCTGGCATGTGTTACAAGCTCCAAGAGCAAGGAAAGCACTCCTTGGGTCATTAGGAGATTTTCAGGATGATGACAAGGAGTTCCTCGGTTGATGTTTCAGCTTCCTTTTGGTTCCTGTCCTTCCAGGGCGACGTGGAGGATGTTAAACGAGTTCCAGACGTCACCAGCAACACTCAGTTTTGCAAAGCCTGACTGGTTTGGGTGTGAGTTAACCTAAGGCAAGGCAAAGGAGGGATGAAACTTCCCACATGAAGCTTTTGCCACGAGCCCTCACTCGCAGATTCCCAGCCTGCAGTGGAGCTATCTAATATTGGCTCCTGACAGCCACGGGAACAGATGGAGAACACTTCGCTCTGCGCTGACAATACTCTGCTTTGGAAGCAAGACTACCCTGACATCAACTCTGTTTTATCTCAGCACCTCAAGTTGAAGCTTAAATTAACCAAACATTGCTTTTTTGTTGTAGCCCATCACACAAGCCTCAGGGAGTTCAGATCTGTGAATTCTCAGCCTTTGGAAAAAAAAAAATTCTCTTATTTGCTGAAGCCAGTCCAGAGCCTGCTCATCTCTAGGAATCCTGGACCCAAACATCATGCAAGGAAGAGCCCTAAGAGAGGTCAGGTTTGGAAGCTTTGCTGCAAAGCACAGCTCTGAAATCCTCACCTGGCGCTCATCCTCTCCAACAGGAGCAGCAGGAAACTCCTTTGCAAAATCCACTTCCTAGCAGGTTTTTGAAGGCTGGCACTGAGGCCACAGCAGCTTTGTCCCAACAACACAGGTCTAGCAGAGGTCTGCCCTCATCTTAGCAATGGCAAGATCAACAGCAGCCACTCCCCTGCCCAGGATATCTGGGAGAGGCAGGGATGTGCTCAGCACTGCTGAGCCAGGCTGGGAGGCTGGGAATGTTCATCAGAGCAGCGCCACTAATGAGTTCAGCCCTGAAAAAGCTGTCATTTAGGAACGGGAAATACCCACCTCCCCACACACGCATCCGTGGTATTTGCTAATGGGAAGAACGAGGCACAACAGATTCAGGCTGACTCACACAGTTTGTACTTTTATTGGGTGCTTTTTTCCCATCCCCCCCCCACTAAAGTGCAAACAATGCACAGAATGAGAGTGGATCTTTGGGAGTGGTGCTCCAAAGCTTTCCTGTTCTATTTATTTGGGTCTGACAACTCTGAGACCATGATTCCATCTCATGCTGCAGGCAGGAGTCAGCACAGGGTGCTCACAGACACTGGGCAGCTGCCAGGTGCTTTGGGAAGAGCCCTCAAATAATAGTAATAATAACAACAATAACAACAACAATAATAATAATCACTAAAATTATTATTGCTTTGATTTAAAGGAAAAATTGTAAGAGAATAAACTTTTAAACTTGTAAATTCCTCAAAGAGGATAGGCCTAGAAAAACCCTGCCAGGCTTTAAAGGGCAGTAAAACCTCTCATGCCATCACCACACCACAAAGCATCACAAAAAAGCAGCAGCAAATGCAAACTGGAGAGAGTCTGGAGCCCCACACATGTGCAGGACCATGCAGATGTACCAAGAGGAGGCACTGAGTGGGTTAGCATCTCTCAGATCTTTTAATATATTTTCCCTAATTAAGCTGTTCAATTCGGCAGCTTAAAGAGCTGCCGATAGCTGCTACAAATTGATTTATCTTTTGATGAAGGTAAAATTTGCTGGAAAAAATGAGAAGCAAACAACATATGGGTTTGGGAGGGATTAAATTACTTTGTCTTGTGTTAAGATTCAAACATATTTTGGAGGCAGGATGAGTGTTTTACAAGTAAATTGTTTTTATACTATATATCCATTTCTTTGTAAACAGAAGGATCCTCATTTACACATCCACCTACAATACCTGCTAGGTAACAGAAGCAGATCCTTAAAAGCCAGATGAGATCCCAAGCTTTCTGTGGGCACACACACACAAATAAAAAGCAATCATCCTGCAACTCCCCACCCCCCACCCAGGGTGAGGGAGAAAAAACCTTTTGAAAACACAATAAGCCATAATAGACAGGGCCTAAAGCAGTCTCCCAGGGAGGGTCATGACCAGCTGCCATGGGGGACATCAGGGCTCCAAAACTGCACTTAAATTCCCAATCCATCCCTGCCTGTGAGCTGCAGTCCCCTTGGGTAGCATGAGCTCAGAGTTTAACACCACCACTTCATTATTCTGCTTTACTCATCAGTAGGAAAGGTAAGGTGAAGAGGGATAAATATTAAGAGTAAATCACAGCCAGCTTGACAAGACCAAGCAACAGCAGCAGGGTAATTTGCTTGATCTCAAATGAGGAGTTTGCCTGGAGGATGGGATGTTATAACCCCAGGAAGGAGCAGGAGACAAGGAGTTGGCTCCTGCAGCTCCAAAATCAAATCCCACTGGGCTCCCTGCACTGATATCCCCTCCAACACAGATCCTTCTCCTGTCCTCAGCAAAGCCGTGCCCATCTCACCTCTGCAGCAGCAGGGAAATTCCTCTGAACTCCCTCACTCCAACCCAGCTTCAGAGCATCTCCAAATCTCTGTTAGAGAGTTCAGCAGGAGGGATGCAGCAACAGCATTGGGGGGGTTGCATTTATTAACTGCTGTGCCCCGCATCCCCTTTATCAGCTATTTTGGACACACGCATTTCCTACACAAGCACATGCCAGACATCTGAGAGTGGATAATTTGCCCAGACAAGCAGTAAATACATCCCTTCTCATGCCTCCTCTGAGAATAATGTGCTTGCCAGTGTCACCTGTCATGTAAATCATCACCTTGCAATTTATCCTGAGCTACATTTCAACTGTTTCTGGACCAGGAAAAAAAAAATAAAAAGAAGAAACACTCAGAAAGTCCAGTAACTCCTTCTGTGAAACATGGATGCTTCTTCCCTGGCCAATATTCTGAATTTATTGAGGAAAAGACATCTACTGAATTTACGGCTTCCCAGCTGAATTTCCAACTCTTCGATTTAAAGGAGTCCTAGACTTTCTCTGAGCTGTACAGAAGACATTTACATAAGTTTTTGTGCAACATTCCTTCAGCCTGTTCCTCTCTCACCATATGAGTAGCCAACAGCTACCCACTGAGTTACAGCAACTCAACAACTTTGAGGTGGATTTGAAAAATCCCACGAGCTGCATGAGAAATTACATGCCTGTGATTTTTTTTTCCCCCGCCCCTGGCATTTTTTATTTAAATCTTCCCGCAAAACCAGAGTTGCGTAAAGAATTGGGGTTGATGGCGCTGCCTGGGCCGCTGCCTTTCAAGGGAAAACAAGAGAAACTATGTTTTCTTTCCAGAAGCAAGCACAGGAAAGCTCCCATGGGAACTTTCCACTGGAAAAAATAACCAAGACACGTTCCCCAGAAATCCATTTAGAAAGGCCCAGTGGGAGGTTCTCTAGTGGAAAGTGTCCCAGCAGAGGTCTGGAACGAGATGGCCTCCAAGGTCCCCTCCAAACCAAACCACTCCACGATTCTCTGAATTTATCCCCAGCAGAAATTCCTCCAGCCAGCTGGGCTTGTCAAAAAGGTTGGATTTAAAGAGGTCTTTAGGCAGCTTAAGCTGGCTGGGGGTGCCCAGTCCTGGAGGACCCCTTTAATCTGTGTCCTCTGGCTGCAGAGAGAAAAAGCCCACTGCGCATCTGTGTCGTCTCAATTTTGTGTTCAAAACACTTGAGAATCTCTCTTTTGTTCCTTGCCTGTCTCCCTTAATCCTCGCCTCAGTCATTATTCAATATTTGGTTTTGTGACTACATTATTTAACTTGGCGGAGCGTTTTGGGACGTAGTTTGCATAAAAGCCGCTATTTTTAAGCAGCGGAGGGGACTGTCACCGAGGCAGGGAGGAGACAGCAGTGACAGCAAAGAAGAGACCAAAGCTTCATCCACCAGAAAAAAACAAACCCTCTCCAAGGGAAAGGCAGTTGCAGGATCGTCATTCCAGGGAATAAATCACCAAAGCCAACTCCAGTGGCAGTAATTTTGTGACGCAGAAAATTGATTCGTACGTTACAATCAAGGAGCGCCCTCCTCCATAATGTATGCTCGGCATTTTAACATAATTATTTGCGCAACAGTTTAATGTCTGCAGCCTTCCCTGGCTGTCAACCTGGAAGTAGTGGGGGAAAAAAATAAAATTTTAAAATACTCTTCTTCTTCAGAGACAGGATTAAAGGGAGAAAAAAAAAAAATCAATCTCCGAGCAACCTCCTTTGTATTTTGTTGTGACAAGCCTGAATTTAAACAGCCTGTGAAGTCAAAACAACAGGAGAAATATCAATACACATTAATTTAATCAAGAAACACAACTCTGCCATGCCAAGCCCAACTTGGCTTTATTTCCTCTGAGGTTTCTGGGGGAGCTGATGACACCCTGGTACCTGCCCAGCCCTCCCTGGTGACTGGGGATCTTCTCAAAGGCCCTCTCTCCATTTGGATGCTTTGCCATGCAGAAATCAAAATTCCTGGTGCTGCAGCTCCCTGCCAGCACATCTCCATCTCTCCGCCCCTAAAAAGCTGATTTTGCTGGCAGAGCTGCCCCGAGTGGCCATCCTGCTGCATCCTTATTGTGTGCCAGGGAGCTTTCAAAGGACAGGCAGATAAAAGGGTAAACATGATAACAAAAACTATCTCCAGCACACTTGACTCTGTCAAATCCTGGGCACAGCGCGACTCTTTGAAACAAGAATCTCATTAAGGAAGGGAGAGTTGAAAGGATAAGCCCCCGCATACCAAAGGCAGAAATCAGATGTGCTTGACCTTTCAAATGAATGTACATTTTCTGAGTGACTGTTCATGTCAGAGTAATTCAAACAGACACCTGATAATCCTCTTAAAAGTCTGAAATTTGGATACTGGATTGGGCACAATGCAGTGGGATCTGTGGGTGGTCTCATCGTTGTGCTCCGTCCTGCCCTCGCTCCCAATTTCCTGATGCTCCCTCAAGTCTTGTCCCCTCCCTGGGCTTTCATGTCCCCACACATACATAGGAGATGTTTCAAGTCCAGGATTCATTAAAAACGAAGCATCTTCTGTGCTGGCACAGCTGGAAATGAAAAGCCGATGTTCCTTAACACAAATTAGGTGATTAAATGCTTTGGATGGAAAAGAGGTGCCCCACCAGCAAGGGAAGAGGAGGATTTCCTTCCAGACAGGCTCCATGTACAAATCCAAGGACCATGAACCCCACCTTGGTCCTGCATCTTGTATATCAACATAACCCATGTGCTGGGGCTTGCTGAGAAAGCAAAACCCTCACCTGAGCTGTGAGTGTTCCCAGAAAGTCCAGCAGCTTCACAGGGAAACATTCACACATGAATGGCTTCAAATGGAGATGTTCACTAAGCCAAGGATGCACTGATTACAGCCCAAAGGCTGTAATGAACACAGAGAGCAACTGAAAGGTTTCCTCATGGATAATGCTGCTGGAGAGGTCACCAGAATGGGGTCAAGGAGTCAGCTTGAATCACTTTCCCCTCAATTTTCCCCTCAATGGTTCTAGTGACCATCCCTGAACTTCAGTTCCATTTCCACCAACAACTTCTGGCCCTTGATTAGCACATCCATGTGTTCAGCATGAGCAGATTCTGCCAAATCACTGGTCCCGGGGAGTCAAAAACCCAACAGCCACAGCAGGAAAAGGGGGTTTTGGTGTCTATTTATGGCCTGTCTCCATGAACCACCCCACAGAGTGACAGACACGAGGTTTCTTTTGAAAACTCCAAACAGCTTAGCGTTTCCAATGGAATCCAGTGCTGTTTTATGACCTGTAAGGAATCTGGGAGTGCACCAGCCTCCTGCTGATGTCACATTAACATCAGCCCCAGCCCTGGCAGCACACACAGGCTGCTGGCTCCTGCTCACAGATATTGCCATGCTGGACAGGTATCTCATGGCTTTGTATCCTCAGTGAATCTTCCCCTTCCTGCTCCCCCTGGGCTCCCCAGCACTCCATGTTAATTAGCTAATATTTGTGTAGTTCCTTCCTGGCACTGCCTTTTCATTCCCTCTGAGCTCATCAGCAGCTCTGGGCTCCTGGAGGAGCAGCTCCATTGCTGGGGGGATGGAGGATGCAGCTCCAGCCAGGGAGGAGGGTGGGACTGGGGGACTGCTCTGCTTCCAAGTCAGTCCCCAAACACGCAGGATGCAAAGAAATCGCTTGGACAGTCAGATGTGAGGGTGTCAACCAGCTCATCTCACAAGAGACGGACTGGAGCATGCTGCCCATGCAGTGACACTCCAGGGAACAGCCTCCCCCCTGTCACAGTCCTTCTGAATTCCAGGGAATGGAGCTCATCTTGTGGATTCCCAACCAAAGCTCCAAAGAACCACAAATTCAAACTCCAAACCAGCAGCAGGCTCTCTGAACAGGCTGAGCCCCTGTCAGGACAGACCCTGGGCTCCATCCCTGAAAGGATTCCCATTTCTCCAGTGGCTCTCTGAATAATCCAGCACCTCTCCTCCTGTGGGGGCACATCCCTCTGTCCTACACGAAGCTCTCACACCCCATCTCTGAGCCCCACATGCTCCCCAAAGCAGGACCCTGCTGGATGTGCCGGCAGCCACGTCCTTGCTGACTCCCAGATGTTTTTCACCCCTCCTCTCCACACTTCCTAACAGCTCATGAATTTTATAAACTAAACTCATTGTAAGCAAACCATGAAATTGCAAATTTAACTCTGTCAACAAACAAAGCTTTGGCAGGGAGCTGCCGCTGCCTGAGCCTTTCCAGCAGGGCGGGAATCTCCTCCAAGGGACACTGCACCCCCTTGGCCATGGGGCAGGGGCACAGAGGGGGTTGTGCAGGATGCTGGAGCATCACAGCTTACACAACGCCACAACTCACTCCCAGAGCTTCCAGCAGCGCCAGCCATTCCCATCACCCTTCCCTGTCGTGGCCATTCCCACCACGGACCCAAAGGCACGGAAAAGTCACGGCAGCCCCAAAACCCCCGGACAAAGCCCTCCCTGCTCAGGCACAAAGGCTCTGCCGCAGCCCCCGGGTCCAGCCAAGCCTGGCTCCCGCCTCTCCCTCTCCTGGCCACGTCCAGGGTGGCCGGCAGAGCCTCGTTAACTTAATGGAGTGCTAATTAGCTGGCAGACCGAGGGGAGGGATCGGAGGCGCTGCCTCATTTGCTCGGTGGAATTGGGCCATTAAAGCAAGGGTGGGCTGCAGAGGCTGCCGGGGCTTGAGGGATGCTGCGGGATCTCCGGTGGGGCTGCACAAACCATTTTGGCGGTGTGGAGCAGCCTTCGGAGTGGAGAAAGTGAGTGCTGCCTGCACCCTTGAGGACACCTCCAAGGGGACCTTCTCCCATCGCCGTCAGCGCTGGCTGTTGGAGCCCTTCCAAGCCAACCCTTCTTTTCCCCGCACACGCAACTTCCAGTGGCCAAAGGCACTCGCTCCAGGTGGGAAAAGTGCAGCATGTCCTGCCAACACGCCAGTGCCACCTCGTTCCAAACGAGCACGGTGCCACAGGGTGTTTCTATGGCAACAAGCATCCGATGCAGCCGGCGGCACCGAGATTCCAGCGCCGTTCTGCTGACACCCCCGGCAAGGTCCCACCGAGCCCAGGCAGGACTCCCAGAGCACACCTCAGCCTTGGAGAGGCTTCAAAGCCAACTTCAGCCTTGGAGAGGCTTCAAAGCCAACTTTGCACTCCTTTCCCAGCGTGGTCGCCGTTACATTGTGCTCGGGCTATGCCCTTCCCCATTCCCCGCGACCCTGTGACTCTGATCAGATAACCCTGGTCCCCTCCTTCCTGACCTTATGGGGTTGGCAGAGAGGCAAGAAGCCCTCCTGTCCAGAGCCTGGATAAACCCCTGACATTTCCTGTTCGTCCTCTTTCCCCCTCTCTTCCCCCTGGACTTCATGGAATAAAGAAGCAAGACGACTACATCGGGGTTAGAGCCTCTTTTGAATCTGTGCCCATCTCCTGATGTTCTTCCCCTCAAAGCCTCATATCTCTGGGATAGTGTGATAATTTAGGGGCTGAGAGGAGAGAAGCATCAGGTCACCGTGACCCACTCGGGTACCGCACACACAACATTCCTCATGTGGATGTCACCATCAGCTGGCACGGCAAACTCCCAGCCTGGAGAGCAGCAGCAGAGCTGCGGTCATCAGTCACCGAGCTGTGCTATAGGCAGCCTTAAATCCCAGCTCTACCTTCCCATCGATCTCTTCAGCTCCGTGAAATTAAGAAAAACGCAAGACAAACACCAGCGAAGGTCCGCGAGGGGGCTCGGTGAGAGGCGACCAAACAGCTCCAATTCCCCTGAGCGAGGCTGGGCCAGCGCCTGGCTGGAAAAACAAAACCCAATTCCAGCCAGAATGCCAACCTCAGCTTCAGCATCCCCCCTGGAGCCGCGGGAAGGGGGGCCCGCAGCACCCACGAGCACCTCCAGGGTTTTTGGGGGCTGCAGCAGGAGAGGGGCTGCAAATCCCTTTGCCATGGAGTAAACCTGTCATCAAATGTGGCAAGAAATGACAAGGAGCACCTGAAAGATTTCCCTGCTTCCAGAAAAATCACTTCCCAGAGTAGATGTGTACTGGACAACTCAACACAACATTATTAATGTCTATTTTCAACAAGCATCTCCATTCCACCCATCTTTTCTCTCTCTCTCTTTCTTAACCATCACTTTAAAGTCTTTTGTGTTCAACCATGTATTGTGGGAGGGGAAAAAAAAGAAACTTGTTAAAAAAAAAAAAGAAAAGAAGAAAAAGTAATTTAAAAGCTTTAAATCCAGTTCTCTGGTCTCCGACCCCCTGAAGATTCCTGCACAGAAAATAAAGTGCTTAGCTGCCCTCCTTAAAAAGATTTAATCTCCCATATTTCAGAGCTTGTATGATTAAACCCTACCTCTAATTCTGCTTTCAGAGCCACAGCCAAATCTCTGCTTAAAGGGAAGCGGTGCAGGCTCCTCTCCTCCCCTCTCCCTTTCACACAGGGGAGTGGAGCTGCATCCACACGGATGTGGGGGAAGAGTTGGAGGTAGAGAGGCAGCTCCAAGCATCCCTGCATCCTCCTGCTTCCTTGCCAGACATGGAAATACCTCTTTTTTTTAGGCAGCTTTCAAGAAAATTGAGCTTTCTTATATGCAGCTCTGAAGGAATAATGAAGGAAGGCGGTGTGGACGTGCAGCTCACACTCCCAAATATTATCAATTTTACCCCATCCACGGCAGTAAGGAGGGGAAGAGCCTCAGATGAGCAAGGAGAGGAGAGCCAAACTTCAGCTGGGAGAGTTAGGGCAGGACAAAGCCCAAAAACCCTGGTAAGAGAACACCCAAACAAGGTTTGTCTCCAAGAGGAGCTTTCCCTACGGCGGCAGAGAATTGGATGGAAGCAGGGAGCACGCTGGAAACTGGATGCTGGTGAATTCCTGACAGGCTAATCACTCACTTATCCCCAGCCAGGAATTATTCACCAATTCTACCAGACAAGAGAATGCCAACCTGCCCTGCCCCAGGCAGCTCCATCCCAGGTGAGCAGGAAGAGGGCTGCAAAATAAAAACCTCTCTTGTGCTTGAGACAAACACAGGCCCTGTCCCTGCCTTCTCTGCTTTATGATATGCACAGAGTTTGTTAAAAACCTGCACTGATAAGGCAGAATGTTTGTTGGAAGTGCAGGAGGAATCAGCTTTTCTGAGACACAGAGACCTTCAGCAGCTGAAATGTGGAGGGAGCTCAAGGCCAGCTCTCCAACACACCCAACCAGCAGCAAACATGGCCCAGGGTGGGATGGAAACAAATCTCCAAGGAGCAGAGCTCTGCAACATCCAAGAAGGTGAATATTGACACAGGAATATTGTGGTTCTCACCAGCACCAGGAGATTTGGACAGGGGTTTGATGGGAAAATATCCCCTTACACTTCTGCTGAAGAACTTGCTGAAATTCCATGGGCAAACGATACCAAATCAAGTTTCACACCTTCCCCATCCCCTTGTTCAACAGAGACTTTTATGCTGCCAAAACCTATTTATTTCTTGCAAATCTCTCTGAGCTACTGCTCATGAATAGAAATGCTTTTATCAAAAAACTGTTCACATTTTCCACTGAAAATTTTGAAACAAGTGTTTTCAGGGGGAGGCAGGTTGCCTTCTGTGAGAAAACCACATATAATACCCCTTTGGAATATTTTTACTTCAGAAACAAATAAAAAATGAATTTTAGGTATGTCAGCCTATGAGATAGGAACAAAAAGCTGTTACTGCTGCTTCTGGGCTTGATTTCAAAGAACTTGGCCTCAGACATCCCCTTTGGAGCAGCCATCTCTGCAGGGTGTGTGCCCAGGGACCCCCATCACCCACCCCAGCCTGGGCTGTGCTGGTGCTGCAGAGGAATCACTTGTGAGCCAAAAAACACCGTGGGGAGGAGCGAGCGTGTCCAGCAGCACACAAAGCTGAGCTCTGAGCAGCCCCAGGTCATTTATCTTGATTTCTCTTTTCAGCGCTGGTGAAGGCTGAAAAACATCAGCTGTGTTTGCTGGGCTTGAAATGAGCACGAGGTAAAAACCACGAGCACTGCAAGGGCCATGCCAGGGGCTGCAGGAGCCCAGGAAGCACCATCCTGCCAGGAAGGGCATCTCCAGTGCCATCTCCCTGAGGACATCACTGGCATGAGTTTCCCAAAGAGCACAGAAGGGTTTGAGGCTGAATCTCAGCCCCAGCAGTGCCTGATCCTGAAGCTGCTGTAATTATCAAGGCAAGCCACGATATCGGCATGAGCATCCGAGATGTGCATCCATCAGCTTTGGGTAAAAAACACCACCCCAGAATCTGAGGCAATCCCACTGTCCTTTCTGAAAGCCCTAATTTACAGTCACTTTGGGAATTGCTGCATCTGATATATTTGGATTGCTCTGGAGAAAAAAAAAAATAAACCTTTTAGCTCCCTAATGCCAATCACTGCGTTGTCTCCTCAGCTCTGCTAAACATTTCCATGCAGAAAAGACATCTCATGTCCCTCTCACCACAGATCCAAAGGGCAACGGTGTGTGTGGATAAATGAACAGGTAGATGTACTTTCATTAAAATCACCACATTTAAATTACTCACAGACGAGATTGAAGACATGAGGTTAAAAACTTAATTGACTAAATCAGCTGAGACGCCGAGGGCTGATTATATCATTTAAAATAAATGTAATATTGGCCATCAAAAAAAACTCCACACAATATTATTACATATCAAAAGCTATTATTCAAGAAGCACAAACAATATCCTCCTAAAGCCCTGGCGGATTTAAGAACATCACCCTCCCTGCTTTCTTGATTGTTTTTCTTCTTCCACAAAGTGAATTGGGAGAGAAAAACAGGCACCTTCTTACGAGTCCCTGAAATCCAGCATCGGAATAAAAATCTCCCCGGCTGCTTTCTCATCAAGGACTGCACCTTTGATTTAAGGCTAAAGGTGGGCAGGCACAGCCACCTTGCCCAGCCTTTCATGGAATTTGGGATATACCCCCATGACATCCAGGTTTAAGCTTAGAAAATCCAAGTGGTTGAAAGCCATCTCCTCTCACCATTAATTGTCTTCTTCAAAACACTTTGAGTTATCCAGGTTCCACCCACTTCCAGCTCCACACTTGGGCTTTGTTCCTGCAAGCCACCAGCAGCCCCAGTGTTGGAGCTGGTGGCTGCCACCAGATTTGTCCCATGCCAAGGGACAAGAGAACTGTCCCCACCTCAACATTCTGGGGACAATACACCCAGGCTTGTGGTGTTCACTCTCTCCTTGCTACACCATCCACGCAGAGATAAAAACATCCACGCTCTTGCTAAGAGCTGAAAAACTAGAAACCCTCCAGCAGACAAGGACATTCCATGGAAATCCAGATCAGCTTCCAAATTATTTCCTGGCCCAGACTGGGAGCTCATTACAGCATGGGTGTTAGCAGTGAGGGATGGCTCTGGTGGCCCTCAAACCCACGCTGTGGTGCCACAAGGAGATGTTTGCTCCCTGCCTGCAGTCACAGAATCACAGAATCACAGATTCACCAGGCTGGAAGAGACCTTCAGGATCATGGAGTTCAACCCAGCCCCAACACCTCAACTGAACCCTGGCACCCAGTGCCACATCCAGGCTTTGTTATACACACCCAGGGATGGTGACTCCACCACCTCCCTGGGCAGCCATTCCAGAACTTTATCACTCCTTCTGTAAAAAACTTTTTTCCTAATACCCAGCCTGCATTTTCCTTGGCTTAAGGGAAAATACAGGCTGGGTATTAAAATACTGTGTCCTCTGGTTCTGTCAGTTGTTGCCAATCCTTGTCCCCCTCCTCTCCTGCTGTCCATGGACAGGCAGGAGGAAGGACTCAAACCAAGGCAAAGCAGCATCACTAAACCCCCAAAAACCAGGCCTGGGGAGGTGGAAAACACCACAAGCCTCAATACAACCAAAACCACACAAATCAGCCCCTGGGCTCCCCATTACTCCAGTTACATTCTAATTACAACCATTGCCATCAAGGGTTTCTCAAACTCTGTGTCTGTTCTTAGGGGCTCCTGTAAGGCAGGAAAAGCACATTAATATGCATGTGCCATGCCCATGGAGGAGACCAGGGGCTGGGAAGCAGCCCAGCAAAGAGCAGGGCTCCCTGGATGATGGCTTTGCCAGGCTGGCAGCGGTGGTGCCATCCCTCGTCCCCTTCCTGCATCCCTGTGCCCATGGAGCCAGGTGTGTCCCAATTTGCCATTCCCCTCATTTCCCCCCAACCCAAGGGATCTTTCATGCAGCTGGGCATGTACCAGGGCTCACCCAGCTGCCAGGAGGAGTTTGAGTTTTGCCCAGGAAACACAGCGTGGAGGGGAGGGTGGCAGGCAGCAGGGTGATGTGTCACAGCAGGGCTCATCCTAAATCCAAACCACCAGGGACTCAGAAGGGACTAACTCTACCCCAGCCGGCTGCAGGACAGCAGGGAAGCTCATCTGTGCTGAACTGAGCAAGAGCACAGTGCCCCCTTTCCTGGATCCTGTCGGGATCCTTGATCCAGGGATCAGGGAAGGGGCTGGGTGCGGTGCAGGATCCCCGGCACAGCCCCTGGATGTCCCCACGCTGCCATCCCTGTAGCTTTTAGGGCATGAAGCACGAATTGTGTCCCACGGAGTGTGCCCTGCAGGGGGTCTGCATTACAAAGCCATTTACTGAAAATAAAAAGCCCGAAGCCCCAAGCAAATGCAGGGTAATTGCAGGGTTTTCAGGCGTGAGGCTCTCGCAGCGCTGTGATCAGCCAGGCTCCGGGAGCCCTCGCCAAAACCCACCCCATGAGCTGCTGAAACACCTCCCAAACACACACACGGCTTCTCAGAGCCTCCCTGCTCCTCTCCTGCTCTGGAGGAGGGAGGCTGGGGGCAGGAGGCAGCAGAGGGCCGGGATGCTGCACATCTGGCAGATGTGCAGCAGCGGGAGGGCCGGGATGCTGCACATCTGGCAGATGTGCATCGCTCCTGTCCCACGCTCAGGGGGCTCCATCCAAACCGGGCTGCTGCTCCCTGCCTGCTCCCCCTCGGCCTCGCAGGGGCTTTAGGCTGCTGGATTCTCCACAGAGAGCAGCCGGGAGCCAGCGCGGGCAGCAGAGGTGTTAAAATTCCCGTCACGGCCCACCAGGAGCCATCCCCAGCATCCCGCTGCAGAGCGAGCTAATCCTGCCAGGTTAATTCTCATCCTCAGTTCATTCCAGTTTATTAAAGCCAGCAGGCACCCTGCAGAGGATTCATTACCTGTGTCACTCGGAGGCTGGGCTGGGCCTTAATGAGCTGAGACACGGGGAGCGGCGCTGGGCAGGGTCTGTGCTGGCTGTGGGGACACCTGGCATTCCTGCAGCCCCATCCCCATGACAGGCAGTGCTGTCATAAACAAGAGCAAAGCTCAGGTTCTGAACGTTCTGCAAGGTTCCAAGCCCCATCCAGACACATCTTGCTCCCATTTCCTCCCTTACACCTGCTCTCCCCAAACCCCCAGCCCAGCCCAGCTGGCCTCGGAGCCCAACCTGGAGCTCACCAGCTTTTATTTGCTGGGAATTGCTGGCAGAGGGCAAAAGGAGATGAATTTTCAGCTAGGTGAGCGAGCACATTACCAGCCAGAGAGATGGCAGCTGCTGCAGTACATCTTCATCCCTTTAAATAGTTCCCAGCCTTCCCCCCGCAGAGCCGGGCTGGCTGTGGGAGAGAGATCTCTCCTAATTAATCTAGTCCTCTCCATCGCTGGTGAAACAGAGCCCGAGCTGGCGGATAAAATATTGCAGGAGCTAACAGAGGATGGCAGGCTTGGGGTAGCGAGGCAGAAAGCAGCGCTGGGCTGCAGCCGAAGGGGTACAATTATTTTACCGCCACGCTATGCCTCTATTCCCAGACCTGTCTGGCATCTTCCAGCACCAGCCTGCCTTTTTCATCTGGGTTTTATCCCCCCCTGCCCATTTTTCACTCCACTCCCTTTTTTCTCACCGGGTGGCTATTTAATTTGTTGTATTCCACACTTTCCTTTTCATGAGCCAAAAAAAAATAAAAAAAAAAAACTTGCATCTGAGCTTTCTTTTTCTCTCTTTCTCTCTCATTTCATTTTCAAAAATTTTTCTTTTTGTGGGGGAAAAAAGAGAGAGGGAGAGAATGGGATGGAAAATGCTAAAGGAGGCAGGAGATGAAAGTGGCTTTTATTCACAAGAGGGAGGATGCAAAAAGGAGTGAAGAGAGCATTGGATGCCACTCACACAATTGTTTCGACCATACAGGAGTGAGAGGTGTTGGACAACAGCTTTCAAGGGCTGCAGCAGAGCAAAGCCATGCCCAAAAGCACTGTGGCCTCCAAAAACACTGGGAGAACAACATGCTGGGAATGCTTGGGAATCACTTTTCTCCTGCACGGGACCAGGCTGATGTTACCAGCTCAGGAAGGCACTGCCTTCCTCCTCATTCCTCTCCCCAGCCATCATCCTCCCTGGCAGCTCTGCTCCACCTCCTCACCTCTACCCACTGTCCCTGCAAATCCATTTTTCCTCTCAGGAGCAGCATTTTGGGCCCCACACCTTCACCACCAAGCAGCTCAGCAAAATCTGCACATGCAGCCCCCAACACTTTGCCTATGTAAGTCCAAGCAGGTCTGCTGAAGGAGGAATATTATCTGCAAGAAGCAGAATGTCTAAAAAAAACATCTTTGCTGGTGATCAGAGAAATTGAGACAACAAACAGAGCACAGGAGGGAGGCAATCCCTCGTTTAAACCTGAGCGAGGAATCTGGCTGCCAGATCTGGGCTCTGCTGATGAGAGTGTTTAAAAACCAGTGGGAAGCTTGCAATGCTCACAGGGCCAAATTCACCCCAGAAAAAGGTCCCTGGCTTCCCATTTGGCCGTGGCAGAGGAAGAGGTGCAGAGAATGTTACCAGGGTTTACCTTAGATGAAGAGGAAAAACAAATTACTCTAGATCATCAAAGGTACAAAGCCCTCACAGCCATCCTCATCTGTGCTGATAGCAGGGCTGGCTGTCCTGGCCCCTGAAAGGTTAAAAATACCATCAGGAAATCAAAGTAAATGACACCTGGGTGCCAGCAGCCTCCCACCTAGAGCTGCCATGCCTGCCAGGATGCCCAAGGCAAACCTGCTCACTGTTAAATGCTATTTCATTCTTCTTGGCTGGCCTTCATCCCCGGGCTTTTACCTTCTCTCCTCCCCCATAATGCTTTAAAGAGCATCCTGGTGCTCCACTGATAGCTCTCAATTACTGCAGAGCCAGGAGATGTTTGCTTTTAATACGTTTTCCTAAAGAGCAGAGCAGCGGTGTTTGAAAGGGATGGATATCACAGCTCTGCCAGGCTGGGACCACCCCAAGGAGGCAGCTCCAGCTCCCAGCACTGTGCTGGGGCCGTGCACACCCCTGGATGGCTTGGACACCTTTCCCTGCTCATCCCCTGGTGTGGGAATCCAGGGCTTCCCTCTGGCTGCCCTGGAAATTCTGGGACCCTGGCAGGGGTCAGAACCCCCCTGGACAGAGCCCCCAGAGACACTGGCTGTGATCTCTGCCCATGGAAAAGAGTTTTCAATCTTACAGGATCAATTACCAGCTCTGAGTGTTTGATATCAGTAATAATTAAGTGTGGCACATGTGCAAAAGTCAAATTTTAGGATTCTAGATGAAGGGTCCAAAGGGGACAAGCTGGAGGAAATTGGGTGTGCCTTGTCCTTTTTCTCCTTCTTCATGCCCTCCATGTCTCACTGTGGTGTTGGCATTTTTCTGTTGCTTCAGGCTGGGGACACACTGTCCAACGTAGGTGACAGATATTGGCACGTTCTTGTAAATGCAGCCCAGGGAGTTTCTGGTATTTAATGTTTGTCACATCCCACTGAGGGCAGAGCCCCACACGCTGCCCTGCAGGACAGAGCTGGGCAGGGCAGCAGAACATGTGAGAGATAAACAGAATAAACAACCTGGAAACCAGCACAGAGGAATTATGACTTTTTTGGCAACGGGGCAGAAAGCCAGAGACTTTCTACAATCTGGGAATCATCAATACCTCAGATTCTGACACCCTGGCTCTCTAGCCTGGGGCTCCCTCTGCCTGTCACCGCACTGTGCTTGCTGTCCGCTGTCCCCTGGCTGGGGACGACAGTCGTGGCCAGACCACACCTCCAGGCATCACCAGAACCTCCTCCTGGAGGTTCCGAACCCACCACCCAAGCCCAGAGCACAGTGCCACATTATTAGGGGAGCAGGGGAAGGTTTTCCCTCAGCTCATGTCCACCTGAGCTCAGCTCTCACCTCCTCCTGCCTTCTCCTTGACAGCAGCCACTGAGAGCATCAGTGAGGCACCAGCACCTCCTCCAGAGGTTCTAGCACGACTGAAATTTGCTGGCAGCTCAAGTTTTAAAAATACTGATGGCTGTTAGACACACAGTACAGAAAAAAACCCACCAAAGTCAGCAATTATCTGGGCTTAAGTAGAAATTAATTGCAGCCAGCACGAGCTTGCAGCAGGAGCGCGGGCCCCGCGCAGGTGACACACGCAGACGTGTCGTTCCCACCGAGCGTGGGGGAGCAGCAGCATCCACGTTGCCATGGCTCTGCAGATCTTACAGGCTTCTCCACAGCACTGGCAAAAAATAAAATCCAAAAGTATTCCCAGCTCGGATTTATCCCGAGCTTGGGTTTGCCTCCCCGCTAAGCACGGAGTTTGTATTGCCGAGCTGGGATGTGGTCCTGCACAGCAGCTCTGCCCAGGGGGACAGGGACATCCCAGCCAGAGGGACAGCCAGGGGCAGGGACACAGCCCTGGCATTGCAGAGTGTCTTCCCTGGGTGTGCCAGAGGCTGGCAGAGATCAGGGACCTGGGAAACCTCCTCCAGGGCTGCTGGAACCCCGACTAGGAGAGGATGGCAGATTCCTGTGTGTTCAGGGGTGGGATGGCAGCAGATTTCACTCCACAGCTCAGGTGGGATGCAGAGGGATGTGACTGAACAGCTGCACAGCACAAAAATGGCACAGAAGTGACAAAAGACATCTGCAAAGCTCTCGTAATGCCAGGAGAGCACTGCCACCCACAGCCCCTCCCAGGAGCCCTACACCCAGCCACAGGAAAGGCACATTTTGCTTTCAAACATGTCCTGTGCTTCTCAGATGTGCAATTCAGCTCCGCCTGGATCCTTCTGCTGCACCTGGATCCTTCTGCCTCCAACTCCACTCTCCCAGAGGAGCAAACTTTTCTCAGGTCTTCGGTTGCTCTTTCCAGCAGAAACAGATCAGCTCTGCCAGGCTCCATCACTCCCAAGTGCCTCACGTCTGAGCAGGCAGGGGGAGAGAGCCCAAACCCTGCTCTGATTAGTTTGCAGGATTAGTTTGCAGGAGCTGTTCACCTTTGCCATCATTTCCCATGTCTGGAAGGCTGCTGTGTCACCTCTGCTGTGTTCCCTCTGCTCCACATGCTGCCCCTCTTTGAAGGATTCTGTGGGTCTCAGATTCAGTCAAAGAAAGAAACTGAGAGTTTCTAGCCAGGCAAAAAGTCTGGGAAAGTGCTGGGAAAGAATGTAAATAATTCTTTATCTCTCTTGTTGTTCACATTGTTTATAGTTAAGTTCTATCACTGTGCATCAAGCACTCTGCACCAGTGGTGTGGGTTGTTTTCACTTCAGGACCAATGGATTTGATCCTTGCAAAGCTCTGTATAAAACAGCAGTGTATTTTGAATAAATCAGAGTTTTACTCTCACAGCCTTCTGAGTCAGAGTCTCTTCATTCCCGTCCTGCTTCGACAGTGACAGGATTCCATTCCCCTCCCCTGCCCTCCTGGTCTTCTCCCTCCTCCTGCAGCAAACCTGGGGGCACCACGGGCTGTCAAAGCCAGAAGCAGCAGCCTTGGGCTCTCCCTTCTCCCTGTTCAGAGATGGAGCATCCCCAGCCAGGCTCTGTCACACCTCAAGGAGATAAAGACGGGACAGGAGTTTTAAACTGTTTATCAGCAGGATGTGAAGCCTCCAAAAGGAAGGGCATGATAAATTCACCCAGAGAATCAGAGGCACAGAGCGCAGGGTGACGACTTATCCTTCACCATACACACAGATTTATTAAAAATTTAAAATTGCTACATAGATCTAAAGGGCCAGGTTATTTATTTTTGCAAGGCTGATCAATCACATGTGTCCCCACAGGATACCAGACCTTTAGCTACTCATCTGATTATTCCTGCTCTACCTGCTCCAGCCCCAGTGCTTAATATTTCATCCACGTGGTTCCTGGGCAAAGCTGGAGTGGAGTCTGATCTCCTGGCAGAGCCTTTGGATTTTATCAGCTCCTACTCAAGGGCAGAGGTGCAAGGAAAGGAATAACTTTTCTTTTACCCTCTGCCCCTCCTTTCAAAGCTACAGGTTTATCTTCAGTCATCACCAGCCTAAAAATACAGAGGTTTTGATCATGAATGACAGAGGTGACGTGGTGTTTCATCTCCCTGGGGAAGGGATGGCCAGAGGAGCCCTGGGAGGGGCACGTGTGCTCACCCGCCTCTCCTGCAAACCACATTTTAGCAGCAGAACTGAGGCTTCCCACGGAGAAGGAGGGGAAGTGTTGGAGAGGCAGGTTTTTGTGGTCTATAAACTGCAAGGAAAAGCTCACACCGCCTCCCCGAGCTGGCTCCAGCCCTGTGTTTCATCTCACCCCCATCTCTGCAGCCCCCCTGCGAATGCTGCACAGGCAGGACAGAAATGCAGCTCTGGGCTGGGGGGTGAGTCCACAGCAGGGCTGGGGGCCCTCCCCACAGCTCAGCATCCTGCAGGGCACATCTGAAGGGCTGAGGGAGTTCTCCAGCCCCACACGCCAGGATTGCTGCTGCAAGGAGGCTGATCTGTCCCCTGGGAGGAGGAAGATGCTCAGGGCAGCTCCGTCCACTTGGATTTTACAGCAGACACACAGCCAGCACAGGAGGCAGCAGCGAAGCATCTGCTTGGGAGTCAGCAGCACTAAACACTTCCATCCCCACCTGTTGCATCTCTTGGCATGTTCAGGCTCAGCTCAGCCTCTGGAGGAACCCCATCGTTATCCCAGTGGATGAGGGCAGAGGATGAACTTAGGAGCAACTGGGAAAGCTCCAGCACTCCCTGTGAAAAACGCCAATCACTTGGTTTTTAAAATTTTAAAAGTTTAATAATAATAAAATGGTTATAAAAATAACAATACAATTAGAGTAATAAAGTTTAGAGTTAGGACAATTACAAGACAATAAAAAGCAAAGAATTATGGACGTCCGGATGCTCTTGGACACTAAGTCACAAAAAGCATGACAAGGAATCACCCTTAAACCCATACACTTGTTGCATATTCATACATCCTTCATGGTTATGCATACATTCTATTATAAACAAGAAACTCTGTTTGTTGTATGTCAACTGTTTCCTTTAATCCCCTGGCATCTTCGAGTCTGAGCAAGGCCTGAAGAGATTTGCTTCTTCTCATAAGAAGCCATAAATTCCTCTCCTTTGGAAGATTTAGGTGTTTCTCAAAGCGAGTATCTCATTTCTAAAAAAAAAAAACTTCCCCCACATACATAGTTTCTATTTTAACATTATGTTGGAACCTAAAACTATATTTAACACACTACTTAAGATCATTAATACAGCATAACTTTCTAACATAACACATATAATATTCATTGTAACATTTGCAAAAAGCCAATCATAAAATATGCATTTTTCACACTCCCCACGGAGTGCTCTGCACCGGACAGAGCCCCTGTCAGCCCAGGGCTGTGCCATTGCACGTGTCCCTTTTGTGCACAGGGCTAATTGAATGGTGATGGCAGCGCTAAGCAGCCCCCTGTGCTCTGAGACCAGAGTCAGCCCAAGCTCTGAAATCGTGTAATTTTTTGCATGACTGAGTGTGCAGATGTAATAAAAAAAAATAAAAATAAAAATAAATAAAAGGGGATGAAAAGAAAATAAGGAGGAAATCAGGCCCTTAAATGAATCTATGATTGATGGCAAGGAATTTTTGGAGGAGCTGAGTTACAAAGAGGCCAGCAGGGAATTATCCCCGTCCGACCACGCAGGGAGCAAGAGGCATCAACTGATCAAAGCTGTGCCCCCCTCGGAGCAGAGGTGCCCTGTCAGACCTCCTCTGCGAGGAGCAATAGGCTCATTAGCAGACCCAGAGCTCATTAGGGAAATGCAGAGATGACAATTACCCCTCCAGCCATGCTGTGCCAAGCGTGGACTCTGTCTGGCCGGAGGGAAAATGACGGGAAAGTGACTGGGAGAGAGAAAAGCTGAACCCAGACCTCTGAGAGCTTCCTCCATCCATGCCACAGGAAAACCCTGCAGAGCTACTGAAGACTGAGATGCCTCTTCTGAGAGCTCCTTCCCTCCTTTGCCAGGTTACATTTCTCCATCCAAGTCCTTTCCAGGGCTCCCAGTGGAGCTACAGCCACCACTCCCTGCCCCGAGATGCCCAGGGCCATGTCCCTTTGTCCCTCTGCCTCCCAGGTGGTGCACAGGCCAAGCAGAGGTGACAGATCCCTGGAGCAAGGTGAAGGATGGCATCTGGCATCCCCTGCTCCATCTCTGCATCTCAACAAATCCCACAGGCAGGAATTCGCCCTCCCAGCTCAGGTCCCTCAGCCAAAGCCAACATTAAACCTCCTGCTGAGGCTTTGCACGGATGTGGGTGCGAGACAAACACCCCAGCACGGCCAGGGCATGTCCAGAGAGGGTTAATAAAGCCTGCAGGATTGACAAGGAAAGGCTTAAGGGGAAGAGCTGGCTGTTAAAAAAATTCCAGGCACGCCAGGTGCCCCTATCACCCACATCAGGAGGAATAAAAAGAGTTTTCAGAAGAATCACGGTCAGTTAGCTAAAGATTTATTAATTTTATTCTTAGTGCGCTTTAATTGCGCCTATAAATTAAAAATGAACTGATTCTGCACTGCGTAAAGTGACTGCATTCACCTAAAAAAATTGCACTTCAACTTTTAATTCCACTTCAATTGCAGGCGGGCGCCGCAGCAGTGCCGCTCCCGTGTGGCAACCCGGGCTCAGGCCCTCTGGAAATTGCCTTGGCAAACCCATTCCACCTCGCCTGAGCACATACATTTTTTAAAAGTTACTGCTGTGCGGTACAGAGCGACATTAATTGAGTGTTAACGAGCTGTCTGATCAGCTTCCCACTGTCCTTATTACTGGACGTCAGGGTCTCTGCAATGTCCCAATTAAACGGAATCAAAGAATACTTAATGCACGGTAAACTGGTTCTCAGCCACTCGAACTGATTACCCAGCTGTTCCCTTTATTTGGGGCCCCATTAAGCCACGCTGCACTGTCTATATTGCCCAAGCAGCTCCTATATTCTGGGTTTAAATGGAGATTTTCAGGAGAGGCTCTGGGAAGTCTGGGACAGCAGACTCAGCGCTTCGCGTTTATCCCAAATCAGGGTGGTGCAGAGAGACAGGGTGAGAGGAAATGGCCTCGAGTTTCACCAGCTTAGATATTAGGAAAAGGCTTTTTTTCATGGCAAATGTTGTGAAACATTTGAAAAGACTACTCAGGGAAGTGGTGGAATCACCATCCTGGAAAATATTCAGAAAACATGTGGATGTGGCACTTGAGTCCATGGTTTAATGGTGCGCATGGGAGTGGCTGAACACGATGATCTTAAAGGTCTTTTTCAGCCTTAAAGATTCTAGGATTCTATAACAGAATCATCATCATTCAAACTGGGCACCTGTACTCAGTAGGCATTTTGTAGCTCCTGTTTTATTTAACCAGCTCGAGTGATAAAGATGGAAAGGGAGAAAATAACTTGGATCACTGAAGAAAAAAATCCCAACATCCCAATACCAACAGAAATATAGAGCCTACAAAACCCAGCTGGCAACATCAGATAAGCTCAGGATATAGGAAAGGACCAGCAAACCCTCCCTGCATATCTGCTCTGGGCTGGCAGGCTGCTCTGGCATAAAATAAAGTGTTTCTAGTTTGGCATCCACCTCAGCTTGGGTGGGGAAGAGAAGTGCAGGAGATTCCCTGAGGAAAAGCCCCCCGGACCATTGTTGTATGACCTGTGGAAATACCTGGGGATGCACAAGCTCTCCCAGCTTTGTCTTTCCTACTTCCAGATGGACTCATCACCAGAAACAGGGCTCAGTGAGGTCATTCTGGCCAGGGGAGAAGGAAACAACTTGACAGAGCACGTGGCTGCCCCATCACAAAATTCCTTTGGAGCTCTTGAATGGCCACTCCGAAGGCTGGGAGCATCGCTCTCCCCAGGATCACCCTTCCCACCAGGATTCCACACAGCCACCAGGATGGCTGCAGAGCAGAGACACCCATCACATCCTCCAAAGTGCCAGCACTGCTCCAGCCAGTCCATACAACAGTCCCACAGAAAATCCAGGGATGGGGACAGAGCAGGGAGTCCCACCCGTGTTTTCCAGCTGCAGGAGGAAAGCTGCTCCAGCTGTCTGCGGTGACACCAGTTGAGATAAAAGAGAATTTAAGGTGCAGAGGAGAACCAAGCAGATCCTTGTAGATTGGAGGCGAACAAGATAAGGGAGCAATGATTAATACAGGCACATTACACGGGGACAATTCTGAGCACACGCAATTTTGGCGGATGGGAAAACGCGATAGCGCCGCGTCCTTACAGTCCCCGAGCGGAGGTTTCCCTGAGCCAGCCTCAGCCAGCCACGCTCTGGGGGCAAAGAAAACAGACTTTTAAAGATCATCAGCATCCAGTTTCAGGAGAGAAGCCCATGCTTCACCGAGGAGGGCATTTCTGGAGCTCGGGCAGTAGCAGTTTTATTCGCTGTTATTTTACAAGATGCTGGCAGAGCGCACAGTGCAATTATCAGAGCCTTCGGCTGCCCCTGCTCACAAATGGAACAGTCAAGGAAAATAGTCTAATTTGACAATTTTCAGTCAGTTGAAATGATACGTGGAGGAGACATGGAAGAAGGGAAGCGTATTATTCACTATTTGATAAATTATCCCCATTATGCGAGAGGCAAATCTGAGCAGGGACGGCGCTTTTGGCAGCCCCAAAGGGGAGCACTGTTGTGTTGGATGGAGAAACAACCCTGCTCTGCTCAGCTCCTGCCTGTGAAGCCACAAACCCAAAGGAACGGGGGGAAGATGTTTGGCAGGGTCCAAAATTCATCTCTCTCTTCTGCCACCTCCTTGTGTCTCTCTGCTCCTGGGAAAGGACTCATTTTGGCCACACTTTTCCCTGTTTTTCTCCTATCTCCCCACCAATTCTTATCCTGGTGTGGATAACAACACCTAAGCACAGTCTGGGTATGGATTCCCTGCTCCTCCCAGCCCCAAATGATGCTGCAGACAGACACACACCCCAAGGGAACACCCACTGCTCTCCCACACAAGTTCTCAGGGACCCATGTGAGCACAGACACCTCCTCCCCACACTCCTGCACCCCAAACCCCATCCCCGCCGCTCCTGATCCGCACAAATGTATTCATGAATTCGCTCAGAAAGTTCTCCCTGTGCTCGAGCGGGTGCTGCTTGTAATTGCTGGCGGCCAAAATCTGTTCTGTTTTTTCTGGCTGAGGTACCAGGCAATCATCAGCTGTAATTATTTCGAGTCTTGTTACAGATGGATCTCGAAGCTTTCAGTCTTAAGCAGAATTCATTATTCAAATGTTGGCTCCAGCCTTCTGCAGAGGGGTGGGCACGGGCGCTGCCGGCCCCCCGCAGCCGCCGCCGGTGACAAACGCTTGTGGGGAAGGTGAGGATGTGGTGGGATCTGCTTGTCAAGGCCACCCCTGCAGCTCCCCGTAGCTCCCACCCCGCTCATGACTTGGCTCAGGTTTGATGCCAGGAGAAAGGGGGTGTCTGAGGGGAGCAAAGCTGGGCAGCTGCGGGCAGCTGGGGATGTGGTCGGTGCCAGCCATGCCAGGTCCAAAAACCTCCCAATTCCAGCTCCAAGCTCACTTTGGATACATGAGAGGAGCCCTGGGGAATCAGGAGTGACTCCAAGCACCTGGACAAGGGGTTACTGGGCCAAATCATGGAATCATTTAGGTTGGAAAGCACCCCCAGGATCATGGAGTCTGTTTAACCCATCACTGCCCTGTCAACTAAACCAGAGCACTGCAGGCCAGTCCGAGCATTAAATGGCAAAAGTGAAGTTGAAAAGGGAATAGATTGGAACTTTTTGTTGACCAAACCATTGATTTCAGCCTTTTCTTTTCAATTTTGAAACTGCAAAAGTCAAACACACTCCGAAATCCTTAAAATATATCGGGGAGAAAACGTTCCCTTAGCGAGGGAAAGCACCTGCAGGAATGGCAGTGGGGTCAGGGCAGGGCTCCCTGTGGTGCTCAGGCACAGCTACCTGGGGACCTGCCACTGAAAATCCCCGTGGTGACACCCCTGGAATCACAATTTACAGCAGGAAGGTGCAAAGCCCAGCAGGAGCATCAGCTGTGGCTGTGCAGTGTCCACCCAGCTGCACACCTCGCTCCCCTCTGGCTCAGAATCCCTGTCACAGAGCCAGCACATCCCTCTCCTCCCTCCGTATGCATTTCAGGTTTATGACACATCAAGATTCGCAAGGAAGGCATTTAATTCCAGCTTTTCAGGGTTTGTGTGGGAAAAGTAAAAAGGGAATGTTTCCTGGCTGCCCCCTAGGCCAGTGCACGGGCAACATCCAATTTAAAAAGTCAATATATTCTGCAGGAAATCTCAATCATCTTTTTTTGTTTTTTTTTTCTTTTTTCCTTTTCGGTCCAAAAGATTTTTTTTTTTTTTGGTCAAAGTTTCCCAGGAGGAGGGGAAGAGGGATGCTCGTAGCAGGCAGCAAAGTGTTGCTAATCTTATGCACATACAAAATGGAAACATTGCTTCCTGGTGGGATTGCTGCTATTTTGTTTTTATAAAAATTTTAATCTCTGTATCCCTCCTGCTACTGTTTGTATTTTTCGTGTGTCTATTTGAAAAGCAAACAATATTGCCTGCTCCTGTGGCGCTCTGGGTTTGGGTTTTGCTTTACACTTATTTATTTTGCTCAGCAGTTTAAATTATTAGTCCCTGACCCTGCAAATATCTTGTTGCACGTGGATCCTGGGGCACACAAGCGAGACGTGCCCGAGGTTTATTTGCACTTGTGAGCGCAGCCCTGGAGCCAGGGGGAGGGAAATTAATTTGAACTCCAAAGAAACAAACTCTGGGGATGCCCCCCAGCACAGAGGCCAGTTTGAGGATTGTTTGTTCAGCACCCCTTGGTTGGGTGGACAGGCTGGAAATGGGATGGGGAAGGGCCAGGAGAGGCTTCAGCAGCTCTGGGTGATGCCAGGGGATGTTGTTGTGTCCCCCTCTGACATCTGGGAAAACAGAAGGAAAAATCCTTTCCTGCTCCATCGGGGCCAGGCACAGAGAAAACAGCAAAAAATTCTGTATTATATCAAAGCGAAACACTAAAAAGAGGAGGGAAAGGTCTCGTTTTCTCTCCAGGAATGAAAATCAAAATAAAACAAGCCATCCCAGGAGCACCAGAGCCAATGAACCCTGCTGCCCTCGGGATTTATGACCGAGGAAACAGCCTGTGGAGCTGGGGCTGGGGGAAGCTTCCCCCAAAGAGGGGTTCAAGATCTGCACTTTTGGGATGCCCCAATCCCAGTTAAATCCTGCAGCATAGCAGGAGGCTAAACCTGGGTCAAACCACGCTGCTCCTGTTCCACTTCCCTCCCTCTTTCTCTGCCTTTCCCCACAGAAGCAGCTGGGCCCAGCTCCTGCCCACCCCAAAATCCCAGCCTGGGACCCTCCATCCCACAGGCCTGACCTTGTTCCTCCTCTTCCCAGTCAGCCCACCCTCCCCAGGACCCCTGCCCAGCAACCCAGCCCCCCTTTCACCCTACAAGCACCTCGGGGTCAGCCAAACCAGACGAAAACAGGAGAAAAATCCTTCCTGGGCAGCCAACAGAAAATCCAGCCCCACCATCCCCCTGGAAAAATGAGATTTTGCCTCGGTGCACTCCCAATTCAGGGCTCAGCAGCTCCACTCCCCCTCCTTCCCAGGCAGTTTGGGGGTGCCCAGGGGATGGGGGGACCTTCTCTCCCTTAGGACACTCCCTGGACCCCCAAAGGAGAGCAGGACCCAGCCCTCCTGTGCTGGAGCAGCTCCAGGGCCACCACCATGGGGATGGAACCCACCAAACCAAGTCCTGCTCAGAACCCAGCTTGGAAAGACTTTAATTCCTCTGGAAATCCAATATTAATGTGTTCTGCCCCAGGCTGAGCCACACGGAGAGCTCTCTGGGGAGCTGGGTGATATTGGGCACACTCAGGGACATTTGGTGACACTAAACACAAGCCCTACGCTTGCAGCGGGGTGATTTTGGGGAATGCTCCTTGTAAATCATTTTTTTGCAGGGTATCAAGAGTGGATGAGTGGAGTTTCTGTCACTGCAGCTCTCGGATACCCCACGGCAGAGTTTGGGGGTGATTTATACAATGTGGCTCCCTCTCAGAGGGAGAAAACCACAAAAATTCCTTTTCCAGAGCCAGCAGAGCTGAGAGGAGGCAGCTGCACACAGCAACAGCTCCATTCACCTATTTAAAACCCCAATCTTTCCACTGTAGCTAAGGAATTAAACCCAAAAATAAAGACATCCACGACTTTCATCACCCTCAGCCTCCTCCACATCCTCCAGCTCTGCCACCCTGCAGGATGAACACCCTCCTGCAGGGGCTCAGGGATGCTGGGTGCTCCCAGCCCACCTGCAGCACCCACCCAGCTGGGCTGGGCTGGGGGAACCATCCCAAATTCCCCAGAGCAAGGGAATCTCTGGTTGGGGCCCTTGCTAACAAGTGAAAAATGTGATGTGAATTTAAAACATGGGGGAAAAGCGCGGATGTATCACCCCCAAACCCCAAATCACATCTTTATTAATGAAAGGCTCCATTTCTCATACCATAATGGAACTGGGGAGGGGTTTTCTGGAGTCATTTGGGTTGCAAAGACCTTTTAGGTCATTAATTCCAACTTTCTGAACACCCCATCCTGCCCTGGGGGTTTGGGATCTGGGAGGGGGGTCCTGAAATTAGAATTGTTTTAGAAGTGCTCTAAAATCCCAACAGCAGCACAAAGATGGGGGGCTCTGCAACCAGGAATTTGGGAAGGAGAGGGAGGCAAAATTCCCCCCCTGATCCCCCCAGGGATCACCCCCCAACCCCCGGGTCCCAGCTGAACCCCAGGGGTGCTGCAGGTCTTGAGGAGCACACACAGGACCTTGGAATCTCACCCGAACCCACACCAGCAGGGATATTTATTTCTGCCAGTTTACACACAGCTTTTGTGTCTCACTGAAAAACAAAAGCCCTGAAGAAAGGCAATTAAAATATTATAATTATTGGCGGTGGAGTATTTGCTTTTATCGGCTCCTATTTAAAAAGATGCAAATAGGGGCGTTTTTAGCATTCCAGTCAGCCCGGCTCCCTCCTGCAGGGATGGAAATATTTGCTTTAGTCAACTTTGTTGTGCTGATTTCCTACTTTCCCTTTTTTCCGCCTTATTTTCCCATCATTGCACTCTCTCCCCTTCCCTGGCACCGAATCCTTTTTGCTGGTTTTGTCTTTTCCCAGGGCTGGGCCCCGTCCCTGGGGGTCCCCCAATGCTCCAGGGGGGACTGAGCCACCCCGGGGTGCACTGGGGGGATCCCCCCCTTCCCACGGCCGAGCCCCCCAAGCTGGGGGAGCCAGGAGAGCGGGGGGACAGCAGGGATGGAGGGGGCCGGGGGCTGTTCTGCACCTGGGGCAGGGGGGATTTTGGGGGGCTGTTCTGCACCTGGGGCAAGGGGGGTTTTGGGGGGCTGTTCTGCACCTGGGGCAGGGGGGATTTTGGGGGGCTGTTCTGCACCTGGGGCAGGGGGATTTTGGGGGGCTCAGGTGGGGCGGGGCAGGGGCTGGGAGGGGCAATGCTGAGCCAAGAGCGCCATCCTCTGGCCACTGCCGCTGGTCACAGCCCGGCGGGCCCCGCGGGGACCCCAAAGCTGGGCAGGGGGTGACAGGGTTGGGGACACGGGCCGGGGGACACGGGCCACGGGCTAAATGACACGAGCTGTGTGCCATGGGCCGTGTCACACATGCCATGGGCTGTAGGACATGGGTTGTGTGCCAGGCACTGTGTGCCATGGGCTGAGTGGTGTGTGTCATATGCAGTGGGCCATGTGCCATGGGCTGGGGACATGTGCCATGGGCTGGGGGCCATGGGTTCTGTGTCATGGGCTGTGAGACATGTACCCTGTGCCATGTGCTCAGGATTTTGCCCTGTCCCATGTGCCCTGTTCCATGTGCCACAT
Source organism: Lonchura striata (assembly GCF_050655825.1). Taxonomy (NCBI): domain Eukaryota; kingdom Metazoa; phylum Chordata; class Aves; order Passeriformes; family Estrildidae; genus Lonchura; species Lonchura striata. The sequence goes on from NC_140726.1 coordinate 3,787,300, forward strand.
TCAGTGTGCCCTGTCCCATGTGCCCTGTCCCATGTGCCATGTCCCGTGTGCCCTGTCCCCTGTGCCACATTCAGTGCACCCTATCCCGTGTGCCCTGTCCCATGTTCCATGTCCGTGTGCCCTGTCCCATGTGCCATGTCCCATGTGCCCTGTCCCGTGTGCCATGTGCCCTGTCCCGTGTGCCATGTTCCCTGTGCCATGTCCCATGTGCCGTCCCCTGTCCCCTGTGCCCTGTCCCGTGTGCCCTGTTCTGTGTGCCCTGTCCCATGTGCCCTGTCCCATGTGCCATGTCCGTGTGCCCTGTCCCGTGTGCCCTGTCCCCTGTGCCACATTCAGTGCACCCTGTCCCATGTGCCCTGTCCCGTGTGCCATGTTCCCTGTTCCATGTCCCATGTGCCGTCCCCTGTCCCCTGTGCCCTGTCCCATGTGCCATGTCCGTGTGCCCTGTCCCCTGTGCCCTGTTCCGTGTGCCCTGTCCCATGTGCCCTGTTCCATGTGCCACATTCAGTGTGCCCTGTCCCATGTGCCCTGTCCCATGTTCCATGTCCGTGTGCCCTGTCCCCTGTGCCCTGTCCCCTGTGCCCTGTCCCATGTGCCCTGTTCTGTGTGCCCTGTCCCCTGTGCCCTGTCCCCTGTGCCCTGTCCCATGTGCCCTGTCCCGTGTGCCATGTTCCCTGTGCCATGTCCCATGTGCCGTCCCCTGTCCCATGTGCCCTGTCCCATGTGCCATGTCCGTGTGCCCTGTCCCCTGTGCCCTGTCCCGTGTGCCCTGCACAGCGCTGGGCTCTCACACACCAAGTGTTCTCCAGCTTTTTGCTTTCAGTGTTAGAGACTGAGCTGGTGGCAGAGAGGCCACCAAGTGCCCACGTCCCCATGGCACCACAGCTGCTCAGCAGCGTGCCACTTGCTGGAGCCCCTGGGCCAGGGTGGTGATCCCCAGACCCCCACAGTCCAGCCAGGCACGGGGATGGAGACCGGGATTTAGGCTGGGATCCATCCCTGGGGACAGATGGGAGAGGAGACAGGTCCCCACCCCTCAGTCCAGCACGTGTCCCATGTGAGAGCCAGCTGTGCTGGATCTGATCCAAAGCGCAGGGCAGAGGGTGAGGGAGGGGAACAGAAAGGGACTTTTGGCATTTTTATCATCTCGTGGGGTTTGTGAGCAAGGAAAACTTCATAACGTGGGACAAGAGCCCTGCTGAGCCCTGCTGAGCCCTGCCCGGGGTTGTGCAGGGAGGGGGTGAGGAAAAGGGCTGGGAGAGCACAGGGGGGCACTGGGGGTACTTGGGGTACATGGGGGGCACTGGGGACACATGGGGGGCACATGGGAGCACTGGGGGACCTCCAGGAGCTGGGGTTGATTGGCTGGTGCCCCGCTGGGGACAGGAGAGGAGGGACAAGGGGACAGGACAGGTGCCCACCCCTCACCCAGCTAAAAGCAGGAGCCACCAGCACCCCCAACCCCAAAGGTCTTTACCTCCTATTACACTCACAGAGCAGCTTTCCTCCATGTCCAGCCGCCCCCTCAGAAGCCTGCGAGGGTAATTAACTCTCTAATTAAAGATTAGAGTGCGGCTGTTGTTGGGTTTTCCCCACAGGGACAGTACCACAGTCTGGGCGAGGATTATCCAAAGCCGTGTGCTGGCTCTGGCCACGGGGTTTGGGTTTGCAAAGGGCATTCCAAGGTGCAGGGGAGGGGCAGGACACGCTGCTGCCCATTCCTCACCCTGATTTGGGGAAAGCAAAGAGCAAGGAGGAGGAGAAAGGCAGGGACAATTGTTCTGTGGGTCCAGGGGGAGCCTGACCCCCCACCACAAGCCCCAGCCATGATGCTGACAGCACAGGTGGGCCAGGAGACACCACAGGGAGCTGGAATACCCTGTGAAACCAAACCTGTTTCATTCTTTCTTTCTCCCCTCTTCCTTCCTCCAAGGCCAGAAATTGTGAAAAAAATATAAAAAATATTATTTCCTGCAGTTTCACACTGCCAGCGGGATCAGTGTTGGGTAAACCCCTGGAAGAAAGCCAAGGGAGCAAAGGGGAAGGACAGCCTGGCAGCAGCACCCACCCCCAGCTCTTGGGGTTCCCCAGTGCCCCTATGTACCCCCAATGTGCCCCCCAAGTACCCCCAGTGCCCCCCTGTGCTCTCCCAGCCCTTTTCCTCACCCCCTCCCTGCACAACCCCGGGCAGGGCTCAGCAGGGCTCTTGTCCCACGTTATGAAGTTTTCCTTGCTCACAAACCCCACGAGATGATAAAAATGCCAAAAGTCCCTTTCTGCTCCCCTCCCTCACCCTCTGCCCTGCGCTTTGGATCAGATCCAGCACAGCTGCCTCATTTCCCTCTTTCCAGCCCTTTTTGCTGCTGGGGGGAATTCTGTGGGATCAGCCAGCCCTGGATTCCACGGAGGGGGAACCCACCTAAACCCCACTTTTCCCCCCTGTTTTGGAGCAGATCTCTGGTTTCAGGCTCTTTCCCAGCCTCTACCAACCTCCTCAAAGCAACAGGCTGATATAAATGAATCATAGCCAGACTTTCTTCTTTTTATATCTCTACAGTTTGGCCTTGTTGTGGAAAAATCTATATTTTAACCCTAATTGTCTCCCGGTGGTAATGATTAAGGCATGGCTGGGTGATTTGCATTCCAAATGCCACAGGGCTCTTGGTCCAGCCTGGATGAATCCCAGGCTCAGTGTCCAAACCCCATTAAAAAAAAAAAAAAAAAAAAAAAAAAAGGAAAAAAAAGGAAAAAAAAGCCCATTAAAGTGCACTTGCTTTTGATATGGTCTGTGGGAGCTTCTCGCTCCTCCAGCAGCCACCAGTTCCTGTTCCCCATCTCAGCATCAAGGAGGGGAAAGGCAAAGTTTCCCAGAGATTTTTGCCCTCCACTGGGGCAAAATAAAACATCCTGGAGTTGCTTTCCCGTCTCCTCCTCACAGATTTGCCCTGCACAGGGAATTTGGGATAATTCCCCCCATGCATACACGCACCTATGGTTAATCAAACTTCGCCCAAGAGGGGAAAACCTAAAATAGAGTCATCCTTTGGGGAATTGCAAAGTTATATTTGGAATTAAACACAATAGACCTGAGATAATTACATAGCCAAAATATCTATATTTATAAATATTTCCTATGAAATCTGCATATTAAAAGAATTCCCACGAGAAATCACACAAAGCAGCAGAAATTGGAGGGTGGAAACAAGTTTGTAAATAATGAATATGTATTAAAAAAATGAAATATATTCAAGTTAGGAAGTAGAGGAGTTGCTAGGCTGGTAAATATCAGCCTATAAAGAGCAAATTGCAATGGAGCTGGAGTTTATTTAGTCTTATGCGAGGTTTTGTAAAGGCTCAGTCCAACCCACTCTGCAGCTCCAGAAATGGAGTTTTCCATTATTGTTTTGCAGATTAAAACACACAGGCAGCAAGTTGAAGAAGGACATTAACCTTCTTTTTTATTACTTTTTATAAAGCGATATAACCGGCTTTATTATATTTTCAAATTTCAGTGGGATGAGCACTTTTACTGGGATTTACGCATTCCCCCTGCAGCAGGGGGATCTTGGCAGGGTTGTTACAGGGGATGAGACCCCAGCACCCAAAATAAAACAGAGTTAGAGCGATTGCAGATCACATCTTTATTCATATTTGTCAAAAAGTCAGGAAAACAGCCCCACAAAATGCAGGAAAACCAGAGTGCACATAGAGGAAAACATGGCTGGAATAAATTAAAGAGCAACGCAAATCCTGCTAGGGATCAGCATTTGGAAAAGGAAACTAAAAATGATGTCTCTTGACATTAAGAGCTGAAAATATATCCCCACTTCAAATTAATTTTGGATCCACTGTCTTCCCAAGAGGAATCTCGAAGTCCTGCTGGATCCCTGGCCAGGCTGTCACCTCCCACAGGGGAGCAAACCCAGTTTGCACCAAAATCATCCAGTCCCACCCCATTCCCAGGAAGAAATATCTCCATTTCACAACTCCTCAAGCCTTGAGGGCTGCTGAAAACAAGGAGGGAAAGGGAATCCACTCCTGTATTTTAAATTACATGAGTTTGGGGCTGGTTTATCCCCTCCTGCCTCCCCAACAACCCCACCTGAGCCAAAAAAAAACACTTCCCAAAAGCTCTTTTCTTGCCAAACATGAGCCCAAGCCCCACTGCAGACACAAGATCAGGGTCCCCTCAGGCACAGCTGTACCTGGGAGCATCCAGCCGAGCGTGCCTAATAAAGCCAAGGAGGAATTTCCTTCCCTGTTCCCATCAAAGCTGATTAGTGGGAGCCACTAATGAACTCTGCCAGCAGCTGGCTGGCGCCTCTGCTTTTTGCTGCAGTGGGAACATCCGTGATTCAGGCCCCCCCAGATTCCAGCTGGGGATAGGACAGTGAAAAAGCCGAGCTTCACCCCAAAAGCTGGAGGAGAGCAGCGTGCAGGTGTGATAAGTAAGATGCAGGATGTTTGTTCAGCAGGAAGCAAAACTCAAGGGGGTTGGGTTGTGTAAATATCAGAGACTTACCATTGTATGCAATTGCCATATATGGGAAGGAAATTTTTACAGGATAAGCAAGACTTGGAAACAATGCAAAGCAGACCCTACGACCTGCTTGCGAAACCAGCTGAAGACAGGAGAGAACCAGCCCGAAGGAAGGAGGAGGACTATAAGAAGGGAGATGGAATAGAGGAAGTGTGTGAGCCATTGGTGGAGTGTGGACTCCCCGGCTGCACCCAGCGCTGTTTGCTTGCTATTGCTGGCTGTAATCAATAAATTTTTATTGGTTGAAACTTCAAGGCTGAACAAAATTATTCACCTAACCTATGACACAGGATGTGGGGATTTGCCCCCCGCTGTTGGCTCACCACACTTCCCACATTCCAAAGTCTGCCCAAGCCCAAATCCCATTTTGGTTGACACCAAAAAACAGAGCCCCAGAGGCCAAAAAAGTGAAGGAACGTGGCCTGGGGTATTGCCACAGCGCAGGGGTTCATGAAGCAGGAGGTGAAGAACACAAGCAACAGCAGCTGTGATTGACCCCAGAGCAACCTCTGCTCTCGGCTCCAAGGACTTGGGGAGCATGGTTGGAGCCTGGGTGCATCCTGCCAGGCCCCCTGCCCTGGCTTGTGAGATCAGCATGGATTCTATTGCCATCTGTTGGAGTCTGGGCAGTTTTCTTATCTCTCCCAAGAACAATGTCTCCCTTGGGGAGAGATCTTCTGTTAACGGGCCATTAATGACTCACTGCAGGACCGGTAAAGTGACATCAGCCCATGGTGAGATGCTCCACCAAGCCGGAGCTTGGCAGGAGCCAAGCATTCTTACCTGCAGAAAATCAGCATTTTTGGGACACCAGGGCAGCCCTTTGCTGGATTCCCAGAGCAGCAGCTTCTTCCCTGATGGATCCCCAGAGGAAGACCAGGCCCAGCTACTCCATCACCAGAGCTTCAGAGAAAACTCCGCCCTTCTCCAGATCCCTGCTCCAGCAGCATTCCATCTGCCCCTCCAGGAGGAGCAGCCACCATTGAACTGGACTGTTCCCAACACCCTGACTCCTCAGGGTGTCAGGTTTCTGATTATCACTAGTTTTGTTTGTACCAATTAAATTTTTTAAATTTAGTTTTTTTCCTAGTAAAGAATTGTTATTCCCATATCTTTGTCTGAGAGCCTTTTAATTTTGAAATTGTGGTAATTCAGAGGGAGGGGGTTTACCTTTTCCATTTCACAGGAGGTTCTTGCCCTCCTTCACAGACTCCTGTCTTTTCAAACTAAGACACCACCCCAGCTGCAGGGACAGCACCACATCTCCCAGGGGGGATTTGGGGCCGTGAGCTGATGTCTAAATCTGCCCTCTGACCCCAAGTGTTTGAAACCAATTGGTTCAACCAAAGAAAAGCAAAGAGCAGCCAGAGCCCTGAAACAGGGAGGGATGAGGGGGAAGAAGGTTTTGTTAAGCCAGCAAATATTTACTGATTGCATTTTAAATAAAATATCACAATTAGCATAGAAATGAACTTCAGACCTATATAGAAATGAATCAGAGAATGGTCTGGATTGGAAGGCAATTTAAAGATCATCTTCTTCCACCCCCTACCATGGACAGGGGCACCTTCCACTATCCCAGGCTGCTCCAAACCCTGTCCAACCAAGTTGGGCACTGCCAGGAATCCAGGGGCAGCCACAGCTTCTCTGGGCACCCTCACAGTATCTGATCTAATCCTACTCTCTGTCAGGTTGAAGCCATTCCCACTTTTCCTGTTCCTCCAGGCTCTTGTAAATCATCTCTCCCCATCTTTCTCAATGGCTCCTTCAGGTACTGGGAGGCTGAAATTCTCAGTGAAACCTCCCAGCTCCCCTTCTCCAGGCTGAACAATCCAAATTCTCTCAGCTGCTCCTCCCAGCAGAGCTGCTCCATCCCTCTGCTCAACGAGGGCAACGAGGCTGGTGAGGGGCTTGGAACACAAGCCCTATGAGGAAGGTTTGAGGGAGTTGGGGTTGTTTAGCCCAGAGAAGAGGCTCAGAGGTGACCTTATTGCTCTCCACAGCTCCTGAAGGGAGGTTTAGACAGGTGGGGTCGGTCTCTTCCACCGGGCAGCAACTGGCAAAACAAGAGGACACAGCCTCAGCTACGTCAGGGAAGGTTTAGGTTGGATATTAGGAAAAAAAATTTCACTGAAAGAATAATAAAATAATGGAATTGTCTTTCTAAGGAGGTGGTGGAATCACCATCTTTGAATATGTTTTAAAAAAGACTGGATTTGACACTTGGTGCTATAGTCTAGTTTTGGTGTTAGGGCACAGGTTGGACTTGATGATCTCAGAGGTCTCTTCCAACCTCATTATTCTGTGATTCTGTGATTCTGTGATTCTGTGATTCTGTAATCCTGTGATCCTGTGATCCTGGTGCCTGCTCTGGGCTCTCTCCAGCAGTTCCACATCCTCCCTGAGCTGGATGAACCCCTCTGCTCTCTGAGCCCAAGGAGAGGGGCCAGGTCCTCCTGCCTCGCAAACAACAGGATTTGGGCATTTTCCTCCTCTGTAGGAGCAGCGACACAAACGTGGGCACATCTGGAAGTGACCCATCCCTGGGAAAAGCAGGAGGCCGAGCCAAGGCGTGGGGAGCAGCCCGTCCTGGTGGGCGCTGCCGCCGCTCCACACTACCATCGGCGAACGTGAGGGCAGATCTGATATCCATAAATCAACATATTCCTCATCTCCAAGCATTGCAGCCTGACAGCTGTTACATGAGCACATTGTTAGGAGCTGTCAGGCACTGATACATAGTGCCTTTTACAACATATGTTGACTTTTATCTAATGTTGTTCCATAATTAGCCCCAGGGAGCGGGAATCTGGGCAGCTGGCTGGCTCTGTGATCTCTGCTAACCTCTGCTGCTTGGGGGGGAAAGGGCACAGCTGGGAGGGCTGAGAGCTTCCAGGGATGCAGGAGAAGGCAGGTGAAGTGTGGATGTGAGTGGTACCCACAGCCCAGCACCTAGGGATGCTTCCAGGGATGCAGGTGAAGTGTGGAATTGATGGTACCCACAGCCCAGCACCTGGGGATGCTTCCAGGGATGCAGGAGAAGTGTGGATGTGAGTGGTACCCACAGCCCAGCACCTGGGGATGCTTCCAGGGATGCAGGAGAAGTGTGGATGAGAGTGGTACACACAGCCCAGCACCTGGGGATGGAGCAGGTCCAGTTCCCTTCTGCAGTCCCTGAGCGCTTTGGAGCCATCTAAGAGATAAAATAAAGCCCCAAGGGATCTGGGAGCTTCCCTCCTGGGTGGAGCCTTGAATTCCAAGCTCAAAGCAGGGTCATGGCCCTGGGGGTCTGGGATGAGGAGGGTTCTTCTGTCATGCGTGGATGGAGAGAGAAGACAGGGATGATTACTGGCCAGGATGGGAGATAAATGAAGGAGCAGATGGTGGAGTTAATGAGTGGAAAGGGTAGATGGATGGACAAAGAGACAATGGAGACAATGTAATAATGGATGGTTGCATTTCTACCCTGATGAGGACGAATGTTCTGACTGTCTCACAGACTGGCTCCTGTCTAGGACCTGGGATGATGCCCAGAGAGGATAGTTCTTGGTCACTGTCCCTCTCACCACCCCATGGTCCGTGTCATACTTCAGGAGCACCTTGGCTGCCACCAAAAATTATTCCACTCACTCTTTGCAATATTCCCAGGCTCCTGCTCCACCAAAACAAGCATCAGAGTGCTCAGAACTTGTTGGTCTCTATGGAACAGCTCCCAGCTTTGAGGAGAAACCCCATGGGGCCGATGGCTGCAGGGAGGGGACGCTGCCCCACTGCAGCCCCTCGGCTGCCTGGGCTGTTTTCCTTCCTCGCCGCAGCTGCTCGAGCTTGAAAAAACAGGAGAGGAAAAATAAATCAATAAGACATGAAGATAAATATGCTTTCCATGTTGCAGCCGGTTCCTCTGGACGTGCCGTGGTGGCTGCATAATTCATAAACTCACCCCTAATATGCAAATGGGGCAGCTCCTGCCAGGCTGGCCCAGAGGGACCCGAATTTCCACCAATTTTCACCCCTGGGCAGACAAGCCCCTGTTGTGTGTAGTTTTGGGGTGCAGAGTTGTGTGTTCATGTTCAGCACGGGTGTGATCCATCCCTTCCTGCAGCTCACATCATTCTGCGCTGTGGGGTGAGAAAATATTCCCTCCCTATTTTGTGTTCAGCCTGTCCCTGCTGCAATCCCTGGTGTCACCCCACAAGGCTTTTTGAGGGTTTGGGGCTTTCAAAGACACTTCTCTACCTGGCACAGTGCAGGGATAACATCCAGCACAGGGTTTGTTCCCCCACAGGCTGCCCTGGCTGCAGCAATCTTCCTTTTGGGGTCTAGAACCCTCCCATACCCCACCACAGAGTGACCCTGGGGCAGCCCCAGGTCTGGGAAAGTCTGGAGAACGAGGCACAGCTCAGCCTGCAAGTGCCCAGGAGAATTCTCCTGGGGAATAAATTCCTGCCCAGCCCCAGCCAAGCACAGACTCCTCCAGCTCTGCATCCACCCATTTCCAAACTCTCAAGGCAGCACTTCATCTCTCCTCACAAAAGCCATGTCTCTGAGAATAAACCCCAGCCAGAACCCCAGAAACTTCTCCAAAGTGAAGGATAAAACCCTCTGCATGTGTCTAACGCTGCATCAGCCAGCTCACCCATGCCTGGGCTTCTCCTTGTGGGGGCAGAGCTGCACAGCCCCTCTCCCTGCAGGGTTACTGTTGTTTTGCTAATTATTTTAAAATCAAAAAAGCAATTCTAACATGTTATTATAGCTTGAACCTTTCAGAGAGAATATTACATGGACAGCCAAGTAGCTCATTATATCATGTTATTTAGTTAAATGTCCATAAGCAAGATCCATGAAATCAATTTTTTTTCCATATTTTTACATTGCCCCCCTCACTCTGGGTCACTGGGGGAAAATGTCCAGCCAAAAATGTCCCCAGGTGCTGCAGGTTCATGGAACCAACAGGACTTGTGCCACCACATCAGGGATGAGACATTCCCCCCATCCATGGTACACGACTCCTGCCCACAGCCCCCCTGGATGGGTTTGATCTGAGGATCCAGGTCTTTAAAAAGGAAAATTTCACAGACATTTCCTTCCCATCCTTCAGACAAACACAACAGTGAGGGAAAGCACCCGGCTAAGACCTTGATGCAGCAGAAGGGCAAGAAAACCTACGTGCTTTTATGAGGGATTAGGGCCAACTTAGTTGTGTCTTAAGCTACTAAAGGCTTATAAAAGCCCTGAAGAATCGGCTGCACTCTTTGGAAAAACCTCCCAGGGCTCCACTAAAAAAGTCAATTTAAAGTTAGAGTGCAGCCTGCTTCAGTGCAGATCCATGCTCTTCAAACAGCAAGCCTGGAGAGGGGAGTTTGGGGGGAAAAAATGGAATTTGGTTCCCCCAAATGGATAGCACAGAGCTGAGGGGCAGCTGGGAATAAACACTGTTAATGAGTCTGGGTGAGAATAATGGGTGTTATAGAACTCAACACCAACTTCTCAGCTAGAAAAGCAGATTTTTGGTGATTATAGCACTGCTAAATCACAGGGCCTTGTGTCAGGCAGCATGTGCAAGACCAGGATCTGACTGAGGGATGGGCAGGGAATGTGGATGGAACTCAGAGGGGGAAACAAAATGAAATGAAATAAAATAAAATAAAATAAAATAAAAATAATAATAATAATAATAATAATAATAGTAGTAGTAGTAGTAGTAATAGTAATAATGTTGGACAGTAAGTCTGGAAATCCAAGCACGAACACCAAATATGTCTGCAAGACACAGGGAAAAAATTTTAATTTTGGAAACTGGCAAAAGATTTGAGATAGCTGGAGAACAATCAGCGCTTCCCTCCGTGCCTGGAGGGACTGACAAACTTTGCATAAACAATTTTCTTTCCCTCTGATGTGGAAAAGCTGCCATGGAGCAGTGGGAGAGGCTGACGCTGGTCCTCACTGACCTGGGGAAAGCCAAGCCCAGAAGGATTCCTTGAAAAATGACATTAATGGCCCAGAGCAGCAGGGTGGGGGGAATGCAATGGGAGAGGGGGAAGCAGCAGCTCTGATTTCTGATCCAGGGATCCTGTGCTGCTTCCTAATCACGAACCCTCAACCTGCCCACCCTGACCCAGTAAGAAAAGATATTTCCCTGCCAAGTTAATTGCCATCCACGGAAAACGGGGTTTTGGGGGTTAGAAATAATCCCTTTTCCAGGCAAACCCCCCAGCCTGCACCATCCTGAGGCCAGCACTGGAATATTAATGTGGTGGAGGATGCTGTCCACCTCAGCCAGGCACCAGCTCCAGCACAGCACAGAGATACCAGGAGCTCAATTTGTGTTTGCCTGAGCCAAGGAGAAAATCTAATTAAACATGGCGTGGGGGCTTGCAGGAGCTGGGGATGGGGCAGGAATATAAAGCACGGCCGCTTCCCGCAGATCAGAGGGCAATATTAATAAACCCATGGAGGGGGACTGTGGGATCAGCTGGTAATATTGATAAATGTAAAGCAAAGACAAAGCAGCCTGGGAATATTGGATGGTAAAGCTGATAAAAACACAAGCAGGGATGCAGGCAGCCCTGTGGCCCTGCTGGAATGAGCAGTGCAGCCTCCCAGCAGGATGGCACCCAGCATCCCAACAGCCCCACAGCTGGGAATGGGGGAATTTTGGCCTCATGGCCTGCTACACCCATTGCTGTGCCCCAAAACGTGCAGCCCCAGAGCAGCACAGCCAGGGTGGGAAGAAGCTGTGGAGGCACAGACACGTCTGGGATTCATCCTGGGAGCTGGGGAAGCCCTGGGGATGGGCAGCAGGGACACAGCAGTGCCTGGGGTTGTAGCGAGCTCTGCTTGCTCCAGGATGGTTTGGGTGAATGGAGATGAGGGATCTCTGCAGGCTGCTCTTGGGGAATAAGGTTTATTAGGGATGCAGAAAGGTCCTGCCTCAAGCTGCCAGATGCAGCACGTGGTGAGGCTTGAGAGGATGGGGAAGGGAAGAGACAAGAGGATGCTCTAGGAAAGGGGGAGTTCCAAGAGGAGGGGAAGTTCCAAGAGAGGGTGTGGCCCCTCGGAGCCCCTTATCAGGGGGCTTCAAGGTGGGCTGGAACAAGGCTTGTGCCAATGGGGTCACAGACATTTCATGTTTTAGGGGAGGGATACAAATTCGGGATGAACTATACATTATGGGGGGTGAGATCGAACATTCCACTTGACTCCTGGACCCATCCATAGGCAAGGGCATTGTCCAGCTAGCAGAGAGGACTGTTCTCATCCTGGCTATATTATTTGTGAATAATTATATTTATCTATCCTCTCCAACATGGGGTGTGTGTGGGAGAGCACAGCAAGGTGAGCTGGGGGCACAGACCCCTGGAGGTGCTCCCTGCTTCCTCCACCAGCCACAGGGATTGGTGTGGATGCAGCAGGAATGGGGCTGAAGGGGAGCAGAGGGCATGGCATGGCTCCCTGAAGATCCCTGTTACCTGTAGCATTTCATCTGGAGCATGAGGTGGAAGTTTCTTTCCTTCCAGCCTCAGCAGAGTGACCTTGAGTGTCCCCAAAGCCTCCAGTGCTGGGACTGTGCTCCCCCAGCCCAGCACCCAGCGCTGCCAGCAGCACATCGAGCCAGGGCATCAAAAAGAGCCACTGAGTGTGTTTTAAATAAAAGATCTCATCTTTCCGAGCTATTGGAGTGATGATTTAAACATGAAGTCCAAGGCAGTAATGGTGTTGTCAGAGCCGTGGCGGTAAATCCAATCAATAATTCACTGGTAGCAGAAGCTGCGCCTCCAGCCAGACCCACCTGTGGAGGGCACGGAGCTCCCCCGGAGCAGGAGGAGCATCCCCTCACCTCCCTGCCACCTCCTGCCAGTGCCTCCTGTCCTGGCAGCAGAGATTTGTCCCCAGTGAGGCTGGGAGAGAGCCAGAAGCCAGACCTAGGGCTCCACGGGAGGGGAATGCTGCCTGGCTCTAGAGAGGAAATAAATCTGTTACCTGGGCCCAGGTGTTCCAAGTGCTGGGAACACCTCTGCTCAAAGATTTTCTCAGCCCCTGCACCCTTGCAGAGAGTCCAAACTGCCCTCAGGAAATGTCACTGCCAGGGGACCAGCCAGGGCTGCCCACCTGCACTGGGGGGACTGGGGATACTGGGGCCCACAGCTGCCGTGCACTGCAGTGCCATCCTCCCCCAGCTCAGGGGGCATCCCTGTGTCCCACACAGCCTGCATGAGCTCCAGCAGCATCATTCTGGTGCCTTAGGATTTTAGCTTTTCTATTTTCCTTCTATTTGTAACCTGCAGCTCTTTAGTGTAGAACTCCAAACTCCATATCCACTGTGAGCTGCTGCTTCCCCATTTGGGCAGACACAACAATTCCTCTCCAGGCCTGGCAACCAAGGACCCCTCACTGCCTCAGGCCAGAGATGGAAACAAAAGTGAGCTGGGGGAGCAAACTTGGGGTAAATGACTTCATTAGCTGAAGCTGTAATTGGCAGATTCACCCCCAATATGCAAATGAAACAAACTTATAAAAATATGAAAACTGATGACCCATTGTCCATTTTCTGATTTAGCCCCTGGTGGCGGGGGAGGGTGGGCGTGCTAAATGTACCTGAAGGTCCTTCAATAAATATAACTGCTTTTTATCCTCTTATTTTTGTCTGGCCTCTGTTTATAGGCATCAATTCAACTACACAATCCTCAGTCACAGCCCAACCACCCTGTGTTTGCCCCCTCGGTCCCTCTGAAGCAGCAGGGATCAGTTTTGCTGTAGATCCAGCCAGGAGGATTCCTCCTCCTTCCCGCAGGGTTTCACCGAGCCGGGAACAAAGCTGGAGGGCAGTGTTGGAATCTGTGGTATTGATGATTCTGAGATTGTAGAAAGTCTCTGTCTGTCAGCCCCCTGCCAAAGCAGAAGCCAGAATTGGTCTGTGCTGGTTTCCAGGTTGTTTATTCTGTTTATCTCTCACATGTTCTGCTGCCCTGCCCAGCTCTGTCCTGCAGGGCAGCGTGTGGGGCTCTGCCCTCAGTGGGATGTGACAAACATTAAATACCAGAAACTCCCTGGGCTGCATTTACAAGAACGTGCCAATATCTGTCACCTACGTTGGACAGTGTGTCCCCAGCCTGAACCAACAGAAAAATGCCAACACCACAGTGAGACATGGAGGGCATGAAGAAGGAGAAAAAGGACAAGGCACACCCAATTTCCTCCAGCTTGTCCCCTTTGGACCCCTCATCTAGAATTCTAAAATTTTACTTTTGCACATGTGCCACACTTAATTATTACTGATATCAAACACTCAGAGCTGGTAATTGATCCTGTAAGATTGAAAACTCTTTTCCATGGCCAGAGATCACAGACAGTGTCTCCAGGGGCTCTGTCCAGGGGGGTTCCTGACCCCTGCCAGGGTCTCAGTCAGAGGGGAGCTCTGGATTCTCACAGGGCAGCACCTGAACAGCTCCCCATCATCTTCCCACCTGTGCTGTGACCACGGCAGGACGGTCCCTGACAGAGCAGAGGTGTGCAGGGCTGCCTCAGCCCCCAGATTTGGGGAGCAGCTGGCGAGGGGTGTGAGAAGAGCCTTTCTCTGCATCCCTGCTCCCTGCTGGAGCAGGGTTTAGCTGGGAAGACCCAAAGCCAGCACCCCAAAGATGCTGCAGCGCCCTGAGCTGCATCCCTGCTCGCCGGGGGGGGCTCAGCTGGGAGCGGGGTTTAACCCTGGAACCGACCCGGAGGATGCTGAGCCCTGTCCCCAGCGTGCTGAGGGGTGGGAGAGCAGCACGTTCCAGCCCCTAAAAAAACCTTGCAGGGAGGCTGGGGGGGATTCAGTGCAGCGCTGGGGGGGCAGCTCAAGGGCAAGCAGGGGGCAGACAGACAGACAGACAGACAGACAGACAGACAGAAGCATCCCCTCATCCCGGCCCGGCGGGCACACGGAGCACAGCGATGCTGGAGGCGGTCCAGGCAGCCTCTCCTGGCTCCGAGCGCATCCGCAGCGCCGGCAGCTGCCGAGCTGGCACTGCCACCTCGTGGCACGGCCACCGGCGAGCCTGGGTGATGGCAAAAGGGTTTTAAAATCATGGGGATTAAGGGTTAAAAGGAAAAATGAGCTTAGTTGGCCCTGGAAAAATAAACACCCTAAGCACATGGAGAACTCGTACTTGCTAGAACTGCACTGTGTAGCTAGTAGATGATAATTGATATAATTGTTAGATGTGATGATTGTTTAGTAATTGGATATAATTACTGTTTAATCATAAGAATAATCATGAGAAACTGTGGTCAGGGGCCTAAGAAAGATCACGAGAAACTCATGTCAATATATACAAATAGAACAATATAAGTTTAATAATTAATATGTGTTAAGTAACGCTAGAATATAAAATACATTCAGCTCGAAAGCCGTGTCGGAGTCATATTTGGGTCTGTACCTCGACTCCCAGAGCTCTTAATAAAAGCACCTGCAGATAATCATATCCTGTGTTTATTTGTGTTTCTGAACACTAACACGGGGACACTGCGGCATCCCGCACCCCACGGCCACACAGAGATTTTGTTATCTTGGGGCTCCTGCGGGGTGAATCCGTGAAAAAAGATGGCAAAAAAAAACCCAGGTAAAGGGGAGGGGATGAGAAAGGGAGGGGACACCAAGGGACAGGGCTTGCTGGCCATCATCAATGCGGCTGGGACTGTCTCCCCTCCTATTCCTTGCCCAAAGCCAGGACCTGAGCATCAGTGTCCATCCCAGTATCCACCTCAGCCCGGAGAACCAGCTGGGACACGCTGCTAATCCCATGGGGACAACACAACTTGGGATGCTTAGGGCAAAGAAGAGCCCAGCATTCCCCACAAACACCTCTGGGGCAGCCCAGCCTCTCCCCACAGCCCCTCTGACCAAATCAATGACAGCAACTGAGCCTTTTTATAGATATATTTATTTTTTTTTTAGCAAATGTTTATTTATATCAAAATACAAAACATTTCTGAAGCAGGGTAATGTTACATGAGGAGCAAGTTAATCGATTCCAAAACCCATCATTCTCCTACAGCATGGCTAGTTGTACGTAACATTGCGACACTGCCAGAATTTCTTATAGTGGGTACATTAAAATAAGAAGAATCAACTCAAGAAGTCAATCTATGAACATGCAATGTTACCGGCGATAAATTAAGTACTCAGCAGGCCTTAAAATTCCAACAGGCAGAGACCGATGGGCTTACTCCCAGTAAGGCAGGGCTTCAAACTCTCATTTCTTCCACTTTTTTGTTGGCTTAGGAGCATTTACTCATTAACTGACAACAGTCCAAGAGCCAAAAGGACCCAACGTTCTTGGCAGAGTGGGATTATTGCTTGGAGCTGTCAAAGCAGCCCCAGCTCCCGGCCGGCCCCAGGGAAGGGCTGGGAGAGGGCAGGAGCCGGGGGCTGAGCACTGCGGAGCTCGGGCTGAGCTGGAAGATGCCAAAGCCCCGGAGGAGGGGGCTCGGCGGGCTAAAAGCCCCTCGGAGCCACCCTGGGGGTGCTGGAGCAGCGGGCAGCGCTCCCAGCGAGGTCTCGGATCCCTGCCCGGGGCAGGGTAGCACCCAGTCGGAAGGAGAGTTTGGGGTGGGGGACCCCCACTTGTGCCCCTCGTCGCACGCCTGGGGAGCGATGCTGAAATTTGGCTTTCCCTCCCCCGGGAATTCCGGGGAATGACGATTCCCATCCCGGGGAATTCCAGGGATGCCGATGGCGAGCGTGGCCATCGGTCCCTCCTGCTGGCATTTCCTGGCCTTGGCGGAGGCCGAGAGCAACAATACAGATACAGAGAGATTATAGAGAGAGCGGAATAAGTTTCGTATAAGGCTTTGGTACAGCACCATCATGTCAGATTTATTTGTAAATCGTTTACAGAAAAAAAAAGCTTACTGAAAAAATAGTGTTTTGTTTCTTTTATCTTTTTTTAAATTATTTTTTATTTTTTTTATTTTCTTCTGAGGAACATACCTGAAAGTTCAAAAATTAACCCTCTAGTTGCCATCTGGGCTCCCATCAAATGCTCGTTTTGCTGTGTGCAGTTCCAAAATGAAGCGACTTGATCCCAAATCCCACCAAATTGTGACACAGCCCGCCCAGCTCACAGCACTCACTAAAATCAACACCACAGAAACCCGGCAGCTGATCGCTACTCACTGTTTAGTAAAAATTAAAAAATAATTAAGGAAAAGAAAACCAAAACAAAACCCTAACAAAACTTCCATAAAGAGAAAAGAAAAAAAAAATTAAAGTCATGACAACGAACGTTATGGAACCAGCGGCACTAAAGTTTCTTTTATTGTTATTGTTATTTTAAAAAGTCAGTTCCACTGGTTACCATTGAAACAGCACCAAAGAGCACCCTAACGTGTGTTATACATCGTAATACTCGACATTCAAGAGATGGAAACGAGGTTGGATGGTCTAGTCTTTATATCCAGAGGCAAGAAATTCTTCATAAAAAGAGGAAAAAGTTGTCCCATGCAACCAGAGACGAGTTGGGTCCAGAAGAAAATCCTGCCTTAGGGGAAAACACTATGGGGTTAGGAGGGGATTAAATCAAGAGCTACCTGTGGAGGTCTAGGAGGGTTCAGAGAGTCTACAAACCTAGGAAAAGGGGATTAAAAAGTCTGGGCTCCCCCGGAGAGCCAGCGATGCTCCCATGGGAGAGCTGGAGATGCTCCCGGGGGGATCCAGGGCTGCTCCCCGAGGAGCTGGCGTGCAGCTGTGATCCCCAAATGCCCAAAGGGTGAACCTTACGGCAACGTTGGCATTCCCAGGATTTCCAAAGGGCTTCCTCACGTGGGGAATGCCAAGGGACCGGAGCCTGCACAGATGTGGAAGGTCCTGCACCCCCTGGGGCCACGGGAGCATCCCCTGTCTGCTCTGTGCCAGCCCCGGGGAAGGAAAAAAAGGGAAGTTTGGCCTTAAAGTGCATCTGGGAGGGCAAGGGGTGAGTGCCAGCATCTCCCACCGAGCCAGAACCTCCCGAGCAGAGACAGGCGCTTCCCAGAGCTCCCAGCCGAGCGGGACGAGCCTGGGAGGGAGGGGGAAGAAGCAAACTCCCCCTGGACAGCCAGCTCCGGGCAGGGGCACGCGGATGGAGGCAGCGGGGATGGTGTCCAAAAAAAACCAAACCAAAGAAACCACGGGGAGCAGGACGATGCTGTGGGAGCCACCACCCCTGAGCCCCGCCAAGAGCAGGGAGGGAGCAGCTCCTGATGTGTCTGTTTGGCATCCAGAGGGTTAACGGTACTGTGGGAAGTGTGCTTTGTAAACATTTCTAGCTTTCCTTTGCCTGTTTTTTTTCTGTAAGTGATTCC
Organism: Lonchura striata; assembly: GCF_050655825.1. Lineage (NCBI taxonomy): Eukaryota > Metazoa > Chordata > Aves > Passeriformes > Estrildidae > Lonchura > Lonchura striata. Next base: position 3,805,163 of record NC_140726.1, read on the forward strand.
AGGGGAGATGGGGAAAGGAGAAAGTTGCCTGCCCCCCTGCCCACCCCCAGCAATACCCAAAGCCCCACCGGTGGGGGGCAAGGCAGCCCCCCAGCCCGGACACCGAGCGGTGAGGAAAGAAATCTCATCCCTTCTCTTTCTCCTGACATCCTTTTTTTTTTTTTTTTTTTTTTTTTCCCAGTTTGTTTGTTTTTTTTTTTTTTAACATATAAAATACTCACTCATGTATTTACCGCTAATAAATGCAAGTTAGTCCCATCAAACATGCTTTGCTTCGATATCAAGAATTGGTGCTGAACAAATCCTGTCTGGATATTAGAAACATCCCCCACCCTAGCCCCCCCAACCCGACGAAGAAGAGAGAGAAATATCATGGAAAATACAGGTGACACCTACAGAGGACACGGGGCCGCTGCTCCCGGGAGCACATCAGTGCCTCAGCCATGGGGACATGGCATGACCACGCTGAGGGACCTCTGCCTGCCTCTGGAGGGGTGTAAGCACTCCAGGGCTGTGCCACCGTCCCCTCGGGGACATCTGAGCCCAAACAACAGCACCTGGACACTCCCAGAGCCCAGGATTTTGGGACACAAACCAAGGGGAGGGGAGTGAAGCCTCGGTCGCCACTGCCCAAAGACAATCCCCAAATCATGCCCCAGTGAAGGCAGAGGGGTGGATTGAAGCTCCCTGGCATTGCTCAGTCCCAAACTGGCTCCTTGTCCCCCCAGCGTCCAGGGGGAAGGGGGCAGGGATCCAGCAGCTCCCTACTGCCCTGCAGAAAAACCCCAAATATCCACAGACATCTCCCACCACGCCGGGGCTCGATGCCACCTCACCCACCAGGACAGGGAGAGCCCCAGATCCCATCCATGGGGACAGGGAGAGTCCCAGGTCCCATCCACGGGGACAGGGAGAGTCCCAGGTCCCATCCATGGGGACAGGGAGACCCCCAGATCCCATCCACGGGGACAGGGAGAGTCCCAGATCCCATCCATGGGGACAGGCAGAGCTCCTCACCCTATCCAGGCAGGGAGAGCTTCAAATCCCACCCATCCAGGCAGGGAGAGCCCCACATCCTGCCCCAGTGGACCCCAGCACCCCCAGAGCACAGTAAGCCCTGGGACTCTCCTGGAGAGGCACTGACATTCCCTACGGAGAAGGGTCCCCGCTCCAGCCGGGTGCAGGGACCTGGAGGATCCCACTGTGGCCACCTGCGTGGCTCTGAGGGGCTCCACCGACTGCAGGAGGGGTCCAGAAACCCTCGAGGTTTCTGAGGGCAGCGAGGACAGGTGACCAGGGAGGCAGCAGCGTGGGGACCCTGTCCCCACGGCGTGTCCCCATCCCGTGCCACCCCCAGGCTGCAGCTGCCTAGTGCTCCCCGAGCGCCCGCGGAGCTGAAATTTGTCTTTTTTCTCTCAGAAAAAAAAGCCCAAGACAGCCCTCAGTGAAAACACCACCTCGCTACGGCCCTGGGCAAGCTGGCAGCGAGCCCAGGCTTCCCCATCCCGGGATTTTTTTCCCTTTTTAGTGTTTTTCCCTATGGAAACAGCAAACAGTGGTGATGCTGGGCCCGGAGCGGGCGGATCCCCCGGAGCACTGCGAGCCCCCCAGCCTGGCCCAGCCCTCCTCTCCCTCGCCACCGTATTGCTCAAACAGCACTAGGCATGGATACAAAAATAAAACAGCTATGTGACTTAGATATATATAATTTGTATATATATATATATATATATTTGTATATATATTTTTGTCTATTTATAGGTGGATGGAGAAGCAGAGAAGCTGAAGCGCAATATAATGTAAAAATACTCGCTCTGCTCCTGCTGTTGAGACTCTCCCCACCTCTGACAGCCTCTCTCATGCTGCACAGAAGTTTCTGACACCTATTACTAACGAATTATTTTAAATATTTATTCTCCCCCCCTTCTAAAATAGAGAGTAAATATATATTTGTTTAATTTTATATACAATGCGGTTTCGATACACCAATATCATTTCTTTAGATAGAGATACTGGGGCTCATTGCTCAAGTCTCTTTTTTTGTGTTTTATTTTAATCTAAGTGCTGGGGGGGGAGTGGCTGGAAATCTGAGGAGCTTTCAGACCCGGGAAGACGGGCACCCTCTTCTGCAGCCCTGCAACCTCAGGAGAACAGGAATAAAAGCCCTCCTGGGAGAGAAAGTGTCATTTTGATGGTAAATATAAAATCTGGGCAAACTGTCCTCCATCCATGGGGGATGCCAGCCCCTCCATCCTGCATTTCCCACCCCACTGCAACCAGTACAAAAATCCTTAGCTACCTCTACAGAGCATGCTTGCCTCATCCAACACCCCCGAGCCTGGACCAGCCCCTCTGCCCACCCCCTCCCCAGGTCCTCCCTCCATCCATGCACGTATCAAAAGTCAGCCAGAGCTCCTGGACTGGGGATGCTCGTCCTGCTGCCACGCAATGCCGAGGAAAAGAGCTCAGCCAGCTGTGCCAAAACACCTGAACTTGGGGAAAACGGGCAAACACGGCTCCTCCTCAGCCCAGTCACCCAGGCAGGGGAACAGGCTCCCATCTCCATCCTCTCCCACAACCAGACTGGTCCTCCCTGCCTGGGGATGTGCCAACTGATGGCAATTAAGAGCAATGTTCAGTTTCTTCTTTTGCTGGCACCAGTGCTGCCAAATCTGGCCGCTGCTTCCCAGCCCTCAGTTCCTGGATCAAGCATTCCCTGACAGATCTCTGATAGGAGCAACTGCACTTCCCACCTCTCCTTCCCACAGACGCGGGCAGAGAGGAGTCAAGAGACTCAGAAACAGAAAAAAAAACAACAAAATTAAGCTGAAGGGGCAAAATGGGAGTAAATGTCCTGCTTTCTGTGAAGACTACCCCATGTCCAGACAGCACAGGGGTGGCTCTGGGAGAGGAGTGGCAATCCAGCCTGAATCTGGCTGCCCTCGTGCCCGGGGTCAGCACCAGCTTTGGCATCACTGGTGACTAAATCCCTCTCTGCCTCAGATCCTCAAAGTCCTGCTAATGGGGTTTAAAATAAAAAGACACTGTCAAGAACATCTTGTCCCTCCAAGGAGGCACTGCCGGGGCTGGCTGGCACAGCCAGTGCTGCATTCCTCAGCTCAGGGGACAAATTTAGCTGTATCCCTCTCTCATCCCTTCTGACTCACGCTTCTCTGGGAAGAACAGACGCAAAGCAAAATGCTTTCATACAAGTAACCAAAGAGCAGCATCTAGAGGGACTTGAGGGAAGGGTTTTTGCGTGGTGCAGCTTTTTCTTTAAGTGATGGCACCAGACAGGAGGCAATGTGACATCCCCTGCCACGCCGTGTCCCCACGTGCCTCGGACACGCGGAGCACAGGACCTGTCCCTCTGCTCCTCCATGCCACGGCCCAGGGGTGAGTCACAGACAATGAACAAAGCAAAGCTAAAAGTGGGGATGAAATCATGAAACAGAGCGCTCTGTCGTGTGCAGCAGGGCCACAGCAGAGCTCACGCCATCCCCAGATTCCCCTCAGGCTGCAGCTGCTCCCAGCCCCTTCCCCGCTTTGCCCATCCTGATCCCCTGCTCCAGCACGGCTCTAACCTCTCCCCATGACACACACATACCCCGACATGCAAATCTACTGAATTCTGCAAACCTAGCTACCTTTGTCCTACGCTTCTCTAGCTATTTATATCTCATATGTACAGTGGGTTTTACTCTGGTTCCTTGAGAAGATTTCCTTCCGAAAAAGCCTTGACTTCAGTCTGGGGCTGCAGCCAGCCCATGTGGGACCTGTGGAAACCCCTAAAGGTCCAGCCTCATGGAAAAATACCTACAGACGAGATCTACAGCTGGAACCAACCCAAATCTTTGAGAACTCCCAAATCTACGTCACTGCCTGAAGCAGGAAGAGAAACCAAAATGCCAGGTGGATTTTGTCCTAATGCAGAAGGCAAGGTGGGAGCAGCAATGAGTCTGGAATGTGTGTCACGTCTGGATGCCACCAGACATGACAAAGCCCTGCCAGGACCGTGCCTGAGCTGCTGAGCCCAAATCCAGTGTCCTCAACACTCCCAGACGCAGGTTCAGCAAGTTGTTATTCCCTTTATATTCCCTTTACATTTATATAACCAAACAGCATCACCTCCAGCTTTCCTCCAAAGCGGGTGGCACTGAGCCAGCAGACAAGGTGACAAACACCAGATGAACAGCCCGGAGTCCCCCAGTGGCCCACAGCAGCCTCCAAGTCACAGGGCAGCAGGAATGAGAATCCTCCCAGGAAAAGCATCCTCTGCTCCCACAGACACCCTGGGGGCTCACGGAGACCTCTCAGCTCAGGGCCAGGCTGCAAACCACACTGAGGTTCAGACTGGGAAGGGACCCTGGGACCTTGCAGCTCCCCCACCCACACACTCATCACTCCCTGTGCCTGTGGGTGCTGTCAGTGGCAGGCACAGAAATGGGGCCCCACAAACGAGCCCTGAACGCTCCCTCTCCCCCCTTTACACTAACTTGTATTTTCCTTCACATCAACACCACAGAACCAAAGCGCTGCTGGGGCTGCACGGCAAAGTCACCTTAGAAACACGTGGATGAGAGCTCAGCAAGTCCTGCTGGAAAAGCAGGCAAAGCACTTTCCCTGCCCTTTTTCCCTGCCTGCTCCAGGACTCATTGTCAGACTGCAAGGACAGCACCCCAGAGCCCCCCTTTTCCACAGGGTCTCCATGGCATCCTGTGCCCACCTCTCCACGTCACCTGCCCCAGCTCAGGGTGCCCCAATCCTGCAACCCCAAGGCGGCACGGAACCGGTGCTGGAGCATCCCCACCATGGCCACCTTGCAGGGAGAAGCATCAGCAAGGACCCCCAAAACTGGGCTAGCACCCCTGCATTGACTCCTGAGCAGAGCCCAGGGACAAATAACCTTGTGATTCAGACATTTTTTCACCGTGGGCCAGGATTTGCCAAGGGAGCTAATGGAACATCATGTTCGCAACGTGCAAGGAGGAATCGTACAGTTACTGATACAGAAAGAGCCATCTACCTCAGACCAGCTTAGAAAATAAGAGAGTTTGGCCCAGGAAGATAAAAATCAAGATATATTTTGCAGCATGAAAGGAAAAGAATAAAAAAAAAAAAAAAATGAAGAAGCAGCAGCAGCAGTGACAGCAGCTGTGTTTGCAAACCACCAAAGCGACACGGAGTTCGAACGGGGGTGAAATGGGGGAAGTGTTTGGCATCGTCTGACACGGCTTCGATGTTTCCAGGTCCATGGAAGGAGAGAGGAGCAACCCTGAAGGGCATGGAAACCAGAGGGCTGGGAGAAGCGAGGAGGTTGCCAAAGCAAGAGGCGAGCCAGTCAGCCAAAGCACGGCCCGAGTCTATCGGAAGGTAACTCGGTCTAGCAGGGAAAGGAGTTAAGGATGGTTTTAGGGAGGAGCTGCTTCCACGAGGCGCCCGGGCGGGATTTCCCACTCCAGCAGCGTGGCAGGTACACGGCTGAAAGAGAGAGGGCTGCAGCTCCAGCCTCTAAAGGTCGAAGACCATGAAAAGCCCAGTGGCTCAAAACACCTGCAAAAGGAAAACAACTCTCAAAAGACTGACCCAGCAAGCCGGCATGCTCCGTCAACCTGCCCTGCACTCCAAGTCCTCTAGAGCTCCTTAAGACGGGATGGGGCATAGTCCTGAGGTAGCAACCTCAAGAGCCTGAAGACAGCGCCTGGCCCATCCGAACGGGTGTCGTAAATCGTTTGGAAAGCACTCAAATGGAAAAGCAAGCCTCTGTTTGAGAGGCTGAGGCAATGAGAGCAAAAGGAAGAGCAAGTTGGCCATGGCACGGGCAGCACAGAGCCTCCACGCCTCCCCCGGCCCCGAGGGTCACCTGTCCATCAGGAGCAGCCCGGCTGCAGTGACTGGCGAGCTGAAGTTTGGTCAAGCCAGGCAGAGTTCTTCCCGCTGCCGAGCGGGAGAATGGCATTAAATCAATTCAGATCCGAGCAGGTTCTAGGGAAAAACCCTAAAAACACACCCAAAGAAAAGAAATTGGCAGTCATACTGTTAGCAAGGTTGAGTTCTCACTCTGAGATTTGAGGTTCTTATGTCAGGTCACTCGTCACGTCAATAAAAAGCCCTGGTGCAGGCTGGAAAGAGAGAGACATTTCTGCCAGACCCTCCCTCCTTCCCAAGACAAACCTGGTGATGGTTTGAGAAAGTTGTTAAAGCTCAGAAATATCTGGTTATCGATTTAGAGGATTCATTGTCCAGTGGTTCAAACCTTACTGAAGGGCTGGAGATTGGAAAAGACACGGTGCTCTGCTTTTGGTGGCCACAGGTTCCCGAGCATCCTGCTGGGAAAGGAAGCACAACCTCTCAAACCAGGTATATGGAGGCAGAGCCATCAACAGGCTCTGACCTAAAAGTGTGGCATGGTCGGAGAGCCAGATCACAACAGAGAGCTCACGTCTTCCTCCAAACATCTCAGCCCTTGTAGGTTCAACCAGCAGCAAGAGCAAAAACCAAGGCAAAGCAGAATTAAAGGCGAGATTGCAGAGAATCTCTTGGCAATTCTACCTGGGAATAAACAAAAGTTTCGTATGCAAATAGAGAGCCTGAGGCTAAAAACATGCCTGCAGGCTCTCCAGCTCTCCTGATGCTTTTTCTACAGCCTGAATCCACTCAAAGCAAGAATATCTACATGAAACACTCGGTGTTTTATTCCCAGGCAGGCTGGAGGGTTTAGCACTTTACCGCAGAGGAAGAACTGTGCAAACCTGGATGCAGTGGTTGATTTTACCACTTCAAACAAAAAAAAAAAAGAAAAATAACCAACTCTAAATATTTTAAAGGTAGGGATTGCTTGGTATTAGCACTAAGCATTTACATAGCACTTGCAGTCTGTAGGCCACCAAGTGCTTGCCCAAAGTGCTCAAATATGACTTATCCCCATTTTACAGATGGGAGAACTGAGGCACAGAGAGGTCAAGTGACTTGCCCAAGGCCACGCAGTCAGAGAGTGGAGGCAGAGCAGGAAGTGAGCCCAGCTGTTCTCAGGTCACACCTTGCCTGCTAAAAACAAACCAAAAAAAAAAGGCCTATGCAATCCAGAACACCACCAGCCACCTAACCTACCCTATTCTGAAGAGGAAATACATTCTGGTGAAGAGTTAGAACAGCATTACTGAGGGGAACAGGGGGCAAAGGGAGGGACACAACCCTGGCAGGTGTCACAGCCGACACATCCGGGCTGGAGCAGGAAGGAAAAAGGGAAAAACGATGAAACCAGCAGCAACACATTTTAAGCTGGCACGAAACGCTGGGCTTAGCTTTGCATGGAGCCATCCATCCGCAGAGCTGGGCACTTCCAGATGCTCTCCCTGGGGCTCAGCACCTGCCGACGGAGGCTCTGGGGACCACGCAGCCAAACCCCATTCGCTCGCACGCCTGCGTCTCCCGCTTCGCAGTTATCGGTAGAGATTAAACATCCCACAGTAAGAAATCACATCACCACGCGGCTCTGGGGAGCATTCGCCTGAGATACACAGAGCGTCGGGCAGAATGAATCAAACCCACCCTCATCAAAGCTGGCACACGCCACACCTGGAGGGGGAAGCACCCTCAGATCACATCAGCCCCGTAAGTGCGCGCTCGCACGGCATCAAGCACACGTTGCCGAGGCTCAAGTGCATTTGCACACAGACAAATGGTGATTTCTCACATTGATTCAAGGCTCAGGGTCTTTCTGGCTTTTCCCTTTCAGAGATAGGGCAAGGAAAGGTGTCATGGATGGTTTTGCTGCTGTTACCTTCACGTCAAAGAAGGCTGGGAAGGGGGAGGCAGGGAGATTTTCACAATTACAGCTTTCCTGGGATTATTTGGTCATGTTTTTATCATAATCAGATTCATGGGATTACCAGCTCCCGCCTGGGTTGTTAGGTTCTTGTCACTTAATTACACCCTGTGGCATTCAACTTCTTCTGGTGATTGAGGGCCAGCTGCTCCATCCCACACTTTCCCCCTAAACGCGCGCTGCCGACGCAGATGTCAAAAGCTCCATCCATGCCTTTGAAGCCTAGAGATCGTTTCCAAAACCGAGGTGCAACACGCCCCTTCCCACCCCACCCAAACTGTGTGGGGTGGGGGAGAAGTGGGTTTGAGGAACACCCAGCCCAAAGCATTCTCCCCAAAGCATCCCCCGGGTCCCCCAGCTTGTCCCTGCCGTGAGCCACCGAACCCCTCAGAGAGGTGACAGCTTAGGGGTGTCCCCCCCTCTTTCCCATCACCTCCATCCCCCCATGGTGTGACACCAGCTCCTTCCACCGCTCCTGTTCAACCTCCTGGGACCGGCGCTAGGCTAGAGCAGGGTGGCGTGCCCACTGGTGTCATCGTGGTCCACGCTGTTGAGAATGGCTGTCTGGTCTTCAGGGAGCTGCCGGTGGCAGAGGTCGTCCTTCAGCGCTGAGAGCCGGGCGAAGGGGTCCTGACGAGGGTGTCTCTTCTTCTTGCGGAGGCAGACAGCTTCGTCAGGCGACAGTACCTGAGAGCTGGGAGGGTGCTGAACCTGGGAGGCAGAGCCATCTGGGAAGGGGGGAGAGAAGGCAGATGGGACTGGGGCCAGCAGCAGGCGGAGCAGAGCGCTTTGCTTGCTGAAAAAGAGAGGTGACAGCAAGCCTGGCCCTGAACCCGCAGCATGGCAAGAAGGGAAAATGAAATTAACACTCAAAATTCAAACAAATTACTAAATATGGGAGATGCATGGAAAGGACAGGGTTTGGAGGAGCAAAGGAGGGACAACCTGCAGGCGAGCAGCCCGGGGAGACATCCCTTTGGGAGGCAGGGAACAAGGGCAGCATCCAGGAACAGGCTTGGAGAACCCCAGCGCTGGAGCCGGCAGGGATCTGCCCAAGCTCTGCTCAGAGCAGGACACAGGGAATGCTGTTGGGGACCGTGGGGTCCTCGCACTCACTGGGTTGTTTTCTGGATTTCGAGGAGCCCTTGGATGACTTTTTGGGCTTCTTTATCCGCTGGTATTTCAGAGCTTCGAGCCTCTCAGGTGCAGCAGCGTCCCCGGGCGGAGATGGACGTTTTCTAGGAAGGAAAAGCAGACACGCGCCATCAGCGGCTCCCGGCCACGCCCGGGCCGCTGGACGTCCCCGGTGGGGGATCGGCCGATCCCAGCTGGCTCTGCCGTGGAAAAGGAAGAGGTGAGAGACCTGGGGCTGAGGGAGCAGGGCCAGCCAGGTGTGCCGGAGTGCGGGATGGAGGAAGTGAGGCGTCCCCGCTGTGCCCCTACGTCTCCTCCAGGTTTTCGAGCGGCACCGCGACCCGGCCGGTGCCACGTCCAACACGGGCACCCCCAGCTCACCTGCCTGCCATGCCAACACTGCTAAACAAAACAGCACGGGGCAGATCCTATGTCCGATAAGGCATTTCTGGGAAGTGGTAGGAAACCCCTTGGGATGGAGAGAGAAGAGAAAGAGATAGGCAGAAGCGGCACGGCAGCATCGAGACGGGCACCACGAGCCACCCGGGGCGGACAACACCTGCGCCACAAACAGCAGGGAGGCAGGATCCTGCTGGCCCTGCTCCCACAGCCAGAAAAACCAGGGGCCACACGACAGACAGGGACACCAAGGGCACACACCGACAGAGCTGGGAGAGGTACCTCGTTCCCAGGTCCCTGTGAGAAGCGACAACAGAAACGCGACAGCACAGGAGCATCTGCTCCTGGAACAGCGAGAGGCTGGGAGCTGGAAATGGAAACACTGACAAGGTTTCATTGCAAGGACAAGGAGGACATTTGCAAAGGGGTGCTTCCTGCAGGAGAGCCAGGAGGTGTAAGGGATAGTTTATCAGCTGTACCCCCTGAGGAACTCTTCTAGGTGCAGTATCCTCCCCTTTGCAAAGACATTTTTTGTTTCATTTCCTTCACTGTACCTGTTTTTCCCATCCAAGGCCTGGAATGCACGACTGCTGTAGAGAGCAGAGCATTAGAGGAAAACCTTTTTCTTAGGAGAGCAGGCAGTCCAGCTCTATCTATAGCACATCACAGCATCCCCCCTTCTTGCTGCTCTCCCATCTCCTTCCCCCTCTCCGTTTTACTTCCACGACCCTCCAAGAGTCACCAACTCCTATTGTCACAGAAGAAGTCTGAGGCCATCTGGGATAAACCCAAGCCACTTGCAGACAAGGTGTCCAGAGAAGACAGGAAGCCTCCACAAAGCACCTTTCAGTGCAATAAAGCAAACATTTTAAGCCAGGCTCCAATGAGGAAAGGAGATTTAAACCTTCAGAGGAGGAGATGACTCTCTTCTGTTTTCACAACTTGGTCACCAGAGGTCAGCAACCAAACCTTGTCACAGGAGCCACACAGAGGAGCGTGCTGATGGCAGCTCCTGCATCCATCTGTGACCAGGGCAGGGACCAGCATACCCCACAAGCCACGGGCAGCAGGGGGGCAGGAGGAGCCTTCAGACACAGAAGGCTTTGGGCACAGAACCACTGAGGATGATGTCCCCCTGTCTGTCAGCAAGGTGTGCCCCATCCAGCACTGCAAAACCACCGTGGCTGCTGGCAGGAGCAGCAGGGAAGGGGCGAGGACATGGGCTGGAGCACAGACCCCACGCTCCTGGGCTGTGGTACCAGAGTACACCCACCCACAGAGCTCCTGGAGCTCCTCATCTCCCCTGAGGTCCAGGCAGAGCCTGGCTGGCACTGAAGACACCCTGCAGGCTTTTCCCCACGGGTCCCATGTGTGCCACCACTGCCGAGCACAGTGTGACAGCAGCGCTTCCCATCCGACATCCCAAGGGCCTCCAGAGCGTTGAGATTTCAGCTGGGGCACACAGGCAAGGAGCTCCCAGGAGATTTTTCCCTTTGGGGAGCAGGAGGGGGTTTGGGTTTTTTTGAAGATGAGTGTGATTGCAAAACTTCTCAGCTCTGCTGGCAGCACTGGAGAGAACCCAGGGAAGTGCAGCGTGAGGTGAAGAAGCAGCTGAGGCGCAGCAGACGCAACAGAAACCCAAACACTGGGCACAGAAAAGCTCCTTTTCATGTTTTCCAACGCAACAGAGACGTCGGGGTGTGGAGATTTCCTGGTGAGCCTCTGTTCCAGCTCCCAGCAGAGCATCACGTCAGCCGAAGATGAAGCAGCTCATTAGACATTCTGGGAGTCCTGCTGGCTGGATCCAGGCTTTTCCTATCCAGAAGACGACGTTTACATTTGCAGAGCTCAAACGTTTTCCCAAGTGCAATCAGCCTCTTGTGAGAGAAGCTGCCAGCAGCAGCTCCACCCTCTGAGCTGAACCAACTGAGCCATGCACGTGCTGGCTGAAGGTAGGACCATAGCAACCCACAGGTCACCATGCCACCACATGGCATTCCCTGCAGCAATTCCTGCTTGAATGGCCAGTAACAGGCTTTTCCCACTTACAGCCAACATTCTGTGGGGTGCACATGAGTTACATCCCCACAGGTACTTGGCTAATGGTGATTTCAGCTGCTCCAGCTCCATCACCCACAGAGTGTGCCAAGCCCCGGACAGCACCGAGCTGGGTGATCCTGCCACCATCCTGCCCCCACCAGCACCTGCCTTCTACCACATCTTCCCACCACCCAGACAGCTTTTGCCACTGTAATTAAAGCTCAGCCTGTAAAATTCTCTTCCTCTTTCCACTCTTTTTTCTTTCCAAGAAGAAGCTGTTGTGGCATACTGACAAAATTAAACAGATTTACATGAGGGATTATGAGGAAATTGCCTGAAGCTCATTTCCACTAGTTCTCCGTAATTGAACTCGTATTTATACACACAAACATAAACAGTGAGTGCACTGAACCCATGTGTCACCATAAATACTGTCTGACCTCTGGCAAGGAAGAGATACAGAGGACAAAACGACGCTACTCAGCAGCCAAATTTTATCTGCTCTACCCACCCTTTATCTCTTCAAAGGGTGCCGATTCTTCCAAATTAGTTTTCATTTTAAGCTCAGCCAAAAGCCTCTTCCTGCCCTCAGAGTTCACATTCTGGGCAGCTGCCCACGCATGAAGGAGCTCTTGAATACCAACAGATGAAATGTTCAGGGAGGTGGGAGAACTTCTGGAAACTTCAGTGTACAGCCAAGCAAAGGAGCTTTGAGAAGCCCACGTGAACTCCTGGCACCAACCTTCTGCAAGGTACCACCAACACCTGGAGCAGCAGTTTTCCTTGAGTCTTCAAAGGAAAACCCTTCTGCATGAGCAAGTGTCTGGACTGCATGGACTGGGAGGTACTGGAGAGGCCACAAAGGTACTGAAGGACCTTCAAGAGTCCCAGGACAGGAAAAGGAAGTAGAGGAGAAGTATCCAGCCCAACACACATCACAGCTGCTCTTCTTCAAATGTCCTTCCATGTACAAAGCAAAGGTATAAGGGAGAAGATGCCTGAAATCATCACTGAGCTCTTTCCACTCAGAAGGGAAACCCATATAAAGGAAGGGTGCAGGAGATTCAATGATCCTATATGTATATTCATATATATTCAACCTCATGGAGGTCTGAACACACCCTCCCTGTCTCCTCCTCTCCTTGAGCCAAGACATTGACATCCAGGAGTAGTTCGGGCATGTTAGAGCATCCACTTGGATAGAGTATCCACTTGAAAGGAGCCCACTGTGTCCTTCAGCCCTTCATCTTCCTCACATGAAGAGCTCAGTTCTCCTACACGAGGCTCCTGCAAGTCAGAATTTCCACTCTGCTCCGAGGCAGTGCTGTCTGCTGCCTCCATCCTGGAACGCTTGAGATCCTTCAGCACAAGAGGTGCCAGAGAAACGGCGGTGACAGCCCCAGCCAGGGCTGCTCTGCCGCCAAGGCACCGCCAGCAGGGAGGGAGGGAGGAAGGGGCTGGTCACAGTGGGGAGCACACCAGAGAAGGGGTGCCCTCCTACAGGTCTGCAGACACCACAACTCATCTACACAACGGACTTCACCACCATGCTGACGGAGAGGAGAGAAGGCGAGGGAAACGGGGCCGGGCTGGACAGGAAGAGGGGGATACAGTCATGGGGAAGGGGAGGGGAGAGAGGAAGATAAATGAAAAACAGGAGTGAGAAAATATATAAGGAAATTAAAGAGACTGAAAATAAAAATAAAGTAACAAGAATAATAATAATAAGAATAATAATAATAATTAAGAAAGAAAAGAAAAACGCACTCAGACAAGCGGACTCACAACTTCTCCAAGCGGAAGGAGGCATGGAACACATGCAGAGGATCAGCACATGGACAGTCTTTAAAGGGGAACCTGTTTTCTTTCAAGCGGGGAGCCAGGGCTGCTGCTCCTCCCGCACGCCTGGCGCCGACGTCCCTTCGTCACTCAACGCTACGCCACTGCCAAGCCCCCCAGCTCCCAGCACTGGCAGTGCTGCCCTGGCAAGGGGGGCCTGGGGAGGCCACCCAGAGCAGGCTGCCGTGCCAAGGCGCAGGGGAGCTTGGTGCCTTGTCTGTGGTTTTTGGGTTTCCCTCTGCAGGGAGACGACAGCCCCCTTTTCCCTGCTCCAAGATGCGCGCTGCATCCTAAGAAAAGAAGATGGGAGAACTCCTCGTGCTGGCTCAGTCATTGCATCATTTATCCCTGCCCATCCATAAAAACTACCTGAGCTGCACCTAGCAAAAGCCACCATGCTGCAGCAGGGAGCCCACATGCTGCCTCTCCTTCTCCTCTCAGCTTCTAATGCTGCAATAGAGAAATCTGGCTGGTCTGGCTGGTCTGGCCTGCTCCGCATGCACTGACAATTTTATAACCCCAAATCATCAAGAAATTACTTGGCTGGGCTCTCTATGGGATTCCTTGCTTATTGAAGTGAGATTTATTCTGCTGGTTTCCCCTTTTTGGGGATAATGACTCTGGAGCTGCCCCTGTGACTGCAGCTCCCAGCAGCATCCTGGAGTAGGACACACGGATGCTCCCACCTTGCTGGGCAGTGTCACCCTGCTCCTCAAAATCCATCAGCCCACGGCAGCCAGCACTGGAGCCAACCAGGATCTAAAAAAAAGCCACACCAACCTCAGACACGAGCCTGGACTCACCTCTGCTGTGCTAAAGCCGTGACTGCTCGTGTCCCTAATGCTGCCAGAGCAGGGAAGGGCCACAGAGCAAGAACAAACAGCCACATCCTCTCTGAGGGCTTCCCCATTCCCAAAAAGCCTGGCACAGCCCAGATCTCACCAAGGCTTGGTGCCAGCTTTGATCCTCACAGGATGCCCTGCGCCGGGATCAGCAAGGAAAAACAGAAGAAGTGCTCAAGAGACTTGGAGGCTCAAACGGGATGGGTTTTGTCACGCCAAGAGGATGGCTCCTCCATGGTGCACACACATCCAGCACCCCCTCCTCGCCAATCCTGCTCTCCCCACCCCAGGACAACCCTCCAGGTCAGCTGGAGGAATTCCCCTCTCCTGGAAACATCTCCCTGATTTCTCTAGGCATCCCACCTCTCTCTCACGAGGCTTTTTCCCAGCCCAACAAGGTTCCTCAGGCTGTTGGAGAGAATCAGCCAGGACCTTGACCCTTCCCAACCAAGGCAGCAAACACATCTTTTGTGAGATGTGTCCTAGGGAAGTTTGGGTATGGCCATGCCCTTAGAAACAGGCACATCTACAATCCCATCTCTGCTTTCACAACCAGCCTGGCTGATGACCAAACAAGTGCTGCCAATTCTCTGGGTCTATTAAGTCTACAAATTATTATTATTCCATCTGGATTTGGCAGCTTTAGTGATATTCTTCTGCTTCTAAGGTCTGAAAACCATCTCCAGATTACTCCATCCCTGTTCCAGAAATGCCCATGGCTATCTAGGAAACCAGGCCCATGAAGGCAGCCCAGGAGGAATTTTCTTGGAAGAGTCTTTCAAGATCTGTTTAGTGCAGTTTAATTACGGCTGAGTCAGAAGAAGTCAAAGATTTCTCCAAGGAGAATTTCAAGGATTTTCCCATGACTACACCTGTGATGGCAATGAAAAAACACCTTTCTGGAAGTCTGAGACCGTAGTTCTGCTGCTGCCAAGCATACAATCCATCTTGAGAGAAAGACTTCCTCCATTTTCTGTGATTGAGGAGACTTGGGAAAATAAAACAGATCCAGATAGTGCTTGAAACAAAATTCTCTGTGTGCTGGACTGCAGCTGGAGACTGATTTTTGGAGCCCACCCTGAGCTTGCTGTGTAAAGCTGGTGGCTCCAGAGGTGGCTGTTTTTTCCTGGCTCCAGGGGGTAGCTGTGGGCTCCTCCTGGTTTGGATCATCTGGGACAACCCCACCTCAACACACACCTCCCTAACACCACACAACCCCTGTGCACCCTGCCAGGGCCAAAAGTGCCACGTGTGTCACCAGCCCCCGAGAAAGGAAGGGCAGCCCAGGGAGACGGCAGCTCGGCTCATCCCAAACCCCAGCCCCGAAGGCAGGGGAGCAGCGTGTGCTGCTGGGAGGGGAAACCCAAAAGCCACAGAGACTGTGCGTCCAGAGGTGTTTCCTAGTGTTTTCACATTCCATATTCCCCTTTAAAGGAAGAGATGGTATTGGAAAAGCCCCTTCCGTGTCCCCTGTCATGCCCCGCTCCCAGCCACCCTCCACAGCACCCACACCATCCTTTCGGACATGGATCACCCTTACCTATTGAGCTGAGGAGAAGCTTGTCTCGACAACACTGCCCAGATAGCTGAGATTAATCAAAAACAAAGCAGTTATCAACACCCGCAAGGAGCCGAGCTCCGCAACACATCAGCACGTCAACAACTCCAAAGGAAAAAGGAGGGAAAGAAACCAAACTGAAACACAAACGAAACGAGGCTGGAGAAGAAAGGGGGAAAGAAACAGAAGAGAAAGGAAAAGAAGAAACAAAAACGATAATCAACAAAGCGAATGGATACACTGCATAAAAGCACGGACAACAGTGCTGCTCTAACACGGCTCTGTCCTGGAGCTGGCTCTCCTTGGCATGCCCTGCTAGAGACATGGACCTGTGACTACATCCCTGCCTGCATCGCTCCGTAGCTGGGTTTTCCAGAGGCACACAGAAGTCATTTCAGGCTCATCCAGCTGTTCTCCCTCCCCATCCTCTCCCCCCTGAGCCCTCCTTCCTCCCGTTCAGGGATTTGCTAAGGCCATAACGCTTCCAGGTACCAGAGGGCGGGAGTGAAATGCGGAGGGCACTGCGGGGTGAAACGCTGCCTCCCCCCTCCCCAGAACACAGCCTCTTCTCCGAACGCCTCCGACCGCGCCGGCTCCGCGGGGCTGGGAGCCCCGGCCCCCGACTCCTCTCTGCCACAAGCTGGAGGAGGGGGCTCGACCCCACCAGACAAGAAGCCAGAATGAAGCGAGACGAAAGGATGGGACGAAAGCACGGCTACGGGGTCTAAGGTGCTGTGAAAGACGGAAGGAAAGAGGAGAAATAGAGAGAAAGAGAGAGAGAGAGAGACGCTTTTGCCTGGAGCAACCCTGGTACCTGGAAAACCAGCCGCTACTGTCTAGTGCAGCCACATCCCTCTTTAGGGCAGGATCTGAGCGTGCCGGCAGCCTCCCGATCTCCGCTGGGCTTAGTTTATTTTTATTTTTGCTCCTCTCCTGACATGCTGCTGGTGTGGCTAAGTCCTTGATCTCTCCCTGCCCGCGTCCTGGGGCTGCAGCATCCCTTTTGCAGGTGGGGCGGTGACCGTGATAGCTGTTTCTGTCATGCATTAAAGCTCTCTAGACTCCGCGGGAAGGAAGAGGAGGAAGACAGAGGCGCGGCGGCGGCGGCCCTAACGTTCGAAGAAAGCCAAGAGCCAGCAGCTAGAAGAGGAAACAACCTCCAGTGACACCAGGACACTTACCTAAGCGAGCCAGGTCTTTGTACACCTGGTAGACGGCCCGTAGCCCAAGTCACGGCGCTTCCAGATTCCCAAGGGACCGGGAAGGTCGCCTGCCTAAAACCCAGCGCTCTCGGGCGGCGGCCATGCAACCCATGCCCGTGGCACCAGCCTCTGCCTAGCAAAGCCCGCGGGACGCCGTCTCCAAAAGGGATGCTGCAGCGTGCCCAGAGAGACCCTACCAGTTGGGATGGTGATGGCAGGGAGGGAGTCAGAGGGAGTGGGTAAGGCAGGGTGGGGGAAGCCAGGAAGGGGCCGGGGGGGATCACCACGGGGCTCACGCACTTACCCTGTGGCGGCTACCGTGGTGGTGGATGTCGGCTCCGGTTGGAGAATCTCCTCGTCAGCCCTCCTTGGAGAAGGGATGTCTCCGAAAACATCCATGGTGTCCACGGGCAGGGAGGAGCCCTGGGAGTTGGAGAAGCCGGTGCCCACGGGGGTGAAGGCGGTGGTCGGTCGGAAGCTGGGGCTGTCCCCGCGGCTGCTCGGCGCCGGAGATCCCGTGGAGGACGGCGTGGATTTGCGGGAGAAGCTGACGGCCGCGGGCGGCTGCAGCGTGATCTCCGACACCTCCGCCTGCTGGATGAGCCCCGGGCGGGGCCGGGCGCGGGCAGTCAGCTCCGGGGAGCTGTTGCGGGAGCTCAGGGGACTTTGGGTCAGAGGAGAAAGCCTTGAAGGTTGTAGCACCACCTGATGTAAACTGGGCTCAGCCCTCCTGACCTGCCGAGGGCTGGGCCGAGGTCGGGGTTGGGGCTCGTACCACCTGGTGTCCAGGCTGAATGTGCTTGTGCCGCTGGGGCCGACGGGCTCGGACGGTTCGTGGTAAGGCAACACGGGTATGCCCATACCTTGGCTGGTATGTCTTAGCTGCCCTTGACATCCCATGGGTTGCATAGGTTTGTCCTGCCACTTGGTGGTAGTGGGCACGGAGGATTGACCCCTGCCCGGTGACTTGCCGGTCCAGCTCTTTGGTGCCTCCAGGGGCAGGATGCCCGAGTAGGATGCGGGGACCACCTGGAGGGAGGAGGGTGGTGGCCCCCGAGGAAGGCAGCCCGTGGGCTGGGAGCCCTCGGCCGCCTCGCAGGGCTGGAGCTGGTGGGGGAACGGCGCAGGGGCCAGCTCCAGGCTGCCGAAGGGGAACTCGGCCCTGCCCCAGGGCTCGGGGGACCGGCCCCCCGTGGGGGTCTGGGCCAGGGGCAGCGTGCTGTTGGAGGCATTCTCCCCGTTCTCCTCGGGGATGGTGGGGTGTCCGAAGGGCCCCTCGGGGGGCAGCGGTGGGGAGGACATGACCGAGCTCAGCGGGCTGACTTCTGGCATGTAGAAGGGCGGCGGGTCCACCTCCCCGGGGCTGCTGCTGCTGAGGTAACCGTAAAACTGGTGGTGGAAAGCCCGGGGGGCTGGCGGGCGGGCCTGGCCAGTGGCCTGCAGGGCGCCGGGACCCTCCAGCGCCCGGTGGAACCGGGGGCTGTATGCTGGTGGCTGAAGGTAGGACTCCTGGCTGGAGGAGAGAGGGGTGAGCTGGGCTTTCAGGGCGGTCACGGAGGTGGGGACAACGGGGTCGTCGTTCTCCTCGTCCGACTGCCTGAACTCGGGGTACATGTCCGTCTCCTCCACGAAGGGGAAGCCCTCGATCCGCCGTGTCTTCAGGGAGGGCTCCATCTCCGCCGGGTCCATGACGAAGCGTCCGTCCGGCCCGCGGCTGATGAGCTCGATCGGAGTGGTGGCCTCAGCTTCGGCCTCCGCCTTGGAGACGCTGTACTTCTTGCTGCTGATGGCTCGTTTGGTCTTCTTGTAAAGGGAGAGCTCCTTCTCCTTGGTGGGGCTCAGCATCCGCTTGGCCTGAGGGCCCTGGTCGTCAGAGGACTCCGAGGGGGGACGGAGTGTGCGGATGCTCTCGGGACTCACCTTGCCGGAAGACAACCTGGACCACAGGGGAGAAAAACCAAGAGGGGACGGTCACCTGGAGCAGAAAGGAGCCCTTCTCGCCCAGAAGAACAACTCTGGATCCGGGAAACAACGTGCTAGCAGCTCTCAAAAGAGGAACCTCTGGGAGAAATTGGCAGAGTCTCACCAGCAGCGGTGCACAGCATCCCTGCTCCTTGGGAGGGCAGCTTGGAACACCTGGGGCTGAAAGCTCACACAAACACCTCACAATAAGCTCCACCAACATCCCAACACCTCACAACAAGCCCCACCAAGACTTTGCAACAAGCTCCACAGCCCCACAGGGAAAAAAGACACATCCAGAGCTCGCTTCCAATTCCTTCTGGGGTTTCTTATGTCCACCTGAGCTATCCATGCCCAGGAAAGGCCCTGAGAAGAGGGACGTCAGGCAAATGCTCCCTCCTACAGAACTCAACCCCTCACTTGGAGATGCTGACGGATCATTTCAGACCAAATCTTTCTCCCATTCTCAACACTCAGACTTTAGGCTGAGCACCTCAAAAGTCAGGGAGCATCAGGTTAGTTCCCGCATCCCTATCCAGAGAGCCTTGGACAAACAGGATTGAGAGGCAAATGACAGCAGATTCAACAGACAGTGCAGGTTATTTCAGTGCAGTGGATGAACTGAAAACAAGTAAGATTCAGATCCACCGGCACCAGGACATTTTCCAACAGTCGAGGAGCCAAAGAATGAGGTGTCCACATCCCAGACTCTTGCACTCCCACCGGGAAGATGCTCCTGCTGATTTGCAGCTACACATGCTTTTGATGGGCTCTGCAAGCAGCTGTGGCTTCTGCAGCACCACGATCCACCACCTTTGGGCACATGTGGAAAGAGGCTTCAGCAGGGCACTCTTCAGGAGAAAAGATGAATTTCCCAGGAAAAAAAAAAGAGCCAACAGAGAATGACTCAAAAATTATACTGAGCTGGTAGGAAGGACTCCATGTGCAGCAGGCTAGTCCTTGTCCTAAGGAGCCCCTTCCAACTGGTGTTGAATTGAGTTCCACCAGCCAACTCCAGCTTTGTAAAATGTTCACAGATCCAGCAGGGTCATCTCTTAGCTCAGTTTGCTGCATTTGTCCCTGCCGCTTTCTGCTCCAATGCCCATTTGTCTCTTGTGAACTGCTGCGCTCCCACAAGCTCAGGGAACACCCAAAAACAGCTCATCAGGAGCAACCAAATAAGGATGAGATATTTCCATTGGAGCTTTGCAATGACTGCAGGAGGGAGGCACCTTGAAGACCCCACAGCCTGGTGCTGCAGCTAAGACAGATACTTACGGGGACTCCAAACTCTTCCTGCAGTGGGTTATCGAGAGAGGAGGGTCTGGAAGAGAATAAAAAGGGGAAAGAAGAGAGAACGCTGAGGAGGCGCAACACGACAGAGACAAGACAGACTCAACATCACGACAACAAAAGACACTCAACAAGAGGCCAAGGTTTCATTGCTCCAGTGCTTTAATGGTTGCTGACAACAAACAGCTCCCGTCACAGGGTCCTGCCCGTCCTGCTGCCACAGCCCCGCAGCTTGGAGGAGATGGAGCTGCTTCCCTGCCCTCTCCAGCTCCCCAGCCGCCCTTTTCCCTACCAGCCACTCCTGCATGGAGGCTGCAGTCCCAGCTTTTGGGAAGCAGAGCAGCAGGGTCTCCTTTGGGATCTTCTCTAGCCCAGCAGTGCCCACTCCAGGCTGGGAGCGGCTGGCGAGCCCAGCTCCGGGGGGACCTGGAGGAGGTGAGCAGTGCCCCCCGTCTGCATCCCAGAGGACAGCCCAGCCCTAAATCCCCAGCTCTAGGAGTTATCACCACGTGGGAGAGCTCCCTCGGAATTCCCAGGCTAGTTTCTCTGGCGCCTCTTCACCCACCCTGCCTCTCCCGCTCCCGACCACGGGCGCTTTCAGGCACAGCCGAGGGAGGAAGTCAGGGCTTCACCTGAGGACGCGCACGGACGAAGAAGAGACAGACAGGGAAGAAGGTTACGACCACAACACAACCAGGGGGGAGAAACGAGGGGGAGACAGGAAGGAGGGAGGAAGCAGACCGGGAATGGACTCACCTTTCTTGCGCTTGAGCTTGCGTTTGCGTTGCTTGTTGACGAAGCAGGCGGCGAGTGTGCTGAAGAGGATGGCAGCAGCCAGGAAGCAGATGGTGGCAACGATGCCAGCCAGCACCGGGCGGGCTAGGCCCTCGTCCGTCAGGTCAGGCTGAGGAAAAACATCTGGGGAAAAAACACAGGGCAGTGTTACACCTGCTGCCTTCCCCAGGGAAGGGGAACTCCAGAGTGCGGAGGCAGTGATAGTCTCCAGGAATGATAATATCTGTAAAGACCCTGCTTCCAAGCCAGCCCACACAGGGAGAGCAATCAGAGCTGTTTCAGGGCCAAGGGATTTGGTCATCTCACAGCAGATCACAGAATCATAAGATAGTTTGGGTTGGAAAGGGCTGTTTAAGGCTTTCTTGTCCAACTCCGCTACAATAAGCAGGGACATCTTCAACTAGATCAGATTTCCCAAAGCAACCTGATAAACCTTTCTGTGTTAGTTGGTGGACACCCAGGGAAGAAGCTTCCACACCAAACAAATACATATTTATGTCTAAACACACAGCTGCAGCAAACCTGCAGTCACCTCCTGGCTGAATAACCCACTGCAGCAGCACAAGGTATTTCAACCTCTCCATTTCAGCATTCCAACGAAAACCGGGCTCCAAACCCTTTGCTAAGCAGGAGCACACGTGAAGCCCCAGCGGACCTCAGCTGGGGACACGTGCAGATGTGCACCCTGCACACCTCAGTGCTCCTGCTGTTTGCCATATCCAGGATCAGCGCATTCCCCCACGGGCACCTGCCAAACCCCATCAGAAAAGCTGGGCGTGAGGAGCAAGGGCAGCCAGCAGGGAGGCTGCAGCAAGCTCTCCTCACCAGACCAGCACCACTTGGGGGCAGAGAGAGACCGCAGCATCGCAGCACAGCCGGGCTGGGCTTTCCACGAGAGCCAGAAAATCCAGGCTCGCCGCATCCCCATCCCTTCCTGCTGCCCTCGCCTTCCCCAGCGCCATCACAACCTCCTCCGCCTGCCCCTCTGCTCGAGGAGCATCCTCCGAGCTGCATAGGCAGGGAACACACACCAACTGCAGCACGTTGCAGTCTCCCTGCTTGCAAAGCTCTTTTCCCTGTGGACTCTGCACTGCAGTGCTGCTTTTCCCTCTCTCCACCTTTCATTCCCGCTCCCAGGCTGCGCCAGTGCCCGCTCGGAGCTTTGTTCTCCAGGCTCACCGCAGAGCCGGGGCGTGCTGGGCTCTGCGGGGCTCCGCGGATTTGTCCTCGCCTGCTCCCATCGCGGCAGCCTGGGGTCAGCGCAGCGTTCAGCACACCCACGGCAGCCCCCTCAGCCCAGCTCTCAGCCCCACAGCCGTGGGGAGAAGAGGAGCCAGCCCTCACCTGTGCTGGACACGCCAGCGACGTTGCTGGGTTCGCTGATGAGATCCTGCATGACCGCCAGCACACGGAACTCGTACCAGGTGTCCTGCAACACCAAGCACACCCGTCAGGGCCCCCACGCAGCCTCCAGTCCTACCAGAACCTCCAACATCCCCCAGATAAATAAAACCCTCTAACAACACCTTCTTAATGTTAGCAAGTCAAGCTTTTATCCTTGCCCAGGGGGTGTGTGGCCATTTTGTGTGGCCAGCCAAAATTCTGGCCTCCACCCAGACACAGATATAAAACTTTTTCATCTATTTATAGGTTTTCATCAAACAAAGATTATTGTTCATTGGTTCTAAGTTACAAAATTCTTCTTTCATTAATTAGTATTCTATCCTCTATTGGTTATTGATTTCTCGCTTCTTATGCTAATTAGTGCATATTTTTAGTATCTTTTTCCTCCTGTAGGGACTTTCTAATGTATACTGAGACTTTGTTCATCTCTTTAGCTTCTGGTTTCTGTAAAATGTCCTTGTGGTCCATAAACCCTACATTCCAACCTCAACAATACATCTTTCTGTCCCTTTGTTCATTGAAGCATATCAGACTGACTTCATCAAAACTTTAAGTCTCAGCCATTTTCTCAAGCTGTGTTCCTACAAAAGTAGCTTATAACAACTTTGCCAAACACTGGCTAAGAGTAATTGAAGAGTAACACACTATTTATCATTTATATGTATATTGATTTTGATTACTTAACACCAGCAACTAAAATCATTAAAATATTCTCTCTTTTCCAACACTTGCCCAGCTCCTTGATCAAGCCACTCCAAAACTTCCCCAGAGCTGCAGCAGACGGTGCAATATTATCACAGAACCATAAAGGCTGGAAAAGACCATTGAGCTGGGTGTGGCGTGGGCACCCCCTGCTCACCTGGGACAAGTCCTTGGCGAAGAACTCGCTCTCGGAGCCCGGGATGCCATCATCCAGGATCTCCCACTTCTCTGCCACGCGGAATTCCATGATGTAGCGGTCGATGGGGAAGCTGTGGTTGGCGGGAGGGAGCCACGACAGGAGGACGCCTTGCTGTGTCCGGTTGGCTGTTAGGCACCTCGGTGGGGTAACCAACACCAGAGGCTCTGGAGTTGTTACAGGGAATGCTGGGGACAGAGCAGAAGGGACAGGGACACCTCTGAGCTGGGGCAGGGCAAGCACAGGAGATCCTCTTCCACACGTGCCCCCAGCAGCAGCAGGAGGACCACTGTGGCTGTTCCCACATTCCAGGAGTTTAGGGCACGCTTTGGGAGTCTGGTCTCTTATCACAGACATAGAAAAGTGGATTTTCAAAAGGCACTGGACAAATGAGGCCATGATTCCAGGCTTTCCTGCTTCCTCCCACCTCCACCTGAGAGCCCAAAGGCTCTGAGCTGTAACGAGTGATCTCGTGCTCTGTTAATACCTCCTGATCCCAGCTGAACTTAAGGAAGATCTAAAAGCTGACTGGCACAGTACAGCTCTCCTGTGCTGTGTCTCAGGACAAGCCTTCCAGAGCCTCATGCATCCAGCAAAGTCTGCAAGCTTCATCCAGGACCCTCCACAAACTATCTCCTACATGGCTGGAAACTATTGCTGATGATGTTCATCTCCATCTCTGGCAGATAGGACACACGGAGCAAGGCAAAGGGCCCCTTCTCCCCACAGACCTGCCAGATCCCTTCCCAGCCCTCCCCTGATCCCAAGGAGGACCTACCTAGAGTGTTCACAGTGACCACCTCACTGAAGGAGCTGGTGCCCAGCTTGTTTTGAGCCAAGACACTGAACTGGTAGGCAGTCTCTGGTTCCAAGGTATCCACCAGCAGCCAACTGGAACCAGCTGGCACAGGGAGAGACAGCCAGTCATGGGGTCCAAACTGGGCTCTCTTCATCCTGCCGAGAGAACAGGGAGCATCCTCAGGGGAAGGTGTCTTTGACAGGGAGGACAAGAGGCAGCATCAACTTCTTATGCAAAAATGGAGCTTTCCCGAGCGATGGTTTGGTTTGACAGCAGTGATGTGGATGGACATGGGGCAGTCACTCGCCACCCACAAGCTGGCAGAGGACACCATGCCCTCGTGTCCCACCAGCTCTCAGGGGCACTGCCACCAGCTCTCCCCTCTGCCCTGAGCGGGGTCAGGGATAGGAGCAGTGCCAACAGCCCTGCTCTGACTCAGTCTCCACCAGTTTTCCATGGCGAAAGCGGGAGCTGGAGCATTTTGGTGAGTGCTGCAAAGGGAACGGCTGACGCAGGAGACAGGCCCTGTTCCCATTTATACCTCGACATCTCCTGAGCCAGAGCCAAGTTCTCCCTCAGCTGTAGCCCTGTACATGTCATCCCACAAGAGACATTTAACTAAATCCCCATCTCTGCCACATTTGCACAAGTCGGGGGCTGCCAGCACAGCCTGGGGCACCACTCAGGGTTTGGCAGAGCAGCAGAGGCACTGGCAGGGAGTGCAGGACACAACCGTGCTGGGTTCTAACCACAAACCCAGGTGAAAAACCCTCCCAGAGCCATCCCAGTGCCACCCAGGAGCATGCAGACTCCTCCATAAGCCATTAATCCCACCAGGATCCCACATCCCAAAGCAGCACCACTGCATGACTGCTAGACTGCAAGTATAGGTGCTTGTGTTAGAAAGATGTTTTAGGGAGTCTGAGCCCTCAGCTGCAGAATTTGGTGGTGTCCATGGAGGATTTGGGAAGGATTGGTGCAGATGGTCTGTCCTGGACAGGTAAGGGGGCACATCTGCAGCCACCAGCACACAGCCAGGTGAATCCACCCAGCAGGAAAAGATGGAGGAAAGAGAAATAATGCTGCTGTTGTCCAGGGAGCACAAAGTGAGGCAGAGAAACAGCAGCAAGCCATGGAAACGAGCAGGTTGGTGGAGAGCCATGCATGTGCTGTGTGCCTCTGCCAAACCCAGGGAAAACCTCTGGATCACTGCAGCTCCAGCTGGGACTGCAGATCCCAGGATCCCTCACCACCGTGGCAGAGGCAGGAGGGCAGCAGGGCAGCTTTCCCTGCAGTGTTTAATCCTACTGCCCTCACATCCCTCCTTCCCTGCACTGCTGCGGGCAGGGACACACGAGGGAGGGGCTGAGGGTGGGGAAAGCAGGGGATAAATGCAGCGCTGAACTGGGAGAACCCCTTGCTGAGGGAGGATGTGGTGCAGCTGGAATGCTGTGCTGGCCCTGGCCACCCCTGGGGAGCGGGGTTTGCATTTCCAGCCTCAACAGCAGCAGACACGGGAGGAGAGCACGAACCCAGAGAAAATGGAGCCATGTTGTGCTTGAGCATCCCACAGGCACAGCAGGGAGGAAAGCACACGGATGGCACTCTGGGTGGCACTACATGAGCCAGCTGTGTCCCAGATCCCTGGGCCCAGGGAACAGCACAGCCCCCAGGGATCACACCCTAGGGTCACTGCCTCCCTGTCCAAAGTCCCCATAGCTCCCTGTGAATTCCTTAATGCAAGCTTGGTGCAAACTCCCTTTCCTGCTGGCTGCTCCCTCCCTGTGGAGTCTGGAAGAGCCACGAGGAGGCAGGAATCCGAGAGTAGGCTGCAGAGCAAGAGCAGCAGCAGCTGCTGATGCAGCCAGAGCAAAGAGGTTTAACCACTCCTTCCCAAGGACATTTTCATCAAAGCAAGGTCTGCACTGCTCAGCTTGCTCCCTCATTTCCCCCTCTCTGTTCAATCCATTCCTTCTTTCCAGCTCCAGACAGACAGTCCAGCCCCAGGCTGGAGCAGAGCAGAAATCATTACAGGCAGCATCTCCCTCTCTCCTCTCTATCAGCAGCCTCCATCAGGGCAAATTAAGGCAAGGAAAGAAGGAGAGAGCGAGAGGAAAGGCTGAAGAATGCCAGCCCAAGCCTGGAAAGGGAACACATCACCCTCTCCACGTTTCCAAGGATGATTCTTTAGAAGAAGATGACAACAGCAGAGCCCAAAGAAAACCCCAGCCTTGCTGCAGCTACATTTCTCCCTCTCCTGCCCCAGGGGAGAGGCACAGGGCCGAGCCTGGCAGGAAGGTGGGATGCACCTGCGTGCTGGGGAGCACAGGAGCTATGGGAGCAAAGCCCCAGTGCCAGGATCTCACAGTGGCTGGTCATGATCTCAGCTGGGATTTAACCACCTCCAGGGAGCCACGGAGCGAGGAGAGAACATTTCTGCTTAGTCACAGCTCT
Organism: Lonchura striata; assembly: GCF_050655825.1. Classification (NCBI taxonomy): domain Eukaryota; kingdom Metazoa; phylum Chordata; class Aves; order Passeriformes; family Estrildidae; genus Lonchura; species Lonchura striata. The sequence goes on from NC_140726.1 coordinate 3,831,610, forward strand.
TCCAGGACACGCTCTCTAAAGGTTGCATTTTCCATCCTCTCCCTGGCTGTTAAGCCTCATAAACAGTTTATTTTGAAATTAGATGCCAGAGGCACAGCTACACGAATGCAAAGCATCTCCCACGTACCACAAGCAGAGTAAAACCTGCTGGGGCAGACGGAGGCAGAGGCCAGCACAGAAGGGAGAGGAAATACGGGAACTACGTGATCCCACCACCAGCACCACCCATCTCTCCCAGGAGCCCCGAGGGAGCTCAGCCCTGTCAGCCCCAGGGGCACAGAGCTGGGCACACCACCCTCCCCACCCTCCTCCCCCCGGCTGCTCGAAGCTCGGGTCGGCTAGGAAGGAAAAGAAGCAGAGAGCAAAGCATGCCAGGATGACTCACAGAGGGCCGTACCAAACTGAGAAAGTCTGCTCGTATCCACCGTCATAGCCGGGCTCCCAGGAGACGTTGGCTGAGGTCATGGCGGCCACCACGTGCACGCTGGTTGGGGCGTGAGGGCTTGTCCCTGCAGAGAGAGGGGACAGCTTAGAGGGGAGCAGCTCCAGGGCTGGAAGGGCTCTTCTCCCAAGCCATGGTCCAAGGAGACTCCTCTTGCACCAAGCCAAGGGCCGAGGCCATCTCTGCTGGAGATGGCAACAGGACAGGTGGCCAAAATAACAGCACAGAGAAAGGCAACTGCACCAGGAAATAACATTTAAAGGAGACATCGCTCTTAGAATCATAGAGTGGTTTGGGTTGGAAGGAACTTAGAGGGAGAGCTACTCAAACCCTCCTGACACGGGCAGGGACACCTTCCAGTAGATCAGGCTGCTCCAAGCCCTGTCCAACTTGACCTTGAACACTTCCAGAGATAGGGCACAGTACCAGTGCCTCATCCCTCTCAAAGAGAGGAATTTCTTCCCAATATCCCATCTAAACCTGCTGTCTCTCAGTTTAAAGCCACTCCCCCTTGTCCTGCCACCACAGTTCTCCTTGTGGGGAGCACGCCCATCTCCTGCCTTGCCTGGGGGGCTCTCCCCAGGCCCCTTTCCCCCCTGCCCATACCTACGACGGTCAGGTGGGTGCTGGCAGTAATGCTTGCGACGATGTTGGTGGCGACACACTCCCACTCGCCGTGGTCGTCCTTGCCGAGGGAGCGGATCTGCAGGGTCCCGCCGGGCAGCGTGTTGTGCTTGCTCCTGCTGGGCTTCCCTACCTTGGGCAAGGAGCGGGGTGGGGGGCCAGGCAGAGAGAGAAAAAAACATGACTGAGCAGCGGGGCGTGGGGCAGGGCGAGGCGGCGGCGGGGTCACTAAGCTACCTGCGCGGCCCAGGGGACACCGCCGGCCACCGGCAGGGGATCCGGGCTCTCCGGTCGTGGCAGGGCAGACGGTTCCCCCGTTTCCGAGAGGACCTGGGGGGCAACGCGAGAGGCATGCGTCAGGAGGCTGCTGCTCAGCACTCACACACAAGCGGGAAACCCCACGGCACTCGCACGGACACCGAGCCCCGCGCCGGGGCTCAACCTCCGGCGCTCAAAGCTGAAACTGCTGCAAGGAGCGGCGCTGGGCATCCCAGCAAACCCCCTCCAGGGATGGGGAAGGCATAGGCTGCCCCAGGAGATGCCCAAACTGCCCCTCAGCCTCAGGTAGCAGCAGATGAGAGGTGGACCCTTCACGTCAGAGGTCTGGGCAGCGAGGGCCCCATGGGGATGTGGGAGGATGGCGTGCGTGGAGGCGCCTGGAATCTCTCAAGCCGAGCGGAAAGATGGATCTTGTAACAACTCATTTATGTCCATCAGGCAAAGTTGTGCAAATCCCACGTTGTCCTGAGTCCTCTTCAGCTGTTCTTCATGTGGGGATTCTGCTGATCAACACCAGGACCCACAGGCTGATGCAAAGAAGGAGAAGCAGAGGAGCCCATGGACACGAGGGGTTACCAGTGCAAGGCAAGGAGTTCTTCAAGAGACTGGTCAGCACTGGTGGGCTGATGGGGAGGGAGGAAGTTGGCTTCTGCCACTGGCAAATTAAGCCCAGCCCAAGCCAGGCCTGACTGGAGTTGGAGGAGATAAGCCCAGAGCCACAAAATGAGGAGGACCAGAAGAGGACACAAGTGGGATTGGAAAGAAACCTGGCTGAACCTAGTGAGGGCATGGAAAGAAAAATAAGGTGGATAAAAAGACTAAACAGCCAACAAGCCTGAGGCAGGTCACTTGCAATGTGTACAAGTCATGGTCCTCCTCGTGCTGCTAAAAGGGACCCAGAGATGCAGCAGCTCAAGACGCAAGGATTGGGGATGCTCCCACTGGGTGACAGAGGGACCCAGATCACTCTCAAGAGCCCTAAGAAGGGCATGGATGGCTTGGAGGGAAGTTCCTGACAGCACAACAAAGAGCCCAGGAGGTCTCCTGCAAGTGGCTTTCCTATGGGAGTAGTAAAGGTGGGAAGCAAGGGGAAGGCTACAGGAGGACTGCAAAGCCCTCACTGCTCCCAGGCTGTGCCACCACACCCCGCTCTATGACAAGGGACATCTTGAAGCCTTCATATCCAGTTCAGGATCATTAAAACAGCTTCTTCCTTTGAAGTCTTGGGGCAATAAAGCAGCTGCTGACTGATCCAGAGCCAAGAGACCCCTGGATGTGCTGCAGTGACACATCCCCTCCCGCCACAGGAGTGCTGCGAGTGCTGCGAGAACGGCATTGCCACGACTGCCACGTCCTGCTGGTGACCACCTGGGAGCCAGGCAAGGAGGAGGGTGTCCTGGGGGCAGTGTGGCGAGGCCGAGGAGGGGGCCGGGGCGGGGGCAGCGTTTCAGCTTTGCGGATGCTGCCGTGTCGGTTTCCCGGATCACTCGGCGGCCACAAGCCGGGCTTCCCCCACCCACCTGCGGGACAGGACGGCAGTGGCTCAGCCCAAAGCGAAGCAGCTGTACCTGCAGTTTGTTCTTACCGGGACAGAGTGTGGCTTCTCTGTCTGCAATATTCACCAAAAGCCAAAGGCACTGCAGATTTGTCTGGCAGGCCGGGTACCTTTCTCCAGGCGATGATGGGAAAGGGGTCTCCGGCAGCAGCGCAAGGAATCAACAGCTCCCTCCCTGCCTCCTGTCTGTACTCCCAGCCTGGTAGCACCGTGAAATAGGGGGGGTCCTGCAGCCAAACAAGGGAAAACAAGGAGTGTCAGCCTGCCCAAATTCCCATCATCAAAACCAAGCCCTTGCCAGACCAACCCAATCCCCATTCTAGACAAGCTTGAGGCATTGCAAGGAAAATTGTGTGGAGAACATGTGATAAGGAGCCTCAATGGCAGACCAAATTACACACCTGGAGGGACATTCTCTACAAAGAGCCACCGCACTGGAGCATGGAAACATGGAATCACAAAGTGGTTTGGGTTGGAAAGTACGTTAAAGCTCATCCCATTCCACTCTCTGCCATGGGCAGGGACACATTCCACTATCACAGATTGCTCCAACCTGGCTTTGGACACTTCCAGGGATAGGGCAGCCACAGCTTCTCTGGGAAACCTGTGCCAGGGCCTCATCACCTTCACACAGAAGAGCTTTCTCCTAATATCTAACCTAAATTTTGCCTCCTTCAGTTTGATCCCATTACCCCTTGTCCCATCTCTACAGTTCCTGACAAAGATTCCCTCTCCACCTTCCTTGCAGGCCCCCTTAGACACAGGAAGGCTGTTGTGACAACTCCACACAACTTCTCTTCAGGCTGAGCAGCATCTTGCTTTTTACCTCCTCGAAACAGGAAGAAAGCCACCCACATCACATCAGCCATCACCCTGATTTCCTCGCCCCGGCAGCCGCCCCGGCGGATGTGTGTGTCTGGTACACAGAGTGTTATCATCCGAACCTCGGCGAGACACCATGAATCACCACGGCTCCCTCCCAGGCACAGGACTCCGTGCTCAGGGAGGGAAGAGGCAGCAGCTCCCACCCCAGCTGCACCGGGAGCTGCACCGGGAGCTCGGCGCGCCCCAGGCGCCGCACGCAGCCGGAGCACGTGGAGCTCAAATCATCCATTTATTAAAATCCTCCTGAACCCGAGCCGGGGCCAGCAGGGCTAAGTGTTTTGTTGGCAAAGGGGACATTCCAGGGAGATGTTTCCTCAGACTACCCCAGTCCAGCATCAAAACCCGTGCTGCTGGATATTTCCAGCTCCACCAGACAGGGTGCCCCGGGGGTTTGCCTGTGCTGGTGGGAAGCACTTCCCCAACCACAGCACAGACACGCCCTCACCCTGGAGCCTCTGCTCTTCCCCACACAGCCCCAGGAGCTGCTCCTGGCCCCGAGGACACTGCTCCCAGCAAAGCCACGGGATTTTGGCAGAAGAGTTACCTTCAGTACCAGTCGGGCAGGGGGAGACTGGCCCATCGTACCCAGGGCGTTATAAGGCACACAGGTGTAAGTGCCGAGAGCATCTTCAGTGGCCTCCTCGATCCGGATCGACCCGTCTTCCAGCAGGTTCCAGCCAGAATACTGCAGCAGGGAGAACCAGGGAGCTCGTGCATCCCACACCCACCACAGCTCCCTATTTCCCTCTCAGCCAAGCCCCCACCCACGCCCAGGGTGCTGTCACATCTCCAGGAGATGCCCAATCCCACTCCCAACATCCAAAGCATCTCCTCAACAGAGAGAGGAAATTTAGGTAACATCAGCCCGTCCAAAGACAGCCAGGCTCCTTCATGTAGCCCAAATGATTTAAGATCAGAATCTAACACTAAATAAAACTTGTTCTAGAGTCAGCAAGACATCTCCACCTGGAGACCTGAGGGCACCAAGGACCACGAGGCCACAGCAGCAACAGCTTTAAATGGAATTAAAACTTCAAATCGTTAATATTTAAGCAAAAAATTTAAAATATTGAGCGTTTTCTTTAAATATTTCATGGCTAATATCCTTGCTCAGACTATCAAACCATGATTAGGGGAAGATGTAGATTTGTTAAAAGGGTCTTTTAACCACCGCTTGCCATTGGGAAAATAAAACAGGGCCATCAGGAGGTGACTTTAGGGGGAAGACAGCAGAGGTCGGAGACACAGAATGTCCACAGGCACCGTGGGCTCCGTACAAGAGCTGGAGTTATCTCTGCCCACAGCTGATAAGGAAAAGCAGCATCATGCCATCCATGAGGTTCTTCTCTCCCAACAGAAAGGGACCTGCAGGGTGCCTGGTGGTGCTCACTGGTGTTTGCCAAGGACATGAGGGTGCCAACCCCTCTGTGCCCCCTCTCCCCTCCCCGGGGGCTTCGTTACCTTCTCGATTCGCAGGGGACGCCCGTCCTTGTTCCACTTGACCAGCGTGACCGGGGGCTCTGCCTCCACCGGGCAGCGGATGTACCCGTGGATCCCGATGGGAACGTAGATGATGGGGGGCATGTTCACCACGCGGGCAGGATCTGCCAGGGCAGCAGCACCACGTTAGCATGGGCAGAGAGCTCATCCCTCCTCCCAGCCTCACTTTTGTAATGAATTCCAAACCCAGCAGCACCCTGGCTCCCACAGGCTGTTAAGCCAAGTTTGCTACACACAAATCCTCTGGAATACCTGGAATTTCTGGGAGGCTTTGCTCATGTCCAGGGGCTCATTAAAGATTGTATTTAAGAAGAAATGGGAGATATTCCTGCTCCCAATTCCACATCAACTTGCATCCTGCTGAAGCCTGCACTGCTCCATTACAGCACAACACGTGCCAGATGTGATGAACACCCAACACAGACTGTTTCTACATACAAGCAACCAAAACCACTTCAACTGCAAGGCCTTAAACACACCCAGATAGGAAAAGGGATCTATGTCCAGGCTTCCATGAGTCCTTTACCTCCCATATCTGCTTGTACTCGTGCCTTATTGAGGCTGGGTCATGTTGAACAGCATCCACCTCACCCTTTCCAAGATGCAAAAACCTTAAAATACATATCTAACCCCCCCCTCCACGCTGCACCACCCACGCAGAGAGGTGTCTCGCAATCCTCCAGTCTAGAATGTGTCATTAACAGCACTTCTAAGAGCTTTTTAATTAAGTGCGAGTGGGTTGAAGAGAATCTAGACTTTCTTTAATAAGAAGCTTTTGAAAAAAATGTTATTTTTAATAAGAAGAGTATTTCTACACTCTCGTCTAGACACCGGTAGCACGAGGTTATGGGAAAATCCTGATGGGGCTTACACTGCATTAAGGGATAAATATAGGGGTTTTGGGGTGCACTGCTGATGCAAAGTAGGGGGTAAACATTAAGGTGCTTAATGGGAAGGGATGGAAGATGTGGAAGATTATTGCTTTCTTGGGGCAAAACCAGCAGAATCTGGGAGCTCTGCTCCCAGCACGTCACCCCAGCCACTCCCCAGAAGTGCATGCCCCCGGCAGTGGCACCATAACCCAGATTGCCCAGTGCCACATATGGAGCAGGCTTTACCCCCCTCTGCTTAACTCCACCTCTTAGGAAATGTAATCAAGGACTCCAGCAGTGCGGGAGAGGGTAATGGGATCGAGCCTTTCACTACTAGGTCACTGGCCAGGGGCCAGCCCAGCCCACTAATGACCCAGAGCTGTGTCCCCATCTGCTTTTGGAGGATGGGAAGCTCCCTCCGGAGGCATCACCCCCGTGTGTATGAGGTTTGCTCAGGAGGAAAAGGGTTTGTGGCACCAAAAGCTGAGCACCCTTCCTTGTTCGGAAGCCTGGCTGAGCAGCAGATTGTCCGAGCCTGTTCTCCCTGCCATTAGAGCTATTTTTAACAGCTATCAGCCCTGACAAGCGGCCCTGGATTAGCGGCAGGGCAGATTTAATGGCCTGAGCCCACAGGCTTTCCCAAGAGCCACCCAGCTGGGAACATCCAAGCCCCAAATCACGCCTGAGCCTGGGCACAGCACTACTCACAGCATCCCCCTGCCCACTCTGCCCCTTCACCCATCCCCACAGGGGTGCCAGCCCTTCTCTCAGAAGCTCCCCACTAACCAGCACCAGGTCTAAAGGCAGCAGCAGCTCTAAGGCAGCCAGGAAAAATCCACGCTGAGAGCCCACTTTGCTCAGGCCTGTCTTTCATTATGAAATAAAAACGGCAAAGTCTTTCCGAGCCGAGCAATATTGCAATTGGAGCGGTGGCAATTGAGGCCATTACTGTGGAATGCCACAGGATGCCGGTGGCACACTACCCATTACCGCCCGGGATTCCGGGAGAGCTGCGAGCGTGGGAAGCAACGCTCCTGCCGCAGCCCTTTCTCCTCCGCTTGTTTAGATCACTTACCGCCTGAAAAATGTGACACACCGAGCTCGCAGAACCGCGCCGTTCACAGCAACAAACCCCCCAAACGAGCACCAAAAAATACACCTTGGCACGGAGAGCCCTTAGCTCACCCCGGCAGGGTGAGGACAGTCGGGGAGCAGCCATGGGATGATGCTCGCTAATTAAAAACCACTTGTAGCCCAGGTGGACACCGGTCCCTGCTGAGCAGTGTCACTCAGACCATTTGCTTTCTTGTCTCCCACACCCACGTGGGAGATGCTCGTACTCCTTTTTGCCAAGGATGATTCCGTGTTCATCCAGAGGCTGCTGTCACATCAGCCTGGTTCTCCCAGTGTCACACCAGGACAAGAGAGCCTCTGGGGCTGCCTGGGAGGCAGGTGGTACCAGTCCCAGCCCCATCCCTGCACTCACACTGCACTGTCAGGTAGGCAGAGGCTGATGGCGAGCGGCCCAGGCTGTTGCTGGGGATACAGGTGTATTTTCCAGCATCCTCTGGTTTGACACGGAAAATAATCAGCGTCCCATCGATCAGGATCCGCACCCTCAGCTTCAAGTCACTGCAGGAGAAGAGGAGAGGAGGATCACAAGGAGAGCCCGGAGCAAAACCTAACACAATGCCAGCTCCCTGTACAACCCAGGAGCAGCAGGAGGAGGAGAACACGCTGCCCCACCAGCTATAAACTCACTTCTTGAAGTAGACGTTCTCCTCCTCCCAGTACCACAGGTAGGTGAGGTTCCCGGGATACGCCTCGGCCTGGCAGGTGAACAGCGCATCCTGGGAGATGTTGACTGTGATGTTCTCCGGAGGGGAAACGATAAAGGGAGGTCCTGGAGGGGGCAAGAGGAAGGTGTCACTCCCACCACTACAGGTGTCCCCACAAAGGTTGCTCAGGTTCAGTTCCATCACAGCGTTTTGGCTGGGAGCTGCTGGGTGACTCTGGGGCAGGGCTAGCCTGGATCCTATGGGAACCACAGTGACCCTGTTATTCCCAGCCCTCTCCCTAATCTCTGAGCTAACAGAGAACCACAGTGACCCTGTTATTCCCAACGCTTTCCATAATCTCTGGGCTAACAGAGAGCCACAGTGACCCTGTTATTCCCAGCCCTCTCCCTAATCTCTACATCTTCTCCCAGGGCACACAAGGACACACCTCCCTTCATTCCCAGCACTTCTGGAGAACAGTATCACCCACAGGAAAAATCCAGGGGGAACAGACTGCCAGGAGCCAGCAGCTCACCCCTGCCACAAAAGCAGAGCAGAAGACACCCCGTGCTCCTCTCTCTGCTGGTCGCTGTTGACCTAATTAAAGATTTATTTAATAAGAGAGGGAGCAAGGAGCAGGAGGCCTGTCATGCATCACCACTGTCTGACGAGGCGCTTCATGACAGCCTCAATCCTTTCCCCGCTTCCCAAACAAAACCAAGCTGCCATCAGGGCCGGGCTGCTCATCAGCACAGCCACCACCGCGGCCCAATTAAGCAGATTCCTCCATCCTACAAACAGGATGCAGAGCCACAGGGCAGCCAGCACCGTGCCAGGCACAGAGGGTGCCCCAGGGTGACAGCACAGCCCTGTGGCCCGTGGAATCCCCCCATGCTGGCTTCCCAGGGGATGCTGAGGAGCTGGAAGGTCTCACCTTGGACGAGCAGGCGCGTGGTGTGCACAGCCTCGCCCTGGATGCTGTAGGCCCGGCAGGTGTAGGCACCTCTGTCCTCCCGGCTGACCGAGAGCACCGTGAGGCTCCCGTCGCTCACCTGGGAACAAGGGAAGGGCCTGGAGCGTGGGCAGGGACCCCCAGGAGGATGGGGAAAGACCCTCCCTGCTTCCCACGGCAGAGAGCTGCTGGCGCTTTTAGGGCCGGATGAGAGACGGGTTTCCCCGCTCTGCAAGACGTGGGATATTAATAAACCAACACACGCCTTTCTGCTCGACGCCAAGGGGAAGGAAAAAAAAAAAATCATGAAATAAATAAATAACCATCCCAGCGCATTCATCTCCCAGAAGTGACTGGCAAGGCAGCAGGCTCCAAACCACTCCTGCCAAGCACCATTGGAGCTTCACAAGGAGCCTTGCTGGAGCATTCCCTGCCCACCAAGGACCTGCTCCATCGCTGGGGGATGAGGGGCAGACCCCAGCTTGGCCACTGTCCTCCCTGTGGGGCCACCTCTCAGCTGGAAGAGGAGGGGATGGATTCCCCTGGGGACACAGCAGAAGGATGGACAAGGGACTGTCACCTTTGGGGCAGCAGCACCCCAATGCACAGGGAGGCCTCCCAGCCAGGCTTTCCCCCCACCTCATTCTGCCTCATCCTTCTATTTCAATTAGTAACAAATGATTCCTAATTACTCTCATTAGTGCCTGCGCTGATTCCAATGCCTGATTTACCAATTACAGCTCAGGGGGGAATCTCTGCCTGGGAGCCTCTGGGATGCAAAAAGGGTCCTGAAGGGAGGGGAGGAGGGGAAATCCCCCCTGCTCAACCCTGCCCTGCTCCAGCCCTGCTGCATCCGTCCCTGCCAGGGGGGACACTACCCCCGGCTGCAGCCCCCACCCCATCTCCAGGGTCTTGGCCCCTGGGCTGAGTGTGCAGGGAGCAGGTCAGGGGCAGGGCTCTCCCAAGCACTTGGAGGGTCTCCAGCCTGCACCCAAGGGCTGGCAGCGTTACAGGCTGCTGCTCAGCAGGGATGGGGTGGGGCAAAATGGGCATCTCACCAAGGAGAAGTGCTGAGAAAGCTCGGCTGGCTCCAGGCACGGCGGAGCTGCCGCCACCGTGGGCCTGTCAATACCGTCCCTGCCAGCTCCCAGCCCAGGAGTCCCCACGGCTGCCCTCACCCACCTACCTGGTACTTGCCACTGGCACCCAGAAGGTCTCCCTCTCTGAGCCAGGTGACGATGGGCTTGGGGTTCCCGAACGCCATGCAGGTCAGGGTGACGCTGCTGCCCTCCTTCGCCTCTACGTACTGCGGCGGGGTCTCGGTGAACGTGGGGGGAGCTGGGGGCACAGGAGACCACCGGCTCACCCCTGGCCACTCTGGGTCTGAGGGCACACGGGGACACTCTGCACATCCCCAGGGCAGCGCTGGGACCACCCCAAAGGTGTCCCTGGGGACACCGAGCAAGAGGTGCCACCGCACCCCAGCCCTGTTGCCTCTCCTCCCCAGCAGCACCACGTCCTCCCCCCACCCACCCCGCTGCACATTAACTCGCTATTGTCAAAACATGGGAAAACACCGCAGTGCAGATCGAAAGGCTCCTTCCTGATGAAAGAGGCTGGCAGGATTACAGCCCGCCCCTAATTACCCGCGGTTGTTAAAGCCCACTTTAGAGGAAGACAGGTTGGCAATTTAATCTGCTTGGGGGGAAAAGAAAGGAAAAAAAAAAAAAAAAAAAGGAATTATATTTTGTTTCTCCCCAAATGATTTTTATTTTCCCCCTAAGAAAATTAAGCGTTGTAATGCGCTGGGGAAAAGCCACAGCCCTCACCCTGAAAGCAATTCCTCGGGCTGGGAGGATTATGGTTATTATATTGTTATTAAGCCCCTGCACACCCCGTGCTGCATAAAGCCCCAAAAACAGCCCATTTTGCCAAGGGGAGGGACAGGGCACCTGGGGCCATTTCCAGCCCCTCCGGCTGGCAGTGTGCAGGATCCGTGCACGTGGCAGAGGTGAGCCAGGCACCACCATCCTCCTCCTCCTTCCTCCTCCTCTTGCCCTCCTTCCCAAGCCCTCGGAGCTCATTAGCAGGTTGGGGGAAAGCAGGAAGCAGCAGGCAGGGATGGGGCTGGTGGCCTGCACGGCCCTGCTTGCAAAGCTCCCGCTCACTAATTGGGCTCAATTAGGTGGTTCTGCTCTGTGCCACAGCACAGCCATCCCCCCAAAGGTTAAATTAATTGCACAAGGTCAAGGCAAGACCAGCGAGGAGCTGCCAGTGGCCACATCTCTCCAGCCACCCCACTGCAGCAGGAGAGGCACAGCCCTGCTGCTGGGCTAAAAATAAAGATCTCTCTCCTGATGCAGAGAATGACAATTTGTTAATTAGTTTAATATACAGCCTTAATAAAATGAAAAAGTAATTTGAGTAAATCTGAATTTCAAGAAAACAAAGATTTGATTTTCTGATCTGTTTGCTGAGAGGTGATTCATTCCCAGCCCCGGTTCTTGATGTCTCTCCTTTAAACAAGCTCCATGTAATTAAACTGAGGAATCCCTAATAAAACTTTGTCCCTTTTGAAGTCACACCCTGGCCGGATCAGCCAGCCTGGATGGCTTCAGGCTCGCGTGTCTGCCAGGCACAGATGCCATTGAGGCCCAGCATGCAGCAGACATCCAGCATCCAGCAGAAATCCCATTTTGGCACCGCAGGGATGCCGCAGCCCCCGCCCCGCTCACCATTGACCGTGAGGTGGACCCAGCTGCCGTTGTGGAAGGTGTCGTACTGCTGGTCCAGCATGAGCACTTTGCACTCGTACCAGCCCTGGTCCTCGGAGCGCACCTGCTCAATGCGCAGGGAGGCTTTGTCGTGCAGGCTGGCCCGGCCTGGGGGAGAGCACAGCGTTGGCAGCATGTCCCCAGCACTGGAGCAGCCCCCAGAGATCACTGGGGGGAGAAACCATCCCAAACTGGTGCAGCCCCCAGAGCATCACTGTGGGGAACAAACCATCCCAAACTGGTGCAGCCCCCAGAGCATCACTGCAGGGAGAAACCACCCCAAACTGAAGCAGCCCCCAGAGCATCACTGTGGGGAACAAACCATCCCAAACTGGAGGAGCCCCCAGAGCCTGGCCACAGGGGACAGCCCATCCTGACACCAGAGCAGCTCCTCAGAGATCACTGCAGGGGCCACCCCATCCCAAACTGGTGCAGCCCCCAGAGATCACTGCAGGGGCCACCCCATCCCAAACTGGTGCAGCCCCCAGAGCATCATTGCGGGGAGAAACCATCCCAAACTGGTGCAGCCCCCAGAGATCACTGCAGGGGCCACCCCATCCCAAACTGGTGCAGCCCCCAGAGCATCATTGCGGGGAGAAACCATCCCAAACTGGTGCAGCCCCCAGAGATCACTGCAGGGGCCACCCCATCCCAAACTGGTGCAGCCCCCAGAGCATCATTGCAGGGGACACCCCCATCCTGACACCACAGCAACCCCCCAGAACGTCACCACAGGGGACACTCCATCCCTGTGTGGGCACTGTCCCGGTTTGGGGCTGGCTGAGCCCCGCACTGTGGTTGTGGCCGGTGGTGCCAGGCCGGTGGTGCCAGGCCGGTGACACACTCGCCCATCTGGGGGTGGCAGAGCCAAGCTGCCAGGGCCGGGCAAGGTGCCTCGAGCAATGTCTGCCTGCAGTGACACTGGCCTTCTGCTCCCAGCCGGGGGCTGGCGGCGGCACAGCCAGCACATGGGTGTGCCCCAAAGCTTTTCCCCGCCTGGGAGACTCCCAAAAAGCAGGGCAGCCCTGAGCTGACCCTGTGCACATCCCCAAAAACAGGGTCAGGAGCAAAACAGCCTAAACCTCCACCTTGGTGCAGTGGCCACCAGGCTGTGGGATCGCTTATTGCTGAGCTGAGTTTGGCAGGGCTCAGCTGGTGCATCATCCCTGCTGCTGCATTTCTTAGAGAGCAATTTGGGCAGACCCATAAGAAGATTCCCAGGACAGCATTCCACAGGGAAAGAGTTACCCCAACGGGTCTGTCCTGCCACACCAGCCTTCCAGGGGCTGGTTTCCAGCTCACAGATCCCACCAGAGGACACCGGCCACGTGTCACAGGCAGCACATTGGCACATCAGTTCTGCAGCTCCAACCTGTCACCTCCGCCCAGCACGTGGCCCTGGCTCCATCCCCACTGTCACTGTCCCCCCAGCACCCCTCCCTGGGCTCACAGCTGCTCCGGGGCGCAGCGGCAGCAGCAGCAGCCACCGCCACCACACATCACCCTGGGTTTCTCTGCCTCGCTTGCTCCCGTCCCACGCAGCCCAGCTGGCTTCCTAACGCTGCTGCTTAATTAAAACCAACTGGGTGGAAAGCGAGCAACGAGAGGCAGAGCCCGCGTGGTTTCCGACGGAGGAACGGATGGAGCAGAGCTGCGCGTCCCGGGCCGTGCCGCAGCCGGGACCTGGCACCCCGCCCTCGCCCCCCGTGCCCCCAGGACTCACCGGCATACTCCGGGTCGACATGGGGAGGGTAAAACCCGAACTTGATGAAGATGGGGATGGGGACGCCGAACTTGAACCACTCCACGACATAGGGAGGGGGCTGTCCCGTGAGCGGGTGGATCACGTCGCATCCCAGGATCACGCTCTCGCCAGCGCGAGCGGTCACGAACTCGGGCTCCTCCCTCGAGCCGAGGGCACCTGCGAGGGGGCGAAGGAAGAACCTGTGGCTGATCCCACTGCTGGTCCCCAGCATTGACCCAGGATGGCCAGAAGAGCAACAGCAGTAGTAATGCCCATCCCCAGCCACCTGTCTCCAATAAGGGCAGCCTGTGGGTCACCCTTGCCCCAAAAACAACAGGGGGTCCCAGCTCCTTACACTCAGCTCCAAGGCCACCCTGAGCTACCACAGGACTCAGGACAGTGGCCATCAGCACCCCAGTGCTCCAGGACAGCTTCCCAACCTCTGCACCAGAGCAAAGGTGATGCCCAGTGACCCTTACAGGGGTTTTGGGGACCCCTGCTCTCAGTAGAGGGGCACAGAGTATGCCTAGCACTGCTCCCCACATAGCACCACCATCTGGGCTACCCTCTGTCCTTGTGGCAGGGAAAAGGCTGCTTTTAGCTTGTGTCCCTGCATCCTCCAGCAGGCAGGACTGGGCACGCAGGGACCCCTGGCCACAGCTCTGCTGTGCCAGCCCACGGAGCCAGCTCTCCCACCGGAGCCAGGGTGGGCAGGGTCCCCGGAGCCGCCATGCTCCAGCCAAGCCCGCATGTCCTCGGGCATCCCCGAGAGCCCCGAGCCTGAAACCCGTGTGCGACCTGCGCGTCGGGTCTGTCACCCTGCTCCTCCCAGCTGGCTAATTACAGGGGACTTTGGTCTCAGCTCCAAGGCTGCTCCACCCCGGCTGTGCCGCCCCGCTCGCTGCAGCCTGGCGTCATCCTGCTCTGCCAGCAGCAGCAAAGCTGCATCCTCAGCACGGCGTTCAGAGAGGCAGAGAGAGGGAAACCCAGGGCTGGGGGGAAGCCAAACAGGGGGTCCCCAAAACCAGGTTTAGACCCACATCGCCCTCCCCATCAAGGAAGGGCCCCCCGTTTTCCTGGCACACGCGGCCGCTGGCTGTTCTGGGGGGGATGCTCGGGGAGGGATGCTCGGGGAAGCACGTTCCCACTCCTCCGCGCTGCTCCTCGGGGCCGCCGGTGATTGGCGGCGAGTGACATCACCGCTTCCCCGCCGCGGGAGCCGAGCATCACCGAGCATCACCGGCTATTTTTGGCTCTGGCACAAGCGCGTACCGGCGAGAGGCCCGTGATGTGCCACCCCACGGGCCCACCAGCCGAGCGTCCCCGCGGGGAGGGCAGCGGGCAGAACTGGCCGCCGCTCGCACATGGCACGGACAAGGCGTGTCCCTGCAGCGGGTCACAGCCTGGGGGTCACCCAAGCCCCCACGCCACCAGCAAACCGGGCACGGGTGGCTCTTTAACTGGGAGGGCTGGCTGGGTGGGTGACGCCGGGGTGCAGCGCTGTGAGCCATCTGCAAGGAGCAGATGCTGCATTGCACACCCACTGCGGGCCCTCGGGGGTCCTGCAGGGGCTCGGATCCGCCCGGACCCCAGCGGGGCGGGGGGACCGCTGAGCACACACGTGCGGTGCGCACGCACACCCCCGCACACGCTTTGCACCGCCTCGACAGCGCTCCTGCACCTCTCCATCCCTCCCAGCGCTGCATCGCCCATCAGCTCCCGCTCGCAGCCTGTCAGCAGGGACGCTACCAGCCCTCCCCTGGTAGGGCTCCGAGCTGAGAGAACCCGTCCAGCCGGGAGGGTGAGGGGGGCTGCGCTGCGGCGCTGGAGCCCCCCTCCCTGCCCTCGCCGCTGCCCGTGGTCCTGCTGCGCTGATCGGGGACGGAGCTGTCACATGCTGCTCAAGAGCATCCAAGGACGCGCCTCCCCGGCCGCCTTGCCCGAGCGAGCAGGTCCTCAGCACCTCGTCACCTTCAAAGCGACACCTCCACCCACCAGCAGGAGAAGATGGAAGCGGTAGCACCCGAACCCCTTTCCCAAGCCCCCCGCCCGCTCCAGCTCCTGGGCTACCAAGACAGAATCTTGGTTTCCAGCACCTCTCCACCAGCTGGAGCATGGAATGCTCATGTTTGCCCAGCTGGAGCAAGCCCGCTGCCCAAGAGGCCACCCTGGGGATGGGTGCCAGGGAGTCACACTACGCCAGGATCCCCTGACACAGCATGGGTGACATCCCCAGGGAGGGGACGAGCCAGCCGCCCCGCCGGACCCACGCCTGGCCAGGGCTGCCCGGGCGCAGGAAAATAGGTCATCCCCGGCAGCTCGCAGCGCCGGTGTCTGATCGCAAGGCCGGTGGGGAATTGCACGCACGGCTGAGCATCACCTCCCCAGCGAACGGCCGACCGGCAGCCTCGGTGGAGAACCGGCCCCCGGCTCTCTCCAGCTGCCACCCACCCCGCTACCGGCCCCGTGCCCTCCTGCCCCCACCCCCAGAGCGCCAGGAAGGCAATGGGGAGATGTCTCACAGACCCTTGTTGGGTCTCCTCAGCTTCCCAACCCACCAACCCTGCGGGGTCCCAACCCTGACCAGGCTTTCCTTCCAAGTCCAGACCATGAAGAAAGCGAGCAATGGAGACTGCAGCTCTCGATTCAAAGTGTTTTCTCACCCCCACATTTGTAGGGAAACGCTTGAAAACAACCCGCAGACGCCAGAAGAAACAGAGCACAAATAGACAGGGTATTTTTAAACCCACTTGATTTTCCCAGCCAAGTTCAGAGAGGTTTCAAGGCTGAATCTGCGGTTTGGAAACGGGGTCAACATCAGGGAACGGCAGCACCGAGGTGAACCCCAAATCCGCCTCGCTGCAGGAGCTCACGTGAAGCTGGGGGATGCCTCGTAAAGAAAAACAAGTAATCAACAGGCTTCGTCATCCAAGCAGATCCAGGAAAAATAAAAGCACGCCGCGTGCCAGGAGGCAAGAATACAAGATGCGGAGGTGGAGTTGAACAGCATCCCAAAGGGAGAGGAGGGAAGGCTGCCGCCACCGAGACGGTGCCACCGCGGGGCTTCCCAGGATGGCGATGCCAAGGATGGGGAGACCCTCACCTGGATCTGGGCATCCAGCTCCTCTGATCCCAAGGGCAGAGGCGGAAGGTGCCACAGGACTTGGTGAGGCTGAAGGCATCCAGCGTCTGCTGCGCCCACTGAAGCAGGACCCTTCCTGCAGGTGCTTTGTGAGAAGGACACGGCCACGGCAGAGAGGTTTCCAAATTAATGCCTGGGAAGGCTTCCCCTCCTGCCACAGTGGACGCTCATGCCCTGGGGCAGAGAGGGCATCCTGTCCTGACCCACCATGGCATTGCAGCCTGCTAACAGAGGCACCACTATCCATTCCCCTGCTGCCCCACACCCCTGGCACTCATCCCCACCCCTGTGCCCCCACGGGGACGGCTGAGGGAGCAGGCACAGGGCCCGGAGCCTGCAGACCTCTCCTCCCTGGTGAGCAGAGATGAGATGTGCTCTGACACATCCCGCTCCCATCGGTGGAGGCGGGATATGGCAGGGATCTCTGAGGACAAGGCCACCAGCGTGGCATATGGAGGCCAGCAGGGAAGGAGAGCAGGCAGCCATCGCCATGAAATGAAGATGGGGGGCAGGGACAGCGTGCTGCAGGGACCCCAACTGCCAGGGCAGGGTGTGGGGTGCCGGGAGATCGCCTGTCCCCCACCTCTGTAGCCCCCTAAATATCTCAGTGGGGGTTGCACTCCCCATCACAAACCCAGTCCCTTTGCCTATCTTGGGGTATGGAGAGCCCCCCAAAAGCACTGCCTGCTCCCTGGTGGGGGGAAGCCCTGGGGCTGGGAGCGCAGCCCTCACCCCCTCCCCCAGCTGGAAAGCAGCATCTGGGCTTTCAGTGCAATTCCTGCGTTTTAAACCCGATTTTCCAGATGGATGGAGGGCGATGCGCAGGTCAAGTGACATGCCTCAAGGTCACACGGGGCCAGGGAGGAGAAGGATTAGCAGCTCTGAGGGGTGGCTTGGTGCCCCATTCCCAGCGACATGGGGGCTCAGAACCCCATTCCTGGGCACAAAGGGCATCGTGTGGGATCTCCACCACGCTCCCCAGGCAGGCAGGCAGCTGCCCTGGCATCCCAGAGGGGATGCATGCATGGATGCTGCCCCACAGCAGCCCCACTGCAGGTCCTTGCTCCCTGGAATGGCAGAGGGGGGAATGTGCCTGGCTGGGCAGCGGCTCAGCAAGCACATCGGTGCACAGGTTGGTGCTCTGAGAGGCACAGAGATGGAGCAGGAAAGAAAATGACTTCCCTGAGGTCACCTCACTCCTACCTGGGGGTCCCTTGTGCCCTCTCTCCCTCTAATCGCCACCAGCCCGGCATTGAGCATCCAGTGTTGGCAGCTGCCTCATGGGAGGAATCATCTCCCAGCAACGACCAGCAGCTACCTGTGCAATCCCCGTGAGCTTCCTCCATGCACCATGGGGACAAACAAGTAGCTGTGGTGGGAGCTGGAACACCAAACCCATCCCAGAAGAGACCTCCAGCATCTGGAGAGCGCTGCCCATGTACTGTGCCCCCAAGTCCAGCCCCACATCACACCAGGCTGGCACCACCCTCCCCCTGGAGCAGTGGGTACCATCCCGATGCATTCACAGCCCTCCAGCAGGAAACTGGGATGCAGGCAGCGCTCCGAGCTGCCCGCCAGCAGCTCCTGAATCACGCTGTTCCTGGCTCAGGCAGCCCTCCCACCAACGCCAGCCTCTCCACGGAGGAGCGGGAGGAAGCGAGTTGTTTTTCCAAAGGCCAGCTGGTCGCTCAGGGCTCCCAGCTCGGGAGATTCCTACCGCAGGGAAGGGGACAGGGAAGGACTCCTCCATCGGCACGGCATGGGGCTGGACCCACTGCCTGCCCCTCTGCAGGGCTTCTCATCCAGCACAAAGGCACCACCTCCAAGACGGAGGACCAGAGGTGAACGGGAGCTGTGCCACCCTGCCACAGCTCTGGAGAGGAACTTGCAGGGCTCACCCATCACCAGCAAAGCTGCATCTTCCAAGTCAAAAGACGACTGAGCCGGCAAAGCATCGCCGCGAGGACCCTCTGGCAAGCCAAGTCATCGACCGAGCCGCTCGCGTCCCTCCCTGCCCGCGCACTCCCATCCAACAGGTCCAGAGGAGCAGAAAACCTCCAGGGAATGATGGAAATGGGAGCCCGGCCAACGCCCTTGGCTGTTCCTGGAGCCAAACCATCCCCTTGCCAGAAGAGAGCGGGGCCAAAGCCACACGTGCCAAATCCTCAGCTCCTGGTCCAGACTCCTCCACGGCCAAAGAGGCAAAACCCAAGAGCTCTGCACCGCCAGCGAGCAGGGGAGGCAGCGCTGGCACTGCCACCCCGAGCCACTCCAACGGCCAAGGTCAGCGCCAGGAGCACCATCCGCCACGGTGCCCAGGGAACCTCTTCAACAGAGCCGAATCCTCCCTCTGCAAAGCTCCCGCCGGATCCACGAGCATCCCCACTCCCTGTGCGCTGCCACGGCGTCACACTCGTGGGAGAGGGAGGAAAAGCCCCTCGGTGTGACGGCACTGCTGGGAATGCCAGGAGGCCGGATCCTTCCTCTGACACCCACTCCTGGTGCGGTCACGTCCTGGCTCTCCTCCCCCATGCCATAAGAGGGGATAACGCATCCTCCTTCCCTCTCTGAGCCGATTAACGCCTGGAAAGCCCTTGGAGAGCCAGGCAAGAAGGCTGCCCAGGGCCAGCACCTCTGCTTCTCAGCCCGGCAAGAAGGAAGTGGTGTGGGAGGAAGGCCACGGCAAGAGGAAAAGCCCCAGCGAGGGCACCGGCACATGGTGAGCCCCAGCTCTCCTCCGAAGCTCTGTCCCCAAGCAATGCGGGGTGACGAGTCCCCTCGAGGACGGGACAGTGCTGGGACCAAAGGGCTGCAGCAGCTGGAGGAGTCCCGTGGGCTCCCTGCCCCTGCGGGGGCCGCGCCGGCCCGCAGCACCCCCTCCCCCGGCACGCACCCACGCATTACTCACGGCACGCTCATTCATCACGTACCCGCTGCTCCACACGCACGGCACCCCCGTGCCGGGGCTTCCCGGCACCCACCCACCCCGCCACCAGCTCCGGAGCTCCATCCCAGCGGCTCCAGGGTATTTCCAAGCTCCCAGGTGCCGAACGCGCTGCTCTGCTCCTCTCCCCGGCGGAGCATCCCTGTACAAGCAGCTGCTGCAAACACTGCCTCAGCACACTGCAGCACGCAGTTCAGGCAGGCAGAAGCCGGCCACGGCTCAGCGAGAGGGGCTACGTACCCCCAAAATGGGACAGCCCCATCCTGAATCCCCCGAAAGGACAGCCCCGTCCTGACACACACCCCCCTGCCTCCAAGAGCCGCCTGCCAGGCGAGGAGGACAAGGGGCTGTGGCATGGCACAGATGTGACCCAGTGGGCTCGGGGAGCGCTGTGAATTGGGGGGGCTGCAGCACCCCGGTGCCCCCCCCCAGCCCACCCGTGCCCCCCGAGGCAGCGTCCCCCACACCACGGGGAGGGGAGAGGTGGTGGCTCCCAGCCAGGCATCGCTTGGTGCTGGCAGCCAGCGCATCCCCATGGGCAGGGTGGGTGACCCCCAGAGCATAGCTCCGGGGTCTCATCCCGAGTAAGGACCACCGGGACGCAGGGAAAACCATGTGCCCAGTGAGGAGCCAGCGGCAGAGATGAGGAACGCTGCTGCACCAGCGGCAGGCAGCTCCCCTCTACCTGCAGGGATGGCTCGGAGGGGTGGGAGGAGGTGGCAGCTGAAGGGAAAGAAGCTAGAGCAGGAAAATCAGGGTTATTCCTTGCTGCCGTCTCCGTCCTGACCTTGGACAACCCTGTGCCTCAGTTTACCACAGCACAGCAGCCAGTCTGCAGTGGGGGGAGAAGGAGGGCAGCCTCTCCTGGGCGGGGGGGTGGGAGCAAAGTCACCCCCAAACCCGCAGCCGGGGCGCTGCAGGGGAAGGCGACGAATCCCTCCTGCATTCCTCCTTGCCCAGCCAGGCTACCCTTGCAGGGAAGGGCAAACGCTGCCCGCACCCCCCGGAGCTGCCGCAGGCGCTTCCTCAGGATGAGAGAAGAAATCCGAATGCGGAGAAAAGCTTGCCCATCCCTGATCAACGGGGACACTCAGGCAGCCGCGCTCCCTCCCCGCCAGGACCCGCACCCGCTTGCCTTCTCCCACAGGGAATTTCCATCCCCTGGGCAGAGGCTCCGCCGCACCGGGAGCGCGGCTTCCCGAACTTCCCCGGCTGCAGCCGCTGCCCTCGGGGAGGTCACGGCCAGCCCTGCCGAGCGCCTGCGGAGGGAGGATGCGCCGGGCGCTCCCGGCTCCCCCCGGCAGCGGGGGATGAAGGAATCGCCAGCGCCCCGCCGCAGCGGGAAGCGCTCGGTCCCCGCGCCGGCAGCGGGGAAGACGCGAACCCCGCAAACCCCCTTGGCAGCCGCAGTTCCCCCTCCTACCCTCCTCCGCAGCCCCTTCCCGGTACCCTCTCCCCGGGACGTGATGCCCTCCTCGGTGCGCGCATCCCTCCCGGTCCATGCGCATCCCCCCGCCGCATCCGGTACACCGGGAGAAAGGGATGGGGGGGGAAAGAACACGCAAAGGCGGCCTCGCCGCCGCCCCGCAGACCCCGGCGCGCCCCTCCCGGGCTCACCCCGGCGGAGAACACCCCGCGGCCGCACTCACCTTGGACGGGCAGCCCGCGGGCGCCGAGCACACTTGCTACCAAAGCGGCCACATACCAAATCATAGTACTACCGGCCCCCGGTGCGCAGCATCTTCCGCCCGCCGGGCGGCCCGGCCGGGGCGGGGCGGGGCCGGGCCGGGCTGGCCGTGGCCGGGCAGGGCTCGGCGGGGCTGGCGGGGCCGGAGGGGCGGCTCAGGGCCGGCCGCCCGCCGCTGTGCCCGCGCCCATCGCCGCGCCGCGCCGCACCTGCGCTCCGCCGCGCGGTGCAGCCTAGCCTGCGCCCTTTAGCGGCTCGGCCCCGCCCCCGCCCGCCGCCCATTGGCCGCGCCCCGGCGGAGTGGGCGGTGATTGGCCGCCGCCGCGGCCCGGGCCGGTTCAAGGTGGGTTGGCGCGCACGGGGCCCCCGCGCCGCAGTATCATGCGCACTGCCGGGAGCGGCGCGGTCACCTCCGCCGGACGGTCACCTCCCGCACCCACAGCCGGGACCCCGCCGCCGCCGCCCCGCGCCCCGATGTGCGGCCGCGGCACCCCGGGGCCGCCTCCCCGGCCCCGGATGTGCCGCCGAACCGGATCACTGTCTCTAGCTGTGCCCCTGCACCAGTACGGTGTCACCTTCCTGTGCCCAGATGTGTCCTGGACCGGTACAGTGTCACCTCCTTGTGTCTATGAGTGCCCCCGAACCGGCTCGGTGCCACCTCCCCTTCCCCAGAGGTGTCGCCGAACCGGATCACTGTCTCTAGCTGTGCCCCTGCTGTGCCCCTGCACCAGTACGGTGTCACCTTCCTGTGCCCTGGACCGGTACAGTGTAACCTCCTTATGTCTAGGAGTGCCCCTGCACCAGCTCAGTGCCACCTCCCCGTCCCCAGATGTGTTGCCAAACTGGATCAATGCCACCTCACTGTCGTTAGTTGTGCCCCTGCACCAATACACCTGTGCCCAGACGTGCCCTGGACCGGTGCAGTGTCACCTCGTGGTGTCTAGGAGTGCCCCTGCACCGGTTCAATGCCACCTCCCCATCCCCAGATGTGTCGTGCCTCTTCCCCGTCCCCAGATGTGTCCCCAAACCAGATCAGTGCCACCTCACTATCTCTAGCTGTGCCCCTGCACCAGTACAGTGTCACCTTCCTGTGCCCAGATGTGCCCTGGACCAGTACAGTGTCACGCCTTTGTGTCTAGGAGTGCCCCTGCACCGGCTTGGTGCCACCTCCCCGTGTCCAGATGTGTCACCACACCTACTCAGTGTCACCTCCCTGTCCCCAGATGCATCACTGCACCAGATCGGTGCCACCTCCTCATCCACAGATGTGCCCCTGCAGCAGGTCGGTGCCACCTCCCCACCCCCAAATGTGTCACTGCACTGTCTAAGTGTCATCTCCCTGTCCACAGATGTGTCACCGCACCTACTCAGTGCCACCTGCCTGTCCCCAGATGTGTCACCACACCAGATCAGTGTCACCTCCCCATCCCCAGATGGATCCCTGCACTGGTACACTGTGTCCAGATGTGCCCCTGTACCAGCTCAGTGCCACCTCCCCATCCACAGATGTGCCCCTGCACCGACTCATTATCACCTCCCTATCCCCAAATGTCACAGCACCTACTCACTGTTCCCTCCTTGTCTCCAGCAGTGTCCCTGCCTTGGTGCAACATCACCTTCCTGCCTGCAGATGTGTCCCCTACACCAGCTCAGCATCACATTCAGCTCAGTGTCACTCCCTGTCCCCAGATGCATTCTCTGCAGAAGCTGAGCATTACATTCCTGTCCCCAGCTGTGCCCCTGCACAGCCTTAGTGTCACCTCCCTGTCTCTGGATGTGCCCCCTACACCAGCTCAGCACCACCCTGGTGCAGTGTCACCTCCCTGGCCCAGCTGCCATACACAGCTTCTCTGACACGCCAATGACATCTGTGACTAGGCAGGGTCCCCTCCCTACCACAGGCTGAGCCACCTGCCCCCTGCAGCAGCTCCACATCAGCGGTGCCATCTGTCCCTGCCACCCTGCACCACCTCAGGGTCACCTCCCTGCCAGCTGCTTGGTGCCACTGCAGCCGTGTACCACACATCAGCTCAGGGTAACACAGCTGCCACCATCTGTGCCCTGCCCAGGCTCATCCAGCCTGGGATAGACATGTCACCTGTCCCCTGCACCAGCTTGCTGCCACCCCTGCCAGGACCCTGCACTGCTCAGTCACCTCACTGCCACCACCACAGCTTGGTGTCACATTCACCTGGCACCAGCTCGGTGCCACTGTCACCTCTAGCACCAGCTGTGCCACCTCCTCCTGTCATTGCACCACCTGTGCCACCTCCCCTGCTCCTGCTCCACTCCATTTGCCCACTGTGACAGCTCCTTGTCCCCTGCTGGGCACAACCCACTTGACAAGAGAGAACTGGGGTTTGTTTCAATGGAAAATGGGCAGAAAACAGCCGGTGCCCCTGTGCTCTCAGCCCACCCATCCTCCCTGCAAAGACCTGGCGATGCCAGATGGGCAAACAGCCGGGCTGGCTCCCCCAGGAGCATGCCAGCCATGGAAACGGGCCACTGAACTTCCCCTAGATGACAGCCACCCCGGGAGGGGATGGGCTCGCACGCAGAGGGGGACATCGTTTTGTCCCCAGCACTCACTGCTTTCCCCTTGCCCATTGGAAGAGGTCTGAGCAGCTGCTCTTCCCACCTCTTCCCATGCACGTTCAGGAAAGAAGCAAAAAAAAAAAAAAAGAAAATAACCAAAACCCAACTCTTGCAGAGGATGTGGGAGTCGGAGAAACATCCCACAGCTTCTGCTGGAATTACATTCCTGGAGGATCAGATGTTGGCAAGGCCCTGGGCAGGAGGCAAGAGCATCCCCCAGCCCAGCCCCAGCTCATGCGAGCTCCCGGGCACTTTGCTTCCCTAGCAAATTCCAAGACCTCATAAAAACCTGACTCAGCTCCTAGTGCTGAGGCCTGAAGTGAAAGCTTGCAGATCTGCACAGGGGTTGGCACAGCCAAGGCTGACCCTTGTGTTGGGGCAGTTCTGCTCTCCAAGCTGCACTCCTATTTCCTGAAAGTCTGGCTTGGTTTGGATTGGCCCAGGAGTGCAAAACTCCTTGTCCAGCACCCTCCCATGCCAGTCCTGCCACCTTCAAAGCACCCAAAAACTCCCAGCCATCACTCACTGCCTGCAAAGCAGGCAGCCCAAGGCTGGCAGAGCTCCATCTGCCCTCGCTCAGCCAGAGACAACGAGTTCTGGTCTAGCTGGACTCCGTGTCACCAGTCAGATCATCTCCATGCCTTTGCCTGGTTTTCCCACAATTTCAAAGAGGAAAAAAAAAATAATGAAGGGCATTGATGGCACCTATGGTAACACAGCCCAACCTGGGAGGCATCAGGAGCCCGTGGTGGATGGGGAGACCCAGCCCTGATCCCAGTGTGTTCATCCCCAAGCCGAGCCCAGCACAGGGGCCCCACCAACATCCCTCAAGAAACTGGAAATATGGGCTTGGTTTGGAGCATGGCTGTCAGTTCACACCCTTGTTTCTCCAGACTAATTTGCTGGTTTCATGAAATCCATTCCCCACTGTTTTCACACTTCTCTCCCTCTCTATTTATAGCTGGGTTTATTTACATGAGCAGGGCACTCCTTGTACTTGCACGTCAGTCTGTGGTGGCAGAGCTGGGAGCGGGTGAAGGAACCAGTGGCAAGGCAAGGAGCATGCCAGTCCCTGGCCATGGGCACCTCCTGCCCAGCACGTGGGAGGCAGGCAGGCAGCCCTCCATGCCACGGGGATGAGCTGGAGCCAAATCAGCCGCTGGAACCAACCAGACCAACACAAACCAGGGCACAGCTCTGCAGGGCACAGCACTGCAGTTCCCACGGGGTGCAGGTCACCCTGCAGCTGGCACCTTCCTGCCCCACATTCCCAGCTGGAGCTGCTCTTGCAGCAGCGTTTTGCTGACCTGAGCTGTACCTGTGTGTTGTGCTACTGACCCAGGCATGCCCTTGCCCTCCACACAGGCACGGCCAGCAGAGCCCACCGTGCCCAGCTGACCCACTGACCACTGCCCAGTGATAATTCCACTGCCCTGTCTAACAAGAGAGATAAAAAATGTGTTGCTTTTTAAAAGGAAACAGCTCTGACAGATGAGGCAGGAGTTCTCAGATTAGCACCAGAGACCTGGGGGAAGCAGCTCTCCCCATCACACACATTCATCTGGGAGAGATGCAGCCCTGGCTGAACCCTGCTGCCATCTCCCTGAGACTTGGCTCTCAGGATCAGGGACAGAGGTTTTGGATTGGGAAGTGGCACAAGAAAAGTGGGAATGAGCTACAACTCAGGCTTGAAACCCAAGGAATTCCAGCACTTGGAGCAGCAAGGATCTGGAGCAGGCTTCGTACGGGGCAGCAAAAATACTTGACACCGGAGAGGGTCTGACCTGAAATGGAACTTGCCAGGGTGTGGATTGCTGCCTGGCTCCCTCTAGCTCCTCACTGCTGGTGACCAGTCCAGGACAGCAGGAATCTGGACCCAGCTGCTTCCCACCTGGCCGAGGGATGCTCCAACCCACACGGGGCTGAGTCTCCCTGCACAAGTACATGATTATTCACAGCCTCCAGCATTTGCATGGTGGAGTCACGAGTCTCACAACACCTGATCTCCCGGGAGAGCTGCCTCCTGCACTTCGGAGGGAACGGCCCACATTCCAAAAGTGGGACTTGGTGTCTCACAGCATCCCACGTGGCCCAGCTGTCACCTCCTCCCCTCTCTGTGCAGGGACCAGGGGAGCCCACCCCATCCCTGCCACCTTAGCGAGGAAGAGCAGCAGGGCAGGGGCCCGCAGGAACACTGGAAACTCGGGAGCCGAGCCTGGAAGGGCTGTGCCAGCCTGCGGGGCACAGCCAGCCTGCTCTCCCCGAAGACCAAAACAAGCCCCCTCAAAGGACGAGCAGGCAGATGGGCTCGGCTCACACCAGCTGGGGTTAGGCTCATTCCCTCCTCGTCCCCTGTCCCCTCGCCGGTGGCTCATCACCAGGCGTGACTCCAGATGGCAAACAAGGAATATCCTGCCATGCCTTCCTGGCTGCGCATCCAAGTCGTGGAATGATCCACCTGTGGCATTTCAGAAAAGACACACTAAACTTGTGTGAAGAGGGGTCAGTTGAGTCACGGTAACAACTTTCTCCTCCCGTTAGCAGGTCTCCAACAGAGCTAATTACTCATCAGCCCACTAATAGACTCACTCACACAGCACTCCCTGGATCAAGCGGCAGCGATTGTCTGTCTTGTCTTGTTAACCTCAAAGAAACATCCGACTGCGGTAACGCGATACCCCATCCTTATCTCATCACCTGCTTCTCCAGCCTAAATATTTCTTTCCAAGGCATGGAGCATCCCTGTCCAAACACCAGCCAGGGTGTCGTGCTGCTCCGCGGGATCTCGGCTGGGGCAGCTGCAGCCTGGGGGCCGGTGGGTGTCCCCAAACCCACGGCAGCCACCGTGAGCTGGTGTTTGCTCCCCCAAGCAAGGGCCAGCAGGACTCTGCTGAGCTCCCCAGCTCACCCTTCACACGAAGCACTGCGGGGCTGTACCCCCATCCCGCTGCCCCACGGCGGACACACCCCTCTCGGGGCTGCATCCGAAAAGGATGACAGAGCCCTGCAGCTCCCTCCAGCCTGGCAGCACCGCCCCGCACGGCGCCCCAGCGCTGCCGCCCACCCCGTTACTCACTGGGGCTCTCTGGCACCGGGAGCACAGGCACTGCACGTGCTTCTGGGGGCTGCGGGACTTGTCATCGGCGCTGTCATCGCCGTGAGTAACCACGCTTCGCCTTGGCTTCCCCGAGAACATCCCCAAAAAGCCAGGAGCGTGCCGCTCTCCTTGCTGGGAGCGGGGGGAGGCACGGAGCGGTGGCAGCTCGCTGCACCGGGGGAAACTGAGGCACGGGGATCCGGCTGAGCTCGCAGAGGGAGAGGGACAAGGCTGGGCTGTGGCAGGCTGGGGACGAGGGTGACTCAGTGAAGCTCGGGCTGGCTCAGCACTGTGGGCACACGCCGTGTCCCGGTGTTCCAACCTCTCGCCCTGGCATCATTTCCAGCCCCTGCACATGCAGCGTGTCATCAGCTGTGACACTCTGCTGACGTCCCCGGATCATGTGGCACCAACCTCGTCCGTAATTACCGGCGCAGGAGCTCTGCTCCTCTCCCTGCTCTCTGCTGCCGTGCCGGGCTCCCCGATGTCCGCGGCCAGAGCCCGCCCCAGCCCAGTCTCACCCTAACTGGGGGGGCTGGTCCTCACCCCAAGCCCCCCCGGGAGCCTTGCTGGTGCCAGGCAGGGTCCCCAGGATGTGGGACCCTCTGCAATCCAAGCCTTGCCCCCCCAAATGCCACCACCACGTGCTGGCCCTGCTGCAGGAGGGGACAAACCTGTCGGGGTCCCCTCCACGGCCGGACCCCCCGGGACCCCAGGAGGGGCACGGGCAGGCAGGTGCCAGGCTGGGCTGGCCGAGGGCAGGGAGCGCTCTGCAGCCCTCCCGAGGAGGGGGGCCGGGCTCAGAAAAGGCTTTTGCTGCCGGAGAGAAGGGAGCTCTTGTGCAGTGCCAAGAGGCAGGGGAGCCTCAGAGCCGCCTTTGTTCAAGGGGAGAAGATGATGGCTGCAGGGTCTGCAGCCTCGCACCGCCCTGCCCAGCCTGAACCAAAGGGATCTCCCTCAAAGTGAGCATCTTTCCTCCTCCCTCAAAGTGATCGTCTTGGGTGGGGGGCTCAGGGTGGACCCACTAGCCAGAGACCATCCTTTGCTGGATTGCTTTTCCCACAGCCATGCCAGGTACACCCCAAAGCGGGGTACATCCTGGATGGGGGAAGCAGAGTCCAACCTCTCAGGGAACCCCCGTTGTGCCTCTCCAGCCCCAGCCCCCCTCCTGCTGCTCCCTGCCCCGCAGCAGGTGGGCAAATCCTCAACTCCCGGGAGCAGCATCCTGACAACCTGTAACAGGATTGCCCGAGGCCACAGCCCTCCAAGCTGTCTGCTCTGCACAGGAGGCCAGGCACAGTGAAAAGAGTCTCTGATCCTTCCGTGTGTCCCCTCCAAGAGCAGCCCAGGTGCCACAAGGAAGGGCTGAAGGAGACGGTGTGCTCAGGACAGGGGGCTTTGGAGGCCCCCAGCTCAGCACCCTGCACCCCCAAGCTCAGGGCATCACCACAGCATCCCCAAACCCTCTCTGGATCAGGAGAGACTTGGGGGTGAAGGTACAACGAGCAGGTGTCGCTGCAGCCAGCCACGGGGAGGAAATCCCCATCCAGAAGTCACGCAGTGACACCAGCCTGCGGGTCCGGGGACCCCCAGGTCACCCTTTAGTGCCACAGCACTCCCAGGGGACACAGGGAGAGGTGACAGCCCCTCAGGGCTCTCCTGGGGACGTGGCGGTGCTGCTGCACAGGGACGCAGCTCCCCAGAGCATCCCTTCAGTGGCACGCAGCAGCGAGAGGAGCTGGGCAGCGCTCCGTGCCGCGGAACCGGCCCGGCCCGGGGCAGCGGCTGTCGGCAGCGCTTCCCGCAGCTGGGCTTGGCTCCCAGTCAGCTTCCCCCTCGCCAGGCTCCCTCCCTGCCAGGCAGCAATCAGCCCTGCATTCACAGGGCTGCGGGAAGATGACTCGGCAGCGAGTCAGACCACTTTGGGGACAAATGTGCAATCAGTCCCAGGAGCACGCCTGGCTCCCCTGGAAGGCCGGCAGAGCTGCAGGGGATGCCCTGAAGAGGCTGTGGGCATGGGTAGTACTGCACCTTGTTTTGTTGATGCCACCCCCGTCCCAAAAAATACCCCTCCAGTGTGCTCGCCCACATCCTCCAGACACAGCTCGGGCAGGAGGACCATGGAAAGCTCTCCCTCGTTTTTGTGCCTTCACTGAGGATGTTCCTGGGAGTGGAGCAGCTGGAAAGCCTCACAGCCCCAGCCTGTTTTCCCTGTCAGACAGCAGCAGGACAACTTTCCAAGCGCTGAGAGCCCGGGAGGCTGGTGTCTGATGTGTGCCCCAATCCCACCTGCCTGCACCAGCACTCCCAATAACAACCTCACAGCACGACAGCCACACCTTGACCCACCAGATTCAGGGAGAGCCCCCTCCCCTGTCATCCCAGCCCTGATTTCCATTGATTTGATCCCTCAGACAACAACATTTTCCTCCCATCTTGGGCACTGGTGTGTCGCTGACATTTCTTTCCCCAGATGCCGCTTATTTATAGCATGCCTGACCTTTCCCCAAGTTTACATCCTCCTCTCCCTTCCCTTCCACCCACCCAATCTGGGAGCCACCCCCGGGATGCTCCCAAGCCCAGCTGCGTGCAGAGATGCCCCAGGGCCTGGCTGGGATGTGGCTCCCCAGCATGGCCTGGGCAGCACGGGAGGACAAAGCTGGGGTGTCTCAGGCACGAGCCCCCTCCTTTCCCACTGCAAGGAGCAGCTTCCAAGGACAGTAGCTGCCTTTGAAACCCAGATGCTCCATCATTCTTGCTGGGGAAGAGGAGCAAGCCTGTCTCACCGCAGCCCCCTGCGAAGGCAGGGCTGGGGAAAGCAGCAGCTCCAGCCGTGTGGGTGGGATTTGCCAGCGAGCTGCAGGCTGCAAGGCCAAGGCAGAGCAGGGAAATTTGCATTGCAGCCCGGCTCAGGGCTCTGGTGCCGTTCCCTTCGGCTGCAGGGGAATTTCTCCCATTTTTGCCCAACTGTGGCAAGACCCAGCTCCCGCCAGGGTCCCCCATCGCTCCCTCCTTGGGCAGTGCAGGGTGTTCCCTCCCTTGCAGGCACCTCCCAGCACCCAACCTCTGCCCAATTTGGGAAAAAAATTGCTCTCAGGGGCTGGAGGGGCTGCTCCAGCAGAAAGGGAAAGCACGTTTGAAAAACACCCAGCTTCAGCATCCATCCCTTTGCAGTGCAAAGCCCTCTGTTCCTGCCAGCCTGGGCTGGGGGCCCGGGGGCCGGGAAGGGCATCCCGGCTGCTGGAAGAGCAGGAGCCCCTCGCCCTCCCTGCTGCCTGTCCGTCCCTCTGTCCCTCCCCAGGCGATGGGCTCCGGCGGCCGTCCCGTCCTGCCTCTGCTGCTCTAATTACTCCTCTCGCACCCGGCGCCGGGGCCCTCCGACCAAATTACGATCGATCCTTTGCTCCAGCCCAATCGATGCCATTGACTGAGGCATTAGAAAGACAAATCCGGGCTCCCCGCCCCGGGAAGGCGGCGGCAGCCTCCGGGGTGGGGGATGCCACCACGCATGGAGATGTGGGAGGCACAGGGATGCCCTCGCTTGATGCTCTCTATCCCTCCATCCATGAGGAGAGAGCAAACACCTCCCACGACCTGAAAGCACCAACTCGGTTTTTCTTCAGCCGCTGGGCACAAGACAACCGACAGCAGGGATCAAACTCCTGGAGCACACAGCCCTGACCAGCCAGAAAACCCCACAGGAAAGGACTTCCCTCCCCAAAAATTCCCCTGCTTCTGCCCAGCTCCCACTCTTTCTCAATAAAAGAAAGGATTTTCCCTTAACTTGCTGCATCAGCAAATCCAGCCTGCATCCCAGTCACCTGAATTAAGCAGCAGTGATCTTTAACAACACGGGCAGCTGATGAACCAGCTAACCTGGGAAGGGGAGAGCTCAATGGGGCAGCCCTGCATGGGACAGGGATGCTCTGGTCCAGCTCTGGGTGGGATGGGGATGATCTGGTCCAGCTCTGGGTGGGATGGGGACGCTCTGGTCCAGTCCTGGGTGGGATGGGGATGCTCTGGTCCAGCTCTGGATAGGGTGGGGATGCTCTGGTCCAGCTCTGGATAGGGTGGGGATGCTCTGGTCCAGCTCTGGATAGGGTGGGGATGCTCTGGTCCAGCTCTGAGTGGGATGGGGATGATCTGGTCCAGCTCTGAGTGGGATGGGGATGATCTGGTCCAGCTCTGGGTGGGATGGAGATGCTCTGGTCCAGCTCTGGGTGGGATGGAGATGCTCTGGTCCGGCCCTGGGTGGGATGGGGACGCTCTGGTCCAGCTCTGGATAGGGTGGGGATGCTCTGGTCCAGCTCTGAGTGGGATGGGGATGATCTGGTCCAGCTCTGGGTGGGATGGAGATGCTCTGGTCCGGCCCTGGGTGGGATGGGGACGCTCTGGTCCGGCCCTGCATGATCAGGGAGGACACAATCCAGCCCTGCCTGGCACAGGGATGGGCCATCCTCCATCACACCATATGAGGAAGAAATTCCAGTGCTGCCCAGTAGCCACCATCAAGGCTGCAGTGGGGAATAATTGAATCACAGCCTGGACAAGGGATCACTGGCTAAAATCCCTCCTGGCCCAGCGTTACCCAGATGGGAAACAGAGGGGGGGCACCCCTGAGCCCCCTCCTCCCAGGAGCAGATAATAGACCCCGTGTGAGCAAATTACAAGGAATTTGCAGCCATCCCATCTAATCCACAGGGGAGACATCCGAATCCTACAAGGAGCATTTGGCTTCTGGGTATAGAGGAGCTTAGAGACATGCAGAGGCATTAAAAATCCTGAGGATTAAGCTGGGAACTGGGAAGGGAGAGCACAGCTGGATTCCATGGGTAGCCGTGGGAGAAGATGGTTGGGGCTACCCAAGGGCTGTGGGCAAACTGGTTTTAGGCCATGTCCCAGTGTCCTGATGTAGGCTTGGAGTCTGAGGCACCAGTGGTGGAGGTGGGAACCCACGGATGCTGCCAGAAAGGTGGGATTTGACCACGGTGTGCTGAAGTGAGGTGTCAAGGTGTTTTGGGCTCCAACCCCCAAGCAGGCACCAAGAGCTGCAGCCTGTGCCCAAACCCACATCCAGCTCAGACCACCCAGCCCTGGGGTTGAGCAAGATCAGCCCCAAGCATCCCCCAGGATCAGGTCCATGCCAGTGGGGTCTTCCAAGGATAGACTTTGGCAATGTCCCTCATCATTTGGGATTTATTCTGATCATCTCTAATCCTCTGCCTTGATTGCTGCGGCCCCCAATCTCATTAGCTGGGCTACGCTGGGTCATTATTGATGTTGGGGGGTGTTTAAAATTGATATTAATCCCATCTCGATAATCTGGTATTTATTGATTTTTATTTTTAACTTCTCATGTTATTAAGATGAGCTGAGCCAGCTTCTTATTTCTGGGGATTGCCCCATCCCAGCAAACCCTCAGAGGAGCATCATGTAATGCCAAAGGCTCCCAAAATCCTGGTTTATCCCAGCCCACGGAGGAGATGCTACCTCTGGCCTTTGCAGGCTGTGAGCATCACCAAGCTGTCAACAACCCGGCAGCGCTGACCCCCGGCTGCTCTCCTTCAAACCTGTTATTATCATTTTTCTTAATTACCACAGAAACAAGCGGCTTCCACTCGGCACGTTCAGGCCACGGCGAGGGCCTGATGAGGAAGGAGCCATTAGCACCCCATCAAAACAGCATCTCAAAAAGGATCTTTGACAAAATTGTCACCGGAGAGGCAGGGGGAGCGAGGCAGCCGGGCACAGTTGTACATCATTTTGACAGCTCGCATTAAGGCAACTTCAGGCACCTCTGGGAAATCACCTCCCCGTTAAACACAGGCAGGCACAGCGCCTGGGGGTTGAGCTCGGCAGCTGGGGCAAAGCAGGGCAGGGAAGTGCCCGGTGCATACAAACCAAGGCGCTGTGCCTCAGTTTCCCCGAGCATAGGCACAGCTGCTCAACCTGGGTGGTTGGAAGGGGTTTCCTTCACGGCGCCTCTCCCAGCTCCGAGCTGCAGCTCAGAGCTGATGGCTGCTTCTCCGCCTCCTCTCCACACCCTTGGCAGAAAGCAAAATGCCAATAACTTGGGGAACAGCTCGTGTTTAGCTTGGCAGGCTGGCTATTGTCCCTGTGCTGCAAACGCTGCGATGGCACAGACACGTTTGGGGTGGCTGCAAGCTGTTCCACCCCAGCCCCACCACAGCAAGTGGCAGCTCCCAGCTGGAGGCACATCAAGCAGGGCTTTTTGGGATGAAACCACCTCCAAAGGCTCCCCAAATTAATGGGGTGGGAGAAAACCTGCTGCAAATGCCTTCCCATCCCCATAGTAACCCATCCCTCCATCCCAATCGGGCTGCTCTGGGCATATTTCTGCCCAAAGGCAGCAAGTTTTTAGCACAAGGTAGGAGAAATGATGGAGCAAAGCCAAAGTCAAGTACCACCAGCTCCAGCAAGTGCCTCGAGAAGCTCTCAGGGAGCAAAGCAATGCAGAGGCAGCAGTCCAAGGTAAAGATGTGGGGGTAGGGAGGGCAGCCTCATGGTTGTGCTGTATTTTTAGTTCCTGGGTTTAAGAGCCAACAGTTTAATAGGGGAGGTTGTTTTAATTGGAACTACAGTCACTAAGAAAAACACAAGAGGAGTAAATATAGAAAAATAGTCATGTTTCTGAAGGTTCTTTGGTGTTTGTCTAATTAAATGGAGCATTTTAATTACACATCAAACAGTGCCATTTCTAAAAAAATAACCCACAGGAATTTGCCTTGATTTGAAGAACAGTATCACCAACTTGGAAAAACGAGTGTGGACCCCCTCATTTGCCAAAGAGATTTGGAGATGCCCCAGGATGTTCCACAATCACCTCCAAGGATGAGGGACTGGTGGTTTGGGTTCCAAACCCACCTGCAGCTCCCAGGGACCCCTAACACATTGCTCCTACCAGAGAAACCTTCTGCTGGATGTCCCGAACATTATGTGGATGCCAGTCAGGAGGTTTCTATCCCCTGGTCCAGGGGGAGAGGAAGCTGCTGGCACTGATAAAATGCTCCTCAGAGCCAGACACTCCAAACTCAGGATCTGGGAAGAGCCGAGCAGCCAGTGAACCACCAGAGAACTACAGAGCACACGCACACGAGGATGCCAACCATCTGGGCATGTGTGATGAGCAAAAAAACCATTTTTCTGTGTTGTTCCAGACATCCTGGTGTCAGGCATCACCAGGTATGGAACCTTTTCAAAGCTAGAGACACCCAGGAGGTTTTTGTGATCCTTCCTCCTTCTGTACCTGAGCGATGCACCGCCATCACTTGCAGCTGTGCAACCCACAGCTCCCTGCCTGCCACTTTGAAACGGCTCCCCAGCAATTACCTCCACAAAAAGTTATTAAGAAACGTCTTTGTCTGGAAGGGATTAGAATGGCAGTCATTAAAAAAAAAAAAATTGGCATGAAGAACTATGTATATTGCAAAACAAAATGTGTTGCTTTTTAATATGTTTTTATAACCCAAACAAATTTGTTTCTCACACTCCCAGGCTGGAAAAAGGAGCCGTCCGACAGTTTAGGATTGCAGTTTGCAGTCAGCTCCGCCAAGGAATCTGTTGCAAAGCTGTCGCAGCAAATAAACGCCGGTTCCCTGCTGCGCTGCGGCTCCGGCGGCAGCGCTCCGGTCACCGCACGGCCGCGGCTCCCGGCACCGCGGCGGCGAAGGTGACACGGAGCCGGGAGCCGCGGGGACAGCAGCCGCACCTACCTGCGTCACCCCCGCTGACAAGGACACGGTGGCCTTGCACGAGGCAGCGCAGCCTCTGCAGGGTCCCCCGGGCTCTGCTCCGTGCGCTGGGATCTCACCAGGAGATGCCCAGACGGCAGGAACCCTCCCCTGATCACCCCTTCCCCCACCACCACCCCCTTTTCCCTCTCCCACCCGGGCCTGCTCCAGCAAAACAGGAGCTAAAAAATCCCAGCAGATGATTTAATTTATTTCTTTTCCTGGGAACAAGTGCAGAGCCCCAGCTCCTCGGAGCATTTGAATATATGAGCGTGTTTTGAGGCACTGAAAGGGAGATGCAGCTCCAGGCACAGCCAGAGCATCCCTGCAACCTAAAGCCGAGGAGGATGCAGGAAAACACCTGCAGGGAGCCTCCAACACCTTTCTGATCCCTGGGGTCAATCCCACTGGAGAGCAAGCCATGGCAGGGAAAGGACCGAGGCATCCGTGGTCAGCTGGGAGAGCCTGACAGAGCCTGAGCATCCTTTGGGAGCAGGGAAGGCAGAGCAATCCCCTCCCTGCAGCAGCACCGCCCTACATGTTTTCCTCCCCCAAAACATCCACGGCTGTCACTCGCCTTTTATCACCAGAGCAGCGAGACAGGGCAGGAGACGCTGCTCCCAAATTCCCCACGCTGTCATCGAAACTGGGGAATCTGGAGATTCCCAGCTGGTTGCCTGAGGGGGTCCAAGGAAATGATGCATTCCCTGCAGGAAAGCTGCCTGCAGCAGGCAGGGAGCCATCCCAGGCAGCCCCCGGGGGGGGATGCTGGTGCTCACTCTGCTTTCTGCGCAGAGAATGGCTGATTCACGCTCATTCCAGGCTTCCCCTGCAAAACCTTGGATGAGGACATCACTCCAAGCTGGGCGGGTGTCTTCCACAGCCCCACGCTGGGCTTCCCTTCGGGAGGGATGCTGTGAGCCAAAACTGTGGTGTTTTGTGTAAAAACATGAGAGAAGGCCTTAGGAATTAATTAAGGAGAACCAAGCATTCCTGGGATAAACCAGCCCAGCCCCAGACACCTGCAGCTTTGACCCTCAGACTTGATTAGTTTTAGGCAGCACTCAAAAAGTCAACTCGATTTTAACAGCATCTTTTTTGCCTTTAAAATTAAGTCCGTCAATGATGCAAAGCAACAGATCAAGGATGGTGCAGGCTCAGAAAAGGAGAAGGAATCCCCCCAACACGAGCCAGGTTAGATGTTGGGGAACAGGGAAAACAGGATAAAGGCTGGAAAAAAATGGGTAGAGGAAAGATCTGGGACAGTTTTCAACCACTTTCTGCCCTAGGAGGACACACTGGGCAAGGAGCAGGAAGAGCAGCTGGGCACCCCTGAACCGTTCCCCTGGCTCCACAACCTGCAGTTCCCCTCTACCCATCACCCCACAACCCTTCGCATCCCTCAGACTCCCCCCAACATTCCTAGGCTTCACCTGAGGCCACACACGCACAGGCAGAGTCAAACAATGGCCTCGACGCTTTATTAATTTGCAAGGATAGAGGCAATTAACGACACCGCGCTTCGGAAACTCCTAATTGCTTTTCTGCCCATTCTCCTACGGACGCAGGTCCCAGCTCGGGGAGATCTTCCCGTGAGCAGCACCAGGAGGGGGTTAGAGCAGGGGGACACGCAGGAGCCTGTGGATATTTATGACCCTTGTGAGATAAAGACGAGGTGAGGCGGGTGACGCTTATCCCGCGGCAGCGCTCCATCAGCGCCGCACCCGGGGCGCGATAAGGGCTCCGAAATGTTGGGTGTGATGGATGCTGCGTGAGACTGGCAGTTGCTGGGGCAACCACATGCAGAGGTACCCGGTCCCCCCCTCGGAGGGGCTCCAGTAGGGGTGGGGTCCCAGGGTCAGGTGGGGACAAGCTCATTGGCCAGAGAGCAGCGCTACACGGCACAATTAATTTTTATGGGTAGCTGCAGTTTTAATTGCTTTGTAGAGGCTTGAGGGTGCATTTACAGGAGCAACGTGAGGGATGCAGAGAATAAGGAGACCCCCAGGGATCCTGCAGCAGGGTGGTGGGACTTGAATCCCCTAAATTCACCGCTGATTTTAGAACAAAAGCATCTCCCCAGGCATCTCTGTAACCCAGGCATCCAGACCTAGAGGCTGGTTCTGCCACGGGGTATCTGGGAACACGCCACCGCATCCATCTCCCTGGATAACGAGGTTTTCCTCCCTGGGAGCGAGGAGCACAGCACGGGGGATGTTCATTAGTGCCTGCAAAGCCACGTGGAGACACACACAGTTGCCAGGGCTCTGCACGGACCCTGCGGACAGACATAGGAGCTACAACGCTGAAAAAGCCAGAAAAGGTCTGACCCAGCCCAAAATTATCTTTTGTGTCTGGGAACTGAGCGAGAAACAATTTCCCTGCGTACTGAGCAACACCAGCATGTTTTCCAGCCCAGAATAAAGCTGGGGAGAAGCAGGACTCCACTACCAGACAGGAGCAGCCACTCCATGCCCAGAGCCCTCCAAGTTGCATTCTCCAGAGCTCAAACCAGAATCTCCACCAGAAATCCCAGTCCTGCTGGGGGTAGGGCTCTTCCAGACCTATCCTGATGCACACACCAAGGTTGGTTTCCCAACCAAAACTCCAAGGGGAGGGGACATCCTCTTGCAACCAGAACCCCCACCACAGCCCAGCCACGTTGACAGTACCTGGCCAAGAGAGCCACAGGATCACCAAAATGGGCAGGAACCAGGGCAGAGAAGCTGGAATGCTGGAAGGGCTTCCCCTCCCCTATTTAAAGCTTCATGCTCTGCAGCTGGGGCTCCCCGGGGTTTGGGAGGCTCCAGGTGTTTCCTATCAGGGCAGTTGTTGCCCCTGCACCATTCCCCACCCCATAATCTGCTCCTGCTCACAGCCCTGCCTTTGGGAACATTGACTCCTCATCCATGAGAATGCCTATGCTCCCAACACAGAACATCAGTGATCTCCCCCACTCAAAATCCTCTTCTCCCTTCAGCCCACATTGATTATTTTCCTCCATTAAGAATCTGCATCCGTGGCTACAAACCCGCCAGCGGCTCACCCCTCACCTCTGCCTCCCCTCTCCAGTGCTCTTCCTTCCATCCATCCATCCATCCATCCATCCATCCATCCATCCATCCATCCATCCATCCATCCATCATCCATCCATCCATCCATCCATCCATCCATCCATCCATCCATCCCAGCATCAACCCCACCAAGAGGTCCCTAAAAAATCCTCTAAGACAGGCATAAACTGCCCCAGGAGGGGGGCAATGTGTCTGCTGATCTCCCCAGCAGTGGGGCAATGTGTGCACCTGGCCCAGCAGAAAATTCCACACCAGAGAATTCCACACCAGCATGATGCCAGTGCCCTCACGGAGCTGTGCCCAGATCCACCAGACTCCAGCAAAAACCCCAGCCCCAGCTGTGCTCCCCATCTGGGGGGCTCGGGGACATTCTTTGCCAGACATCTGGAGACACCTGGAGGAGAGGAGTCTGGGGGTCACGACCCACAGCCACATGAGCCTCCTCCACCTTCTCCTTGGATCAATCACCTCCAATTAGCCCTGAGGAAGCAGCACACGGAGAACCAGAGGCACCAGCACTGGCACAGCCCCCGCCCGAGCATCCCTCGCTGCTGACGTCCCTCCAGTGACACCGGGGGAAGGAGGGGGCTGCAGGGGAGTGGGCGGTCACTGCTCCGTAGGAAAAATGAGTCCCCCGTCCCCTGCCCTCCTCCTCCTCCCCGGTCCCCCAGGTTGATGCACAAAGAACAGTCCCAGTTGCCGGCGGGGCTGAGTAATGCTCTGAGCCGCTCCTCCCCGGCAGTGAGTAATGCCGCTTTTGTCTCCCGCGCCGGCACCACATTAGCCGGGAACACGGCGTTAGCCGGGAACACAGCGTTAGCCGGGAATACAGTGTTAGCCGGGAACACAGTGTTAGCCGGGAATACAGTGTTAGCCTGGAATACAGTGTTAGCCTGGAATAAGGGGTTAGCCAGGAATACAGTGTTAGCCTGGAATACAGTGTTAGCCTGGAATACAGTGTTAGCTGGGAATAAGGCATTAGCCAGGAATACAGTGTTAGCCTGGAATACAGTGTTAGCCGGGAATACAGTGTTAGCCTGGAATACAGTGTTAGCCTGGAATACAGTGTTAGCCTGGAATAAGGGGTTAGCCAGGAATACAGTGTTAGCCCTGAATACAGTGTTAGCCGGGAATAAAACGTTAGCCAGGAATACAGTGTTAGCCAGTAATAAGGCATTAGCCAGGAATACAGTGTTAGCCAGTAATAAGGCGTTAGCCAGTAATACAGCGTTAGCCGGGAATACAGTGTTAGCCGGGAACACAGTGTTAGCCGGGAATACAGTGTTAGCCTGGAATACAGTGTTAGCCGGGAATACAGTGTTAGCCGGGAATACAGTGTTAGCCGGGAACACAGTGTTAGCCGGGAATACAGTGTTAGCCTGGAATACAGTGTTAGCCGGGAATACAGTGTTAGCCGGGAACACAGTGTTAGCCGGGAATACAGTGTTAGCCAGGAATACAGCGTTAGCCGGGAATACAGTGTTAGCCGGGAATACAGTGTTAGCCTGGAATACAGTGTTAGCCGGGAATAAGGGGTTAGCCAGGAACAGTGTTAGCCGGGAATAAGGGGTTAGCCGGGAATACAGTGTTAGCCGGGAACAGTGTTAGCTGGGAACACAGTGTTAGCCGGGAACACGGCGTTAGCCGGGAACAGTGTTAGCTGGGAACACAGTGTTAGCCGGGAATAAGGCGTTAGCCAGGAACACAGTGTTAGCCGGGAACACAGTGTTAGCCGGGAATAAGGCGTTAGCCAGGAACACAGTGTTAGCCGGGAACACAGTGTTAGCCGAGAATACAGTGTTAGCCGGGAATAAAACGTTAGCCGGGAATACAGCGTTAGCCGGGAATACAGCGTTAGCCGGGAATACAGTGTTAGCCGGGAATACAGTGTTAGCCAGGAATACAGCGTTAGCCGGGAATACAGCGTTAGCCGGGAATACAGTGTTAGCCGGGAATACAGTGTTAGCCGGGAATAAGGCGTTAGCCGGGAATAAGGGGTTAGCCAGGAACAGTGTTAGCTGGGAACACAGTGTTAGCCAGGAATAAGGCGTTAGCCAGGAACACAGTGTTATCCGGGAATATGGCGTTAGCCAAGAACATGGCATTAGCCGGGAATGAGGAATTAGCCGGGAATACGATGTTAGCCACGGTGTTAACCGTAACATGGTTCCTGGTGTTAGCCGGGAACACGGATTTAACCGGGAACACGGCGTTAGCCGGGAATGAGGAGTTAGCTGGGAATACGGCATTAGCTGGGAACGTGGTGTTAGGTGGGAATGCAGCGTTAGCCAGGAACACAGCATTAGCTGGGAATGAGGAGTTAGCCGGGAACACGGCGTTAGCCACAAACATGGCATTAACTGGGAACATGGCGTTAGCCGGGAACATGGCATTAGCTGGGAATGAGGAGTTAGCCAGGAATGCAGCATTAGCCGGGAACACGGTGTTAGCTGGAAACGTGGTGTTAGGCGGGAATACAGCGTTAGCCAGGAACACAGCATTAGCTGGGAATACAGCATTAGTTGGGAACATGTAGTTAGCCAGGAACGCAGCATTAGCTGGGAATGAGGAGTTAGCCAGGAACACGGCGTTAGCTGGGAGCACAGCGTTAGCCAGGAATGAGGCATTAGCCAGGAACACGGCGTTAGCCAGGAATGAGGCAATAGCCGGGAACGCAGAGTTAGGTGGGAACAGGGCGTTAGCTGGGAATGTGGCGTTAGCCAGGAATGCGGAGTTAGCTGATAACATGGCTTAGCTGGGAGCACAGCGTTAGCCAGGAATGCGGCATTAACACAGCGTTAGCCAGGAACGGTGCCCCTGGCACAGCCACAGCTGCGATGGCATCCCAGGGGTGACACCTCAGGGGTGGCACTCGCTGCTTACACGTCACACGATGCCACCTCTGCCCACAATGTCGTGGCATCTGTGCCCGTCTGGGGACACCTGGCCCAGGCACTGCTGGTTGGGTGCCCTGGTTTGCCATGGCCACGGTGGAGGGCACCCCAGGCTCCCCTCGCCATGCTGCTGGACCCCACGAGGCATCAGGTCTGTGGAGAAGCACATTCCCACTGGGTGCCATGGAAACGTGGCTCCCTGGAACAAAGGAGTTTCCACTTCCACCTGGATATTCCTCCTTCCCGAGGAAACACCAGATGTGAAGGGTTTGACCCCAGCAGCCATGGGTTGCACAAAGCTCCTGCCAGCAGCTGCCCCTGGAGTGAAGAGTTTCACCCCTGGCTTTCCCCCCAGGGCACATTTTGGGGTGCAGGGGTCAAGCCCCGAGGGTCCCCAGAGCATCTTTCCCTCCCAGTGTGGAGTCACTTGGCACTGGTGGCACCCCGGCTGCAGCAGCACAGGGCTGGCGGGTGGTTCCCGCTCTGGCACCCACACGGCAGATGGAGAGCCTCTCGCCTTGTGATTGGATTTTATTTTGTAATTTTGGGCTGTTATTTTGGTCCTCAGCCCCCTCTCCCCTCCCTTCTTCCTGCTGTGTACCATGGCCACCTCCTCCCTGGGAGGGCAGAGACGGCTGTGGCGAATGTTGTGGTTTTGCTCAAAGGAGTGGAGCCATGCTTTCAGTGACTCTACAGCCCTTGGTGGCTTCCCTGTGGGACATGGCAGGCTGGCAGTGTCCCACATAGAACAGCACTGGCTGGTGCACTTGTCCCCACCAGTCCCCAAGTTTCTTATGGCACTGACACGGGCAGATGATGTTGGTGTCCCCTGGCTGAGGGCTCCTCTGCACATCCCTGGGCACAGGGACATCCTGCCATGCCCTGGGGAGGGGACAGCACTGGCAAAGAGAAGAACACCAGCCCCAT
The DNA here is from genome assembly GCF_050655825.1 of Lonchura striata. Classification (NCBI taxonomy): domain Eukaryota; kingdom Metazoa; phylum Chordata; class Aves; order Passeriformes; family Estrildidae; genus Lonchura; species Lonchura striata. The sequence continues at coordinate 3,873,126 of NC_140726.1, forward strand.
CCCTGCCCAGCATCTCCCCAAGGGCCATGGGCAGCACGAGTTTGCTGCATCTCAGCCCAGTTCCCAGCAGGCAAGAAACTGGTGTCACCAAACTGATGTGACAAGCAGCACACACAGCTGGAGGGATGTCCCTCCTCAGGGCCTGATCTGTCCTTTGCTGGAGCCCTGAGAGTCTGGTGCCACAGTGAGGATGATGCCACTCGTGCCCACAGCACCCAGCAAAGCCCCAAATGTGGGTCACGGCCAGCAGTGACCTCGTGAACAAGCCCCTGGCCACTCACAGGAGTGGCCACCCACAGGGGTGACCAGCGCTGATGAAGAGCACGGTGATGAGGCTCTGGGGTGCTCCTGTGGGGCTCCAATTTCTCTCCCAGCCCCTTTTCCATGGCCGTGCAGCCGAGCTGAGGGAGAAGCCTCTCCACAGCGCTACGAGTTCAGCTGCGCCAGGGAGAGGGAAAGAAAGAAAAAATCCCCAGCGCGAGCAAGACAGACTATAAATAAAAGCTGGAGAAGTGGGAGGCAGCAGCCACAAGGGCTTTCTGAAGCAGCAAGAAAAGCAGGTGCATGTTGGCTCTGGCTCTCGATGCCTTTGTGTTTCCCGAAGAAGCCTGGGTATCCCTAATAGCCGGGCTCCGGGTGGGAGCGGGGCCGGGCTTCCCTCCCGCGAGCTGGGAAGGCGCAGACATGTGAAGAGCAAATTCTGCACAGGATGGATGGGAGCGACGTCGCTGAGCCTGGAGAGTGAAGAGAGCCGAGGAAGAGGGAGGAAGGGAGGGAATGGAAGGCTGAAAGGGAGCTGCCGGCACCGACACAGCCCCAGCGGCTTCAGGTTTAATGGATGAAGGGGATCCTCCAGACGGAATTCCTACCGGATTTAGTGGTGGATGGAGGGAACTGCCAGAGCTCAGCCTTGGGTGCATCCAAAACGGGATCCCCCCAGAAACTGCCCTGCGGGGATACAGGAGCAGCGGAGGGAAACAGAATGCCTGTCATTCCCCAGGGTCGCCCGGAGCTGCTGGGGATGGGGACCCCGCGCTCCGCCGGCGCCTGCCAGCACGGAAGGAGTGGAAAGAAGAGAGGAAGAGAAGGAGACAGATGGGCAGCGATGGAAACATAAGTTAACTCGGAGGAAGCGGATAAACAGCAGGCAGGGAGCAGATCCCAGCACATATGCTGTGCTGCAGCCAGCCAGGCACAGGGAGCTTCCTCTCCATCCCTGCTCCCCAGGCCTATGGACGGGGCTGGGCCGTGCAGGAGGTGGGCAGCGGGATGGGGTGAAGGCTTGAGGCTTGGGGTGAAAGCCCTGGGAAGGTCTAAGGCCAGGGCTTGCAGCTTGGGTGCTGCTCACGGACATGGGGCATTGTGGAAACCCAAAGCAAAATCTGGCCAAAGGCACAGAGGAAGCATCCATGAGATGGAGGTGACTCCCCGCTGGGGAATCACAGACCTTTTCTCTATGGCAGCTGGGCTGAATTTGACCAAGGAGAGATGGTTCCTCCCTTGCTGGCAGGGACAGGCAGGGTGGGCAACAGGATTTGGGCCAGGTGAGTTCTCCAGCCTCAGTTTCCCCAGGCAGGAGAGGGGAGAGGAGCAGCACCAGCTCCTCCAAAGGGCCGGCAGGACCAAGCACCGCTCCTGGTGCCGATGCAGCAGCAGCAGCAGGTCACTTCTGAGGACTCCAGCAGCTCATGGACAGGGAATAAAGTCAATCCAAAGCCGAAGCAGGGAGGCTGAGACCCTCAAAAGTCCTTGAGCCCTGCAGCACCGTGCTGCCTGCTGATTACCGGGGACCCCAGCGCCGGCACAGCATCACCGGCTGCTCCGGCCACGCCGCCACGGCAGGAGGGGACCCCGGCACCCCGCAGTGCCCCCCTGCCCACAGCGGTGCGCTGGGGTCTCTGCTGAGGGGACTCTGAGCTGCCGCAGCCCCCGACTCGCCCAGAATAACAAGCAGGCGGAGCCGCGGAGCTGCCGAGAAAATCTCTCCAGCGACGCTCGGCCGGGTGCTAATGAGCCCCGGGCTCTCCGATCTGCTCAGCGAATGTCATGACCCAGATTAATTGCTCAAAAAGACACCCAAAGGCTGCTAATAAAACAAAAAGAAAAAAGGAAAAAAAGAGGAGGAAAAAAAAAAGAAAAATCAACCCCACAACAAGCCCCTTATAGAAGCCAGCTCCCCTCCCTGCGCATCCCAGCGCCGGCAGCCCGGAAAGCGCTGCCCGTGCGGGGAATGCTGTCAGGGCAGAGGGCCAGGCGGTGCCATGGGCGCACACAGCCGCCCTTGTTCCCCGCTCCCCCCGGGGCTCGGAGCCGCGGCCGGCCCCGCCGCACAAGGGCCGCCTGTTCGGAGGGGTCCCGGCGCCGGCCCGGGGGGACAGCGTGACCGGATGCTGCCCGACCCCCCCACAGCCCTTGGGGGCCGCAGCGCTGCCCCCTCGGAGGGAAACGGAGGCATTGGGAGTGCTTCGAGGGACAGAGCTGTTTCAATGTCACCCAGGTCCTCGCTGGCGCAGGGCATTGCGAGCAGGTGGCCTTTGCATCATGCCCAGCCGAGCCCTTCCTCTGGAGAGCAGCCTTTCTCCTGGAGCCTGCAGACATCAGCTTGCCCAAGCCTTTGATTTCCCGTCCCTCCGGCAGCGTGTGGCTGGCCCCGGGGGGCTCTCGTAGCTGTCACTCAGCTGCTTGTCACCTTCTGCACCGACTCGTGACTCCACTCGCCATGGCCACGGCCACTGCCACCCCAGAGGAGCCCCACCAGATCCCCCAGTGCCACGGCAGTGCTGGGGGTGAGGAACCCTCTCCAGGGATGTCTGTACCCAAGGGATGCTCCCACCAGGACAGGCTCTCCACAACTGGCTACAGCTGTGGGGCCATAATCCAGTTTTTGCCTGAAAATACCTTCCTGTTCAGAAAAAAGGTCTTCATCAGCCCATGGATGTGGAAGCTCTCACCCTTCTGCAGCGCTGAGAAGGAGGAGGGGGCTGGAGGGTCTCCCTGCCAAGAGGGCAGGAGGAAAAGGAAGAAAGGGAGTGGGAGCAGATGGGAGATGACCACCCACCCACCCGGCTGCTGCTCCCCGGCCTCCAGGACTCCTGACCTAGTTATTGGCCATGGAGGCAAAGCGCAAAGCAGAGAGGGATGGGGGGAAGAGCCCAGGCTCAGATCTGCAGAAATCTGTGGGTGATGGCCAGGTTAACTCAGGGCACTTCCAGAACAGTCTGCGAGACAGAGCCTGGCTGCGAGCCACCACAGCTCAGCCCGCCGTCGGTCATGTCGAGCCGGCGACGAGGCGCGGAGACATTCCCAGATCTGGGAGAAGAAACCTTCTGACAAGAGACCTAAACTGCTGCACCCACGCAGCCGAGGGGAGACATGGGGGCTGCCATCCCCCCGGAGCACTTCCACTGTGGGCACTCGGGGCTGCCGAGCAGAGGCAGCACGAGGAGAGGAGCGGCGGCTGCGAGAGAAAACTGTAGAGCTCACATGAGAATTAATAAGCCACAAATTGGTAGCAGCAAGAGGAATTAATGCTGCGAAGAGGCTGCCAAGTGCCACGGGGAGAGAGAGGCGCTTCCTCGGATTTCCGCTCAGCTCCGAGCTGTGCCTCCCATCCCAGCAGCAAAATGGAGCCAGCCCTGGCCTTGCTTTATCCCAGCACCTTCGGAGGCAAAATTTCTGAGCATCCCTCGGGCTCTCTGGGGAGCACAGCGGTGTCCTGGATCCACCACAGCCTGCTCATGCCAAACCCAGGATCTGGAACACGCCAGCGTGTGCTCAGCGATGCCAGCAGCTGGATCGGGACCTATTTGGGCAGCAGCGAGCAGACCAGCTCTATTCCTGGCTCCTGACACGTGCAGGGCTCGGCAAGCAACTCGCAGCCTTGCCTGGCACACAGGAGCCAGCCCTAAAGTCACCACAAGACAAGCACCATGCCCAGGCATCTCTCCGTGCCGGGCAGGAGCAGCCGCACTGCCCTGTGTCCATCCGAGCGCCCAGCAGGACGTGCAGGGGAGCTGCTCCCCGTGCCCAGTGACCGGGACGCGTTCGGAGACCCAGAGGTGACACTCGGGAGCCCGCAGCTTCCCTCTCCTCCCCGGCAGCTCCAGCCCCGCGCGGTGCCGGCTGCGGGCGGCGGTGGCTGCAGCGGAGGTGGGAGCGATGATGACTCAGGAGATAATGAGGCAGATCAGAAGGAGGAGAGGAGCAGCGAGAGGACGCGGAGAGGAGGCAGCTGTGTCCTTCGGGCCCACACCCGCTCCCCCTGACGTGGCACCTCAGCTGCGGGGCAGGAACGCGCACCCCCGGCCCCCTGACTCACCCGGGGGGCACGGCAGCACCGGGGTGGGGCGGTTCCTTTAACCCCATCCCTCCTTCTGCCGGGAATGGAAGTTTCCAGGCAAGTAGGTGAGGGGGAAGTAGGGTTACACATGGGGAGCCACCAGGATGATGGCTCTGGAGTCCCTCCAGCCCTCCACCCACTGCCCACCGCTCAGGTTCTCACTGTGTGCCGCCCCACATGGAGGAGCCCCCTGGCTTTGAGCTTCCAACATTTCGTCCCGCCTCCTCCCAAAACTGCCAGTTCCCCAGCTCCTGATGGATAAACAGCGTCTCCTGGTTGGGGAAACTGAGGCAGGGAGGCACCAGACTCGCCCGAGGCTGCTGTTTCCAACCAAGCCAGCGAGGGAAGCCAGGAGTCCCGGCTCCTGTGCTCATTTTCATCCCAAGCTCATTTCTGAAGTCATTTTCCCTTTGTGCCAGTGGCTCCACAGGGTGGCCGATGTCACTGGATCACTCTTTGCTTGCCAGTCTGGGTGCCTTCATCCCCAGCCAGCACCAGACAAGGAACTTGTAGACCTGAGAGCCACCCCTGCCTCGCTGTGCATCCCCAGGGCACAGCACATCACCTTTCCCAGCCTCAGTTTCCCTTCCTAACCAAAACCTGGCACCGCTGGGGGCCTCAGTGTCCCCTCTGTCAGAGTTCAGCCTCGGGGACCTTCCCAGCAGAGCCAGACTGGGCCCCTCCATCTCTCAGCATCTTCCTTCCCCGGGAGCTGAGCCTTGGCAAGGGGAAGGAACTGCTTATGCAGAACAAATGGAATCAATCAAAACAAAAGGCAGCGGGCCTGATTCTATTTATTACCCAGCCAAGGGTGTCAAAAGCGTCTCCAGACATCCACAGAAATGCCATATGGAGAGGGGGAACCCAGCGAGGCCACCCCCGTGGGCAGGGACAGGCAGGACCAGCCAAGAGTAGTCATTAACCCTGCTCTGTCCTTCAGCTGGTCCTGGGGCACCTCCCAGCCCCTCCCAGCCCCACTGCTCGGCACCCTCAGCCTGCTCCTCGGGACTGCACCAGTCCCCAGGCACCCACTGCTTCGGGATGATGCCACGGAGCAGCCAGGGCACGTGGAGTGGGGGAGGATGAGGAGCAGGGCACTGACACCTGCCCAAAATAGCTGGCACTGGATGCAGCACCACCTCCACGGACACTTCAGGCACTCAGGATCCATGGTGGAGGATCCAGCAGCAGGATCCAGCCCACGCTGCCGAGCGAATGAAATCTGTGCCTGCTTTTCCAGGAATGTCACTCATGTTAACACACTCCCCGAGCTCCAGGTACCTTCTCACCTCTCTCTCGGCCTTCCCAGCTGCTGGGAAAGGTGAATCTGGAGGTACCTGTGTGCTGCTCTCCCAGCTGGGGCAGTGGCCACCCTCTGGCATTGGAGCAGAAGCTGGCAGAGGCAGGAAGCCCAGAGAGATGGTTTATTGACCACTGCTGGGGCTGCAGCGGGGCAGTGGCGTGTCACAGCCTGTGTGCCAGAGGGACAGCTGGCTCCTGGCACGTGTGACCACGAGGATCTGCAGGGGAAGGGGCCTTTGTGCCTGGGGACTACTGCAAAACACCAGAGCCCCTTGTTCTGGCTGGCTGGCACGGGCTGAGCCCAGCTCAGGGCTAACAGCACACCTGGGCACAGCTCCTGGGGCTGGCACCTCCAGGTGAGCCATGCTGGGCTGCAACCTGCCCTTCTCTCTGTCCCCAGCATGGGTGCTGGGCTGTGCCTCAGTTTCCCCTTGCTGCCAGGCATTGCCTACTCTCTTCCTGGAGCCTGTGCCATTTGCCAATCCTGGGAACTCTGATCACAGAAGAAGCAGAGGGCAAGCTCCTGGGTTCCAGCTCCGGGCTGTTCAGCCCATCCCGGCACTGGCAGCACCCGGGGCACAGCCGTGTGCTGTGCGCCATTCCCCAGGCAATGAGGAGACGCCAGCTGGGCTTCGTGCTTCCCGGAGAACAAACCCGGCCACGCAGCTCCCCTCGCCATCCCACTTGGCTGAAGCTGCCCGCTGCATCCCTCGGTCCCCGGTGCCCTCGGAAACGCCGTGGGGAGCCGGGCAGTGCTGGGGCAGGGTGGGACTCGCACCATGCTCAGCCGCAGCTCCGGGACGAGCATCCCGCGGGAGCGCGTCCCAGCGCCGGGGCGGCAGGAGGATGGTGCTGCTGATGACGATGATGATGATGATGATGCTCAGTGGGGGATGAAGCTCCCGCCGCGGCTGTAGGCTCCCTCTGGCGGCCCCGCCCCGCCCCGAGACGGGCAGGGTTGGCATCTCCCATCAGAGCTATTCCCAGCAGCAGCATTCCCAGCAGCAGCATCCCACCGACAGCATCCCGCAGCGGCTGCATCCCGCACCGACAGCATCCCGCACCGAGAACATTCCTCACTGAGAGCATCCCACACTGACAGCGTTCCTCACTGACAGCATCCCGCATCCCACACTGACAGCATCCCACACTGAGAGCATCCCTCACCGACAGCGTTCCTTACAGACAGCATCCTGCACCAGCTTCATCCCGCACCGACAGCATTCCCTTTTGCCAGCATCCCACACCGGCCACATCCCGCACCGGCAGCGTCCCCGGTCCCCCAGGTACCAGGTGCCCTCTGTGCTGCCCCGAGCCGGGAACATCCCCTGGCAGCACCCCCAGCCCATCTCCACCCAGCAGAGACACAGCTTAAGCCCATTTTAATTATATTTCAAAGAGAGGGTTAATGAAGGGGTTCGCACCTGAGCCCTTCCCAGCATCCTGAGGGATCTGGCACACCAATCAGGAGGGGCTCGCCCCCCCCCCCCCCCGCTCTGGGTTGGAAGGGACCTTTAAAGGTCATTTAGTCCCTGCAGCCTGTGTCAGTGTGTGCCCCTGGTATGGGCTGTGAACCCCCCACCACCCCGAGCACCAGGACAGCCCCTCCATTGCACCCCCACAGCTTTTATAGCCCTCAGAGTCACCCCCTCCCCTGCAGACACCCCCTGAACACCCAGCTCCCAATCCAGGTCCCTCCACCAGACTAAATCCAACAGCAGTCAGGGAAGGGGGGCAGGACGGGAGGGGAAGAGGCACTATTTGCTTTTTCCAATTTGATCTTATTAAAACTTCATTCAAAGAAATAGACTTTTCATCTCAAATCTCATGCAAGTTTCATAGCACTGCAGATGGCGGAGTGGGAAAACGCCCGTCACAGAGTTTAATAACAGCACCCAGCCCTTAAACTGCTTCCTCGCTGTGCCAAAACGTCCCCGCTGTGCACCCAGAGCGCACCCCACGCTGCCCAGCGTTTTCAGGACCATCCCCTCTCATCCTCTAATGGCTTTGCACGCGTTGTCGCCGGTTCAATCTGCAGCCCTCTCGCACGAATAAATCCCCCTGGATGTGCCAGATGCAGGCAGGAGCCCGCTGCCCCGCTGCCCGTCAGATCAGCGCGGCCAGGCCGTGTCCTGCTGTCACCCCTCGCCGCCCGCCGTGCCTCAGTTTCCCCGGAGCAGAGCTGACCACGCTCCGCGGGGAGCGGAGGCAGCGAGCCGTGCGCCAGCCGGAGCGGCGGCGGCGGCGGCGGCATCGCTCCCGCGGGACCCGGCTGCCAGCGCGATAGATGCCGCGGGTGCCTGGGTGCCTCGGATGTCCCCCGAGCACACAGGAGCCGCGTCCCCCCCTGCGGCTGCCTCTCGGGCCCCGTGGGAGCGGTGACTGAACAGCATCCCCGGTGCAGGCATTAGGAACCATCCATGCCGCCACGCTCCGCGCCGGCTCAGCATCCCGGGAGGCGCTCATTGAGCACGGCAGCAGCTGCCCTCGGCTCCCCGGGCGGGCACGGCGCTCACAGAGCCGGCTCGGAGCCTGCTCTGGAGCAGGGGAGCCTGTGCTGGCCTCCTCTTCGCGCTGCAGCAGCAGCCACAAGCGTCAGCAGGCAGCTGCAAAGCCTTTCTCGCCCTTTTCCCCGTGTGACGGGGAAGCCCTGGCTCTGAGCAGCTCGGAGAGGGGCCAGGATTCGGCTCCTGGCCGTGCCACACGCACAGCTGTGAATTCAGGGTCACCCACCACGAGCGGGCTCCATCACTCACATCCCGAGGGCTGCTCACACCGAGCCTGCCCACACGGAGCAGAGGGACCCGTGCTGGGCACCTGGAGCATCACCCGCTGTCAGCTGAGGGGCAAACTGCGGGAGATGCAGAGCTGGAGCTCCGCCGAGCCCATCCAGGCACCCTGTGGCCACAGGAAGGGCAAAGCCAGCTCCGGTTCTCCTCAGCCTGGCGGGTGATAACCGCGCACCCACAGACAGCATCCTCTGGGAGACGGCGGCGCACCCAGAGCCTTCTCCGGCAGCTCCCCGCACCGGCCCGAGCCTCCTGCCACAAGGGGGAACTCCTGGGCTGGAGAAATTCATCCCAGAGGTGCTGCACGGCTCTGCACCCCAGCCCTCCCAGGAGGGCTTTTCCCCAGGGAAGGATGCTCTGCCCTCGCTCAGCACAAAGGGTCAAGGACCCTTCGCTTGCCCCAAACCACCTGAGGGCACCTCCCGTCACCCTGCCCCGGGGGAGGGGTTGGGTTCGTGGGATTCCTGTCTCTGACCTCCTTTCTGCAGCTGATCCAATCCCAGGGATGAAGGCCAGGCAGGACACGGAGGGGGAGGGAGTTGAACTGAATGAAGGAGCGCAGCAGGGCAGCGCTTCTGAGACATCGCTGAGAGCACCACAAAAAAACCCTCACACATTCTGCGTGGGTGGCTGGGTCAAGCAAGGACAGCCTGGACACTCGTATGGTCACTGGGGAAGAAAGCCAACAGGACTTCCAGGAAAAATGTCACTGGTCTGGCTCTCACTGCTGTCCTGTCGCACCCACCCAGGTATGAGGGAGCAGGATTTGCATCCCAGCTGGAATTGCCACACTGTGGAGTGAGCCCAGCATCCTTCAGTGGGGCAGAGGTAAGACTGAGCACTGGTTCCACATCTGGCTGGTGCCATTCAGCTTTGTATTCCCACAGCCAGGGAACCACTGCTCTCTTGTGGGAATCCAGGGCTTCCCTCTGGCTGCCCTGGCAGGTCTGGGACCCTGGCAGGGGTCAGAACCCCCCTGGACAGAGCCCCCAGAGACACTGGCTGTGATCTCTGTCCATGGAAAAGAGTTTTCAATCTTACAGGATGAATTACCAGCTCTGAGTGTTTGATATCAGTAATAATTAAGTGTGGCACGGGTGCAAAAGTAAAATTTTAGGATTCTAGATAAGGGGTCCAAAGGGGACAAGATGGAGGAAATTGGGTGTGCCTTGTCCTTTTTCTCCTTCTTCATGCCCTCCATGTCTCACTGTGGTGTTGGCATTTTTCTGTTGGTTCAGGCTGGGGACACACTGTCCAACGTAGGTGACAGATATTGGCACGTTCTTGTCAATCCAGCCCAGGGAGTTTCTGGTATTTAATGTTTGTCACATCCCACTGAGGGCAGAGCCCCACACGCTGCCCTGCAGGACAGAGCTGGGCAGGGCAGCAGAACATGTGAGAGATAAACAGAATAAACAACCTGGAAACCAGCACAGACCAATTCTGGCTTCTGCTTTGGCAGGGGGTGACAGACAGAGACTTCCTACAATCTCGGGATCATCAATACCTCAGATTCTGACACTTTCCCACATGGACATTTGCCTTCCCCTCCACCTCCTCGAAGGCTCCAACCCCCCCAGCCAGCAGCAGAGGTGTTTGGCTTGGCCGTGTGGCTCTCCAAACAGCAGGGTGGTTCCAAGATAAAATTTCCTGTGGTGCTGCTCACTCAGAGCTCTCGGGAGTGTCTGTTTGGGGGAAGTGTCGGATAAACTCCAGGCTGGGTGGGATCCAGCACTGAGCAGAGCCCATGGGGGGGCTGAGCCCGTTGTCTGAGCCCCAGCCCCACCTGTGGGACATGCAGGAGTATCGATGACATCAGAGACAGGCACACCTGGAAAGGAGCTGCAATGCTGCATCACGTGAAGAAGCAGCACCAAGAGGGGAAGAGAGGCAAATGAAGGTGATGAGAGCTGCAGTGGGGTTGGGAACTCTATCAAAAACTTTAGGGTGACAAGATCTTCCCATAGATCTCCCTAGCTTCAATCTGCACAGGGACACATTCAGGAGAAAGGAAAACTTCCCTGGCAGATAAATGTATTGAGAAGAGGGTGGGGGATGCTGAGGAATTTGTCTGCCCCCAAGATGGAATACCAGGAGAAAGAGACAAAACACAGAGAGGGGAAGAGAGATGCCAGGAGGATGGAACAGAAAGGCATGGGCCAGCAGGATTAGCAATGATAAACTTGCAGCTAAACTGGGCTTATGTCAGCCTGTATTACCCGGGAGTGACAGCAATGATGGGCTTGCTCATCTGCCATTTATAAGTGGCAAATTCTCCCTCCATCCTCTTTACTATGAATTAGCTGGCATATGTCTAATCGTCTTTGCAAGCGCCACTCGACTGGCAGAGATTAAGGCCCTGCTCCTCCTCCAAACCCAGCACTCCATGACCAGGCAGCAGGACTCTGCTTCCACCAGGCTGCCCCGGCAGGGACCAAGCATGGCACTGAGTGGCACAAAGCAATTCCCCCTGCCTCACAGCCCTCCAGACACACAAAGCCCTAAAGCAGCCAGGCCCAGACCAAGAAATCCCCGTTCCTCCAAGGGAGCCTGAGCAGCTCTCCTCATGAGACAAGCCCTCCTCTGTGACTGCTCAGACCCAAAGGTGCGGCGTGCCATCACCTGGATAAGCCATCAGGTAGTTGGGACAGGGAAATAAGCACCAAGAGGGACTCCAGAGACCAACAAGTGTATAATTTTTGTTTTTTTTTTAAACTAGCACTAAATCCTCGACTCCTTTCCAAGCAACCGCTGCACTTGAGCACATTGCAGAACCCGACCGGTTTCCATCAAAGCCACGAAAACCAGCTTTAGCTAGGGATTCACATGGAGGAGAGCTGGAATGGTGAAACCCAAGGCACTTATTAATGAAGCAGTGCAAGAGGTGAGTTCATGCGTGGGGGTGTTTGCATGGCCAGCTGCCTGCCCTGGCGTGTGTTGTTTGGCCAGCAAGGTGCTGCTTGGGTGGTGGGAGACCCTTGGCTGACACTGGGCTGTAAGTCAGGCATGTCAAAACAACCTTGGAGGGCTTGGAAAATCCAGCTCGCACACAAGGCTGCTCCAGCCCTGCAGCAGGAGCCCTCGGAGCTAGGGTAAACAGGGACTCAGGAAGGGAAGTCTCGGGGGTCTGGTGGTCAAGATGACCCCGAGATTATAAAAAGTCCTTTCATCCCAGCCCACGTGGCCAAAGAAGGAGCTGGAGTGCATAGGGTTGGCTTTTCAAGGTTGTTTATTTTTTCTTATCTATAACACGCTTTCCCAAGGAGCTGCAGTCTGTCCAGCAGGTCAGTTTGTGACAGACTCCCACCACCTTGGGCTGGTGTTAACATTTTATACTAAAAACTACGTGTGCCATGTTTACAATAACATGCCAATATCGATAATTTATGTTGGTCAGTGTGTCTCTACCTTAAACCAACAGAAAAGTGTCACCGTCACACCAAGATGTGGAGGGCAAGAAGAAGGAGAAGAAGGTCAGGACATGCCCAAATCCTTCCATCTTGTCCCCTTGAACCCCTTATCTTAAAACCCCCAAATTCTACTTTTTCACCCTGTGTTAACTACCACACTGCTCAAACCCTTGTGGCTTGTAATTCCTCACACAAAGTTGGCAGGTTTTTCCATGGGCTAAAATGGCAGCCAGAGGTGTTTGTGACTTTGTGCCAGGGTCTCTGAGCCCCTGCCAGGGTCTGGGCCAGCCAGGGCAGCCAGAGGGATGAGCTGGGCTCCCACAGGAAGGAGCACAGGGGATCACAGGGGGATGGGTCTGCAGGGAGCCAGCGAGGGGCACGGCCAAAGGAGGCTGCTCTCACCTGCACAGGCTGGATCTGAAGAGCCTCCTGCCATGGTGCTGAGGAAGCAGAGCAGCTCCTTCTGCCCCCGGGCATGAGCAGCCTGAGACCAGGACTTTGGGAGCCCTGAGTTTTGCAGAACATCCTCACTCTCCTGAAGCAAATGTTTTTCCCTCTCTGTTCCTCATTGTCTTTCAAGAACAGAGATAAATTCGACAGAGCCTTACCTCTAACAGTTATTAGCCTGTGCACCAGAGTCTGCATGGGACCAGGAGAGAGAGGAAACCTCCCCTTCCCACTGACAGTCCCACACCCCAGCAGAGGAAAGGGAGTTGTATCCACCTTTTCCAGGCAGCCCCAGCCTGGGAAGCAGGGCTTGCTGTTCCCAGTGCTGAACCTGAGCTGGGTCAGCAGCCCGAGCACCCACCCTGCGCTGCCGAGCTGGTGCCACCCCTTGGCAAGGGCACGGCCAGTGCGACGTGCAGTGACCAGCTGGCCTGGGTTTGCTGGGGGCTGTGGCAGGGCAGCGAGGCCTTGGCTGTGAGCAGGAGATGTGCAGCACGCCACAGGCTGCCCTGGGCACGCCAGATGCTGTGTGCTGGGCAGGAGAGCAAAGCCCTGCTCACACCAGCCACACACCGCCGCGCTGGGGAACCTCAGCTGGGCAGGTTCGGGCTCTGGAGGGTGCTGGAGGCAGCACTGCTCGGTGCTGGGAGGACAAGGAGACAAGGTCCTGCTTGGGGACACCTCTCATTATATCACTGTCTTCTCCGTGCCTGCACCAGCACAGGCTGAAGGAGCTCGGCTCGGGGTGTCCCCGGGGATGTGGCTGCTCCAGGAATGAGCGTGCAGCTTGGAGGCAGCTGCAGGGAGCTCTGAGCAGGCACCGTGCCGTGCTGCAGGACCAGAGGCAGCTGTGGCCCTGTCCCCGGGCTCCTCTGTGTAGCTGTCACCCCGGCACACTGCTGCCAGCAGCCCTGAGCAGTGCAGGCACTCCCCAGTCCCGAGCTCTGCTCTGCACCCTGTTTATTCAGCTTTCCAAGCACGGCCAGCCCCCAGCGCTCACTGCCTGCCCTGCTGACCGCAGACGTGAGAGCCCTTGAGCACAAAATATCCCGAGAATACTGCCTCTAATTAGAGGGTAGAGTTAAAAATACCCATGGTCCATAAAGAGAGGGAGGCAGACAGGGAAAAGGCACATGCCAGTGTGACTGACGCCCCGGGAGGGAGACGAGATTAGGAGCCACTCAGCCTCACACATACAAACGATTCAAAATAGATCAGCATATGCCTGAGCAATGAACTAGGGGGAAATGATGGGACTGGTGTAGGAGTGGGGTCATGGTCTGAGACATCAGGGAATCAACAGCTTGTCTAGACTTCAGCAGACAAAAAAAGAGATGCTGTCTTCAGCTAAGGAGTGAGAGGCACTGTAGCCATCCGTAAAAGGCTGCCCGAGCAGCAGGAGGGGTGTGAAAAAGGGATGGACACAGGCCATCATCACAGGCTGCATCTCTCCCCAGAGCTGCTGGGAACGATCTGGGGTAAATGGCTCCAGAGATCAGGAGTGATGTGCACAAACAGGTACCTGCAGAGCCTAAAGTGACCCTAAGAAACCTCCGGGACAAGGCAGGACTTGGTTTCCAAACCCCCTACCCAGCCAGACTGAGAGGTGCTGTCCCACCAAGGGGAACCAGGCCTGCTGTGGATAGACTTAGAAAGAAAGCTTTAAAATAACAAAAAGAAGGCTGGCTAATTAAATAAAATGTAAGCCTGTTTATTACAGAACAAACAACTGGAAGCAAAACCTCTGGCTAGTCCGGGGACTGTTTCAACAACTTAGCACATCAATAATTGTAACCTAGGGGTGCTTCAGGGAAACCAGCTTGGAGGAAAGACACGGGTGTCAGACACCCAGGCCTTTTGCAGTCTCTCTTTAATCAGCTGATTGGAGCACCCAGCATCCATGACAGGCCCATTTTCTAGTCTCTGGGCTTGTAACTTGGGACATGCTGGACCAGTCCTTTTGCCATTCTTGCTGTTCATTTTTTGTTCTCCTCCAATCTTGGCTCGAGTTCTGGCCCTGCCTCATGAAGTAATGTATTCTGGAACTTTTTCTGTCCTTTTATGAAGATTGCCACCCCATCTCCTCCCTGGTTCCACCCACCCTCGCACATGTACAACCACACTTGGCTGTTAATTTAACTATTCCCACATTTTTACCTGTATCTATATCATTAAATACTAATTGCAACTTGTTACTTATACGTACTACACCCAAGCTTAATCACAATTTCATTGCTTGTATTAACAACATTTAACTTGCATACATTTTTAACTACCTTCCCCAAAAGTTTAAATTTTGTTTTTGTTCAGTCAAGGCTGGGATACAGCTCCTGCTCATCCCAGTGCAGCTCCAGGGAGACTTTTCCTCTCTGGTGGCCATTCTGTCACCAGCTACACACATCACCCGTGACCTTCCATCTGCCACATGCAAAGGTGGCTCTAGAGACACTTCCGACCATCCAACAAAATCACAGGGGGTATTTTCCTCCTGAGAAAACACAGTGTCACAGAATCTTCCTTTTTTGTGTAAAGTTTTCTCTTTAACAGAACAAATTCCCCCCAGTGCTGCTGCTCCCCGCTCTGAGAGCAGCCAAACCCTCTCTCTGGTGGAGCAGTCTGCCAGGACCTCCCTCATCCCGGGCCAGCAGAGGCCACAATCACAGCATCAAATGATGCTGCCACAGTCACAGCATCAAAGTCAGAGAGGTCTGGAGCGAAGCTGCTGCCGGGGAAGGTGCAGATGGGCAGCCCCGAGGTCTCACACAGGCTGCTCCACACAGCAGACATGGCACAGCTCGCTGGCAGAGCCCTGGGAGCCCCGGTGCCTGGGATAATCACATTCCTGCCTGCCACGTGCACTGCTACTGAAAAGCCATCGTGACAGGCACAGCCTGTTATTACAGGTTTGAGCAGCTTCTTCCCAGCAGGGCTTGAAACTCAGTTTGGGCCTCCAGGCACTGCAAGCATCAAAAGGATCCATTTTCTCTGAGTCGCCCTCAGATCCCGAACACCTGATGTACCATACGCTCCATACAACCTTCAGAAATCCCTAAGGGTTTTTTTTACCCCGTTTAGTCCTTGGTCACTTCCTTCTGTTCTTACAAGAGCTAGGAGTGAGGCTCCACTGCCTTATCCTGCACTTTGTTCTCCCCACACAGGCTGTCCTGGAGCTTGGGAAGGCTCCCTGGCAGGACCTGTGCTCCCTTCCTATCATCCTGCAGATCCCTCTTCTTCTTTGGAGCATGGATTAGAAAACCCATCAGAGAACAAGGAAATCATAGGAAGAGGTCCCTCATTCCTGAATACATCCCTGTGCCACACAGGGCTGCCCTCAGCACGAATTTTATTCTAGTTACTTGTTTGAACATTAAATAAGGAAAAGGCAGCTCCATGTGTGTGTGATAATCAGTGTTTTCCACAGCAGTGCTTTGCCATCCCAGGCTGATGGGTGCTACAATTCCTGTATAATATTTATTGTGACTCCTTGAGCTTGTTGAGTTTCTCGTTTCAAAGGGCTCCTCGGAGGCGATGGCAGCTGAAAAGGCAGGACCTGGCTGCAGTGAGACCACGGGGGCAGCACAAAGAGAGGAGCTGGCACAGCCTGAGACAAGCAATTGGCACATGCCTCTGGCGCAGAAGGGATTTCTGAGATGATGCCTGAGGTTTCATGCCCTGGTGTTATCCATGAAGGTGATATCTGCTCTGCCAATTGACTCCAAACCCAGCCTCTGCCTGCACTGATTATTCACAAACACTCTCAGGGCTGAGCTCCAGCAGTCTGGAGAGGGGAATCAAGGCTTAGGAGAGCGGATCCAGCTCCCCCTCGAGTGGCCCAGATGGCCTGGGGGAGCCAACACACCTCAGCACAGTCCTCCTGTGGCTGTCCAGCATGGCTCATCCCCAGTCAGAGCAGCACAGAATGGTTTGGGTAGGAAGGCACCTCAAAAGTCATCCAGTTCCACCCCCTGCCACAAGCAGGGACACCTTCCACCAGACCAGGGTGCTCCAAGCACCATCCAAACTGAAATAATTTTCTTTCTTTTTTTCTTCCGGAAGTGCAGCTGGAGACCTCCCATCCTTCTTTGTCTCTTCTGTCTCATCTCCTCTCTGCCCTGATCAAGCTGCTGCTGGAAGCTAAAGAGGATCCTGACACTTCAGTGATTGCACTTTATCGCTGATTATATTCGCTGTCATCACATTTTACTTCTCCTGTCAGAGCAGCCCAAATGGACTGTGTTAAAATGATTCCTTACTCGACAGGGACCCAGCCCAAAGACTGCCAGAGTCAGGTTTGAAGCCATACAGCCTTATTAGGCAATTCCCTCCCCTTCATCCTCAGGGAAATGTCCCATCTGGCCATCAGAATTGATGAGACTCCCTGTATTAATTTCACCGGGCTCAGATCAGCCCTTTAAATCTACTCATTAGCATCTCGACTTGGATCTGCTACGTTATCAGGTTAAATACATTTTTACATCCCTTAACTTCTGCCAGCTCTGCCGAGCTGGTTTACAGAGCAGAGGAGAGCTCTGGCTTTCTTTCCAGCTGCTTGATCTTCAGCTTCTTAATTACATCCTCATCAGACTCTGCTGGCAGTGACGCAAGAGCCAGCATGAACACAGAACTCACTCTATTCGGGGCTAATGTCCCACGCTGATAATTTCTGTTGCTTTCTGTTAATCAAAGAAAAAGATCCTGGGGCACTTTTGAGGACCACACAGCAGCTCGAGATGCTCTCTGTGCAAAGGCATTTTTCAGGGCAAAAATCACTAAATCAAACATTGGGCTGTGTCAGAAAGGATTTGGTCCAGCACGAGGGCTGGGGGAAGGTGTCCCTGCCCATGGGGGTTGGAACTAAATGATTTTTAAGAGCCCTCCCAACCCAAATCAGTCTGTGATTCTATAGCTCAGCAAGTTCCTCAAGAGCAGCATTCTCTGCCCAGATGCTTGTTTATGTTTCTTGCTTACTTTAAGCTGTTGAAAGTTTATAGTGAAATTCAAAGACCAATGCGAGTTGGCTTTTTAGGGCAAATTCTCAGCGAAATCTCCTTTTAGGGGACCTTGTTAAATACAAGGGGGAAACACTTTGGAGCAAAACTTGGATGAGTTTTGTAACCACAGTGTTGCTAAAATCCTGGCTCAAAAACATTAAAGTCCTCCCGGTGCTTTACTCGGGGTGAGTTTCCTTCTCTCCACAGAGCTTAACCAGCGGTTGGGACCAGCCCCTCTCAGCACCACGAGTGGGAGCATCCCTCTCCCACTGCCGGGACCATCCTCTCTCACCACCCACGAGCATCCCAGTGCCGGGACCACCCTCTGTCCCCATTCACGGGGGTCCCACTGCCGGGACCATCCCCTCTTCATTCACGGGGGTCCCCCTGCCAGGATCTTCCTCTCTTCCCCGCCGCGGGGGTCCCAGTGCCGGGACCATCCCCTCTCCCCATTCACAGGGTCCCAGTGCCGGGACCATCCCCTCTCCCCATCCGCGGGGGTCTCACTGCCGGGACCATCCTCTCTCACCACCCACGAGCATCCCAGTGCCGGGACCACCCTCTGTCCCCATTCACGGGGGTCCCAGTGCCGGGACCACCCTCTGTCCCCATTCACGGGGGTCCCAGTGCCGGGACCATCCCCTCTTCATTCACGGAGGTCCCCCTGCCGGGACCATCCCCTCTCCCCATCCACGGGGGTCCCAGTGCCAGGACCATCCCCTCTTCATTCACGTGGGTCCCAGTGCCAGGACCATCCCCTCTCCCCATTCACAGGGTCCCAGTGCCAGGACCATCCCCTTTCCCCATCCACGGGGGTCCCAGTGCCAGGACCATCCTCTCTCCCCATTCACGGGGGTCCCCCTGCCGGGACCATCCCCTCTCCCCATCCACGGGGGTCGCACTGTCGGGACCATCCCCTCTCCCCATTCACGGGGGTCCCAGTGCCAGGACCATCCCCTCTCCCCATCCACGGGGGTCCCAGTGCCGGGACCATCCCCTCTCCCCATTCACGGGGGTCCCAGTGCCGGGGCCATCCCCTCTCCCCATTCACGGGGGTCCCAGTGCCGGGACCATCCCCTCTTCATTCACGGGGGTCCCAGTGCCGGGACCATCCCCTCTTCATTCACGGGGGTCCTAGTGCCGGGACCATCCCCTCTTCCCATCCACGGGGGTCCCAGTGCCGGGACCATCCCCTCTTCATTCACGGGGGTCCCAGTGGTGGGACCATCCCCTCTCCCCATCCACGGGGGTCCCAGTGTCGGGACCATCCCTTTTTCCAGGCGGCGGGCCCGGGGCGCGCCCTGCCCGGGGGTGCGGTGCGCGCCCCCTCCCCTCCCGTGCCGTGCCGTGCCGGGCCGTGCCGGGCCCGCCCCCCGGAGCCCCGCGGAGCCGGGCCCGGGCTGGCGGCACCCCCGCCCCCGGGCCGCGCCGCCCGGGCAGTGCGCAGGCTCGGCCGGGCCCCGCACACCCATCATGGCGCTGCGGCGGCCGGAGCTGCTCGGGCTCCTGCTCCTGCCCCTGCTCGGTGAGTACCGGCCGGCAGCGCCCCGGCACCGCGATGCGCTGACCCCGTCCCGATCCCGCAGTCCGGGAGCGAGGAGGGATGCGGTGTCCCTGTCCCGATCCCGCAGTCAGGGAGAGGAGGGATGCGGTGTCCCTGTCCCGATCCCGCAGTCAAGGAGAGGAGGGATGCGCTACTCCCGTCGGGATCCCGGAGTCAGAGAGGGAGGAGGGATGCGGTGTCCCTGTCCCGATCCCGGAGTCAGGGAGGGAGGAGGGATGCGGTGTCCCTGTCCCGATCCCGGAGTCAGGGAGGGAGGAGGGATGCGGTGTCCATGTCCCGATCCCAGAGTCAGAGAGGGAGGAGGGATGCGGTATCCCCGTCCCGATCCCGCAGTCAGGGAGAGGAGGGATGCGATGTTCCCTGTCCCGATCCCGGAGTCAGGGAGAGGAGGGATGCGGTGTCCCTGTCCCGATCCCGGAGTCAGGGAGGGAGGAGGGATGCGGTGTCCCTGTCCCGATCCCGGAGTCAGGGAGGGAGGAGGGATGCGGTGTCCATGTCCCGATCCCAGAGTCAGGGAGAGGAGGGATGCGGTGTCCCTGTCCCGATCCCGGAGTCAGGGAGGGAGGAGGGATGCGCTACTCCCGTCGGGATCCCGAAGTCAGAGAAGGAGGAGGGATGCGCCGCCCCGGTTGCGATCCCAGGGAAAGGGGGAGATGCGCTGGCCGCTCGGGATCCCGGGGCAGGGAGGGAGGAGGGATGCGCTGCTCCCGACCCCATCCTGGAGTGAGTGAAGCAGGAGGGATGCGCTGCCCCGGTTGGGATCGCAGGGAAAGGGGGAGATGCGCTGTCCCAGTCACCATCCCGGGGAAAGGCAGGGATTCCCCTGTCCCGGCAGGGATGCGCTGCCGCGACCCTCGCCCGGGGAAGGGAGGGGAGGGAGGATGCGCTGGCCGGAGCGCGGGGGGATGCGGGGACAGCGTGGGAGCCCCGGGCGGGGCACGGGCCAGCACACGGGTCCGGCAGGCAGGACCCGCCGGATGCTGCAGGGAGCGTGGGACACACACACCCGCTCAGGACAGGGGGAAACATCCCAAAACCCAGCTCAGCAAGGAGCGGGTCCAGGGCTGAGGGTGCCAGGAATGTGCAGGCTCGGCAGGCAGGCAGGGCGGACACTAGTGCCTATTCAAGACCAGGCACAGGCGCCTATTGTTCGGGGGGCCCCGCATGAATGTTTGCAGTTTTAATTGCAAAAACATTTGCTAATTTCGCTCAGGAATGAATTTGGGCTCATTTGTTGTCTGGCTATTAATAGCTGGGGGGATGAGCAGGGGGACAGCAGCCGGTGGGCTCACGTTGTCCTCCCCCCCTCTGCCCAGATGGCAGGAGGAGAAGATGGGGTGGAGTGGGGTTAGGCTGACAACCAGCCTACAGCTGAGTACCAAAATACACGGGGCTGAGTGTGTACACACTCACCAGTCACTGTTTTGGGTCAACATTCAAGGAAGTGAATGGCAATACTTCAAACAGTTGATCTAAGGACAAAAAGCAGTCCTCCAGCGACTCCAGAGAACTCGCAGAGTCTGTTTGGGTCTCAAATAAAGCGAGATTTGGGCATTATTCACCCAATCAGTCAGCGGAGGGGTGTGAAGATGACTCTGACACTCATCCCCAGCAAGCAGAGGGTTGTCACGCGCTCCAGGCTCTGGTGTTCACTTGCTTTGCTGTGGTTTGGAGCAGAAACAGCTTCAGCAGGAGAAATGAGGAGTGCCTGATCCCAGAGCATCACACGGTCTGCCCAGTGCTAACTCTGGATTCAGCTGCTCCCTCTGAATGGGAAACCCACGGATTTAACACAAATTTCCCTGGCAGTGGGGCTGCAGGGTAGAAAGGTGCTCTATTTCCTTCCTGGGTTATGTGACCAGAGCCCAAGTGTCCTGTTGAATCTGGCTTAAAAGATAGGAGGAATGGAAACAAACTCCATATTTCTGCATTTCTTCAGACAGGGAATAGTTGTTAAAGGCAGCCAAACCCCACTGGTTTCACACCTCTGCCTGAGAACATTTACCTGGTGAGTGAACCCAGTGGAACCAGGCTTTGTTTTTCATTAAATTCAAAGTGCCTCATTCTGTGTTGATTTCCAATCATGTTTAAATTTGGGGTCACAAGCCCAACAGATTGGGCAGAGTGTAGTTGAGAATTAAAAGGTTTCTTCCACCACACCTGACTTGAGGTACTGGGGGCACCCCATAAAATAGGGTTATGCTGTCAGTAGTACATAAAATTAGACATGTACTGAAGCGTGCAGGGCTGGTGCTGGATAGTGGGATGGGAGTGTGACTGGAATGATGTGTTTGTGCCAACTGATTACTTGGGGGAGAAAAAAAAAAAACGCATGAAAAGAAGGAGACAAAGCTCCCAAGATGTGGGATCCCAAGTCTGACCTGCTCTAGCTGGGCTTGTCTCCTGCTGTGTGTTACTGCCAGAACAGCCCCTGCTCTTGATGGTGGCCTGAAAACATTGCCATGGAAGGGGAGCCAGTGAAGCATGGAGCGTTCAGGGCATTGCCAGCTCTAGGCACTGAAGATTCTGCACATCAGGGAAATGCCATGGTTGTGATTAAAGCAGCGGAAGCTCTCGGCAGCGCTGATGGAGAGCGGGGCTCACGCCTGACATCACTTCTGCCTCCAGGTCTCTCCTTGCCAGCTTCCCCGTGGAAACAAATATTTGGATTTTAGAGGATTTCACGTGCTGGGCTGAGGGCAGAGGTGTGGAGACCCTCCCAAAACTCTCAAGTATTTCCTATTGAAAATAGGACATGCTGATACCTTGTAGTGCTTGATGGGGAGATATGGGCAAGTCCCAGGCACATTTCAGTTTTAAAGCTCATTATATTCAAATCTCCTTTTGATTTAATTCCGAGGGCTTGGTAATAGGTTGGATTTCGCAAAAGGCTTTTTAAAATCTACGGAGTAGAGGTTCTCATTTACTTTTTTTTTTTTTTTTTTTTAATATATGAAGTCCATCTGTCCCAGCCACCAACAACTGTTCTGAGTCAGCTGTCAGTGCCAAAAACCACTCGGTGGAAATGTGGAAATGTTGTTAGCTCTCTTGCAGTGATGATAAGTTGCTTGTTGGTATTTTCTGATGGGAAGTATTTGTAGTATCGCTTTCTTTTCAACAGGCAGTAAAAAACCGGGACAAACGGCTTTGAGAGCCCTGCCAAAATCAGACGCTTAATAACATCTTCCAAAAAATTCCTAGGAAGGGCTTGGTGTTCCTTTTTGGGTAAGCAGGGTCTGGCATCGCCACCAAAGAGTGGCTGGATGCACATCTCCTTTACAGCTGTTGACAAAGAACGCGACACCAGCGCATTCCCTCTTGCCCCAAATGCTTCTGAGAATTTCTTTCTTGCTGAAACACGAGGAGATCCAAGGAGTAAAATGTGTTTGCTTTAGTCTGTGGACTGAGATGTTGCTCTGCTTTGTGAGCTTGAGTTCTTTCAGTGTTTATTTTCCCTGTACAAGTTGAATTCTGGGTCTCTTGGCCTGCTGCAGTTGTTTTTCAATTATGTGTCCACGCACAGAGGATTTGCACCAGGGACACGCTTGGTGCTGCCAAAAAATCACCTAAACAAGTAAATAAAGCAGAGCGAGCTGCTGCATTTAGCTCCACCAACAAGGTCAAAAGCTGTGGGTGGCCTCCTGCCAGTTTGCCCCTAACTTTAGCCATCTGCAAAGGGCAAAGCAATGATCAGCCCCCACTCGCTCCTGCTTTCCTTGCAGCTTGCTTGGATTATTAGTTAAGTTTCTCTTGCAAATTGGGCTGGCTGCTCGCTCATCCTCTGCCGTGAGTGTTTGTGTGTTGAAGCAGAACTGGCCTCCCAGTTGTATATTTAGAGCTAATGCTTCACAGTTGATTGCATCAAGCCCTGATGATCCGGAGAAGGTTCGTGAACTCCTTACGGAGCCAGCCTGAAGTGGTGGGAGGGAGTTAGCAAAGGCAAAGATTTCCACGGGCCAGCAGGATGCTGAGTCCTCAAGAGTCCTTGTCTGCACAACAAGAGCTTGTGTTGCCAACATGCCCCTCAACAAGATAAAACCACTGCTCTGTGCAAAAAAAAAAAAAAAAAAGCCGGTGGCCTGCTTGGAAACTGCTGTTTGTGCAAAAGGAGATGAGTTCCAGATATAAAATTAATTAGGATAATTACATTCTCAATCTGGCTTCTCTATCAATGGGAATTTGAGCTGCAGCATCTTCTCCCGATTGATAAGGGCTGGTTGTCTTCCCCCAGAACCCCCAGGGAGTATCATGTTTTTATGAGACAGAATCAAGCCCCAGCTGAACGCTAAACATCACTCCTGGGTAGTGGAGGAGTTCAGGGCGTGTGCAACAAACCCCAGTCCCTCGCTGAGTCAGGACATGGCCTCAGAACCAGCTAATGGCTTTAATTGCACTAATGAATGTTCCTGAGATTTCCCCCAAAGG
This sequence comes from Lonchura striata, assembly GCF_050655825.1. Classification (NCBI taxonomy): domain Eukaryota; kingdom Metazoa; phylum Chordata; class Aves; order Passeriformes; family Estrildidae; genus Lonchura; species Lonchura striata. The sequence goes on from NC_140726.1 coordinate 3,896,393, forward strand.
GGCTGGATTGCTGTTTGGGTGCAGTTCTGGCAATAGCTGCACTTGGGGCAGAGGAAATACCTGCTGGGTCACAGCGCTCCAGCTCCCTGCTGGAAACCAGAGGTTTCACTTTTCAGAAGAATAAATAATAACATAAAAACTGGACTTTTTTTTGGCTGGAAAGCTCAGGTCTTTGTTTGCTTGTGACCCTTCAGAGCTCCAGCAGGAATAACCTGAGGGGAGAGGTGTGGTTTGGAGAGTTTAAATGCTTTTTATTTGTGGGGACTTAGCAAAATAAATCTGTGGGGAACAGGACAGCAAGGGGTTCATGGGGTCCATTCCTTGGGGTTCACCAAAATAAATCTGTGGGGAACAGGACAGCCAGGGGTTCATGGATTCCATTCCTTTGCCTTCACCAAAATAAATCTGTGGGGAACAGGACAGTGAGGGGTTCATGGAGTCCATTCCTTTGCCTTCACCAAATAAATCTGTGGGGAACAGGACAGTGAGGGGTTCATGGAGTCCATTCCTTTGCCTTCACCAGAATAAATCTGTGGGGAACAGGACAGCGAGGAGTTCTCCATTCCTTGGCCTTCACCAGAGCGCTGGTCTCAGGGATTATCAACTTCTCACACACTCCTGCTTCTCATTTCAGGGGTCAGGCAGCTTCCTTGGGGGATAAACATTGAGGAAGTGAATTTTAAAGGTGTTTTCTGCTCAAGGACAGCCAGCTGAGGTCCTGCTGTCACTTTGGTGGCCTTGCTGCCCCTCGAAGGAAGCTTTGTGTGACTCCTGGGCAGGATTTCAGCTGTCCAGCACAGGGAGGGCAGCACCAAGACAGCTGCAAACAGAGCTGGAGTCCTATTCTTCAGAGCAACATCCTCAGCCAGGCCTTCAAATGTCTTAGGGAAAAACCCCAATATGTAAAAAGTGAGATTTGGAGGGGAAATTCCCCTGCAGTTCCTCAGTGTCTTGTCAAAGCTGCTTCTCTGATGTGTTGGGGCTTGGAGGGAATTGATTTAGGTGCACGTTCCAAACCAGAAAACAGGCAGAGAAAAGAGCAGCAGAGGCAGGAGCAAAATTTATAAATGGGAGTTGACCAAAAAAGAAGCCCAAAACAAAAAAAAACCTACAAACCAACCAACCAAAAAAACAAAGAAAGCCCACCCAAAACCAAAAGAAAACCGCCCCTAAAAAACAAACAAACAAACAAACAAACAAAAAGGCAAAACAGAAAAACTCCACCCCCCCTGAAAAAAAAAAAAAACCACCAAAAAAACCCTCCAAACCAACAAATATTTTGGAAATTCCTCCAGCTCCTGAGAGCACAGTTGGGTTGGATGAACTCACCTGTAAAATGCTGAGACCTGTCAGATGAGAGTCCAGTCAATTCTGGGCTGGCATTGGCTAATCAAAGAGAAACTGAGCCACATACGTGTTGTAACCTGACAGCCCACAGGTACTTCAGATAAGCTTGAAAAATTAATGGGAATTGTTCTGTCATGCAAGAGTTGCTTGTCAGTATAAATAATCCCAGGTGCTGGGCTCTGTGGTGCCTCTCGTGGGCTGGAGCACAGGGCTTAAGACTCAGTTACAAGGGGAAATGAAGGTTTTTCAGAGCACCAACAGATGAAGTAGATGAAATTAAATTGTGTTCAGATAATGCTTAAGGAGGTTATCTTTTACTTTTCTTTTTTTTTTTTTTAAGTCATAAATCCTAGGGATTTCAGGGCTAAAGCCAGAACACACTGGAACCTGCTCCCTTCATTGTACCTGATTATTACAACACAAATGTGACATCAGCAGCTTTTTTAAGAGTCCTCTTAATTTTTTTGGGCACAGCAGCTCATTTAAAAGCTTTAAAACTGCAGCATGCCAGGGACTTTGCCATGTGGCTAAAAGGCAGCAGTGGACAATGTTTAGCAGTATTTCAAGATTTTTAATCACGCTATTAAAAATATATTTCGGTGGCCTAGGTAAGATTTTCTGCTGAGCTGGAGAAATCCACTGAAATCTAAGGGGATTTTGTTCCTATTACTAGGCTGGGTTTCTAATGCCCATGACCTCCTCTGAAAATCCCTGCCTTAATAAACTTTGGGCAATTTCTTATATAAGTGGCCAGTATTTGACAGAGAGGATGTAAATCAGGACACTTTTAGGCTCTATTTTGAAGGGTGGGAGTAAAATACTTCTAAAATTTCAGGTCTTTTGAAAGCACCTGACTTCCCTGCTCTCTTCCTTTGAGACATCTAATTAAATTGGCATTTTTGACACTCTTGCCCAGTATATCCCAAGATGTACAGCCATGAGGTGCTTGCTGAAAGAGCCCATGAAAATCCCACGCATCCAAAGGAAGCCAGGAGTTGTGTTTCATTAGTGACATGGAATAAGGCTGGCAAGCAAGGTCATGGAGGAGAGCTCTTTTGAGAGCCAGACTTACCTTTTAACAAACAGAGCTCTGCACAGCAGTCCTGCTTTTTATTCCCAGTGGAAAGGTTCCTGCCACTTTCCATCCCTCCAGGGTGGCTGCGTGTTCTCTCAGACCTGGAGTGGAGGTGGCTGCACAGCAGAGAACTTAATGATTTTGTCTGTGTGTAAATGGACGAGATCTTTCAGCTCCCAAATCACCCGTGGAGACAGCATTTTTTGTCTTTTCAGGATGTTATCCTTGGTAAACAAAGATTTGATGGATGTTGCTGCTGTTACCTGCGTTACAGAACAGCTTCTGTTCACGGCTGTTTGCTGGGGGCTGACAAAAAAAAAGAGAAGGAAAGAGCAAAAACTCACTGGAAGCTCCCCAAAAGATTAATTCATGGTGCTTTCAGGCTGCCATAAAGATGAGGAGCGTTCCTGGGAGTATGGGATGATAGCTGGCTGTGTGAATCGTGGTGCTGGAGAGAGCCCCTGTGTGCACAGCAGCTTTTCCCACGTACCCCAGGGTCCATTAAGGAGATTGCTGTCTGCTAATGGACTTCCTCCTGAGGCTCTGGCTGCTGACACTCTCCTGAATGATTTCCGGCAGCTCACACGGCAGGGAAGGTGTTGCAAAGTCCTGCAGCCCTTGCTGCTTCTGCAAAATAGCTTTTATCCCCTCAAAGGGAACTTATCAACAGCTATTTTTAATACACACTTCAACCTTTGCTTAAATCTTTTTCTTCCTGATTGATCTCCAGCAAAAGCTTGAAGATAAATATTTCTTTGTGCCCACCACGTTGTTTGGAGCTGGTTATTTTTAGAGCTTGGAAAACATCCGCTCTGTGCTAGGGAGCTTCTGGGCATCTTGGAAAGGGAAGTCCCAGCTCTGTGCTCTGGAACTCTGGTCTAGCCCAGCCTCTGGGAGCCCTTGGAAGAAGGGGTTGGTGAGGTATTCAGGTGGCAGCAGAGGGGAAGGAGTAAAGCACCCCTGTTAGTGTGACAGCTCCATACTTTTCTGTTGGGATTGGCCATGGGCCATGGAACAGGTTGGCCTCACCCACCATGGATCTCCTTGCTGATCCTACACAGCACAGGAGGTGCTGGTTTCTCTCCCTCTTTGCTTTTAGCTGCTCTGCTGAGGTTGCAGGGAGTGGATGTGGATGGGGCTGCTCAGGGAGGCAATGCCTTATCTCCTTCAGAGCTGATAGAGTTGCCTTTGAACTGGCAGAGTGCCTTGTAATCGCCTACTGAGCCTCGTGGGCTCTCCCTCAAGCAGAACTGGCTGTTTGAGTTGGTAAACATCCTTCTGGAGCTGGTGTTTTCCCTCCCTTTTGGCCAGTTTTCAGCATCCCATAAATCTCAGGGCTCTGTCTGCTGCCGCTGCCTCGCGTGTGCTGGAGGGGAGCTCACACCAGGTACCAACCCCTGTGTGCTGCCATCAGAAATGCTCTGGTGGGCCTGGCCAGCACCCAGCTGTCCTCTCCCATGCAGCAGGGCGAGATGAGCCCTTTGAAGTCCGTGCTGGGGCTGGCAGCAGCTCCCAGGCACCCCGGTACCCCCCTCTGCCACTGCCAACTGCTCCGTGGCTTCTCCAGGCCAGCAGCTGAGCTGCCACCAGGGCTGATCGTCCTGCAGGGCTGGGGCTTTGCCAGGGGGCAGAGGGGACTCCAGATTCCAGTTTATTCCTGGACACGGGAGGATCTGGGGGCTCTTTGCCCATGTCCCAAGGCGTGATCATCGCCCACCAGCATCCTGCTGCTGGTCCACAATAGGGATTGTTCTCCCTGCCTGGGCAGGCTCCTGCTGTTCTGCTGCAGGCTCCTTGATCCTCCTCTTTCTGCAAATATTTGGAACAGATCCGTTTTGGCTGTTCCGACAGTTTGACTCAGCTATTAAATGACAAAAGCGAGCTGGAGCCAGGTTCACTGTGGTCACAAGCAGCTCTACGAAGAGGGGAGCTGAGGGTCAAATTCAGACACGGGGCTGTGTGGGAGAGGTCCTGGCCTCGAGGCTTGGTCCTGGAGCAGGGTTGGATGCAGCATGCAAGGGCATCCCTAACCTTTGCTGGTCATGACACTGCAGTCCTGAGGAGAGTATGGTTTTGGAGTGACAAATGAGCCATAATTCTGGCTGCTTCCATATTTCCCAAGAGCTTTGCAATTCCTGGCCCATCCTCAGTCACTTCTGAGGCACACATGCTATAAGTCTCACATCTGTCACTCAGCTGCGCGTCCTGGACATGAGGCAAAGACTCTCTTGGCTATAAAGGGTTCCCTCTTGGTGTCTGTGCCCCTCATTGAGAAGCAGTAGCTCCTTCAAAGACATGCAAGGAAGCCCATTTGCAGAATTTACAGCTGCTTCCCCAGGCTTGAGTGTCCTGCTCTTTAAGAGCAAGCTTTTAAACGCGTTCTTAAGTGGGAAGATAAGTGGTGTTAGGATCCTTTCATCTGGCTCAGAGCAGGCTGGAGATAACTGATAAGGGGATGACAGCAAGGAAGATGCATAGGCACCTTTGGATTTAATTCCTACTTTGCAAGGCAGTCTTTAAAGCACATCTTGGGTGGGAACAGAGGCTGGTAAAATAAAGCTGGGCCTTCCCTTCTCAGCATATGTCTTTTCCTCATGTCTCTGAGGCAGATCCTCCGTGTGTGCCAGCAGACTGAGCCGGGTTCTCCATTTCTGAGCCCTCCTTCTGCTGCTGACATTCGAGGGACTTGGCTGGGGTTGTCTCTAGACGCTGTTTCGGCTGGTGATTTCGTTTGCACATTTCTTCTTTTTTTTCTTTTTTTTTTTTTTGCAGCAGTCCTTTGCACACTTGGGCTGTGCTTTAAACAGCACAGCGCTCGCTGCCTGGCACGTGCTGGGCCGAGCTGCATTCCTGTGCCAGGGATGCTGCAGCCCCCCACACGGTGGGAGTCCCCAGGCCCCTCCTGAACAGACCCTGCATTCAGCTCCAGAATTCCTGCCCCAGCCCCTCGTCTGCGGCCTGGAACAGGTGGCAAGCACATGCCTGTGAGGGTCTGTGCTGGGGGTGGTCTTCGGGCTCAGCTGCGTCCAGCCCACATTCCTGCTGCGGCCCCCCGCCTCACCTCCTGGCCCAGCTGGCCCTGGGCCACCCAGCACAGAGGTTGCTGGCCAGGTCCACGCGCTGCTGGTGGAGAACAAACCACTTGAAAGTGGTTTGTCTGTGGGGCAAGCCTGCCCCAGCCTGCTGCCTGCTCCTCCGAGGGAATGGGGGGAAAAGGAGCTGGGGCAGAAGGTGTCGGGTGCTCCCCGTGTGCCACGTCCTAGGGATGGCTCCTGTGCAGCTCCAGAGGCTGCTGCACTGCAGGACATTGCACCGGCTCCCAGCGAGCTCCCAGCCATGCCAGACCTACAGAACAGAGCTCACAGTGAGTGTTTGAGCCAGGGAGATCCTTGGCAGGGTTTTGGCACAGTTTGCAGGCCAGCACGATCCAGAGGAGGCAGTGCCTCGTGCCCTGAGAAGCCTAGATCCAGGTGCTGCTGTTGATTTTCCAAATGCCTCCTCCTGTTGTGTCATCGGGGATTTCTGCTCCCTGCTCTCTGCGTGCTGCCAAGTCTCTCCAGATGAGGCTACAAACCTTCCCACAGCAAAAGCCCCATGTGCCTGCCCCTCGGGCTCTCTCTGGGGAGCTGCTGCAGCTGGGCAGGGCTGGCTCTGCCATCCTGGACTTGCATGCCAGCCCCAAGTGTGAGCAGCAGCTGCAGCTCCCTCTCGGATCAGCCCCCAGTGCCTCTGCACCTCGCTGTTACTCAGCACTTTTCCCTGACAGGGAATTAAATAGGATTTCTAGGTCATTGTGGGGCTGTCAGGAGGAATCGTCTCCTGTAGACCTCATTATCAAGGCTCTTTCTGCAATGCCAGACTTCAGAACAATTGCAGCCTGGTTCCCTAAACACTGACTAATGAGACAGAGCTGTTAGCAGCAGTTTGCTAAATAAAGGCTGTTTCTGCCTGAGACAGAATAGAGCCAGACGGGATTTTCTTAGCTGTCTCTCGTACAGGAGGTATTTCAAAGGACTCTGATTAAAATAATGAGATAGATGTTGCTCTCGTGGTGGCTGCGTGGGGTCAGTGCTCGATGCCAGTGCCAGGTGCTTCCCCACAGCAGGGACTTTAACTTGTGCTCTAGAAACCTGAAATTCTCTCCTTGGTTTCAAGGTATCCTGAGCATCTCCCTGAGCTCCTGTGCCTTTGTCCTGCTGTGACAGTGACTCAGTGGACGAGCTGGGTGCTGACCTGCCTTTCCTTGGGTGATATTCTGTGATCCCCAGCTTGCAGCACAGCTTGCCCAGCACTCACACACACAGCTTTGGGAAGGCAGCTGAGCAGAAGGGACAAGTGTGACAAGTGTGTGGCAGCTTCTGAGAGGAGCTGGGGGGTTGCAGCCTGCCCAGAGGAGACAGGTGAGATCTCAGCTTGTATCTGGGCACTGAGCAGAAGGGATGCACCCACCTGGGTAGTGGGAAGCCAGGTGACTTCTCTTGATGTGCTTGTAATGAGATTTTTCATCCTACCTCTGTTCCTGTTGTCAGAAGGGCCTGGATTAAAGATAAACTCTGGAGCATGATGGGATGAGTCCTTGCCTCTGGCTGGAGCAGGCATGGGAGGGCTGGGGAGTATTCCCTGGCCAGTTTGCAGTTTTGTTTGAAGAGGTGCTTTGATGTGACTGTGGGAGTCCATGGAAGGCAAACGGTGTCTAGACAGGTTTTTCTGTCTCTGTTGTTATCTCTGAAGCAGCAGGAATGGTGCCAAACAGGCTGAATGGCTCCAGAAGCAGAGCTATTTCTAGAAAGGTGGAATATGGTTCTTCAGGAAAATCCAGGACAGCTCTTGCCATACCCTGGCTGAACCTCTTGCAGGTGGAACCTGGATCACTTAATTACAGGCAGATGCTCCTAAGAGTGAGCAAGGCAGGTCCAGGAGGTGCCCAGTGTGTTTCCAGTGAGCTGACAGGGCAGAGAGGTCCAGGAGAGCTCCATGACCAGCGGGTTGGGAATCCAGGGCGACCCAGTCGATTCTGGCAGCAGCAGAGTGCTGAGAGAAGACTCCCTTGGTCTGGCTGGCTGGAGGGAGGCAGGACTTGCCCAGCAGAGCTGGCCTGGGTGCCCAGTGACCGCTGCAGCAGTGGGAGAGCAGGGGAAGGCAGGCTGGGATTGGGAGAGGCTTGTGGCCGGCTGGCAAGCGCTGCTCTCAGCGCTGTCTCTGATATGCCATCACCTCCCCGGGCTGTTTGGGAGGGAAAGTGGAGATGGATTCAAATGCCTATTGTCTGTCCTTCAGCTGGGAGCAGAGCCAGCAGAGAGAGAGAGGTGCTGGCAGCATCTGATGCAGGGGCAGATGCGAGGGGAAGCACACTGATCCGTGAAACGCTGGCGCTGGGATTTGCAAAGGAGCCTCAAAGGTTAAGTGCCATGTGCTGGAACGTGTACACGAAGGCCAGGAGAGAAATCCAGGGCTCCTGGGATTCCTGCAGGGCTGGGGGAAGCTTTTTGCAAGCAGCTCTTGCCACAGGGACGAGCCCTGTGCAGCATCTGTGTGTCTGGGCTCCTGCTGCCCTGGCCCCAGTTGTTTCAGCGTGGCCATGAGGAGAGCAAAGGCACACTGTGCCAGGTTTGGTGTCGCCTGGGGACCCTCAGAGCAGCACAGGTGAGCTCAGCCTGGCTCCCCTGTCCTGCAGCTACCAGGTTCTGTGGCTGAGCGTTTCTCTCCCCCTGCCAGGGCAGGCTTGGCCACAGGTTTCGAGCAGAGCTGGAAACTTGGCACCGAGGCACGGAGCAGCCAAGGGCCCAGCTTGCTCCTCTGTGTCAGGGCTGGCTTCTCTGCTGCTGTGGGGAGTGTAAATATGTTCCCAATCTGTTTGCTTCGCTGACATGGCTCCAAGACACACAGGGAACAGATACACTGACCAAGAAGGGGCCATTGTTACAGGGACCTTCCTGACTGTGCCTCTGCTGTGCTTCATCCCCAGCATCCACAGAGCTCAATCCTCCTGAGCCCCCCATCCTGAGCTGCTCATTAGCACAGACAAGGCAGGGGTTTGCTCCTCCTTTACTCTATTTGTCCATCCGTGTGCCCTGATCTGGCCCTTTGATTTCCGTGCTGATCTCTGGCAGGCAGGTATTAAATCAAGCTGTAGATAAAAGCAGTTCCAAGCGTTGCCTCCCTGAGAAGCAGCCCAGACATCCAGTGACACATTGCTAATTGCAGCCAGGCAGTCAGACAGCAATGCTGGAGGCTGAGCAGCCAGGAGCCAGGGGCTGATGGGCTGATGGACAGCTTGGGGTTTTGGCCAAGGAAGAATGAAGGCCCCAAAAAAAGCAGAGAAGAGGAAGGGAGTTACCTCATTTGTTTTCAGCAGGGTTGTCCTCTGAGAGGTATTTCCTTAAGCTTCATACAGTCCGAATTTAGTTGCAACTTTTATGAACAATAAAGGCTTCCACGGTTTCCCTCGGAGGAACTGGAACAAATCCAAACAGATTTGAGTCCTGAGAAGCAGATCCTGTTATTAATGGCAGCCTAATCATTTCTTTCGATCTCCTTCCCACCTTTTTTGCCATTCATGCTGCTAAAGCTTCCAGGCGAGTTACCAAGTCCAGTCTGCCCCTTTTAGCTGTTTCTGACTTTGTAGCTTCCCCTGGTTTTTTTTGAGGGCATTTAATACTCCTGCCCCAGGCTGGGGTGGGGACTGTCCCATGGCTCAGGAGGGAGCTGGCAGTGTGACACAAGCCCAGAGGTGGCAGGGCAGTGGCACAGAGCTGAGCTGAAGCAGGGCTGCTGGGGCCGTGTCTCGCTGGGAAAAGGGCCTCTGACCAGCACTCCACTGGGAGCATTCGGCTGAGAAAATTCTCTGCTAAAAATAGCAGCAGATGATGTTTAAGGAGAAAAACAAGTCAGGGTCTGGGAGAAGTTGGTTCCCAGATACGTGGCTAATTCAGCTCCCCCAGGACAAGTGATCTTTAACCCCTCTGTGCCAAGGCTTGTTTCTGCTCTGTTAAACAGACTTGCCCTGGTCAGGAATCCAGGCTGGGATGAGCCAAGATGGGTTTTGTCCTCTTTGCTCTGACACAGCATTACTCCCTTCCCTCTCCCCCTGCTCATTTATGCTGGCATCTTCCTAATAGCTCTGTGTGTCACGCTTTTCATCTTTATCTGTCTGTGACTTCACTTGGGCTCCCTTTAATTCCTAAGAAAATAATCTCCCCTGAACCCTGCGGCGCTTCTCCCCGAGCAGGTTGGCAGCCTGCGCTTGCTCAGGCTGATGTTAACAAGGGAAGTCTTTTCAGATCTGCTCCTGTGATCCAGGGCTGCCCCAAAAATCACATCTCCGGGCCTGCTGAGCGCCTTCCCCCCTTGCGGGGCTGCGTGCTTTGTTCTGACAGATTCCCTGCAAAGCTTCAAAGCTGCCTGGCGGAGGCCGGGCCCAGCTCTCCCGCCTGGAATGACGGCAGTGGGATCCCTGTGAGCTCTCGGTGTGCTCACAGGCAGCTGGGGATGTTCCCCGGGTGCCTGCAGCAGGCTCCTGCAGCGTTCATTTGTGCGCGCTTCGTGCGGCGCCTCAGCGCGACAATTGCGGCTCGTACCCGGGGCTAGGATTATACGCACGCGGGGAAAAAGAAAAAGGCAAAAATTACACTGTAAAATTGGAGGAAATGTTCTTAAAATGAGAGCTGCTTTCAGTCTTGTCATAAATGATTTCTCTGTGTGCTTGCTCACGCCCTCTCCTGTTCCCTTCTCCAGCCTACTCCCGGCTCTTGGCTCGGATGACTGCTGCTCTCTTCCCAACTCCCATTTTCCACAGGAAGATGACATGGTTGGTCTTCAATAAGCAAAACCTCGGATCCCTGTTTTGCTGGTCAAGCTCTAGGCTGGAGGAGAAGGGAGGATCAGGAGATTAGAGTCACAGACAGAGGAATAGAGGATTATAGGCTAAACCCCTGCAAGTCTCTGTATTGATGGTTGGGACACAGCCAGACACTAAGGAGCACTGCAAAGCCTGGTGCTGATAGCATATCCGCTTATTTCCTGTCTTTGCATCGCAGGCAGCTTCTGAGATGTGTGTCCTCATCAAAAGCCAGGGTCAGGCAGGTACCGAGCATCCCGGCTCCCAGGGAAGTCAAATACCTGCTGAGATCAAGTCTGTGCCTCGGCTGGCGCTCAGCCTGGAAAATGTCACCGTGGCTTCTGAGGTTCTCAGCAATCCTTGAGTCAAATTCCCACACGAGCCAAAAATAAAGGAACTTGCCCCTTTTCCCGCTGCAGTTCATTCCCTCTCCCTGACACTGGCCATAGATCCCTGTCACGTCTCGATGACCCCTCTCTGTCCTGGATTTCATCCCTCAGCAGCTGTCTGCTGCCAGGAGAGTCCTGCTGGGAGGAAGGGAGAGGACAGCAGGAACACCATTGCCCCTGGCTTTTGTGGTAGTTATCTGCTGGTTCCCTCCCACTTTGCACTAATTTGGTACCAGCATCTGCCACTTTGGGGAGGAAGGGGACTTGCTGAAGTGAGAAATAACGTAGGATGTGCCTGCATGGCAGCTCCTAGGGCTGGCTGAGGAAACAATGGAAGGCAAGTGGGAATAGGCAGGAAGGGTTGGTTTCAAATCTGCCCTGTGCAGAGTTCCCACTGCTCTCCAGCGCTCACCATCTCTGTTCCTGGGATTTGCTGCTGCAAGGCTTTCTCATCTGGTAAACAGGTCACAGAGTGGCATATCCACTGCTGCCTGAGATAGCGTGTGCCTTGGCTCTTCCTGTGATTTCCATTCCTCATTTTTTTCCTCCAGTGAACTGGAACTGTACATCCTTACTGAGTTAAGGGGACGCTGAATGTGGAGGGACTGAGGCTCAGCAGAGAAATGTACAGCACTTGGGCAGATGGAAATGATGGGGGGAAGCACTGCACAGGAGACCCTCAGCTTCCTCGGGGTTCCAGGGGCCTGGCCAGCTCCATCCCTGGGGTTTTCATGCCCCAAACAGAGGTGGGGATGAGCTGCCCTCCTGGCATCCCCTCATATCCCAATTTTTGCACTGATTTTCCTGGTGTTGGCTATGAGCCAGCTCAGTTTGAAGGTGTAATTAGGCTGCCCATTTGTTAAGAAAAATGGCAAGACCAGCACCGAGCACATCCTGGCTGTTTTGATGCATTCCTGGCCAAGTGATCCGGGATTTCTCCTCTGTTGTTTTGCCAAAACCTTGGTGCAGCTGTTAGAAGAATCTCTTCTGCCTCAGAACCACACAGCAAGGCCACCTGCCCCTGTTTTTCCCTCCTGGAGACTCAGCCTAACACTGGAAGCCCAAAGCATCTCTGAGGGCTTGACCCCAGAGGCAGGCAGCAAGGCAAAGGAGTGGTCTGGGCAGGACTCAATCCCCTGGCAGAAGCTCCATGTCCTATTCCCTGTTGCTCACACAAGGGAAATAAGACTTTCAGTTCAGCCTCAGGATTGTTGGGAAGGAAGAAGCAATTCAGGAATGCAGGGAATGGTAATAACAGCATTCGTGTTGCCTTTCTGTTCTCCTTCCACTTCCCTTCATCCCTGATTTTGAGGGCCAAATTCCAACTCTTTCCATCTTCTCTCTGAGCTGAAGTTGGCCTGAAGTATATTCCAGAAAGAGATGCAATCTGACATGCTGGAAGCTCTCGAGCCCTTGCTGCTTCCATCCTAATCTCTTTTAAGTATTGGGTATTAGTCATCCACACAAATATTGCTTCCTTCCCAGCTCGCACGTACAGTCAGTCCTCTCCAGGAGAACAGCCAGAACCCAGGGGATGAGCTTGGGAAAACAGGAGAGCTAGGCCCAGATTAAGATGTTGGGCAAGGTTTATACAGCCATATCTGCAGGGTATTAGATGTAGTATAAATGTCTATCTCCTCCTCGATGGAGGGGAGGGTCCCTTTGTGGGGCTGGTACCTCCAGCCAACTCTGTTGGGACAGAGGAAACCCCTTTTTTATAAAATGGGGTGATTTTTGTGAAGGTGCTGATCTGCAGGACCTTAACATCTCATTTCTAGCCACGCTGCAATGCCACAGCAAGCAAAGGTGGTGAAACTCTGAGCTGCAGGAGCCCTGATCAGATGGTGGCTGAGACAGTCTGTCTGCAGCTGCACCTGAGTGTGATGAAACCAGGCTGGGGGAAACCATCAGAAAGATCTGTGTGGTCTTCCCAGGCAACACCTATGCTTCCCTGCCTGCCTGGGAGACGGGAGGAATTTTTGGCTGCAGAAGGAGCTGCTTTGCAGGGAGGCTTTTGACCTAAGAGGGTTCCATTTCTCCTTGTGAGCAACTTGTTCCACTTCTCAGGGTGGGTGTGATTTGCTGTCTGGTTAGGAGGTAGAACAGTAAATCCTTCTGTCCAAAATTAAAAAAAAAAAAGAAAAAAAAAGAAAAAAAAAAGAAAAACAAAGAAGAAAATAATGAGGAGGAAAGAAAAAACTAAAAAAACAAAAAGAAAAAGAAAAGGAAGAAAAAAGCCTGTGTGTGTGGCCTGGGTGCTAATGAGCCCTCTCTGCAGCAAATGCAGTCAGGTCTTTAAGGTCCCAGTTTAAGTCAGGAGATTTAAATCAGGAGATTTAAACAGGTTAAGATTTCATTCCAGAACTGCATGTACCCTGTTTGAAGTCAGGCATCTCCTCACCTTCTGTACTGGTGAGCATGAAGAAAGTGAATTAAGGGCAAAATCCCAAGTTCTTCCACCTCCAGATGAATGCAAATACCCGGTGGTGTTCCACACAGCTCCATCCTGTGAGGTCCTGCTGCTGCTGGGGCCATCAGAGACCCCCTCACCATCAGCATTTCACAGGAGAGTGCCACGAGTGAGCTCCCCAAGAGAGGAGGAGAGCAAAGCCCAGAGCCAGGCGGATGCCAAGCCTGCTCTGTGAGGCTGCATTTGCCTTCTCTGGGTTCATTCTCGTGCTCCCTGCCCAGGCGGGCACATCTCTGCTGGGAGGTGTCTGTCGGAGAGCTGGCACCCTTTTAGCTGAGCAGTAAAAGCCATGCATCTTAAAATAAGTCATGCTGGTTTCTGATGGCTGGTAAAAATAAAGCCTTACTCGCACAAGCAGCTCTAGCAGCACAGAGGATTTACGACTGAGTGGGTTTTTTCCAGGGTGGGCTGGCCGCAGTCTGGTGATGGCCTTTTTATAACCGTTATCAGCTCCCACACAGACCAGGTCCATCTGTTACTTAATTTGAGCGGAGACACTCCTAAGCTTTTGTTCACTAATCTCTCGCTGCATTGACATTGTTCTCCAGCAGGGCAGCCCAGCCCGGAGTCAAGGCTGAGCTCAGGGAGGTGCCGTGGAAAAATGGAATAAAAAAAGGCACGGGTCACTGGGCAAACATGGCCCATCCACCTGCCTGCTCCTGGGGCTTTCAGCCTGACACTTTTGGGCCAGAGCAAACACAGCACCAGCTCCTTGGGCTGGAGGAAAGGAGTGGCAGTTAAGACTGAGTGCTACAAAACATTTATTCACGCTTTATAAATCCAGTCTTTATCTGTCACAAGTACTTTTGCTGTTCCTTAAGTTCCACACAAAGACATTTGGACAAAGAAAGCCCAGAAATCTTCACCGATGAGACTCTCTGGTGTCTCATTCCTGTGCCACGCCGTGTTGTCTGTCCTACACCACCTGGCACAAGTCTGATTGTGGAATTGCAACGAGACGTGCTGGGAATAGAGCAGAGGGGGCACGAAGAGCCTGCAGCACCAGGAGACAAAAGGATGGATGTTTCCAGGCAGATGGTCAGATGCTGCTGAAAGGGCTTAGGGTGATTTCCTCAAAATAAGCTGAGGGCAGGAATGCACCCTCCCCTTTCCTTGTTTTACTCAGTCCAGCTCTGTGTGGCTTCCTCTGCTCTTTCTCTGGAGGCTTCCCATATATTTTCCCATCATCTTCCTCCCTGCTGCACACACTCCCTTGAGAGCAGGGCCAGCCCTGGGGCAGCCTGGCTGCCCTTCCCAGCTCCCCTGGGCTGCGCTGGGCAGGGGCAGTGCTGTCCTTGTCACCTCTGCTCCTGGCACCGAGGATGGATGGATGGATGGATGGATGGATGGATGGATGGATGATGGATGGATGGATGGATGATGAATGGATGGATGGATGATTGATGGAAGGATGATGGATGGAAGGATGGATGGATGGATGGATGGATGGATGGATGGATGGATGGATGATGAATGGATGGATGATGGATGGATGAGGGATGGATGGATGATGAATGGATGGATGATGGCTGGATGACAGATGGATGGATGGATGGATGATGGATGGATGGATGGATGGATGGATGGATGGATGATGGATGGCTGGATGGATGGATGGATGGATGATGAATGGATGGATGATGGATGGAGGATGGATGGATGGATGAGGGATGGATGGATGATGGATGGATGAGGGATGGATGGATGATGAATGGATGGATGATGGCTGGATGACAGATGGATGGATGGGGATGGATGGATGGATGGATGGATGGATGGATGGATGGATGGATGGGGATGGATGGATGGATGGATGGATGGATGGATGGATGGATGGATGGACACCTCCAGATGAGCAGCCCTGAGGCTGCTGACATGCAGAGGGTTCAGGTAACATGTTTTAACACCCCACGACACATCACTCACTCCTGCTGCACCGAGTAACCACCCAGAAAGCAGAGGTGCCTAACAAAGTGTGTGGTTTATTGTAGTGTTCCCACACGGCTCAGGCACGCTTTGAATTGCAAATCCAGCACGGGCTTAGTGATGATGGGCACCTTGAGCAAGGAATATTTTTGTTGCTTTGGTGGGCAGGTGTTTAAATGCAGCTGCGTGGTTTTGTACTGCCTGTGCCTGACAGTGCATTAACTAAAATTACTGTATCAGATAGCATCGAGCGAGGCTGCAGCACAGGATGCTGCCAGCAACTTCTCCCAAACTCTCTCCTGGTCATCCTCTCACTTTCCCTATAACACAATACCTCACCTCCTCTTCAAATTTCTGCCTAGAGCTTTCAAGCAGACATTGGGATGGAAGGAGATGGAAGGTCAGGCTTGGCTTTGAACAGTTGAAAGGGGATTGAATGCACAGAGTCGCCTATAAAACTGCTTTTTTTTCTTCAGTATAGCATTTTAAAGTGATTCAGATACCATGAGTCACAGTAACAAGCATGGGCTGGATCTCTTTAGCTGAAAAAAAAAAAAAAAGTGCCATAAGAATATTCTATAGACTTCAGTGCCTTGTCCTGGATTCTATTTTGGAGAACTGATGACATTTGGGATTCAACCATATGTCTGGCTGAGTTTGCAGCACATACAGAGCTGGTGGGTATTCAGGGAGGTTAGAACATACAGATCTGGTAGGATTTGGGATTTTGCAGCCTATGGAGATCTGGTAGGAACTGGGAGATGCAGCACATATGGATCTGGTGGGAATTCGGGGATGTGGAACATACGGCTGTGGTGGGTGCCTGTGCTGTGGCATACATGGAGAGGGAATGCAATTCCAGCTGTTCTCCAAACCCTGGGTGCTGGGGCCTTTGAAGTGAGATTTACATAACACAAACCCTTTGCTGCTCATTTGTGCTGGGCTGGAAGGAGCCTAAAGGAACACCTTTCAGAAGATTATTAAGCACTAATGATGATTTAACACAAAACAAAACAAACAAACAACCCGTGCCAGCAGAGCAAGGTTCTAGAAGGGCATTCCTCTCTTGCTGTACAGTCTGTATGGTCAGTTCAGGTTTTTGTTTTGCTTTGCTGTCACCTTCTTTTAATTTAGAATGTACTACTTGCAGTATTCTGCCACGCAGAGAGGAATAAATCTGCCTTAGCAGTGATTTAAGCAGCCACATTGATCTCTGCCCACGGTCAATACATGTAATAATGTCAGAACCTCTCACACAGTCTCCAAAGACTCAGCTTCTGTCTAAAATTTGTTGTCATCCTGCTTTGTGCCTGAGGGACAGACCTGAATCTCTTGTGTTTAGTGGGTGAGAAAAAGCCTGCTGTGAGCAGTTTCTGAGAAATGAGATGGGGCTGAAGTCTGGCAGAGTCCTGCTGTCCTGGAGTGAATATTTCTAGAGCCAGAACTCCCTCAGAGCTGCACCACTCTGTGCTTCTGTTGTCCCCACCTTCAGCTGAACAGATACTCGAACTGCAGCAGATGTAAGACTGTAGCCACATCTGTTTAATGGGACAGCATTTTCAGCAAAAGATATTGTGCAAGCAAGAATCTGTAACAAAACTAAAACTGGTCCAGAGCAGGAGGCCAGCCAGCATCCCCTCAGACCAGCTGAGTGCTCCAAAGCCAGGGACCTCATAAATTGGGAAAAGCTGGACAGGGCAGAACGCACATCCAACCATTATGATTAATGCAACGTTGTCCGTTTATTCGAGAGAAGATGGCAGTTTTTATACACTTCTATACAGCTTACAGTTTACAAAGGCACTCTGATTGGCAAGCTAACATTGCTTATCTTTGTCTTAAGGTGGCCTAAAGCTCACACTATAAACCTGTACTGCTTCACACCCAGACAGCCCAGTGCTCCCCATCACACCTTAATACAATTTCTAACTGTGTCACAAACTCTTAATTTCTAACTGTGTCACAAACTCTTAATTTCTAACTGTGTCACAGGCTGGAAGGCCTCGCAAGGCCCAGATCTGAGGCCTGGACTGGAGTAGCTCAAATCTCATTCCAAACATAAATCATGCCCTCTCTCTCTCAGAAATGCTGCAACAGTGCTCAGACCTGGGCCCTCAGTTAAATTCTTGGTTCCAGAAGCAGCAATCTCACTCACACAGAGAGCAGAGGCACTCACACACTGTGTTTCGCTGTTGCTGGAAACATGTCCAAAGGTTCCAAAAGGATTTTCCTGAAATTATGCCTTGCCTTCGGGGGATTAGCAGCCTCCCATGCTCTGGGGCTTTGTTGGGGTCGGTGGGATCTGTTCATGCTCCCAAGGATGGGAGCACCTGGAACATCGAGGGATTTTTTACAAGAGCACAGGACAAGGGGGAATGGATTCCAGCTGACAGAACAGATTGGATATTAGGATAAATTCCTCCCTGGGAGGGTGGGCAGGCCCTGGCACAGGGTGCCCAGAGGACCTGGGGCTTCCCCTGCATCCCTGGCCAGGCTGGAGCAACCTGGGATAGTGGAAGATGTCCCTGCCCATGGGAGAAGTGGGACTGGAGGGTCTTTAAGGTCCCTTCTAACCCAAATCACTCCATGATTCCCTGATGAACAGAGGGAAGGGAAAGTGTTGGCATCGCCTGGCACAATTCCCTGCTTTCAGGGGGTAGGGCAGGAAGCAGCAACCCTCATGAAAATAGACTCTGCTTGAAACCAGACTTGCAGAAATTACTGCTTAGACCAGCTCCTGCCTGGAGAGAACCAAAGTCCAGAGCTCTGTCAGCTCAGTTCAATATTGGATTTCTCCCAAATGCTGCATGACCGTCTCCAGTACGGAAGGAGGAAGGATGGAAAAGTCCTGCTAGGAGCAGTTTTGGCTGGGCCAGCTATTAGTTTGCATCAGCTGGTGGCTTTTGTGTGAGAAACAATGATTTTGGACACAAAGGCAGCTTTCTAAACCCTGCCAAACTCCAGCTCTCCCTGGTGCTCTTTGGGGTACCTGCACTGGGGCTCCCAGGAAAGTGTCAGCATTTAACAAATGAGGGATAGGAGCCAGCAGGGAACATTTCAGCATTGCTGAAAGGGTTTTAGGTGTTGAAGGCCCTCAAGCTTTCAGTGGGAGTGACTTTGCAGCTCAGGCTGCTGCCTTGCCACTCCACCAGAGGGATGTTGTCCCTGCACTGTCAATCTCTGCCCAAAAGCTTTCCCCCCTGAATGCCAGCCCAGGAATTTCCAGCTGTGTCATGATGCTGGAGACCATTTCTTTCTCCACATCTCCCTTCAGCTGCTTTTTTTGCTTTCTATCCATGTTTGTTACTGCTTTTTACTCTTAACCTTCAGCTACATCTCATGTCCCTGAGGCAATGTTTTCCATCATTTTTAAGCTGCTGTTTGATCAATGCCCAGTGAGCTCTCCCTTAGATCCCCACAAACTTCTGATGGGGTTTGTCACAGCAGAGCTGCTCATGGCAGGCCCCTGCAGCTGATTATTTTGGCACTGATTGTAGCATGGAACCTCCTCCTGGAAGGGCTTTGGAGCAGCCTGGTTTGGTGACACCAGAACCAGAACAGCCAGCTCCAGAATATCCTGTCTGCTTCACTCTCCTCTCCCAGGGAATTCCCTGCTTGTTTCCCTCTCCCTCTGGAGAGTTGTTGGTGAATTGGGCATCCAGCAGAGCGTGACTGCTGTTGATGCCTGCTCTGGTGGAGTGCACAGCAGAAAGGACACAGAAGGCAGATTTTTCAAACTAAAGTAACATGCAAAAGAGGGAAGACGAGTGGATTAATTGGGAACACTGGTGCTCAGAGCAGGAAGGGAACAAACAGGTTTGTGTTGTAAGGAGCCTCACAGCGTTGCAGGGCTGAGCTTCCTCCCCAGTGTGGGTCTGGTTGGGGCTCTACCCAAAGAGCTGAGCTGTTTTCTCCCGAATCACAGTCTTCTTGTGATTTACTGCCTCACATTTTACATTACCACACTTGCAGTACTTGCCAGTGCAGTCAGCATTTGTTAGAGGCAGGCCTGGCCCATTCCATCACCCAGGAACTGACCAGATCTCTGGAGATCAGCCTGCTTCCTGTCTTCTGACCCTCAAGTTAATTTTCAAAATAAAACTTTCACTCCTGCATTAGCACAGTTCCTTTCCCATCTAACTGAGCACAAGGAAATGGCTTGTGCTGGCACTGCCTTTGTGCCATTATGTTAATCCTCCTCTTTAATTGCTACTTCTAACAATTACATTTTCCTGTATTTACACCACAACTCCTAAATAAACTCCGTGCTGCTGGTAGGCAGGAAGAGGTTTTGTCTGGGGAAGTCAGTCCTCGGAGCTGGCCAGGATGATTTCTCAGCAGGCAGCCTGTTCCTAGCTGGGTGACTTATGAGCTGTGCTATTTCTTATTACCTTCTGTTTGTTTTTCCAGGCTGCAGACTCCTGGCTGTGGAGCTGACATCCAGCAACACCAGGCCCGTGGTGAAGGAATTCCAAAGTGAGTGCTGCCTGTGCTGCATCAGGCCAGACAATGGAGGAAAATTTGCTTTGTTGGTCACTGGTTCCTTAGGACTACAAGATTCAGAGAAGTGCCTGAGAATGTGTCTGTGTCTCCTGTTTTAAATGGTTTATTGAGGTCCTCTGCAAGCCACTGGCATTGCAAAGTCTCTGCCTAAGTGCTTTTTTGAACTGGGTCCCAAAAGAAGCAAAATAATGCAATTAATACACAGAGAGAGAAATTTGTATTTTCTCTTGGCCCTCCTACAGCTGTGTCTGGGACACTGGGAAGGCTCCTGTCACCCTGCTGGTGGGGATGCCAGTGCCAGCTGCAAAGGGGACAGGGTTTGCTGGGTTTATCCCCAGGAGTTGCTGTCCCAGCCCATGCCCAAGGAGATGCTGCATCCCTGACTCACGGTGTGGCTCTGCCCCGCAGCAGGACAAGGGCTGTGGGCTCACTCTGACTAAAGGGTTTGTTTGCCATGAGCCCCAGCCTGCAGAGAACAGGGTGTTCATTTCTCTCCATAGCTGCTATCTGTTGGACTATTATTTTTGCTGGCCAAAATCCATCTTCCAATAGCTCCTGGAACCCAGCAGCGTTTCTGTTTGTGAGGCAGATGAAAGAGAAGGCTCTGCTTTGTGGGCAGCATCTCCTAATAAAACATGGAGTGAGAGTGCTCAAAGCAGAGCAAAAACACAGCTGCTTCCTATTAATCTGGATTGCCTCCATTTCTCCTGCTAGGTGTTGAGCTGTCCTGCATTATTAAATCCACGGTGACACCAGATCCCAGAATTGAGTGGAAGAAAATCCGCGATGGAGAAACCTCTTACGTGTTTTTTGGCAACAAAATGCAGGGTATGAAGGTTCCTTGTTCTCAGATTTCCAAAACAGCTTTCCAAACAGATTTCAGAAAGAGCACAATGGGGAACAAACAAGCCTGTGAAAGGCAGGAGCTCTGGCTGGCTGGCTGCTTTCTTCTGGAACAGAGCTCAGCAGTTGAAGTGCAGGATGGAGGGGAGCAGGATGTTTTTCCTCCCTGCCTCATTACTGACAGGTCACAGTAGGGTGCCACAGGGAGCTGGAGTGAGATCCTGCCTAGGAGGTATTTTTTGGGTAAGAAAAGAACGATGCAGCTTCCCTTCTGTGGTCAGTGGGTGTCTGAGCTCTCGGGAGCAGGCACTGACCTGTCCAGGCTTTCCACAGAACATGTGAGGGCTCTCCCTCACCTCAGCAGGGATCTGTGTGTCCAGCTGCAGTGCTCTCTGCCGAGGCTGCACAGGGACTTGCAACATCCTGGGAGCATTAGAAGCAGCCTCTCTGGCGTGGTAGGAGAACTGTCAGTGCCAGGAGGGCTTGACTCCATCTGGAATTACTCCAGCACTTCAGATGGGACCAAGAGCCACATCCAAATGAATCTTCCAAAGGAGGCAAGGCCTGAGGCTGTCTTGGAAGTTCGATTTTGCCACAGTTTTTGAGGTTTGGAGTGATGCTTTCCAGTTCATCCTCTTACATGGTTGGCAGCTTTGGTTTCCTTTGGGGTTTTCAAGCATCGAGTTCCTTTGACTCTGGAAAAAGTCTCAGATCAACCACTTAATTTATATACCCAAAACAAGTCTGGTTTTTAGTCTTGAGTCATTCCCCTGCTGTTTCCCTGTCTTTGCTGTGTGCCAGGAGACTTTGCGACTCGGGCCGAGATCCTGAGCAGGACGTCCCTGGTGATTAAGAACACCACGAGGATGGACACGGCCACGTACCGCTGCGAGGTGGCCGCGCCCTCCGACACCAAAACCATCGACGAGATAAACATCCAGCTCACGGTCCAAGGTACCAAACCCACAGCTGCTGTTGCTCCCTTCTCAGCCCCTAAATTATCAGGCTAGCCCAGAGATCCGAGGCTTTGAGGGGAGGAATATCAGGAGATGGCAAAGATTTCCAAAAGAGGCTCTTACCCCAATATATGATGGTGCAGCTCTCTTTATTCTGTGATGTCCAAGAGAAAGAGTGGGGCAAAAGAGGACGAACAGGAAATGTCAGGGGTTTATCCAGGCTTGGGACAGGGAGGGTTTCTTGGCTCTCCACCAACCCTGTCAGGGCAGGAAGGAGGGGACCAGGGTTATCTGATCAGAGGCACAGGGGTCCCGGGGAATGGGGAAAAGGCATGTCCTGAGCACAATGTAACACACAGCCTCAGCAACGGGAACAGAAAGGGCTCTATGGATCTCCAAACAGCACCATGCCAGGGGTGTAAAACCAGCTGGGGATAATGGAAAGTTTGGATGGTTTTGCCGAGGAAAGCAAAGAATTCAGAAATTATTTAGTGCCACTCACCTGGTTTGTGTCTTCCCGCAGTGAAACCCATGACTCCCAGATGCTCTGTGCCTAAAGCTGTCCCTGTTGGCAAGTCAGCCTCTCTTCACTGCCACGAGAATGAGGGTTTCCCCAAGTCCACCTACAGCTGGTACCGCAACAGCGAACCTCTGCCAGCCGACAGCAAATCCAGCACCAAGTCCCACAACTCCTCCTACACCCTGAACCCCGCCACAGGCACTCTGGTAATGCCCTGACACATCTGATCAAGGCTTGTTTGGCTGGACAGGTTATCTTTAAGGCTGCTTGTAAATTCACCTAAAAAAATTTCCTGGCTTTCCAGAAAGGAATAATTTAAAGAGGGTGAGGTGTGCCAGGGTCTGGGCGAGTTGGGAGGGGGAAGATGGATGGAAGAAGATCTTTGCAGAGATGCATTTTTATATCCTCACAGTGCCTTGTTTCTCATGTCACATCCCTTCCCTTTGTCCCTTTTCCCTCCCCAGGTTTTCCATGCAGTGCACAAAGGTGACACAGGTCGTTATTACTGCATAGCAACAAACGAGGCTGGCTTTGCCAAGTGTGAGGAGCAGGAGATGGAAGTCTGTGAGTCTCCATACTTATGGTTTATGATTTATCACCATAAATAAAATGCCATCACCATCAGGAATGAGGGGGGGACATCCTACAGCATTAAGTCTTCCCTGCTTTCTCATAGCCCCAAAATAAGGAGATAAAAATAATCTGAAAACGCAAGGAAACGTCAGAGTGTGAACAGATTTAATCTTGAAGTCAGGGACTCACTACTTCCCTATGAACTATTGCTAAAAGACTCGAGAGATGGCATTTTAGTGTGTGTGAACTGGAATATTGCTGCTGCCCTGAAGAAACAGTGTGTGTTGGTGTCTCTCTTTGGCAGATGACCTCAATATTGGTGGGATAATTGGGGGAGTCCTGGTGGTCCTTGCAGTCCTGGTGCTCATCACTCTTGGGATCTGCTGTGCCTACAGAAGGGGATACTTTGCAAATGGCAAAGAGAGTGGGGAAAGGTAAGCTGAGCTTCTTGGACAAGTCTCTGCACCCTCAGGTAGCATGGAGGAGTCTGAAGGCTGCCAAAAATTAGTGGCTAAAAGGAATTTCAGTGCCTAATTCCCCACCAAAGCCCACAGGCCAAGCCAGTTCCTGAGGCATCCAATGCCCTGCTGGAAAACCCTGCAGCATGCAGGTTTATTTCATGGAATCATCACAGAATCCCAGAGTAACTTGGGACCTTAAAGACCATCCAGCTCCAATCCCTGCCATGGACAGGGACCTTTTCCATTAGACCAGGCTGCTCAGAGCTCCATCCAATCTGCCCTTGGACACTTCCAGGAATGGATGGCATTTTCCTAAGGGACAGTTGGGGTGTGGGTGAGAGCTGTGCTCTGATACCCTCATCCTTTGCATGGGAAAGGGGGCCCAGCACAATTAAATGCCTGCAGGTGTTTGTCCAGCAGCCCCTGCGCTGTTGGCATAACGAGGGCCATGGTTTAATGATCTCAGCTCGCTGCCTAATTAGTCTGAAGCATCAGGACATGCATAGGGAATGGATGCAGCAGAGCAGGCTCTCCACAGAAAGTCTCAGTAGTTGTGAAAACCTAAATTTGGGATGAAAAACAGCCGTTATGGAGCGCACATGAAAATGTTAAAAACAACAGCATTAGCATCAGAGACAAGCCTCGATGTCCTTACAGAGTCTGGAGAGGAGATAATATATGCAAAGCCAAGATTCTCACCAGATAGATTTGTTCTGTGCTAAATGTTGCTTTTCAGCACAAGTCCTGTCTTGTTTTTCTCATTGGTTTCGTTTGTTTTTCAGAAAAAGCTCTAAATATCCCATTTAAATGCAGCTGAGGGTTGGCATACACCGGACTTGACAGTCTTGTGTAAATCCTGAGTTCCTGTGGGATTGCAAACAAGTGGCGCTTCCTTATAACTAAGAAAAATGCTGAAGGCTTCTGGCAGTGAAGGATTAAGATGAACTTTACAATTACCACAGGAAACAGAGCAGGAGGCACAGAAAGGCAGTGACAGGCACCAGAGCAGGAGAGCCCAGCAAAGAATCAGTTTATCTCTTAGGGAAACACACAGCAATCTTTTCGCCCTGTGCTGAAGGGGAATTTAGATAAAAATCCCAGTCGTGGCAAATGATGGAATAAACACAGGACTCTCATTTGAGAAACAAACTGGGTTGCTCTCTGCTTGCTTCTCCCTCAGCTCCTCCTCCTCATTTCCATCTTTCCCAGCATGTCCCCTCCAAAATCCTGCAGTTTTCCTGTCCCAGAAATGAGATTTTTCCCTTTCTTTCAGCTACAAGACTCCAGCAAAGCCTGATGGCGTTAACTATATCCGGACAGATGATGAGGTAACAACAAATGATTTGCATTTAGCGTCTCTGTCAGGAGAGGAAGAGGGTGGGCAGAGGACAAGGCGCTCCTGGGGCCCACAGACTTTGTGAGAGTGGGCTCCACTCCCAACAGGGCTGGGGAACAGAGGGAAAACAGGAGGGTGCAGGCTGAGTCATTTCCTTAGAAATGAAGAACAGTTGAAGCTGCCTGGAGTGACTGATGCCAGGAGCTATCAGAGGCAGCTCTGCTCCGAGTTGTCTCATGGCCTGACCCCTTTAGGATGAGTTTCATTGGATTAAATGGGCAGGACGTGATGCTTTCACGAGAAAATTTGTATTTTGGGATTTGAGTAGATCACTGAGCTTAAGGCCAGAAAAAACCTCTCCCATGAGCAGAGTTACTGGTGAGGGAATGAGGAAGTCCCTGCCACGCCTTGGTGTGTGAGCAGGACAGGAGCACCTGGCCAGTGGAACTGGTGCCTCCCTCTCCTTCCCAGAGGGAAATGGGAGCTGCCTGGGCAGAATCCTCGTGGTTACACAGCGTGGATCCACCTTTTGGGGGCAGCAGGAACAGAGAGCTGCCTGGAAAGCTGCTGGATCCTTCCTACATCCCAAACTGTTTTGTTGCAGGGTGACTTCAGACACAAGTCTTCATTTGTCATCTAAGACGCCAAAAGGAAATTGCAAACCAGCAAAAGCAAGTGTGAAAATACCTCCTCCAGGAACTCAAAGCAGGAGCAAAAGACGAATTAAGTGCGCTTGGAAGAGTTTGGAACACACAAGAACTCGATAGCTAGCTATCTGTATATCTTTTTTTTTCTTTGCCAAAGTTTAAAGTAACTCCTCACTGCCCGACTCGTGTCTCCCCTGCCTCTGGAGATACCAACAGGATCACCCAGACCTGCCCTCGGACTGAGGAAAGGTTTCAATCCTTCCCAAGAGACTGGGCTGTGGAAGTTTGTGGAATTGCCTTCTCTTTGTGCTGCAGGGACACAGCCACAAAGTGCAAACCAAGCAGGGGCACAGCAGTAGGTAAAGCTGTAGCAGACATGACCAGTAATGTGTTACTAGTAGACAAAACAAGGTGCTGATACAGCAGTGGATGGACTTCAAAGAGTGAGATTTGGGGGGGTTTCCTCCCAACAGCTCCTTGCCCAGGCCTGGCTGGTGACTTTTCTGTGCTTGCCTTGTGCTTGGCTCTGCTCAGGTGCACGGGGGGTCTGTGGCCAGCCCCCAGTGACAGTGACAACACCACTAATGCCCTCAGCCCTGCTGTAACCGTGCCCAAAGGCTGTGATTTAACAGGAGCCCAGGGCAGGCTCTGCCTCTGCTCCTGCACGCAGGTAACCCCTCGCTCTAATCTGCACAAAGCAGCTCGGCTCTGCGTCGTCCCGTGGGGAAAGAGGCTTAGAGGGGAGGCAGACAACCAGTGCTAAGACATCCCTTTCAGGAAAATTAAAGCCAAATAATTTCCTGGGCTAAGATTGCCATAAAAGGTACTGAGAGATCCTCCAGCTTTTTTTACCTTCTCCGTTTATTTTGTAAAACCCCACCTTCTAAATTTTTTGCAAAGATCTATTTTGATTACTTCAGAAAAGGTAACATTTCTATTTAAAAGTGTAAATACGTGATGCCAGCAGTGTTTGAGTAACGGAGCTATTTTTTTACTGTTGAAGCTACAGGAGAGGAGCTCACACGTTGCTATAGTGTGGCACTGTCACAGCATATCAGTATTAGTGCAAAGTGTAACAAAAAGCTGCAGGTGGAACAGCATCTCTTTCCTCTTCAGCCAGCTTCAGCCATTTCCTTGTCACAAGAGGTCTTACCAGACACAGAACAGAGTCACTCAGGGATAGTTTTTGTAAATTTATGGCAGGAGCTATCAACTTTTTTATATGAAAAAAACAAAAAAACAAAACAACTTTTCTTGCCAGTGACCAACACTTTGTTTTTGTCGTTGCAAGAAATAGCCAGGGATGGCTTTTGGACTCGGTTCCAAAGAGGTGACAGAGTGACTTCAGTGTTTGCTGCCCCTCTGCAAGTTCCCTAAAGCACTAACACAGTGTGACAGCTACAGCAGCTTGGCAGGTTTAAACCACATGGCCAAGGCCACTGTTTCTGGGGTTGGGAAAGCAAAAGCTCAACACAAAAGCACTTTTATAGTGTCAGCTGAAATTTTTTTCTCTAGATGGTAAAGAAAAAAAAAAAAAAAAAAAAAAGGCAAAACCAACCAAATTTGGTTCTCTTGGCTTTAGAGAGAATGATGGGGAACACGTGTTTCCCAAAATATCCATGTTGATAGTGTTGAACAGCATTGGGTGAGACCAGGCTGCAAGATGTGGATGCAACACTAGGACTGTGCTGTGGTTTAGGAAGTTTTTTTAATGTAGCAGAATTTAGTGTTCTTGTATTTCCAATATGACTTGAGTTGTCTTAACTTTTCCTGTATACAGTATTTTGGATACCTGACGATTTGGACTGTCAGTGTTATTTTTTCGTGTTCTGCTTTACTCTGCTTTGTTTCCTAGAGCCCTCGCTGGACATGCCATTGCTGCATTTGTGGCACCCAAACAAAGCATTGCCACTTGTCCCTCTGCCAGGGGAGGCCAAGACAAGGGTGGGGCAGCCCCATCCAGGTGTTCTCTGTGTAACTCACACATCCCCACTGCTATTCTGCAGCTTCTCCCTGGTTTCCTTCTGAAGGCCAGCTCTTCATCCAAGCCACCCAGTGCTGACTGCTGCCTCCAGTTGTTCTGACATTCCTCTGCACCCTCTGGGCATCCACTGCTCCTCCTCTGTGCTGCTTTTGGGGTCCCTGCAATAAAGGAGAGAGAGGAAAGGGTTGGACCAAGGGAGCTCTGGGAGCAAAATCTGCAGTCCCACCAAAGGCAGCCTTCGTGTGACAAACCAGCAGAGCTAGGAATCCAAACCTCTTTCATTTTTTTTCCAATTCTAAAATGCACAGTGGCATCTCTAACGAGAGAAAGGGGAGGTGATCCCCCCCACCCAGCTCGTGAGAGCTGACGGATGGAATTCATTGTATTGTTGTGAATAATATTCAGGTTTGTACTAATGTATTACGTTTAACTTTGCCAAGAATGTTTTACATAAATACCAAGCTATAAAGCATTCTTGTAGGGGTTTTTGTTTGGGCTTGGTAGTGGTTTCCAAACAGCCAAATTATGGGAAGCTCCTATTTTTGATTCAGTGAAATAAGGGAAAGTCTGTCCTGTCAGAGTACTCACAGTGGATGGAGGTGACAAAGTCCAGGGCTGTTTATCAGTTTATTCTTGGACATTTGTTCCTGGTTTTTCCCTAGAGAAGACAGGTTAAAACTCACAGGGCTCATCTCAGATACGGCTTGAGGACAAAAATGTAGGAAATAAACTATCCCAATTTACCCTTCAGAGTGGGTAAATAATAGCTGAAGGCAGGGAGAGGAGGTACAGAAATAAATGGTTTGGCCATAGCTTCAGCCAAAGCCATTCCATACATCCTCTGTTCTCTGACTTTGATTTTGGGGATAAAGTTTAACCTCACTTGAAGGGTTCTCTGATTTTCAAAAGAGGGGAGGGAAAGTGGAGGCAAATGATGGAATTCCAGTGCAGGAGGCAAGTGCCTCTGTTCCCACCCCTGCAGCAGATCCTGCTCCCTGCCTGGGGCTCGTGTCCGAGTTAGACAAACCAGCAGGAATGAAACAGATCCCAGCTCCAAGTTTCAATGAAATCTAGGCCATGAGCTCTGTGATAAAAGTTAACAGAAGAACTCCTGTGAGGTGCACGTGGCCATCAGGGAGACTCGGGAGGGGTCAGATTTACCCAGGATATTTATGATAAACAAGGTTCCTGCCCAGAGCACTTACCCACCTTGTCTGAGTTACTCATACCCTGCTTGCAGTCAAGTCAAAGGCTCTAAAAGCTGCTGGGCCCCACAATAATTGAACTGAGGGCCCAATGATACCAATGATGTGGTAGAAGAGACTGAGAGGCTGTAGAAATCTACAAGGGAAAAAAAAAATCATTTCTCTGTCAGCTGAAGAAAAGGGGAGACGCCGTGGGTGGAATTAATTCTGCAACCATTTATTTTCATCAAATGCTAATAGTTGGAAATAACATAGTTCAAGAGTGGAAATATTCCATATAAAAAGAACATTAAGGCTGTTCATACACACAGGAGTTTGCACAACAAATAAGAGGTGATGTAGCGTGCAATTACCAGATTTAGGGGTGTGGCAGTGACAAGCTGTTTCACCTTTTTTCAAATTAAAGCAACTCTATTATATAACCAAGAGGGACAGTGAGGGATTGGGTGAGTAACCCCAGCCACTCACTGCCCTGCAAGCTGTGATAAATGCATTTATTGCCAAGCTCGTGGCGACATTACGCCCTCACTTTTCCAAATGGACAAATTTCACATCCTGAGAGGGAAAAGCCTCCCTCCTTTTGCACTGCAGCTCTGAGCCCTCCAGTGAGCTCTGCGAAGAGCAGCACTTACAACCCCTCCGTGTGCTAATGCAGCCCTTGCCCAGCGCCAGGACAGCTCTGGGAAAAGCCAGCTGAGAGCAGAGGAGGCAGGATGTGCATTCACACCCATTCCTGATTCCAGAGGGAGAAGCAGTTCCAGGCAGCCTGGAGGCTCTGTGCAGCCCTCCAGGGCAGGCTCAGCTCTCTGCTTTCAGGGGGGCTTTGCGCTGTGACCGTCGCAGGGGCACTCGCTGGCTGCTCCTCCTGGCTGGGGACTCCACCTTCCACTCCTGGGGCCGGCATGGGCTGCAGGAAGGAAGCAGAACAGCCCCTTGCATTTCCAAGCCCTTGGCCAGCCTGCCTGTAGTGCCTGCCCCAGCCCCTCTGTGCCTGCCCCAGCCCCTCTGTGCTTGCCCCAGCCCCTTTCTCTTCCTGCAGTGCCTGCCCCAGCCCCTCTCTCCCTCTCTGTGCCTGCTCCAGCCCTTCTGTGCCTGCCCCATCCCCTCTCTCTCCCTCTGTGCCTGCCCCATCCCCTCTCTCAATCTGTCCCTGCCCCAGGCCCCTGCTGAACTCACAGTTTCTCTGGCGATGTCAAACAGATGAGATCCTTTGACCTATCCTCAACATCTTCCTTCGCTGCAAACAATACGTATATTTTCGTATTTTACAAAATGATTTGGTCATTGCTTGGGTTGGTTTTATTTTCCCCTCCCCTCAAATAAGGATCCCAAAGACGACTTGCCTGCAGCTGAAGCGGGTGTGTGCGTCAGGCTGATGCCACTGACCCCAGCACCAAAAGTCAAGTCATTAATGGTCTCTGGAAATAAAAAAAAAAAGTCACATTAGCAGCCTGTGACACAGCCAGAGGGCAAGGCATGCTGCAAGTGTCACAGTGAAAGTAAATCCAGTTAATTGCAAACACACGTATCTATCTCTTTATCCCAGACCTCAGGGTCTCCCATCCAGCCACAAACCCCCGTGCTGAGTCTGATGGGCACATCAGCTCCAAATTCCAGCCTCACAGCCTCCCTGGCTGGAGGAAATCAGTGTGGGACCTTGGCCCTGTGCTCCTTGTGCTGCCTGGCAGCCACAGCCACCCCTTCCACTGATGCTCTGCCATCTCCCCCAGCTCCATCCATCCATCCATCCATCCATGCATCCATTCATCCATCCACCCATCCATCATCCATCCATCCCATCCACCATCCATCCATCCATCCATCCATCCCATCCATCCACCATCACATCCATCCCTGCATCATCCATTCATCCATCCCATCCATCCATTCATCCATTCCATCCATCCATCCCAGCTGCTCAAGGCAGAATCTGGGGCCCCTGAAAGCTGCCAAAGGCCCTGAAGAGCCTCTCTGTGAGGAGCTGCCTGCAGCCAGACAAGAGGAATCACTTGACAGGGGAGCTAGGTAGAATTTAGCTCGCCTGAATAGGCCCTGGTTGTCAGCTGTCTCTTTCCTGTCATTTATCTCGGGAGAGATGTCACAATATTCAGATTTTACTTAACTCAATGCTCTGTTTTATGCTCATGTTTCCCAGAACCTTTCACAAGGAATTAAGGTAGGAAGTGCTTTATAGGGCAGGAGCTGGAAAATCAGCTAAAAGGACTTCTCTTCACAGCTGAACTGGGTTTGCTCTTTAACTCCTGCCCTGTCCTGGAAGGGAATCACTGAAGCTTAGAGCAGAAATCAAACTTGATCCATCTGCCTTAGCTCTGCCCTGCATCTCTCAGGACTCACCTGTGCCAGTGACTCTGTGAAGAAATTACCTTGGTAAGGAGACATTTATGGGGAAGGAAGGGAAAGAAATGGTAAAGATATGGTAGAAATTAAATAGAAAAGAAATGGGGGAAAAAAGGGGGAAAAAAGGAGGGGGAAAAATGGGCAAGTAGGGCTTCCCATGCAGTGTGGTTATCTCCACAACGTGTTTATGCACAATCCCCCCTCAGCCAGATCCACTGAGGCTGTTCCCAGAGCACCAAGCAGGAGCTGAGGAGCCCCAAAGGCAGAAGGGAAGAGAGAACACAGCCAGAACAGCTGAGCAAGGCAGACAGAGGGGACAGCTGCTCCCAACTTCTCAACTACAAACCTGTTTACAAAGAACTGCGTCTCCAATAGTCTCAGAATGATACACCAGAGGAATAAAATGTTTTATTCTGGGTGTCTGTCAGCCTGTGCCACCATACAGATGGCTCAACACACGCTGACTGAAGTGATGCTCCTGCTCTGTACAGTTTGTCTCCCTGCTGAAGGACACATGCTGCCTCGAAGCAAAGCAGGAATTCAGCTCCACTACCACTGCAGATTAACATTTTCCCTCCTTTTTCACCATATGGTGCTTCAAGAGCAACAGCCGTGCAAGCTTCCAGGAGACCACAGCACTCAAAGAATCCTGCTCTCTAAAAACACTTCTTGCACGAAAACCCACTTTTTTTTTTGCTTGTTGCTCAGGCAAAGGGAAACACTGAGGCAACAAGTGCAGCACAAGACACAGGGAAGGGCAGGATCAGATTTCCAGTGGCTGCTCAGGGCTGTCAGGGGTTTGCAGCGTGGCTCTTGGTGTGTGAGCAGGGCAGGGCTGTGAGGGGCAGTCCCACAGCTCCCCGGGGACTCCAGCCCCTTCCCAAACCTAAGGAGAGCTGAGCTGCCACAACTCACACCTGGAGCTCTCTCTCAAATCTCTGCACCTCACAGCACAACAGAGATGACCTAAAGGAGTTCAGCAGCAAATGGATGGGAAGGAAGGGGATCTGCTGGAACTCGGCTCCATTTGGCTGTAGCTCTGCCTCTCGTGCTTGCAGGGCTGTCAGAGAGCATTCCAGCAGAGCCTGCCCCTGGAGGGTTCAGCTGCAGTGGGCACGAGCACAGACCCACAGTTTGTGCACTGGAGTAACCAAACCACACCATTCCTCCTCCAGCTCTGGAGTAACCAAACCACACCACTCCTCCTCCAGCTCCTCCCGAGTGTGAGCACACACCCTCAGCGACTGTGCAGGTTGTTAATCCCTCTGAGCAGATCCTGTGCCCTCCTGCAGCTGTCACAGCCCCGTGCCTGCTCCAGGAGCAGCTGCAGCTCACCCCAAACCCTGTCTGGGCACTTGGAGCAGGGAGGACCCGACCTCGAGGATGTCCCTGTGCAGCAGGGCTGTGCAGGGCAGCCTGACACTGCTCAGCTGCTTCCAGAGCCAGGGAAGAGCTCAGCCTTGCACCTCTGGGCAGGGCAGGCTGCTAGGGAACCACAGCCACCTTCCTCTTCAGCACCCCAGAGGCAAGGAAGGAAGAAAGAGCCCTGTTACCTCAGCATCCCAAAATAAATTCCCTCCTGCACTGACCCTGTGAGGTGCACACAGAGATGCCCTTGCTTTCAGGAGGGCTCTTCTTTCCTACAAGCACTTAGATAAACAAAAAATCCATCAGTTCCTACTCACGCTCTGGGGTGCTGATTGCTCTCCCCACCACATTTTCTCCAGTGCACTGCTGGTTCAGGCTTTGCAAGAACCCTGCAAACAAGGAGGCAGTGAGTGAGATTTGAAATGCAGTCCAGGCAGTGAGATTTGAAATGCAGTGCAGTCAGTGAGTGAGATTTGAAAATACAGTCCAGGCAGTAAGGGAGATTTGAAATGCAGTGTAGGCAGTGAGATTTGAAAATACAGTCCAGGCAGTGAGATTTGAAAACACACTCCAGGCAGTGAGGGAGATTTGAAATGCAGTCCAGGCAGTGAGATTTGAAAATACAGTGCAGGCAGTGAGATTTGAAAATGCAGTCCAGGCAGTGAGATTTGAAAATACAGTGCAGGCAGTGAGATTTGAAAATGCAGTCCAGGCAGTGAGATTTGAAAATACAGTCCAGGCAGTGAGTGAGATTTGAAAATGCAGTCCAGGCACTGAGTGAGATTTGAAATGCAGTCCACGCAGTGA
The DNA here is from genome assembly GCF_050655825.1 of Lonchura striata. Classification (NCBI taxonomy): domain Eukaryota; kingdom Metazoa; phylum Chordata; class Aves; order Passeriformes; family Estrildidae; genus Lonchura; species Lonchura striata. Next base: position 3,928,998 of record NC_140726.1, read on the forward strand.
GATTTGAAAATACAGTGCAGGCAGTGAGATTTGAAATGCAGTCCAGGCAGTGAGGGAGATTTGAAAACACACTCCAGGCAGTGAGTGAGATTTGAAAACATACTCTGGACTCCACCTGGGGCCGGGCAGAGCAGGGCTGGGCTGGTCCCACCTTGCTGGCTGCCAGCTGTGCCCGCTGCCTCCGAGGAAGCTGCCGGGCTGCTCCCCAGGCTGCTGCTGCGCTGCTTGCCCCCCTGCTCCAGCGCCTTCCTGGCCGAGTTCAGGATGGCCACCGTGCTCAGGGATGCTGCCCTAGGGCACAAACGGTTCAAAAGAAGAATTTCATCAAGAGCATCATCCCAAAATCACATCACTCAAGTCCTTGATGGAGCAAAGAGGATCTCAGCTCTCAAGGACCCAATGAGTTACCTGCAGGAAAGGGGAAGTGTTTTCTTGCTGGGAAAACAGCAAGCTGGGATTTCCCTCTGAAACCCTCATGAGGGAAATCTGTCCCCTCCCTCATCATCTTAAACAGCAAATAATGAGATTATGCTGTAACACCCATGACTTTCAAGCCACTCTCTAAAGAAAGGATCAGCAAAGCAAAATAAATAAATATAAACCTGTACATAAATAATAAAAATAACATAGAAATTTAAAATATAAAATACACAAATTCTAAAAAATAAGTATAAAATATAAATAATAATATAAATAAATAAAATTAGAAAACAATATATAAACTCTAATATAAAAAATACAGAAGTATAAAGTATAAATTTTTAAATGAATGATAAAAATAATATTAATAAATTTAAAATAGAAAATAATATATGAACGCCAATATAAAAATATAAAAACATAAATAATATAAAAAATATATTAACTCAAATATAAAAATAATATAAAAATAATAAAAAATAAAATGAATAAAAATAATATAAATAGATTAAAAGGATAAAATAAAAAACATATAAACTCTAATAAAAATATTAAAATATAAAATATAGATACATACTAAAAATAAAATAAATAATAATATAAATTTAAAATATAAAGTATAAATATATAAATGCACACAAAATAATATAAAGTATACATTAAAATACATAATATAATAAAAATAAGGAATATAGAATATAAAATAATACACAAAATATAAAAATATAGAATATAAATAAATACAAATATGTAATAAATGTAAAATACCAGGTAACAAAGAGGAGCCCATACCTACGAGCCACTGGTGGCTGCTTCAGAGCATCAGCACGAGGCGTGGCAAACTCAGAGGGGCCAGGGGGAGGGATGGAGCCAGGTGTGGATGGCCTCCCACTCACAGAAGACCGAGCATTTTTGTTATTCTGGCCACCAGGAGTTGCAGCTCTCTCCAGAGATGAAGATCGCTGTGGAAAACAGGAGAAAAAAATCACATCTGCCAGAGGATACAAGAGTAGTAAACTCTGCAAGGTGCTTGGACTGAGTGTTTCAGAACTGCCCTTTGTGTGATGGGTGTAAAGGGTGCTGAGGGAAACAAATTATTGGCCAAAATGTTACCAAGAAGTGAGCAGGAACACAAATGTCCAAGTTTAAAGGTCTATATTTAAGTGCTTTTCTAAGGTCTGCAGAGAAATGAATTTCCAGGCTAGAAGTCGTCTCATCTTAAGGCAGGGATCTAAAATAGCTCAGGACAATTGACTCAGGCACATATTTACTTCTCTACATTTAATTTAAAAGAGTATCTGCATGGCTGGGACAGGTTTGATTTTCCACTTTGTAGACACCTGAAGTCAGACAAAATGAACTCTTTTCTTTGTTACCAGTTTATCATTCTGGGAACTGAGAGAATACAACAGTTAAGCCCAGACAGTGCCAAATTACACTTTGGTTTTTCCTTTGAATTGAATTCCTTCTCCATTAATCATGTGCTGCTCCTCTTGGTTTTGTTTGTTGATGTTCTAAGGCTATTAAATGACTCTGAAAGCAAAACTGCTCTCAGGAAATATAAAAAGGGAGGAAAACCCCTCACAACCATCCTGCTGCAAGTGCTGGGACAGTGTCCCCAGGCAGGGCCTGGGCGTTGTGAGCACAGGAATTTGAGCAGAGCAGACATGGACAGAGTTAATGGCAATAACCACCTCTCTGTGGGCTGCTGAGAGCTGCTCTTGGTCTGACTCCTTCTCCCTGGCCAGCTGCTCTTCATATTTCTTCATGTCATACTCCAGCTCGGCTGCCAGCTGCTTGTCCACAGCAAAGAACTCTTTGATTTCGGTTCGGTAATCTTGCATCATTTCCTGCAGCAACAAGGAACGTTTGGACCCTTTCAGAAATCTCCCCCAGCTACTGATTCACATCCCCATTCAGATCACAGCTGCTTGGGAGCAAAAGGAAACACCAGTTGGTGGAGCAGAGGTGTTTTTAACAGACTGGAGAGTTTTAACTCTAATTTGTTCTTCAGAACGTGGAAAAGCTTCCCAACGTTTGAGCTCTCTTCCTGCCCACATTCCACACTGAGAGCCTTATCTGCAATCCCTCCACCTCCCACGTTATTTAACACTGTGGCAGTGTCACAACATCCCATCTTCTGAATTCTTCCCTCCTAAGAAGGCTCTTGGCTGTGGCAGTGGTTGCACACCCAGCACATTAACTCCAGAGAGGATCAAAACATCACGAGCAGCAAGAAAACGCTTCCCCTCACCCGCAGGTAGTTCATCAGGTCCTTAAGAGCTGGGATCCTCTTCTGCTCCATCAAGGACTTGAGTGATGTGATTATTGGGATGATGTTTTCAATGAAATTCTTCTTTTGAACCTTTTTGTGAACAAGGCATGAACAGTTATGCGAGGCAGTGAAGGAGAAGCCACTGTGCGGCTCCACAGAGGAGTTATCCCTCCACAGCCAGGGAATCACTGTAATTAAGGCTGCTCTTACACCACACACATGCACACAGGCTTTTAACCTAAGTGGAGCCTTTTCAGATGCATCACTAAGTCACTCAGATCTTACAGTGAAGGCAAATTGCCCAGAGGTGCAGGAAAATCATTGTTCTGCTCAAATGCCTCACCAAGGAGAGGGTGGGGAACAAATCCAGCTCAGCACAGCTCCCCTGGCTCCTGGGAAATGCACTTCTGATCCCCCCACCTCCAGAACAAGCATCCTCACTAATTCTGCCTTCATATTGTGCTTTTACAAGACACAGAGGTGCCCAGCCCTCTTCCCACGGCACAGCAAGTGCCCCTCACCTGCGAGATGAGCTTCTTCTGGGCCACCTGCATGACAGCATTGGCCATGGCCATCTCATCTTCATCAGCCTGAATGTCTTCCTCAGGTTTGGACCTCATACTTGAGAGCTTGATTTCTTTGCAGCTGAGGACTGCAAATGTGTCTGAGAGCAGCTCGCTGCCTTCCAGGTCCAAAGGAAGGACCTCATCCACAAAACAAGCTGGAAGACACAGGCAAGAAATAAATTGTTTTTCCAGAAGCAGCAGTGATGGGCAAGCCAAGAAGATAAAACACCTGGATCACGAGCTTTTATACAGCCACCAGCTTTTTGTTTGGCAGATTTTGAAAGGCATTTTTAAAGCCTTACCTAGGATGTTGTGGCTGATCTTGGTGGTGATGCTGAACCTCTGCTCATCCGAGAAATGGTCCAGAAGGAAGGTGTAGATCCTCATCCTCTTCTCCTTGTTATCCTTCCCCTTCAGAGAGAAGAGCTGCTTCTCCCTGTGGCAGAGCATGACATTTTACAGAGGCCCAAATCACATTATGCCAGCTCCCAGGAATAATGAGCCCTCAAATCAGCCAGGGATATTTGCATGTCACTTTTAAGGCCCATAAACCTGCTCGGACAGCACACAGCCCTACAAATTACAGCAGTGTCACAGGGAAGGCAGGATGCAACCCAGCACTGCTTCCCCTGGCTTTGTTCACTCTTGTTGCATGGAAAATTATCAAGTGGCACAAATGCTGTGCTGTCACAGAGAGATGCATGGCCATAATTTAGCAAAAATTAGCCAGGAATGTGCTCAACTGACCGCAGGCTCTGGGGGAACCTGTTGTACTTCTGATGTTTCTCGTAGCTGTTGAAATGGAAGATGCACTCGATGAAGTGCTGGGAGAACATCACCGGGTTCTTCTTCAGTAAGAGATGCACCAGGCAGAACTCTGCAAACCTGGAGAGGAGGAGAAGAAGGAAATTATCACTGGACAGTTTCCAAAAGCCACCCCTGAAGCTGTGTAGGGCTCTCAAGGCAGGAGGATGGTTTTCCTCTGCCAAGTCTCCTCAACACCACATTTAATTCTTGCCCAGCTCACTGACTTCCACCCTGTTCTCAGAGGGACAGACTTTTCCAGCATCCACAGCACTACTCATTTTTATGGCCATTAAAGCAAACTGAGTCAGAAATAAATTTGAACTTGAATCCAGGCACAGCACTTTAATTATTTAAATAACCTGAATTCCACTGTGGCTGAGAGACAGCACTCAGCAACAAGTTAATCACCAAAGGTCCTGCAAGAGCTGCAAGGCAACCCCAGGCTTGAAGAACGTGGTTTTATCTGGATGCAGTCTCTAAATGCAGATGCAAAAGGAAAAGGCTCCCAAAGACATGGGAGGAACATGATGCTGCAATGCCACCATCTACTGGAAAGACATTTTTAGATATTAAAAAGACACTGAAGAGAAAAAGCAATGTAAATGGTGATTGACAAAAGGTTGATTGTTCTGGAAATGTCCATCTCAGACTGCCTGCTCCGGGCAGAAATGAGCAGCAAGGTGTCCAATCCTCCTCTGTAACACTAATTTCTACATGACCTCCCCACCTGAGAGAAACCTGCCCCACTCATTTCTAACATAACAGAGCAGCTGGAGACCTTGAAACCTCCAAAAACTTCATAAACATGCACTTAAAATCAGAGTGCATAATTCCTCTGACACATCATTTGACAGGTCATTCCTCTGACAATTACAAGATGTGGCAGAAGGCTGAGAAGACAAGGCATGCAATATAAGAAAAAGGAAACTGCAACAAAATATTTAATCCTAGTTCTTAAACCCAGCGCTTGAGACAGAGCCTGTCAGAAAACCATGAGGAAGATTTCACAAGGGTCTGTCTCAAAAAAATCCCTTTTTTCTGATTAACTGAGTTCTAAATAGAGCAGAGCTGAACGTTTTGAGGACAGCCAAGGACATTCTTTGGGACTTTCAAATGACCTGGAAAGAGGCTCATCAGCTCTTTGCCACCACTGCAGACCCTAAAGGAAGTGCAGAGGTTAGAGGGATAATCTGCTTTATCACTGGAATTTCCCCACAATGTGAAGGTGCCAAGACTGAGACAGGTTTTGAGACATCCCTGACCTTCCACTCCTCCAGCATTGCACAGCAGAGATTTTTACCTGGCAATATCTGGGTTTGGATCCACCAAGACACTGACGAAGCGAAAGAAGAGACAGTCCTTCCATTTCACAAACTCCTCCTGTGAAAATCGGCAGAAATGAACAACCTGAGCCAGGAACACTTGGTGTGAACCTCCGAACTGTAGTCAGGTAAACAAACAAGCTGTAAAGCCCCAGCCAGGGGGACATAAAATAAACCCCAAAACAACCCCAAGTATTTGCACGCCACAGCAGCACATCAAGGTTTACCCCAGGTATGAAGAATAAAGTAGAAATATGAAAAATCTGCTTTCCCACCCCATGGCAGGTGTGCTCTTTAACACTGTTTTCAGAGCCAAATGCACTCCAAACCTGCCCTCGTGTGAACTAGGAGGGTAAACATCTCGAGCAACATTCACACCTTCAGAACAATCAGCAGAGACAGCAGGAAAAAAAAAAAGGTGCTGTGGTGTGGGGATTTTGACAGCCTGGACAGAGAGAGAAGCCAGATAGACTTTCCCAAGAATTATTCTGGGGACTTTTGAGAAAGCTAAGAGAAAGAATGAAAACAATCTTGCAGCTGGTGTTTTGAACAGTTGTTTTCTTGTAAGATGCTCACCAAAGAGTTTCTTCTTAATTAACCAATGATGTGAGGGGTGTTGATTAAATGACCAATCATTTAATGACTGCACCAGAACAGTGTGTTGAATTTTTAAGAGAAGTGAATTTCTAATTTCTAATAGTCATGAATTGTAATAAACTTAGGTTAGCTTCTGAAGAGACCTAGAGTCTGTGTGTCCTTCATTCAACCATCCCTGATACCACAGTGACAGCAGTGCTGGTGACAGCCACTGACAGAGGAGTGAAACTGGAGGGAGCTCAAATAAACCAGGATGAGAAAAGGGTCAACCACAGACTAAAAATAACCTCATTATCCCACTGAGGTGTTGTTTATTCAACTGCAGGAAAGCCAGTCACTAAACACTGTTGTCTTGATTTTTAAAAGTTAGGGGTTTTTTAATAGGTTTTTAAGTTCAAAAGAGAAAAAAATGCTTATTTTATTTCTAACTTCACAATATATGAAGTTCTAAAAGTGACAGTGGATTGGAGGATTAAATTGCCACCTCTCCAACCACACTGGTCAAACCAACAACCTATCAATTCTCTCCTCCCACAAAGAAGAATGCAAAACATTCATTATTTACGTAAACAGCACATGAGAACCCTAGTAGAAATATGTCATCAGAAGGCATAGAAAACTTTTTTTAAAAGTTTTTTAAAAAAGCTCCTGCCAGGGAGCTGCAGAGTGACAAGATCGCCCCTGAGCCTCCTTTTCTGCAGGATTCTGGGCAGAACTTCACCAGAAAGGCTGAGATCCACAAAGGCCCATTTTTAGGGCAGGACGATAGCACTTACCTAAAGCTTTAACTTTAAAATTACTATGTGGCAAGCACATTTCTCTCCCTCTCAGGATTTTTCATAGAGGTGCACAGAGAGAAATGAAAGAGAAAACAATTTCTATTTCTGCTCCTTGTTTTTCCCATGTGGAATGTGTTTGGAGAATTGTTTACCTGGGGTGGATTCTGGGGAGGATTGTTTGAGCCTGGTGGCCAATCCAACCCACCTGGGGCTGGACTCTCAGAGAGGGGCACAAGTTGTGTTAAAGTCAGAGAAAGTATCCTCCTTTTATATAACATATTAATGTATTTCAGCATAGTTATAATAAAAAAAAATAATTCAGCCTTCTGAACCGAGTCAGACATCACCACTTCTTCCCATCGGGTTCACCTACATTTACAACAGTACTATAAAAGAAAAACGAAACCCTTGTTAAAAAACCAACAAAACCCATCTTTTAAGCCGCCTAAACTGCGGCTGAAGGTCACCTGCAGGAGGTTGGTGAGCAGGATCAGGGTCTGCCTGCGGACGAAGGGGTGGGGGTCCCGCAGGCAGAGCGAGATGTTGGGGATGTATCTGTCCCCCAGCGAGGTGTAGCGCACGCAGAGGTCGCACAGCACCAGCGCCGCGTTGTTGCGCACGGCCACGTCCGGAGACTCCTCCAGCTCCCGCGCCAGCGCCGCGATGCATCTCTTGGCCAGCTCCTCGTGCTGCAGGCACAGCTTCCCTGGGGGATGACACCCGTTGGGATGCTGCAGTTTTAGGTTTTTGGTTCCCTAAGGAACGACACTCGTGGTGCCGGCAGTTTTAGGTTTTTTGGTTCCCTAAGGGATGATGCCCGTTGGGATAATGACACCCGTTGGGATGCTGCAGTTTTAGGTTTTTTGGTTCCCTAAGGGATGACGCCCGTTGTGATACATGCAATTTTAGGTTTTTGGTTCCCTAAGGGATGACGCCCATTGTGATAATGGCACCCGTTGGGATGCTGCAATTTTAGGTTTTTCATTCCCTAAGGAATGACACCCATTGTGATGCCTGAAATTTTAGATTTTTGGTTCCATAAGGGATGACACTCATTATGATACATGCAGTTTTAGGTGTTGTGGTTCGCTAAGGAATGACGCCCATTGTGATACGTGCAATTTTAGGTTTTTTGGTTCCCTAAGGGATGACGCCCGTTGTGATAATGGCACCCGTTGTGATAATGGCACCCGTTGGGATGCTGCAGTTTTAGGTTTTTCATTCCCTAAGGAATGACACCCATTGTGATGCCTGAAATTTTAGATTCTTAGTTCCATAAGGGATGACACTCATTAAGATACATGCAGTTTTAGGTGTTGTGGTTCCCTAAGGAATGACGCCCATTGTGACACATGCAATTTTAGGTTTTTCGTTCCCTAAGGAATGACACCCATTGTGATGCCTGAAATTTTAGATTTTTGGTTCCATAAGGGATGACACTCATTATGATACATGCAGTTTTAGGTGTTGTGGTTCCCTAAGGAATGACGCCCATTGTGATACATGCAATTTTAGGTTTTTGGTTCCCTAAGGAATGACGCCCATTGTGATACATGCAATTTTAGGTTTTTGGTTCCCTAAGGAATGACGCCCGTTGTGATACGTGCAATTTTAGGTTTTTGGTTCCCTAAGGAATGACGCCTGTTGTGATGTAGGTTTTTTTGCTCCCTCAGGGATGACGCCCATTGGGATGCCTGCAACTTTAGGTTTTGGTTCCCTAAGGAATGACATCTCTTTTAATGGCTGCAGTTTTAGGTTTTTTGGCTCCCTAAGGGATGACACCCCTTGTGATGCATGCAATTTTAGGTTTTTGGTTCCCCAAGGGATGATGCCTGTTGTGATACTGACACCCATTGTCATGTCTGCAATTTTAGGTGTTTTGGTTCCATAAGGAATGATGCCCATTATGATGCCTGCAATTTTAGTTTTTTTGTTCCTTAAGGGATGACACTCCTTATGATACCAGCAATTTTAGCTTTTTGGTTGCCTAAGGAATGACATCTGTAGTAATGGCTGCAATTTTAGGCTTTTAGGTTCCCTAAGTAATGATACCCATTTTGATGCCTGCAACTTTAGGTTTTTTGGTTCCTTAAGGAATGCCACAAGTGTGATGCCTGCAATTTTAGTTTTTTTGCTTCCACTAAGGGATGACACCCGTTGTGATGCCTGAGATTTTAGGTTTTTTGGTTCCCTGAGGAGTGATGCCCATTGCAGTGCCTGCAATTTTAGGTTTTTTGGTTCCCTGAGGAATGATGCCCGTTGCAGTGCCTGCAATTTTAGGTTTTTTGGTTCCCTAAGGAATAACACTCCCTGTGATGCCTACAACTTTAGCTTTTTGGCTCCCTAAGGAATGACACCTGTTGTGATGCCTGCAATTTTAGGTTTTTTGTGATACCTGCAAATTTAGGTTTTTTGGTTCCATAAGGGATGACACCCATTATGATGCCTGCAATTTTAGTTTGTGATGCCTGCAACTTTAGGTTTTTTGGTTCCCTAAGGGATGACACTTATTGTGATACATGCAATTTTAGGTTTTTGGTTCTATAAGGAATGACACTCATTGTGATACAGGCAATTTTAGGTTTTTTTGGTTCCCTAAGGGACGACACTCATTGTGATAATGACACCCATTGTGATGCCTGCAATTTTAGGTTTTTTGGCTCCTAAGGAATAACACCTGTTGTGATGCCTGCAATTTTAGGTTTTTTGGCTCCTAAGGAATGATACCTGTTGTGATACCTGCAATTTTTGGTTTTTGGTGCTTTCAAAGCCTGCGCTGCATTAGGGCACAGCTCTAAGCACCGTGTAAAGTGTGGGGAACTCTTCCCCTTTTGGTCAGACAAAACAATTCCTGTAGGACCTCCAACAGCTTCAGGCCTCAAAAAGTATAGAGAAGTGGATTGGAGGGAAGCAAACTATGAATTACTTTGTTACCTGAAGCTGTCATTGCAGGATTAACCTTGACATGCAAATAGACCAAACTCATTTCTGTCTGAAAAACTCATGAGCATCATCCATTTTGGGTGTAGCCTCTAACCCTGCCCAAGGTGTATCTATGGAAGGCCTCTAATAAATACCCATTTTATTCTCTTAACTCTGTCCAGCCTCTGTTCTAGGCAGCCATTCCAAGGCATCACCAGAGTAGCAGAGCTGGGATAAATTCTCCTTACCAGCCCAGCTCGCTGCCTCCAAAATGAGCCAGAGAAGGCATCAGGAAGTAAACAAGGGAATAAACAAGAAACTCATGCTGGAACTTGATGAGCAATCTGCACGATCTCTCAGGGAGATGGTACTTCAAGTTCTTCCAAACTCCCCTTAGACCTTTAGAGTGGGTCTCTATGCCAAATTCCCTCCTTCACAGCAAACTATTTCTGTGTACAGGGTATTATTCAAAGCAGCTAAAAAGAACAGCCCCAGCTGTCATAGGCATAGCAGGGAGACACCCACCTCTGAGAGCATCACTGAACCAACCTAAAATAAAATAGCCTGCAATAGTTCTAACATCGCTTCTCCCTGTTCCCAAGCTCTGCACAAAAGTATTAAAACTTTCCAAAGCAATTAAGGGAAGAATAATGCTGCCTATCTGCAAAAGAAACTTGTTCCTAACAAAGGAAATATTAAAACCCAGAACTTTCACTAGGTATTCCTCAGAATCCTGGGAATGCAGCTGGCCAGACTTGTCTGAAAGCAGCATTTCCCTCACGTGGAGGAGAACAAATATTTCAGTGCAGTCATCCTGCTCTAAGCTACCTCAACAGCACCAGGTTTTCTTCACCCTCTCTAGAGCTTTTTGGAAAGTGAGATGATCCTTCAGCACCCAACTCTGAGTACAAGGACAGCACAGCTCTGGGGGACAGTGATAATTATTGATCACTATTAATGCATTAACCACCTGGAGAAGCAGAGCTGGCAGGGTTCTGATGGTTTGCCCAACTTGTTTCCATGGATATTTGCATTGCTAAAAGCTCTGAGCTGGGCTAATGCCAAGAGAGCACTGGGGCTCTCTGTCACAACTGCCAGAGCTTTACATGGAATTATTTAGGTTGGAAAAGACCTCTGGAATCACTGAGTCCAACCTGTGATTGATCCCTACTCTGCCACCCAGCCCAGAGCTCTGAGTGCCTCATCAGCCCTTTCTTGGACACCTCCAGGGATGGGGACTCCAAACCTCCCTGAGCAGCCCCTTCCAATGTTTAACAACCCCTTCCATGGAGAAATTCTTCCTCATGTCCAACCTGACCCTCCCCTGGCACAGCTGGAGGCTTTTTCCTCTTTTCCTGTCCCTGTTCCCCAGTTCCTCCCTCCTGCCAGGGAGCTGCAGAGTGACCAGGTGCCCCCTGAGCCTCCTTTTCTGCAGGATTCTGGGCAGAACTTCACCAGAAAGGCTGAGACCCACGAAGGCCCATTTTTAGGGCAGGATGATGGCACTTACCTAAAGTGATGAGTCCATGAGCCCTGACCACGGGAGGCATGGCTGAGCCCCTGAACTGGGACAGGGGCTGGGAGCTGGGCATCTCCTCACTGTCTGTGCAAGCAGACACTGGAAAAGAACAGGGCAGGGATGGAACCAGGGCCTGGCACACGGTGGTGCCTGCAAATGCAGAGCTCGAGGCAGAAGGAGAGTGGCTCACCTTGGTCCTTGCTGCCAGAGGAGGCCAGGATGGACTGAACCAGCAGGAAGATGCGTTTGTCCACCCTGGCTGGGCACAGCTGGGCAGCCTCGCCCAGCAGGAAGAGGTGTCTCACCTGCAGACAGAAAGCAGCACTGCAGTCAAAAGGCAGAGGGTGAGCTGCAAATCAAACCAGCAGGAGTCAGTTCTTCTTCAAAAACAACTCAAAATTCCCTCAGTCCTTCCAAGGCAGTGGCTGGAGAACAGAAGGGGAGGCTTTGGAACAGAAATGCTGGGTGGGTGTATTTAATATGTTCCAACACCCCCCCCCTCCATCTAATGAGACTGAAATACTCCTCAAAGCATTCCATGCACTTTACAGACCACTCTCCCAAACAGCTCATCTGAGAAGTTTGAGTGGAAAAACAAGCAGAAAAAACCACGTCATCTATTAAAAATACATGGGGTGCCATATCCTTAAAGCAACTGCTGGTGTGTAAAACTGCTGTGGGCTCTTAAATACAAGAATTCATCACACACACGGGCCATGCACATTGCTGTGATCCCACCTCTTGGCATGGATTTTGAGGAAGACCAGCTCCAAGCACACCTCCACCCTTTAAACAATCCTTGAAGGGGATTGTTTGAAATAATAATCCCCAAACTTACCAAGAGATCTTCCTGCAGCTGCCCTGCTCCATCCTCTTTGAGGACTATGTTGGAGATGTAGCTCTCACAGGTGGATACCAAATCTCCACACACCTGGTTGAGCAGCTCCTGTTCCGTAATTAAACAAAATTAATTCAACATTTCATTAATTAAACAAAAGGTAGCTGTAATATCCGTCCACACATGAATCCTGAATATCAAAGTCTTTATGTGCTTTTAATAATCTGGATCCCATTAAAATCAATCTGACAGTGCCTCAGAGCTTTAAAATTCTCCCTGCACATCAAAGCATGAGTGCAAGTGTCAAAACACCTTGGAAAATTTGGCTTTTAATGATCCTCAGGCCCAAGTTTACTTCATTATAGAAATCACACAGACTTAAACAAAAAGATTTAGGCGACTGTTTCATGTGCACCCAACACATTGGAGGTGTCTGTGGGAATTTTTAGATGTTGCTTGAAAAAAGCAACTCAATTAACAAAGAAAATATGACATGAATTCTAAAGACTGGAGGGGAAGCACAGGAAAAACTGATTATCTACTGCACTGTGGTGAATACAAAGCATCATTTCTGCTTTTCCACCATCTAAGAGTGGTAATTTTAATAGCAAAATACATATATAAATGGTAATGGCTAGATTTGATGAAGTGACCAACTACAGGAACATCTGCATTTCATTTTAAGCCAACGCTCTGTGGCTGTACCTTACAGGGGAGGATGTTCTGATTGTTGGTTTAAAAACCCACAAACCATCACCCCACCCTGGGTTCTGAGGCACAGAGGGTTCAGCTTTGCCCATTATTTACTAAACTTGATTGGGATGCTTATTATAAAAGAGCTGCCATCTATACTGAAAGAGAAACATAAAACAGACACAAAGAGAAATCATTAGGGACGGAGACCTGCATCAATTTTAGCTTCTTTGCAATTGTGTCCAGGCTGAGATTTTTATTTTACCAACAAAATATGGCTTAACTTCCCACTATGGGAGCAGAACAAAGCCATGGCATAAAACAAATGGAGGCAGAAAAAAAGTTATGAGCAAGTTATTAACTCTCTGCTTGGTCTCCAGGAAGAGGTCTAGGAAATATGTTTATTTCCAGCAACTCTGATGGAGAACAGCCAGAGATTACAGCATAAATCTGTGGCCTCAAACAGGACCAAGCACAGCAACAAGTTTCCTTCAGGAAATTTCCTTTAGGAATTCTGTAAACTTGGACAGAAGGCAAATGCAGGTATTTCAGAGCTGTGTGGGGGAATACATTTGAAGGCAGAAGATTTCTCACAAGCCCAGGCTTAGCCCCAGGATGTTCTCCAGCTCAAGTGCAGCAAAGAGGCAGAGCTGAGCAGAGCAGGCTCAGTTGCTGGAGTCAGAGCCCCTTTTTTAGAACTCATCATCCCACAGCCTGCAGACAGCAGCAGACACCCCCTGAGTGGGGAACAGGCTGTTTTAAAAGCTTTATTTTAAGTCCCACCTGTGCCTCCTCTGGTGCAGCTGCAGAGGCCTGGCAGAGCTTCTGCAGGGTCTCCACAGCTGGGCTGATCACCTCCAGGGGACACTGAGACTCCTTCAGCCAGTTGTGGATGTTCTCTGGGGATGACATAAAACATAAAAATCAGCATTTTCTAAGCTTTTCAAGTGTTTGTGTGTGGGAATCCAGGACTTCCCTCTGGCTGCCCTGGCAGGTCTGGGACCCTGGCAGGGGTCAGAACCCCCCTGGACAGAGCCCCCAGAGACACTGGCTGTGATCTCTGCCCATGGAAAAGCGTTTTCAATCTTACAGGATCAATTACAAGCTCTGAGTGTTTGATATCAGTAATAATTAAGTGTGGCACGGGTGCAAAAGTAAAATTTTAGGATTCTAGATGAGGGGTCCAAAGGGGACAAGATGGAGGAAATTGGGTGTGCCTTGTCCTTTTTCTCCTTCTTCATGCCCTCCATGTCTCACTGTGGTGTTGGCATTTTTCTGTTGGTTCAGGCTGGGGACACACTGTCCAACGTAGGTGACAGATATTGGCACGTTCTTGTAAATGCAGCCCAGGGAGTTTCTGGTATTTAATGTTTGTCACATCCCACTGAGGGCAGAGCCCCACACGCTGCCCTGCAGGACAGAGCTGGGCAGGGCAGCAGAACATGTGAGAGATAAACAGAATAAACAACCTGGAAACCAGCACAGACCAATTATGGCTTCTGCTTTGGCAGGGGGCTGACAGACAGAGACTTTCTACAATCTCAGAATCATCAATACCTCCGATTCTGACATTTTTGGAGGCACAAAATCTCTGCCAGGGCCACTCACCCTTCAGCCCCTGACAGCTGCTCTTGGGAAGGTGCTTGGCCACGTGCCCCATGACACACAGGACGTGTCCCACGGTGTCACTGCTCAAGTTCTGCTGCCTGCAAAAGCAACAGAGAACTCTGAGCCCCTGCACCAAATCACAGCTGAGCAATCCTCTCACCTGGGACATGCATTATTAAGGACAGACCTGTCAAAGGCAATGAAAACTCAGAGAGCTTGAGGAAAGAGTTGGTTACTGCACAGATCTAGAGGTCTTTGCTGGATTTCCAGCTGCAGAAGTGACAGTTTGAAGAAAAAACTGGAATTTAAAACGTGGAAGGGCACCGAGGGCTGCCTGGCAGAATGGAGCTCAAAGCACACACTGACCTGCTGACACTGTCCCAGGAGTCAATGATCTTGGAATAATCCAGCTTGGGGGAGGAACCTGCCACCTTGGCAAGCAGCATCCAAGCTGCCCTGGAATGCTCTGTCTCCACATGAGACATGATATTATTGATAAAAGTGGAGGTAAACTTGTTCTGCTTGGACCACATGTGGAAGGCTTTGCTCAGGTAACGGCTGCAGGGAGGAAAGGAAAGTTGAGGGAGGAATAAAGAAAACAGTAAAATCCAGGAAAATCCAACACAACAAAGCTGCTATTGCCTGGCATTGCCACAAATCACACTGAAAATTTCCACATTTACACATATTTTCGCTACAGACCTGAGTTCTCTACATGGCTGTTGTGATCTAGGGCAGTAAGACAGAAGGTCCAACTGGTCCCATGACACATCAGGAAATTATAATTTCAGCAATTTGTAACCAAGATTTTCCAGCAGTTATTTAATACCCAGAGTCATAATGATGCCTCAGGTTGAGCTTTTCTATTTTTCACATTCTGTGCTGCTTCAGTGTGTGGGTCTGGGCTTCACGTGAGGGGATGCTGAGCTCTGTGCACAGAGCAGAGACAAAACAATTCCTGCTCCAGCTGGGCACCAAGGACAAATGATCCAAACCTCAGCCCAGGAGCACAAACAGCGTGGGCTGGAGAGAGAAAAACAAGCAGGATGGGACTGATGGGCTGAAGCTGGAATGGGACAATGAACTCCAAGGTGCCAATGGAGCAGAACTGATCCCAGGGAGAGCCCCGGGAGCGCTCGTGCATTTTGGGACCATTTTGGTTCATCTTGGTGCAGCCCTGGCTGGGCTCTGGTGCTGCCCAAGGTGGATCCATGGAGGAGATGCTTTTAATAAATCCCTGCTTTATTCTTCAGCTCTGTCCAGCTCTGTTCTAGGCCAGCCTGCACAAGGCATCAACAGAACGGCCTAAATTGGAAAGGACCTTGAAGATCATCCCAATCCACCCCCTGCCATGGAGAAGGGCACCTTGCACCAGACTGGGCTCAGAGCCCCATCCAGCCTGGCCTTGCAGACTCCCAGGGGTAAAGGGACAGCAGAGTCATGTCAGGCATCACAGCCTGCTCATTTTTCTGCACAACCCGAATTATCTACTGCACACTGGTAGAGCTGTGAGATTTCTCAAGCTGCAAGGTCCTGCAGGGTCAGGAGGAAGAAGGTGCCAGGAATGTGCAAACCCTGTTACAAAACGGCCCGAATTAGAGCAGTGACAGCTCCCCACACTGGCATGGCAGCACCACCAGTGCCTCATCTGCTATTTCGGAGCTATTATGCCCTGTTGACTAATAAACATACAGCTGTCTTTAATCAATGTTGTGTCCTTGTCATGCTGTGTGTCATCCCATTTCTCCCTCTCCTTCCCACGGCGTTCTGCGGCAGGCAGGATAATTCGATTTGTCACAAGACAAGTAACATATTGTACATAAGAATTAATACAAGGTGATGTTCTTGCTTTATATATCCTCTCTCACTTCTGTCAGAGGAACACCTCCATTTGACTTAAATATTCATGTGCTATCAGTGCATCCAGCATGGAATGCAACAAAGAGCATTTCAGTCCAGGGAGAGGGCACAGGTAACAGGAGCAGCAGGTGGAAACACCTGACACAAAACAAAGAGGGATTCTCCTTGTCCATGCTCAACAGCCCTGTCCTGGGAGCTGCAGGGCAACACAAGCATCTCAACGTGGTACTTTCCATCCCCAGAATGATACTGAGGCTTTCAAGCAGGGAATTTAAGCAGCTTCAAAGAGTTCCCTGGGAAAAATTTGGTTTCTTGTCCTCGCTCAGCAGACAGCACGTGCATTTTAACAGTGTGTGTGTGAGCTGTGGTACCTCATAGTCTGTGACCACACAGGGAATGAGAACACAAACTCAGACTCTTATCTTAGTCCTCAGTCAGTAGGTAATTTCCTTCTGTAAAGGAAAAGTTTTGCATTCTAATGGCACTAAAAGGAAAAAAAAAATCCTCTCTAGGTTTTAATCCTGAATGTTAACATAGACAGGAGAGGGAAAAATGCACTTACCTCAGCTCCTGGCTTTCTGAAGACAACAGGGAGAGCAGATCCCACGCCAGCTCCTGCCTCCCATCATCGCTCCTGTATTTATGGTAGGGTTTTATGTGCTGCAGCAAGAGCTGATCAAGGCAATCCAAAGCCTTTTCTTGGACAGAGCTTTCTGCATCCATCACCACAGGCACCACTCCGTTCAACCAGGCCTTCTGCACCAGGACATTGCTGTGCTGAGACTGAGAGAAACACATTTTTTAATCATTAGGGGATCCCAAATGCATGGATAAGACCAGCAAAGGCCTCCAGGTTCAGCTACAAACTTTGAAACTTGAATTTTAATCAAGCCCAGCAGTGCGGCAGCAGGTGGGACAGGGAAACTCAGCATCACAAGGTCTTTAATCATCTCTATGATAAATACCTGGTGTTTCTGCTAAAGTACTGTAACACTTTGTTTTGAGACTCTATAAAGAATTATAACAGGTTTGCAATAAGGCTGTACAGCAGATGATTTAGCACTAAAAAAAAAGAGCTTTGCTTAATATAAACCCTGTGCTCCAAGCCTGAGTTACAAACCCTTTGTGAATAAATAGAAAAGAAAGAAAAATATAGCATTGCTATCATCCACACATTACATCTAAAAGTGATTCAGGGTTTTTTTTAACTTGAGAAGGCCAGCAACATAAACATTTTCTTCATGACACATAAATCAACAGCCAGAAAAATCAGTGTTTCCAAGAGTTGGGAGCACTCTGCATAAATCACAAGTAGGTATCAGAGTGAGTCATGACTTCCGAGTCAAAAGGTAATGAAAAGAATTAGAGCAGCCTAAAATGCAACTCCCAGAATGAACAGCTGACTGGTGAGGTCCCTCCTGCCCTCCCCCATCCTCGGTGTGGCAGAATTCCCACTCCCCTTGATGCCTTAGGATTTGAAAAATAGAAAAGCTAAAATCCTGTACTGCTGTAGGGTATAACTCTAAGCTCCATATAGAGTGTCAGCTACTGTTCTCCTGTTTTATTCAGACAAAACAATCCCTCCAGGGCTCTAACTCAATGATACCTTACTGTTTCAGGCCTCAAAAAGTATAAACAAAAGTGAACTGGGGGGGAAGCAAACTGAGGGAATACTTCATTAGCTGAAGGCGTAATTGCAGAATGTGTAAATGGACCAAACTGATAATTGTGAGAAAAACTCGTGACCGCCGTCCACCTTGGAGGAGGCTCTGGCTGCCCAAGGTGTACCTGGTTAATAAATGCCTGTTTAATAAAATGGGCATTGATTAACCTGCTGTGCAAAATGAGCATTTATTAACCCGTTTATCCCCAGCTGGTGCACCCTCAGCCCCAGCTCACCAGGAGCAGGTCGGTGATGGAGTGCAGCGCCTGCTTCCGCACCGACACCGCGGGGTCCCGGCAGCGCTCCCGCAGCACGCCCAGGTCCTCGGCCGTGCAGGGCAGCACCCCCTGCTTCAGGATGCTCACAAACACCTGCCAGGCAAACAGCAGCACTCAGGTGCATTTCAAAGCTCCCATGCAAGGTTCCTGTCAGAGTCCAGCACACCCCTCTAGCTGCCCTGGCTGTCCCAGACCCTGGCAGGGGGCTCAGAGACCCTGGCACAAAGTCAAAAACACCTGTGGCTTCCATTTTAGCCCGTGGAAAAAAACTGCCAAGTCTGTATGAGGAATTACAAGCCACAAGGGTTTGAGCAGTGTGGTAGTTGAAATAACACAGGGTGAAAAAGTAGAATTTTGGGGCTTTTTAGAATGTAGTACAAGGACACAAGATGGAGGGATTTGGGCATGTCCTGACCTTCTTCTCCTTCTCCTTGCCCTCCATGTCTTGCTGTGACGGTGACACTTTTCTGTTGGTTTAAGGCACAGACACACTGTCCAACATAAATGACAGATATTGGCACATTATTGTAAACATGGCACAGGTAGTTTTTGGTATAAAATGCAAACACCCCCTGAGGGCAGACAGAATGCCATGGCCGAGCTGCTGGACAGAGCTCAGCAGGTCAGAGAAAGAATGTTCTAGATAAGGGAAAATAACCTTGAGAAGCCGATCCTGTGCATTCAGACTCCTCCTTTGGCTATATGGGCTGGGAAATGAGGACTTTTACACTCTTGTGGTCATTCTAACACCCAGGCCCCAAGAGGTTCTCATCTATATTTCAATCTGCATTGGTTGGATGTAGAGCAGAACTCAATGGAAAAAGTTCAACTTCCATTCTGGTGCTGCCATTTTCCCTGATCATCACAAGCTACATGTGTTCTACTTGTAGAACTCTCTCAGGGGCAACTTAAAACCAGGTGGTCAAAAAAGCCCTTGTTCCTCCCTGCTGCTTTGCAGCCTTCAAAATCTTTTCATTAATTATGGTAGGAGCACCTTAACCAGACAGAATTACTGAATGTGACAGGCATCTCATTGCACTTGCCTTGATATTTGGAACAATTGTAAGGAGCTAACTGGGAGTCCAAACCCAACTGATCCTACCTAGACCCCCGCTGCCCTATTTAGGCTCTAAGTTCCTGTTTCAGAAGAATGCAGTTGCCATGAACTTCTTTCTTTGTCCCCAGATCCCCTCTCATTTTGGACCTCACTTAGAGTGTTGACCACCATTAGGTTTGTGCCAGGGGCACTGGGTGACAAAGCAAAAATACAATTTACCCCCTGCCAACGCCAGCCAGAGATTTATCACACCCAGAGATTTATCACACCCAGAGTGAAGCGGCACATTAACGATTCATGAGTGCTGGGCACAACCAGAGCTGGAAAATGAATCAGAAAACATCATTCCAGTCATTGCTGCTCTGGAACAGCAGCTGGAGAGGGAGAATGTCACAATTTCCCCTTGAAAGTAACGTGCCTCTTGTATGAGCCACAGTTCTTACTTCGTAATAAGGAAGGGGGATTTATTTTTATTCTTAATCGGAAAGCATTAAAACATGAATTGCAAAGCCCTAACAGGGAAGCTCAAATCAGTGTGTGAATTGAGGGGGAAGAGCTGGGGTGAAGAGGACTAACAGAGGAAGGCAGTCAGCAGCAGACACCTCTTTTTTAAAACAAGGAAATTTCCATTGAAGCTTCTGTCTTTAAAAGCTAATGACTTCATTAAAGAAATGAGCAGCAAGGAAAGCAGCACAGAGCTCAAAAAGAAGCTGGATATAACCTAATCCCTTTGCTAACAAGGTCAAAACAAACTAAGCAGCTAATATGCTTCAGTTTAGGAGGAAGTCTCTTAATTGAAATGCCTATTGACATTTGACAAGAGCCTCTCCTTGCAAATGACGGAATAACAGAATGCCAGCAAGGGTACTAGAGAAATTTCCATCATTATGCCTGCATTATTTACTTATCAGGAGCTAGTAAACAAGATCTTAAATGCCTTTAAGGCACTCTGCAGGGAGAGCAGGAAGCTACAAGTGGGCAAAGTGACAGAGTTTGCAGCAAAGCTGCGGCCTAATTAATTATTTAACAATTTTGGGTAATCGCCGAGAGCAGGGAAGGATGCAAACCCCAACCTACCTGCAGGGCAGCTTTCCTCACACTGGTTTTCTCATCTCCAGCTCTCACTCTCAGCATGGCCATGACGTCTTTTTCTATCCAAAATGAGGATAAAAAGGAATTACCCCATGAAGAAGGAATTACCCACAGCACCAGCTGGAACCACAAAATCCCAGGATGGTTTGGGTGAAGGGGACCTTAAAGCCCATCTTGTCCCACCCTTCCACTGTCCCAGGCTGCTCCAAGCCCCATCCAGCCTGACCTTGGGCACTGCCAGGGATCCAGGGGCAGCCCCAGCTTCTCTGGGCACCTGTGCCAGGACCTCCCCATCCTAAAGCAGCACAAACTCAGGGCAAAAACAAACTCAAAAGGTTCCCCAAAACTTGCAGAAGGATTGACCAAAGCACAATTAAAATCACCCAGAATGAGGCATAAGCCAGAAGGAAAAACAAACCCAATTGTCCCACTCCCTTCATTTGAAAAACTCAATCTATCACAAAAGAAAATGATGGAACAAATTGCTTGAGACATACAGAAAAAAAAAAAAAAAAAAAAAAAAAAAAAGTGAAACTGTAATTTCTGACCTCTTCCTTTGTCTATACAGAAGATGTCAGGCTACCTTCAGAGTCTGAGAGCTCAGCAGAGGAGTCAGGCACAGTCTGTGGCTCAGGTAACCCTGATACCTGTGGGAAGGGCTACCTGGGCAGAGCTCAGACAAAAGGAGCCAACACAGAGCCAGGGGAGGCTCTGCAGAGCTCAGAACAGCCACAACCTCCTGGGAGCTTTGCCTCCGAGCTGCACACAGCAGCAAGCATTACTGTGTGAGCTGCTGGGTGCTACAGAGGGGAAGTGACTCCATTGGGAACCCCTCGAGGCTGCAGAACCACCTCAGAGTCTGCAAGGAAACCTGAACACATCTCTCTTCCTTGGATGGCATGTTAGGGCTCATATTTTACTCTGCACAGCCATATTCATACTTATTTCTGCATGTTGGCAGGGGAAAAAATATATCATCGAGGCATTAAGTTATTAAATGACACATGACTAAATACACAGATCAGTTATTTCTCACATTTTGAATCACTGGGCTATTAACTGGCCATAAGGACTTTAAGCATTTTACCATGACTTTTAAGGTTTTTATTTATTACTGTTTGTCAGATTTCCCAAAGATATGCCAAATTTGGAGATCTGTTACTTGGAGATTCACATGGACATCCATCCTGTTGCCATTAAAAATAGGATTAGTCACAGGGAACTAAGCAAAACTAACTTAAAAATACATTTTTACCAAAAGGAAGCAAAGGGATTTTGATCTGGGCTTTCTTAATGGGCAGCTAAGTGCAGTTCCATCCTTTTCCCAAGAGCAGCTGCACAGGAAGAGCACAGAACCTTTCCACTGCAAGATTTTGCTACTAAAATAATCCAGTCTTGTGAAGGCAACCAAATAATCACACTTTGACATTGATTTTTCTGATGTAGAAAATGGGGGGGACGAGCAAACAATGAAACAACCAAAATTCCCAAGTTCTCAATGGCTGAGAACTCCCAAGGGAAGGGAATGTTTGATGCTGGTGGGCAGAGGGAATTCTGCAGTGCACACCTCACCTTGCAGGTTATCCCCACCCTTTTTATCTCTGCCCTTGAGCGCTGAGCATGTTCTGACTCTCCCTGGTTGAGGTTTATTTATTTTCTAAAAGAAATGAGCTGTTTGGTCTTCAGAGGAGTGCAAAATTAGCACAGCCATGAGCCAAGCACAGGCATGGGCCAGACAGCTTTGCTAATGCACCTTGACTGCCTCAGAGAGCCCTGGATTCCAAAATCCTCTGGAGCTCCAGACAGTCTTTTTTCATTCCAGCTTCTTCTTAATTTGTTTTGCCAAGTGCCAAGTGTGTGCTCAGCTGGGTATCAGAGACAATCCCAGGCATCCTCTGGCACGAGGAGCCTGCAACTAAACAGGGACTTCACAATACCTTGAGTGGCCTGGAGGACTCTTCTATCTGAGGGAGCAGATGAAGGAAATTTATCAGCAGAGCGTGTTTGAAAAAAGGAGATTTCGATTTCAGTGGGGGGAGGCTGGAGCCTGGCTCCTGGAGATAGGGAGGGAGATCCCATGCGAGGAGCAGCGTGGAACAAAAGCAGCACTGCAGGATGTGAGGCAGAGAATTGAACTGTCAGCAGTTCAAGGGAGGTGAACAGCAAGAACTGAGAGCGCAGATCCCGGCAGGGGCCAAAAGGTCAGGGAGAAAAGCTTTTCCACACAAGAGGAAAAGAGAGGGAGAGGTTTAAAGGAGGAACATCCCGGCCACAAAAGCCAGCTTGCGTGGTGATTTCATGCTGTCAACACACGAGAGGCAGCTTGGAATGCTGCACCAGGACATTTCGTGTGACACTGATGCTGCAGACAAACAGATCCTTGCCTACTGAATGGTGCTACTCAAGGGTGCTGGGCTTTACAGAGCAAAATACATCAGTTCTTTGTGCACCAGAGCAAGAGATTTAATTATCCTGAAATTTATGGAGCTACAAGCGTTACATTCCACATAAATTACCATCTGGGAAGAATAAATTACCTGCTTTTCAACAAGTGTTGCCACCACATTAGTAGCAACAGACATGTGCATTTCAGGATTAAGTGTGTTTTTCAGACTTGAGTGGAAATAGTGTTTCTTTATGGCTGGCAATTCCACACCCTTCATCACCCCTAAGTGTTTTGTAACAGCTTTCTCCACTTCCTTTGAGAAATGGACAATGAATACACATCAGAAAGTCTGATTTCAATTAAGGCTTTGAATTAAGGCTTATCTGGAAAGGCTGCTTTAATTCTGACATACCATCAGGCCCAGCACTTCCACTGCTGTCTGTCAGCTCCATAGTTCTGAAAGTTGGTAAGGTCTTCAGCGGATGGTTGGACACAGCTGAAAGAAAAGATAAAAGCTGAGGAATAATAAAGGCATACAATCACCCGGCAAGAAGATGGTTCAGTGTTAAACAGAAAGCCTCATGCATGCCCTAGGTTTAACAGATATGTGTATTTTTAGGAAATGGCATGCCAAGAAAAGCCTGAGACTTACTGGAAAAGAATGACTTTATACCTTCTCCACTGACTGTCATGCTCGCAGTGTTTGTGTTTGCGTCCAACACTGTGTGGACAGAGGCTGCCAAAAAAGAGAGAAAAAAAAAAAAGGAAATCAAACAAAGTATTTTAATTCTGGATATCCTGCCATTCCAAATCTTCTTCAGGCGAGCAATCTAACCGTGGGATGCTGTGTGCAGGCTCTGAATCGTGCCATCTGGCCTTCAGCACACCTGAGGGAGCTCGGAATGCCAGTCACGAGCAGAACAACTTAGCAGAAGCAAAAGGCAACTCAAGATTTAATCAGCTGTCAGGCAAGAATGAGCTGCTTTTTTTTTTCCCAATGAGCAATTTCGGTTGTCTGTAAACATCCTTCAAAGGGACCTCGCAGAGGAATCTCTTTGGAACTGATACACGAGGATAAATCCCTTCCAAAGATAAGGCTTCATAAGTAACAAGGCTCATGAATTACTGCTCATTATGACACAGTATGTAAGGACTCTGTGGGCCAGTTTCTAAAGTTCCTGACAACTCCTACCTCCCAGCAATTATCCCCTTGAAAGTTCAAGAATGATTTTCATTACCTCATGTGCCCACAATACTCACAGCTCTGTAGCAAGTCCTGAATGCTCTCGCAGGTAGCAGCAGCCTTCTTTTCCAGACAATAGGCAAAGCTGCTGAGAGCTTTGCTCCTCACCACGGGGGCTTTGTCTGAGCACCGGCCAAACACCATGACCTGCACTAAAAACTTGTGCTTTAGCAAACTCTGATGATCCTGGGACAAGGAGCTGCCTGGGCTCCTCTCTGGCAGCTCCAACAAAGCCAAGGCTACATCAAGAGCAAACACTCTGCAGGAAACCTGCAGGAAGAAAAAGCACACGAGGTGCTCTGTTAATGCAAGTGAACACGGAGTTTTCTTGCCTCTGGGTACCAGCAGTGACAGAGCTATTCAGTGCTGAGATTCATCTCCAAAGCATCAAGGAGATACACTTACTTTGGTGAGTGAGTATTTATAAAGCCAAGCGATGAATTCAGCGAACTCTGCACAGGGGAGTTTGTCCAGCAGGGTCACCAGGGCCTGGGCAGCGTAGGTGCGATAATCAGCCTTGTCTGGGACCTGAAACACAAGGCAAGGGCACCCCGTGATACTTCACTGCTCTGCTCTCAATGCCAGAAAGGCATTTCAGGGCCTAAGAGAAGTATTTTTTAATTTAATGAGCTTCTATGTTCACATTCAACAATAGTGAGATTCATCACAGCTTCCTCAGCCACTATTTCACCATCACAAGTTTTCATTCCTTAGGAAATCTGTTTTCATCATCTTTTCTAAACTATCAATGTTATTCCAATGCATCCACATGAGTTCTCCAGCTCCAGAAGTAGCAGAGCTTGGCATACCTTGGTACAGATATGTTGGAGCAATATTCTCAGAACAGGATAAACAGCTTCTTTCAGCTCATCTACCAGAGAACTGCACAGGAGAGAGAGAGAGAGAGAGAGAGAAGCAAATTTTAACAAAGCTGGTTTATAACAGAGGAAAAGTCAAGGACATTCCTTTTGGAATGCATTTGAGAAGTCAGAAGTGGCCACGCTTCTGGAATCATGAGTGCAACAAGACATGCTCAGAGAACCATCCATATTAATATTTCCATATTAACCTGGCTTTGCAGGCACAAAATAATTTCTTCCCATACTTTTGTAACAAGCAGAAGGGTAACATGAAAAGATTCTTTAGTCTCAATCACTTGCATATGTTGTCTGGGGATCTCTGCACAAACTACATTTCCAACAACATGGATCCCCAACAGGAGGAATAAACACAGGCAAAACACATCATTAAGAGAGAGAGCAAGAACTATGGAAGAATGAGCTCCATGTTGGTCTTTCACTTCCTCCACAATTCTCTGTAGTAAAACACAAGACCTGAAAAACTGACACAAAGCAAAATAGAGAAAATGGGTCCTTTCCACAGCACCTTCTTCCCCCTCTGCCAGCAAGCTCAGTAAATTCCCATTCCAGACATTTTAATTAAACCTCATTTGCACAAACAACTTCAAAGCCTGTGCCAGTTTGTCTCATCCCTTTATCACCTCAACAGCAAAGCAAAGGCATGCCAGAAGAAAGGAGCAGAGCTCTGAACGGCACCTGATGAATTTCAGAGCCTGGTTCCTGGAGCTGGTCACGGCTGATGTGATGGGAAGGGCCTCACGCCTGCTGCCCCCACTGCTCTCCACCATCAGGATGACACTGAGGAGCCGCTGGAACACACAGCGAAGGGTCTGGAAAGAAGAGGTCATTGGCAGGCTCTTTTGCATGGATGGGCACTCCAGGGTCATGAAATAGTTCTGAATCAAGCTTAGAAGCAAACAGCAGCACATGTGAAAGCATGACTCCTAGCAGACAAATTCCAAGAGGACACTTTCTAAATACACACAACACCTTTCCTGGCTGTGATGCTCTGATGAAAGTTCAGCAAGGGCTTTCTGAAAGCATCACCAGCTGCCCTCCAAACAGGACAAAGTCCCCCCTCCGAAGTCCCCTGTGGATTTTTTTCCCTGCCTGAAACATTTGGAATTTGAGGAGACTTGCTGGGTTTTGCATAGGAGATGTCTTAAGCTAAACGTGTGTTTTGTACTTGAAGTCTTGGAGCTGCCTCCCTTGAATGTTTTTGGAACCACAGTTTGCCTCATGATCCTGACATTCCCTGAGCATGCAGGAGAGGCAGGGAAGCTGAGGCAGGTCTGAGAAGGGGAATGACAACACCTTGCTGTCACCACAAATGCCAACAGCTCCAAAAAGCTCATGCTGCACTGAGAAACCAAGAAGGCAGAGACACGCAGGCCTAGGGCTGCTGGAGCTGGGCTGGCACTCAGGAATAACCAGGCTGGTGTGTACTGCAGGCTTGCCTGACTAGACAGCTGCTGATTGCCAGCCTGCAGGCTCAGAACCAGCCCAGGGGCTCACACAGACTCCCAGGCACAGCTCGGGCACACCCAACCTTCAGCAGCCCCAGCAGAGCAGCAGCACACAGGTAAGTGGGAGATGCCCCACTCTGCTTGCCAATTTAAACAAATAAAGATGGGAAGTTTCTGGCAGAACTGGCTGCTCCAGGATCCCAGAGTGTTCTCTGAACAAGAGCCAGCCCTGCTCAGTCTCACTGGGCACACAGAGCACTGCACAGCCCAGCCCCTCACACGCTGCCAGGCGGTGCTGCAGCTCCATCTAGCAGGGAATCACAACATTCCAGGCAAAGGCAGCCACCTGGAACTCTCTTCTTTAAGGTTCAGAGGCCCAGTGCCACTGCAGCTCTCCTTTGTTTTCAATTCATTGGCCATAAGAGTCAGCAGAGCATGGAATTCACTGCACACAAGTGCAGCAGCAATAAGGACTGGCGTGGAAAAAAACATCTTTGCTCTGACCCAGCAAAGATGGCATAAAGAGAGAAACTGAAGTGAAAAATAATAACTATACAAGCAAAAAAGACATGCCAAGAAGGGAAGAAGCAAGCACTCCTTTTCCATGCTGCTGTGAGGATGTTAAGGATTCTGTTTAACTTGTACCTTATCTTCTGTGCCATGGAGAGAGGAGCACAGCAAGTAAAGTCCGTAATAGGCCAGCTCAGGAATGTATTTGGCTTTATCAACATCCCTAAGGAAAAAAGGCAAAGAGATGTGTTCACCTCTCATCAGAGTAACTGTGACTATTAAAAGAGCTCATTGACTGCAAAACATTCAATATTCACAAGATGCTGCTTGCTGTCAGCAAGTGGAACACATTCCAATTATCTTTATAAGAGAATTTGTCACTTTCATTTTTATATAAACAGGACAACAACACAAGCACTGAGGGCTTTGCTTGTTGAGACCATCATATAAACACTAAAAATTATTAAGAATTATTTGCTCACATGGCTGCTGAAAACTTGAACTCGTGGAGCACTGGCTCAAAGCTGGTCATCTCAACAAAGATCTGCAAGGGAAGAGAGCCAAGCTGAGCTCAGTCCCCTGAGAGGAGGGTGTGCAGGGCTCTGGGATGTCTGGGGTCACACCACTGGGTTTAACTTTCAAACACCTCCCTTGAAGCAGAACAAAAGCTGAGCCCAAAGCCCAGAAGGTCCCCCAGGAGCAAGTGAGGGCTGCCCCCGGATCCCTGGAAGTGTCCAAGGCCAGGTTGGACAGGGCTTGGAGCAACCTGGGATAGTGGAAGGTGTCCCTGCCCAGGGCAGGGGGTGGAACAGGATGAGATTTAAGGTCCCTTCCAGCCCAAACCCTTCTGATTCCATGAACAGAACACTTGCAAGTGTTCAGCACGAGAGGCAGACACAGAGCAGGCACCCTGCTCCCAATTTCCCTAACACCCATCAGGGACCAGGTGACGGAAGGCAGGGCTGCCACCTCCTCCATATGGAGTGATCTGCATCCCCAAAAAGTCTGTGCTAGGGGACACAAGGCTCATCAAGCTGCAGCTTTCTTACCTGCACGCAGTTCTGCATGCACTGAGGCTTTTCTTTCAGGGAGAACTTGGGCAGAAGTCTTAGGAAGTTTTTCAAAAGAAGGAAGATGGCATTGCGGACTTGGAGAAGACCTTCTGATGAGAAGTAAACATTCTCATCATCCTCTTCCCTCTCCTCTTCCAACATCTCTTCTATCTATATTGGCAGAAAAGAGAAACAGCTTGCCAGCTATTTGCTTATTACTAGGGATTTGTAGCTGAAGAGGTTGCACAGACATCTTACATTGGAGTTGTCACTCCTGCACTGTTTCCCTTTCTTTCTGTTCTTTCTGGCATTGGGCTGAGAGCTTTGAGCGTGTGCCTTCTTCCTTTTCCTCATCTCTTGAGGCCAGCATTTTGTCAGGGTGTGAAGACATTTATCAAGCATCACTTCGTGGAACACCTGGTTGGCTATGCTGCCTGCCCAGAAAAGACAAACATCAGTCCTCTTCCAGGCAAAATACAGAGAACATCAAACCATCCGAGCATCATGTCCCATCCCTGGAAGTGTTCAGTGCCAGGCTGGAGCAACCTGGTCTAGTGGACAGTGTCCTTGCCCATGGAATGAGATGAGTTTTAAGGTCCCTCCCATCCCAAATCAGTTTGTGGTTCTATGATCTCTCCACAGATGTCCCAGAGCCTAAGAAAGTGCAAGAGAATAATACAGCTGCTGGAAGTGCACCAGGCTGATGCCCCATCAGCAGTGACACATTCCAGCAGGATCACCAGCTGAACGGCCCCTTCCAGCTGCACCAGAGATCAGCAAAACTTCAGGGCACGCTGGAATACAAAGGGTTCCAGCTGTGAACTAACCTGCTGGAAACACTCAGCTGCTGGTTATTTTAAACTGATCTTTTTGTTTGCACAAACAAACCCGTCCAAATGTGCTGCACAGTGAAATGCTCCCTGCTACAGAGCAGGAACAGGAATAAGCTCCTGCCTTGGCTGTCAAAGCAGAGGGACCTGTGTGGTCCCAGCACTGTGCAGGCTCCTCTGTCACCTTGTCACAGGACACAGACCCACACTGAGGCCACCAAACCCCTCAGTGACAGGAGCCCGTGACACTGCTCAGCACTCACAGCACGCTCGGTTTGACCCCCGAGGATTTCAGGGCCATCAAGCCAGCACCACCACTTGTTCCACCTGGAATTGCTACAAACCCAGCCCTGCCCCACCTGTGCTGGCCCCAGCCACGAAGAGGAACATTCCAAGGCTCACCTGGGATCTCCAGCAGCAGCAGGTAGAGCCCAGCTGAGTGCAGAGCAAACAGCCTCTGCTGCACGCTGGCTTTTTTGTTCTGGCCCACGTGCACAAAGTGATGCAGCACGGCCACCAGGGCCTGGTGGGACAGGCTGTTCTCAGCAAACAAGGTCCAGACATTCTGAGGCAAAACAGGAATAGTGAGGACTCCCATAATAATATGAATGCCCAAAACTAGCCATTATTTAGATTTTAATAGGTGCCACCATGACAAACTCCCTATGTATTATATGCTTCAAAAAGTATAATACACTATAATTATTAATATTTATGTTATAGCAATTACATTAATTAATAATTAAATCAATTAATTAAGGAAAAAAAAATTCACTGAAAGAATAATAAAGCACTGGAACTGTCTTCCCAGGAAGGTGGTGGAATCACCATCTCTGGATGTGTTTAAAAAAAGACTGGACTTGGTGCTATAGTCTAGTTGAGGTGTTAGGGCATAGGTTGGACTTGATTGTGGGTCTCAGATTTAGTCAAAGAAAGAAACTGAGAGTTTCTATCCAGGCAGAAGCCTGGGAAAGAGTTAAGAAAGAATGTAAATAATTCTTTATCTCTCTTGTTTTTCACATTGTTTATAGTTAAGTTCTATCACTGTGCGTAAAACACTCTGCACCAATAGTGTGGGTTGTTTTCACTTCAAAACAAATAAATTTAATCCTCACAAAGCTCTATATAAAAGAGCAATATATTTTAAATAAATCAAAGTTTTACTCTCACAACCTTCTGAGTCAGAGTCTCTTCATTCCCATCCTGCCTCAACAGTGACACTTGATGATCTTAGAGGTCTCTTCCAACCTCATTATTGTGTGGTTTTATGATTAAAATTAATAATTTTTAAATTGTATTGATTATTAGTAATTATAATAACTATATATATACTTAATATTATGCTAAGTTATATTATTAAAATTCGGGAATATCTTCCTTCTGAAGCACTCCAGCACACAGAGCTGGAGTTGTTCAGATTGTTTTTGAAGATATTGTGGATTTCAAGGCAAGACATTCGTGAAAAAAAGAAAGTGAGAGTGGCTGGCTCTGTTGGGTGATGCCACCTCTCTGCTCACCTGGTCCCCGGTAGCAAAGGGCTCCAGAGCGCTGTACAGGCGGGTGAAGGGGCCGAGCTCATCCGCCGTGATCTCCTCCACTATCCAGGGATCCAGAGGCTCGGTCTCCGTGAAATCCATATCCCACACCGCGTCCACCCATACTGAGAAAAGAAAGAAAAGAGTGTTCGTAAGCGCCGGGGGTGAGATTTCCCCGAAACACGCGTTTCACCCAAAATCAGGCTCCAACATAAACACGGACTACCCAAATCCAGCGCGCCAAGGGCAGCTGCTGCCAGCGTCAGGAACCTCCCGCTGCCTGGGGTCACCCGCAGCCCGGTGACCGGGGGACAGACACCGGGACTGACACCGGGACCGGGACAGAGCCACCAGGACCAGGACAGAGCCACAGGGACTGACACCGGGACCGGGACAGAGCCACCGGGACAGAGCCACCGGGACTGGGACAGAGCCACCGGGACAGAGCCACCGGGACAGAGACAGAGCCACCGGGACAGAGCCACCGGGACTGACACCGGGACCGGGACAGAGCCACCGGGACTGACACCGAGACAGAGACACCGGGACTGGGACAGAGCCACAGGGACTGACACCGAGACAGAGCCCAGGACAGAGACACCGGAACTGACACCGGGACCGGGACAGAGCCACCGGGACCGGGAAAGAGCCACTGGGACCGGGAAAGAGACACCGGGACTGACACTGGGACCGGGACTGACACTGGGACCGGGACTGACACCGGGACCGGGACTGACACCGGGACAGAGACACCGGGACCGGGACAGAGTCACCGGGACCGGGAAAGAGCCACTGGGACCGGGACAGAGACACCGGGACTGACACTGGGACCGGGACTGACACCGGGACAGAGCCACAGGGACTGACACCGGGACAGAGCCAGAGACACCGGGACTGGGACAGAGCGAGAGACAGAGACCGGGACAGAAAGCGGGACATAGACTGACACCAAGACCGGGACCGGGACACACAGAGACCGGGACCGGGACACACAGAGACCGGGACCGGAACAGAGACCCAGATGGGGACCAAAACCGAAACCGGGACCAAGGCAGGACGGGGAGGGTGACAGAGACCGCTACCGAGACAGAGACGGACACCAGGAGAGAGAGAGAGAACGGGAGAGAGTCAGAGACCGGACCAGAGAGCGGGACCGGAATAGAGATCCGGACGGGGACTAGGACCGGGATAGAGACAGAGAGACTGGACAGCGAGCGGGACCGGGAAGCAGAGAGACCGAGAGACGCAGCGACTAAGACCGGAAAAGTGATCGGCAAACCGGCCGCGGGTCCGATCCCATCCCCGGTCCCGCTGCTAATCCTGCTCCTAGCGGCCCCGCTCCCGGCCCGCACCTGCGGGCAGGTCCGGCAGGCGCCAGCCGCCGAGCGCGCCCCGCAGCCGCTCCGCCGCCATGGCGCCGCCGCCCGGGTTCGAACGCGCCAATGGCGGGCGCGGGGCGGCGCGGGCCAATCGGGGCGGCGGCCGCTGCCCCGGAAGGGGCGGGGCGGGCCGGGCGGGGCTGCGCGGTGCGCGGTGCGCGGTGCGCGGTGCGCGGTGCGCGGTGCGCGGTGCGCGGTGCGCGGTGCGCGGTGCGCGGTGCGCGGTGCGCGGTGCGCGGTGCGCGGTGCGCGGTGCGCGGTGCGCGGTGCGCGGTGCGCGGTGCGCGGTGCGCGGTGCGCGGGTCCCGCCGGCGCTGCCGCATTGCGGCCCCCCCGCTCCGCCGCTGCCGCCCCGGCCCCTTCCCCGGTGTCGCCGCCGCCCCGCGCAGCCCCGCCCCGGCCGCGATCCGCCAGCGGGGCCGCGGGGCCGGCCCGCGCCGCCCCGCGCCGCATCCCGCCACCATGAGCTTCTTCGGGTTCGGGCAGAGCCCGGAGCTGGAGCTGGTGCTGAGCGACGCCGAGAGCCGGCGGCGGGTGGAGCACAAGACGGAGGAAGGCAAGAAGGAGAAATACTTCCTCTTCTACGACGGCGAGACCGTGTCCGGGCGGGTGGTCCTCACCCTCAAGAACCCCAACAAGCGGCTGGAGCACCAGGGCATCAAAGTGGAGTTCATCGGGCAGATCGGTGAGCGGGGCGGCCTGCGGGCCCGGCTGCACCGCACGGTGCCCGGATGCCGCTGGTGCGGGGTCCAGGGAGGGTCACTGCATCCCACAGGTGCCAGGGGTCTGGGGTGCATTGCTGAACCCCTTGGTACTGAGATCCCTGCGGTGCTGGGGATCCAGAGGGCATTGCTGGTGCTGAGAGTCCAGGGAGCATCGCTGCATCCCATGGTAACTCACTGGTACCAGGGAGCTGGGGGCATTGCTGTTCCCCACAGTGCTGGGATCCCGCTGGTACTGGGGGTCTGGGGGCATTGCTGTGCCCCACAGTGCTGGGATCCCACTGGTACTGGGGGTCTGGGGGCATTGCTGTGCCCCATGGCACTGGAATCCCACTGGTACTGGGGGTCTGGGGGCACTGCTGTGCCCCATGGCACTGGGATCCCACTGGTACTGGGGGTCTGGGGGCATTGCTGTGCCCCATGGCACTGGGATCCCACTGGTACTTAGGGTCTGGGGGCATTGCTGTGCCCCATGGCACTGGGGTCCCACTGGTACTTAGGGTCTGGGGGCATTGCTGTGCCCCATGGCACTGGGGTCCCGCTGGTACTGGGGGTCTGAGGACATTGCTGTGCCCCATGGCACTGGGATCCCGCTGGTACTGGGGGTCTGGGGGCATTGCTGTGCCCTATGGCACTGGGATCCCGCTGGTACTGGGGTTCTGGGGTCACTGCTGTGCCCTATGGCACTGGGATCCCGCTGGTACTGGGGGTCTGAGGACATTGCTGTGCCCCATGGCACTGGGGTCCCACTGGTGTGGAACAGGTTCTGCTCGCTCCCGAGTGATGCCCAGCTGCATGCAGCATTCCCACGACTGCTGGACATTATTCTGCCCTCTGAGCTGGGCAGCCTGGCCTGTTCTCCAGGCTTGAGCCCTGGCAGGAGGAAGGGCATTCCAGTCCTTTTCCAGGTCATTGTTTTCCTGTCCTAGTTTCTCGCTTCTGCTCGGTCACCACTTTCAGCTGCGAGCTGGGCATGCTTTGGTTCCGTCCTGCAGCTGCAGGTCAGCCCGGACCTGCTGCCAGCCCAGCTGCCAGGCCCTGCTCCCCAGGCTGGCTGTTCCTGCTCCAGGAGCTGCCTGGAGTCTGCCTGCTGATCCTCTTCGGGATGCTGAGGGTGCTGACGGGGTGGCTTTTGTCCCTATGTCCCTTTTACCTGCGTGGATCACCTTTCCTGAGGCTCGCAGGCTCACCTTGGCTGGTCCCACCTTCTACTCCACACGTCCCTGCACGGTTGGTCGGGTGACTTCAAGCTGTTCAAAACTTGTGGTTATCTGTGCGTGCAACCAATTCAGGTTTAATATTTCCTGCTGTCGTAGGGGAAAGGCAGCTGCCACACCCACTCCTCCATCGGAGGGGAGCTGTCCCTGCTCCACCGACATGCCTTGAGCCCCACAAGCCAAAATAAGTTCAGGATGTTCCCTCCCAGTGATGTGGCTGCATGCAAGGCCTCACATTTGTGGCTCTCTGTGCTTGGCTCTAAACCCCAAAATCACTGCTGTAGCCTGCAGCCTTTGCATTGCAAATCTTGTGGTGAGGGAACATGAGCAGGAGATTTCCCACCCAACCCCATGCTGCTGCTTGAGTTTTATTGGCTTTTCTTGTGCCTGACTCTGGTTTTTGGAAGGGAAGGGAGGTGTAGGTGAGGCTGTTCATCAGAAGCCAGGATATGAGTTCCTATTGATACGGTTCCCAGTGGAAATTAAGCATGAACTTTGTTTCCTGCCCCACTCTCTCTCTGCTCTGCTGCCTTGCCTGCGACTCATTCCCTGTTTTGGAAGATTTCTGAGCCATGCCTGCATGGAATTACTGCTTTGTATGCACGTTATTGCTCAAGCTGGGTGTGTTAGAGCTGCTGTGGCTGCACATCAGTCCTTATGCCCCTCAGGCCTTTTTGATCAATCACTGAAGTTTCTACCACTAATTGCACTTCTCAATGCTTTCCATCTTGTATTGTGACTTCTTGCTGCCATGAGGCCAGCGTGGAGGTGAGACAATTTAACAGGCAGGGGGACTGGGCTGTGAAGGAGGGATGTTTTGCAGGGAAGGTGCTCCAGAGCAGGTACCAGACTCCAGACTGAGGGTGCTGGGTCCTGCCTGCTCTCAGGTGAGCATGGAACCCATTTCAGATGGTTTCACCTCTGGTGGCTGTGGCCTGAGCAAGCCACTGAAATGTTGGCAGGTGATGTTCTAGTCTGGAAACCTTATAGCTCTGAAAACCTGAAATTACAGCTTATACCTGTTTGACAGGCTGGAGTGTGGGAAACATCACTCTTCTAAAGGTTTCAGGGTGCCAAACATGACCTTCTGAGGTAGCAGAGAAATCAATGCACTGACATCTGCCTCCCCTTGCTTTTTTGATTTGTGCCTCCTGCATCATGTGTCACGATGGTCAGGGATGATTCCTCTATTTCTGTGGCTGGTTCTTCTTTTTCTGTTGGCACGTGGCTTCTCCCTGTCACATCAGCAAGCACTTTCCTCTCAGTGGACACAAAATTCAGTGCACAGAGAGAGGCTTGGTTATTTATGTCACCTGCCCAGCCTAAAGGGCTTGGTGACATTTGCTGTTGTGCGTAAGTGAGGGGAGCTCTAGTGCCAAAATTTCCATTAGAGAGATAAGGTGAGCAAAGGGCTGTGAGAAACAGGCATCACTTAAAGCTGAAATCGTGCGTCTCAAGGAGGGCTGAACTGCAGTTCTGGGCACCTCTAATACCTCTCAGAAGCCTCCTCTGCACAGTTTAGTGCTGACACTGAGCTTGGTGAGTGTGCTTGTGTGATGACTTAGGTTTTTGTTTCCTCATCTAAGCAGAAAGGCTTTGCCTTGCAGAAGGGCTGTGTGGGTGTCCTGTAGGCACAGGCTCACACGCAGGGCTGGGAAGGGCAAGTTTCATTGATGGGTTTGGGTAATCCCAAGCTGCTCATGCAAATTGCAGAGTTTTAAGGGTTTTGTTGTTTTGTCTTGAGGCAGAAAACTCAGTGGAGGTGTGGAGGAAATTAAATGAGGAAACCTGTAGTTTCCTGCTGGTGTGGGAGGGCTGGGGGGAAAAGCGAAGCAGTGCTGGTCACTTGAGCTGGTTTGAGCAGTGCTTCCAGAGGTGAGAGCTCTTCCCTCACTGTGCTCACCTGGCCATTAATGTGTTATCCATGGGCTGGAGGAGCAGTGGATTCAGCTGCCTCCCCACACACAGGATGGTTGTGCAGCAGGATCAACATTGCCATTTATTCCCTGCTGCAGCTCAAGGCCTCTCGAGCTCTTTGCTGCCCAAGGATAAGCAGGAGCAGTTGGAATCATCGTGTCCCCTTGGTTTTGCTCTGTCACTGTCTGTTCCAGACAAGCAGTGGTGGTTTTTCCTCACAGTGGCAATGCCTTTAGCCTGGAATACAGTGCGGAAAATTATTGGAAAGGTTTGTACGAGCTACAAACTGTATTTAATATTGATTATAGACGACTCGTGTGTCCCCAAGGCAAGTTCTTGATTTGTTGTAGTAAAGGAGGTTGTGTGGACCTTTTCCTTCCTGTTTCAGGGAGGAAAGTTGTGGGCTGCGCCTGGCTCTGATGGAGGGCAGGGAACAAGTGCAGTTCCCCTGGTCGGTTCTGTGAATGGTGTTGAAGGAAGGAGTGACCTGGATGAGAGAGTTGCTGAAAATCTCCTGTATCACGTGGGGCTAAGCTTAACCTGGATTTCCATTTTCCTAGAGCTCTACTATGACCGAGGGAACCACCACGAGTTCGTGTCCCTGGTGAAGGACCTGGCCCGGCCTGGGGAATTCACTCAATCACAAACATTTGACTTTGAGTTCACACACGTGGAGAAACCTTACGAGTCCTACACGGGGCAGAATGTGAAGCTACGGTGAGTCCCCTGCCCTGGCTGACCCCAGTTCTGCTCTAAGTGCTGATACTCACTCTGATGATGCAGAACTTGAAATTAATTTTGGGGCCTGAGTTGTAAAAAGCTGCCTTTGAGGTCTTTACTTCACAAGCATGAAGCAGGCTCTTTATGGAATTTGTTTTTCCCCTTTTGAGTGACAAGAGAAATCAGCCCCTTTTGAATCAAATACTTGCTAATTTATTTGATAATTCAAAAAATCAAACTGTTTGGTTTAATCTCCAGTGAGGATATTTTTGCTGTAATCAGTCTTGTCAACTTTAATTGTGCTCTGTATGCAAACAGATGCTTCGCTTGTGCCTTGTTCATATGTTAGAAATGATATTTCACATCAAGGCACTCAATTGACTCAAAATCCTTTCAGTGCCTTCAAAGTGGGGATTGGAAAAGCCTGAGATCTGCTCTGGGAGGTGTGGCTGTGCAGCCTGATGTAATGTTGCAAAAGGGCAGTGGTTTTAACATGTGCAGGCTGCTCCTTGGATCCCCAAAACGGGGCTTAGGCAACTTGGGCTCACAAATGCTTGGAAGCTGAGAGGAGCCTGCTTTTCCATCTGAAAATTCCCATCTGCTTTTCCAGTGTGGGGTGTTGGCTGCTCCAGGGGCAGGTACACATAAAGAGATGGGTGCTTGTTTGCTGTGGGTTTATTTTGTTCAGACCTGGACTAAAAAAGAGCAGTATAACAGCAAATGACACGGGAAGAGAAGCTTCCTTGCTGTTCTGCTTCCTCGTGACAATTCTTTGGTTTCCTTTGGACATTCCCCATTCCCTGTTCTTGAAGTGCTGGCCCTTCTGTCAGCTGTGCATGAGCTGAACTGAGCGCCTCACCTTGCAAAGGAGCAAGTTCCAAGCTTCAGTGGGGAAAAGGAACTTCCTCAGCGGACCTGTTGAGTTGACACATTTTACTCAGATTGGCAATCGAATGCATTTCAGCTCTTTGCAGGGGTCTGTGTAGTGAGGCTGCTTGGATAGCACAGCCCCAGCCCCTGTCCCTGCTGGGACCTGATGGGAGGGGACTGTCCCTGCAGGTATTTCCTCCGTGCCACCGTGAGCCGCAGGCTGAACGACGTGGTCAAGGAGATGGACATTGTCGTGCACACGCTGAGCACCTACCCCGAGCTCAACTCCTCCATCAAGATGGAAGTGGGCATCGAGGACTGCCTGCACATCGAGTTCGAGTACAACAAGTCCAAGTGAGTGATCAGGAGCAGCTGGGGTCTCAGGGACACAACTGCTGGAGGTTTCCTCAAAGGAATTCCATGTCCATGTGCTCCAGAGAGCTGGGAGACAGCTCAGATCCTCCCTGATCCATGGGTTCCTCTCCTTCCCCCACACCTCTGGATCAAGGAGTGGGAAGCCATGGCTGTGGCTCACTGAGCCTGGAGCACAGCATGAAAATCTTGCTATAACTTCCCTGTATCCTCAGCCAGATCAGTACTTCCAGGTGCCTCCAAAATGCAACGTGTGCTCCTTTCCAAGCAACACAGCTGAAGTAAAAATTAACTCCAGCAAACAAGTTGGGAACTTTTAAAGTACTCTCAGTGCTTCTTTCCCGGCTGGTGCTGGCAAATCTCCCTGCAAATGGTGGTTGGTCAAATGTTAGACTCAATGATCTCAGAGGTCTTTTCCAACCTAAATGATTCTGTGATTTAGGTTGGTTTAGTTGAGCTAAAATACTGAGTTTGGAGCCTTTGCTCTTACAGGGGTTTCTTGCAGATATTCAGCCTGAAGTGATGTTTTTAATTTATCTGCTCATGCTAAATATTCTTGTGGGTTTCCAGAAGAGCAGAGGATGGAAATGAAGGGCTGGTTGCTGGTGGGAGTGGTTGGTTTGCCATCTGCTGGGGATGAGAGCAAAGTGCTTGCCCAGCAAGTTCCTGCACGTCAACCCCAGCCCTGCTGTGCTGCACAGGGTTTGATCCTGGTGTCTCCTCCCCTCTCGTGCCAGGTACCATTTAAAAGATGTGATTGTGGGGAAGATCTACTTCCTGCTGGTGCGGATCAAGATCAAGCACATGGAGATAGACATCATCAAGAGGGAGACGACGGGCACGGGGCCCAACGTGTACCACGAGAACGACACCATAGCCAAGTACGAGATCATGGATGGGGCACCTGTGAGAGGTGAGAGGGCACAGGAACCCCCAGGATTGCTCTCCTGGAGGATTTTGGGCTGGGAATAGGACTCTTGAAGTATCTTCTGTGTGCTCAGCATCCTGTTCCACTGCTGTGGGCTCAGAACAGGGGATTGATCTGCTCCCCCTCCTTCTCCAGTGTGATGAGGGGCACCTAAGACAGAATCCATTGCAATGACTTAATTCTTTTGATGAAGCAGTGGCAGAACCAGCTATAAATTCACAGTTGGCATGGGCCACCAGCTGTCATTGCTGCAGCTCAGAGCAGAGGTGGTGTTCTTGCTCTGTGCCAATCCTGTGCCACTGTTCCTTTGCCCAGCAGAGTCACCTCTAGAGAAGATGTCACCTTACTCATTTTTTCCTGCAGTGCTGTCTTGATGCAGGTCCCAAAAGAGTCCTGTGGTGTTAGAGTGGATCTGGAATAGCTGTCAGCAGGGGCAGGATCTGGCTGAGGACCATGCAGGCTGATTTCTGGAGGGAGTTGAGGTCTTCTAGCTCATGTTAGTCCGCTTGTGGAAACGGTGACAAAGGTTGTGGCCGTGTGAGTTTGTGTTTTGCTGCTGCTGCTGCTCTCCTGGTTTCTGTCTGCATCCTGTCTGTGCTGACAGCTTTGTGTCCTTTCCAGGGGAGTCCATTCCCATCAGGCTCTTTCTGGCTGGCTACGAGCTGACTCCAACCATGAGGGACATCAACAAAAAGTTCTCTGTGCGTTATTACCTCAACCTGGTGCTGATTGATGAGGAGGAGAGACGCTACTTCAAACAGCAGGTGAGAAACAGAGCTGCTGTTCTCCTTGGACCTGTGTGTGACTGATTGAGATGCTTTTACAAGGACCTACTGGGAATTTGGGATTCATCACATGGAAGGATGATCTAAAAGAATGTCAGGTCAGGTGTTTGTGGCGGTGAGGAGGAGTCTGGAAAATGCCTGCCTGGGTTATCTTTTCTGCTCAGTGGTATTATCAGTGGCACTAGGACAGAGGTACTGTGGATGTCCTCTGTGTGCCCACCTCAGTGGTGGAGCTTCTGTGGATCACCTTATCAGTGGCACTAGGACAGAGGTGCTGTGGATATGCTCTGTGTGCCCAGACCCCAGAGAGGAGCTTCCTACCCAAATTTCAGGCAGGCTGCCCTGCCAGGTGTGTCATTATTGGACACGGAATGAGTACACAGAAGTTTGGTGAAAGCTTCTGTGTACTCATTTAAAAGAGGAAAAGAGCAAATTTTATTTCTGACCTCGCATTATATAGAATTCCAAAAGTGACAGTGGACTGGAGGATGAAATTGCCACCTCTCCAACCACACTGGTCAAACCAACAGTCCATAAATTCTCTCCTCCCACAAAGAAGAATGCAAAACAATCATTATTTACATGAATGCTGCATGAGAACCCTAGGTGAAATATGCCATCAGAAGGCATAGAAAACTTTTTAAAAGAACTTTAAAACTTTCAAAAGTGCTATAAAAGAAAACTTAACACTTTTAAAACAGGGCAACACCGGGTGTGTCCCAGCTGTGGGTGGAACAGCGAGCCTGGTTCGCCCTGCGGGGCTGGGTGGGGCAGCAGAAGGTCTCAGCAGAAGGTCTCAGGAGCCCTGTGTGTCCCTGCAGGAGGTGGTGCTGTGGAGGAAAGGGGACATCGTGAGGAAGAGCATGTCCCACCAAGCTGCCATCGCGTCGCAGCGCTTCGAGGGGACGTCCTCGCACGGCGAGGCCAAGCCGCCCGGGCAGCCCGAGAACAACGGCCGGCAGTGAGGCCGGGGGCGCCGGCAGCCCCCAGCGCAGCGGCACCGGGAGGACACCCTCAGAGACTGCACGGAATAAATACCCGGTTTTGACTTCATTCCTTTCCTCCAAGGACTGGCGGGGTGGGACGGGGCGGGAGGGCTCGGCCGGCTGGAGCTGGAGGTGCCACGGCGCTTCCCAATCCAGCCATTCCTCCGGGGGCTGCCTGATCTCCTCTGTGCCCCCAGAGCCCCAGCCTGGCGGGGAAGGAGAGAGCAAGTGAAGGCCCGGGCTGCCGTGTGGAGGGTGCCCTGGGGCTCTGCAGGATGGATTATTTTTCTTGCCTTTCCGAAATCTCGCCTGAGGAAAACGCCCCGGTGATAAAGCTGGATGCTAGAGGAGGGATCAGAGACTGTGGCGTGGCCTGCTGGAAATCTCGTGGTGGAAATCTTGTGGTGTCATCCCCTCGCTGCTTCCCCTTCTTCCTCTTCGTGCTGGCGTTGGATTCCTTGCCACAAGCAGTTGGATGCTGGAGGTGACCAAGCCCTGGGACTGCCACCCGGCCACGTGGAGCAGCGTGCTGTGTCCCACCGGGAGCTGTGGCTGGCAGGAGGGAGTGAGCTGTGGCCACAGGAGGAGGTGGCACGGGGTGGGCAGAGCGGTGACGGTCCCAGTGCTGCTGGGTGGGCAACAAGTGGGGGCAGGAAGGCTCCTGGCCACGAGCTGTGCCTTCCTTGTCTTGTCCTGAGATCCACACTCCGGCTGCTGCTCTGCTGCAGCTCCCAGGTGCTGCTGCAGGGAGGTGTAGAGAGCAGCTCTGGAGCTCTTGGGGGCTCTCCTGTGGTTGGATTTACTGCCCTGCCCGTGTCTGTGTCCTTGGGACAGAGCAGGCTGGGTGTGGGGATGGACAGCACTGTGGGGACACAAGATGTGGTCTGGTTTGCTGCCTCGTGCCTGCGGGATGAGGGTTAGTGGGGACGGAAGGTGGATGCAGTTGTTGTGGAGGGCTCAAACAGGCCTGTGTGGGCTGCTGGAAGGAGCCAAGCAGCACCTGGAAGGGTGGTAGAGCTCTGATTCCAGAGACACATTCCTGAGGCCTGAGCTGAAGTCACCAGCGAGGTCTGAGAGCATGCAGTGAACTGAGAACCTGAACGTAGGTTTTCTTTTTTAAAATAACCTGCTTTTAGCCTTCAGCTAAGTGGACTCATGAGAACATTCCCAGAAGGAAGTCACTCTTCCATTAAAAATCAGATGTGGCTTTGTAGATTTGATTGAATTTGGAGAATGTCCATCCTGTCCAGCTGCCCTTCACCAAGCAGGTGCTGAGACCTGCTACCCAAGGGAGAGACCAGCCTGCACTGAGTGCTGGGATATGAGCTCTGTCCAGTGGGATTTGTCTGGATTTCCCTGAGTTTGTGGCTCGCTAGTTTGTCCAGCTTCCTTTTGGCTCTGGAATCAAGCTCCTCTGCCCTACAGCTGAATGTGGAGCAGCTGGGAAATGGAAGTGTCTGCTTTGTTCAGTGCAGTGCTGGTGGAGGGAGTGGGGCTGGGGTGGGAAGGGGAGCTTTCTATGTAATGACAGCTGCTGTGTTTCAGTGATCAATGTGTGTTTCTGCTTGCCAAAGTAAGTTATCTTTTCCTCACCACGTGTAGGGTTGTGGTTTTTAGTAGAGCTGGCCAGTCTCGCTCTGTAGAGGACACTAATGCTCTCATCTCTGCTGAATGCTCGTGTCACCCCCTGGTCCTGCTGTGCCCCACTGGAGACGTGGCTTGCTTGTCCCCCCACGGGGAGCCTGTGCCATGGGCTGGGGCAAGAGCTGGCTGCAGGCAACAATCACCTTGTGCCAGCCCGAGGGCTGGGGCCTGTGCCATGGCAAAGTACCCGGGTGCCACTTGGGACACCCCTCCCTCCTTCCCTCCAGGGGAGCTGGCTGTGCTGCAGCCAGGCACAACCCTCTAGGGACAAGTCAGGCTCCTTTGGGAGCTCTTGGGGATAGCAATCTGTTCTTCTATGGCTGAACTGAGCACAGCAGTGCCCTTGCAATCTTCTTAAGCTTTCCTTCAGCTCCCTCCTTGCCTTTATTCCTTTATTCCTTTATTCCTTTATTCCTTTATTCCCTTTATTCCCCTGGATTGTAGGCCATGTGGTAGGAAAGAAGCCCCCTGGATGGAGATGTCTGCATTCCAGGAGTGGTTTTTTTCCTGCCTGACTGGGTGTGAGATCATTGCCTGGGGCTGTAAGGACATGACTGTTCAACATCTGTTCATTCCTGGAGGGTTCCTTTGGAAAAGGTGCATCAGCCTGTACATTGATTTGGAGGATTTTTCCTACTTTGT
This sequence comes from Lonchura striata, assembly GCF_050655825.1. Classification (NCBI taxonomy): domain Eukaryota; kingdom Metazoa; phylum Chordata; class Aves; order Passeriformes; family Estrildidae; genus Lonchura; species Lonchura striata. Next base: position 3,971,358 of record NC_140726.1, read on the forward strand.
CCCCTCTTCTGTGTCCCTGTGTGTGGAACCAGAATTCAGAAATGTGCCCATTTTTACTGAATCTGATGGACCATTCAGCATGAGCCTGTACATTGATTTGGGGGATTTTTCCTGCCTTGTCCCCTCTCCCCCGTGTCCCTGTGTGTGGAACCAGAATTCAGAAATGTGCCCATTTTTACTGATTCTGATGGACCATTCAGCCTGTGAGCCACTGGGCCCTGTTTTGTCTGGGGTGGAGCAGATGTGCTGAGCATCCTTAGAGAGAAGCTGGGTCACTGCAGCACGAGGTACTCTAGAGCAGCGTTTTCAGCATGTCAAGGGGCAGATGCTGCTCGAGCAGTCGTGCCCCCCTGAGCTGGTGGTTCTGTGCTGTACTTGGGTCATTCCCTCCCTCCCAGGCAGAGGGGAGTGGGCAAGTACCAAACCAAGCAGTGCAAGTTGTAATTAAGCCTCTGCTGTGTTTACATGTTTCTTAATTCGTCGTCTTTTCAATGGCTGTATTTTAAAACTTGGGTTTTTTGTCTCTCCGATTAAAAAGAGCCAGCCCTGGCTGTCAAATGCTGTGCACGAGTTTGTCTGATGTTTTATACTTGGGTTGGGTTTTTTTCTGTGGTATGAAGAGGTTTTTCTGTAAAAGTGCCACAGTGTGCAGCTCTCCAAACATGCTTGAGGAGTTTGTCCTTTGTGATCTTTATAAATCCTTGGTCTTTCATTAAGCTGTGTCACTACTTGGCAGCTTTACTGGTGAAGGACCCATGTGGCTTAAAAAATTAGCAGCTGGCTTTATTTTCTTCCATTTCCCTGATGTCAGAACTAAAATAACGTGGGAACTTTTGTACCTGCAGGAAGTTCACTGTGATCTGCTTTGTGTATCCATCTCCAGAGAGACTGTTCACAATAGCATGCACTGACAGGATGAGGGGGAAAGGCTTCAAACTGGCAGAAAATAGTTTAAATGGGATGTTAGGGAGAAATTCCTCCTGATTGTGTGGCTGCTACATCCCTGGAAGTGTCCAAAGCCAGGCTGGACAGAGCTTGGAGCAACCTGGGCTAGTGGAGAATGTCCCTGTCCATGGCAGGGGATGGAATGAGATGATTTTAAGGTCTCTTCCAACCCAGGTTATTCAATGATTGTAAATTTTCTGATTCTAGACAGAACTCAGGGATTCCTTCCTGCAGAAGAATGTCTCTCTGCAGTACATGGAGCTGCACTAGACCCCAAACTAAACAAAGAAGATGTACCTGTTTCTTTCTCAAGAGATAAATTGCAGATTTTCCTGCTATTAAAACCCAAGTAGCTGCAGTTGATTCAAAAACGCTTCATTTATTGAAAAAATAAGCAAAAATAACAGTATGTCGGGGAAGGGACATGTGGCTGCAGATCTTGTGGGGGCACATTCGTGGTGCTGTGCTTGAGCAGGTGAATGTGAGAGTTGTGCTGGTGGAGGAGGAGGCGTCAGCGGGCTGGGTGGGAGCTGTGCTGCTTTAATGTGGCTTTTCCTCTTCCAGGCTCAAGACAAAATCAAATTCCTCTGTGGTAAGGAAGGAAAAACCACAAGTGAAACTTCCAGCGTGTCTGACGGAGGGAATCAAGAGCCCTGGGAGGTTCTCACCTTGTGTCAGGGGTTGGATGGACAGACGTTGCCTGGTGAAGAGCATCATGTCCTTGAGGGGCCCCCCATCTGCTTTGTGTGCCAGGTGGTGAGCCTTGATCTCAGAGAGGGGGATGAAGCGCTTGGTCATCCTCACAAACTGCACATCCACCTGGGAACAGAGGGGCAGCACAGCAGCAGGTTGGACAGGGACACAGCCTCCAGCTAGCCACTAAAATCTTTGAGGGATGAAGGTTTATAGCCTAAGGAAGTGACTGATGTGCCCTAACATCTTGGAAGCTTTGCCTTGCTGAAGGCTAAAAGAGCTTCCCAGTGTTTGTGGCAGGTGATTTGTTAGCACTGTGCACAGACAATGCAAAATTCGGATGTGGGATGTAGCCAGCCCATGAACACTCCCCTACAATTTAATGTGCCTCAGAACTACTGCTTTGTTTGCTATGCACTGACAGTGGTTCTTAGCTCACTTTCCTAACTCAGGGTTCTGCCATGCGTGGAGAACAGCTCTGCAGCTAAGATTTGAAAATTTAGGGAGATACATTTTGGCAGCCTCCTGGAAGGGATTGGGGAAAAAGCAGAGAAAACAGGATTGAATTTTCTCTTGAGAGAGAAAAAGGCAGCTAGGCCAGGACAGAAGCTTGAGATTTTCAATATGATGCAAACAGCCTTCTCCCTTCCCTTGGCTTGCACACAGAGTGTGAACAGCTGTACTTAATAGAATACATTACCATGGACCATTTGGGGTTCTCTTTTCTGCTGGTGGAGTCATAATGAGGATCCTTCTGGTCAAACTGTGTGTGATCAGGGTACGCCTCCTTTACGATCTGGAGCAGAAGGGAAGAAGAAAGTTTCCATCAGTTCCAAACTCCTGTCAGCAAAGGGCATGAATAATCCTGGTGAAAAATCAGCCTTGCTTTCCCTAAACTCCATTCTAAATAGTTTCCTTTACATTTCTTGGGTGGAAGAAGTGCAGAACAGCGAGTGCAACATCACCTGCTGGATGTCAGTGTGGGAAGAAATGCAGCAGAGGAAAACTGGGTAGCTGATGATGATCTCTGTGATGAGTTCTCCTCTTAAAGAAAAAGCTCTTCTGTGCCCTGGTTTCATTCTACTGCCTTGTGGGCTCTGCTGACTAGAATGTAGTGAGTCAGACTGGGATCAGAGTGTGGAACAACACTTGGCTTGGCTGGGAGTGCCCCGAAATGTCAGCAGGAAAAGAGCAGAGTGTGGTTCCATCCTCTGGGGACACTTGGCTGAGTCAGCCCTGCAGTGTTGAGCTGAGGTGTCCTGGTCATTCCCTGCTCTCCCTGGACAACTCCTGCACTCTTTGGTGCTGAGATACAAGCAGTGAGCTGTTTGATAACCCATTATCACCTCTCCCCTCTCCCCAAAACACACTCACCTTGACAAGGGCCACAATGCCAGGCTCTTTGCAGTTACTGTGGTAGAAGAAGGCCTGCTGCCCAAGTTTCATGGATCTCAGGAAATTCCTTGCCTGTCAGGAGTAAACAAGAGACTTTCAGCTCTTTCCATCAAGCTCTCAGGGCTTCATTAGAAGCAGCCAAGAATAGGAAGCAACAAGAGGAGAGGTAGATGTGCTTCAGAATTACTCAGATAATGTTTCCTGCAGTTGTCATAGAGATGTTTTTGTGTTGGAATGAAATTAAGTAAAAACAAGGCTAAAGAGCAAGATCCTGTTGGTCAGAAAGTGTGTGGGAATTCAAGAGCTCAGCCACCCTTGCCCAGGAGAGTTGTCAGCAAACAACTCAGAGCAGATCATGTGTAGGGGGATAGGGAATCCTGTATAGTACAGGGATCATACACAGCAGGGGAACACACAATATTCCTTTGGAACAGAAAGCTGTACACTGGCAGAGGATTTGGGTAAGTACAGACTTGCTGTAAGGTATCAAAGGTTGGTCTAAGTGAAAGGAAAACTGGATGATTTGACAGAATATTCCCCAGCCTGAATCTCCCTCTGACCTAGAGGCCACTAAGCAAGAGCTGAATTCAGATCCCTGCCAAAATGCACCTGCATGAACAGGCAGAGTGCCCCAGGAGGAAATGCTTCAGGGACAGGAACAAGCTGTGGCAGAGCCACCTTCTTCTGCTGCTGTTTCAGTGCCCCCATGTGCTTCCTACCTGGTAGTTTCTTACTCCATCCCAGCAGGTTGTCTGATTAGGCTGAGCTTTCAAGTCGTCAACACTGAACTGCCAAGTGAAATGAAAATAAACATTCATTCAGGAGGTTTCTGATCTTTCACAGTGTCATTGTCTGCACTGAGCCTAAGCATTTGCTGCTAGCAGCTCCTTCAATTATAGCACAAACCTGACACAATTTTTATCTCCCACAGGGCCTACAGAAAAACCTTTACAAGGCAGCAGTGTAAAGGCAGAGTCTGAAACAGATGCTGCTCCTGTGACCAACAGCCAAGCAACCCGAGGGGCTGATTTCCTCTTGTATTACATGTATAAAACACCAAGGTTGTCACCTTGGACAAGAACATTTTGTTTTTCTATTTCCAGGAGGACAAATGGGTTTTGAGAAGAAAAAAACAATCTGAGTTGCTTGATGCTGTCCCTCAGCATCTGGGCACTGAAGCTGGGCAGGAGTGACCCTGCTGCTGTCCTCTGCTGAGTGAGGGGTGTCAGTGCTCACCTTCACATCCACCCCCTTCTCCAGCCTGCTCTCAGGTTCTGATTTCAGCAGCCAGTGACAGTATGTGATCTTGCTTTCCTCCCCAGACTCAGATTCTTTTTTCTTCCAGTTCTTCCATCCTGACTTGGAGCTCCCAGCTGGAGGTTTTGCAGACTTCTCTTCTTCCTCCTTATCTGAAGTCTCCTCCTCGGTTTTGGCTATTTTAGCATCAGGCTCTTTTTTATCTTAAAAGACATCGAGATAAAACACATTGTGTTTCAAAAAATATTTTTAGTTGTCCAAGCTGGTTTCACACATTTGACTGCAGCAGGAGTTTGGGGCACCCCAGGTGCTCAGGGTAAGGTAGCAGTATTATGCACCAGTGGTTTTGAGTATTTCTAATTTGCATCTGTAATAAGGATATTTTTCTGTGTGCAAAAATGTAGTTTAATACTCCCAGTTAGTAATAAAAAGACCTCAGGATAGACAATGTTTGCCCACATTAAGTGTAGTTGAATTTTTTTAACTAATTGCTGAGAAATCAGCTGCAGGCAGTGAAGTAGACTTGGGTGAATCTGATGAGTAAGAGGAACATTCACCAAGTAAATCAAACTATTTCAATTCCTGCAGGAGATGGAAATCTTAGCTTAACCTCCACTGAGATACCTGTTCAGAAGGGATCCTTTTTTTCTTCAGGACACAGACCAAAAAACCCCAATTATTAAGAAGTGATTAAGGGATAAAAGGGTGGTTATTTGCTAGAGTGGATCAAGCAGATGAGTGGCACAGACGTGCAGGTTTTTAATCTTGTACTTTAAGCACCACATCATGCTGCCTCCAGTGCACTGTTCTTGCTTTTTGTTTTTGCAGCTGGTACCACATCAGCTTCCTGGCACTGCACTGGGTGTACTCTGACTGACCAACTCTGCTGTGCAGGACCTGAAAGCTCCGCAAAAACGGGTCTGAATCCCATTTCCTAACCCCGTTGTGCTGGGAATACATCACTGTCCTTATCACACACCCAGCAGGCTGGTCTCAGTCTCGCTTGGGTGCTCAGCCCATTTGGCACAGGAAATGCTGTCTGTAAGACACTGCCTGTGACAGACAGACGGTTAATACGGCTGTCTGTAGTTTCACTATAGCCTGGAAACTCAAATGAGAGCCGCTAAATCAGCCAGGATGTCAGCACAGACCTGCCACTGCTCCTTTGTCTCTCTTTCTGCTCGGCCAAGGCATCTCTGGTCTCTCTGAATTATCTTCACTGCGAAGCACCTGATGGACGAGAGAAGGAGGAGGAATTACTGCTGCTTCAGGCGGCCGAAAAAACTCGAGCTGCAAGCGCTGTGGGGCGAGTGCAGAGCAAATCAATCTTTCCTTGAGCTCAGCCACTTCCTCCATCAGTGTGAGCGCTGGCAGGGCTTGGGGACCGCACCCTGGAGCCCTGACGGACACCAGCAGCAGGGCTGGACCGCAGCTGCCCGGGGCAGTCCCGGAGGTGCTGGGCAGAGGCGCTTCGGCCGTGCTGCTGCCCAGGCAGGGCTGAGCCCAGCCCCGCCCGGGTGCCCGGCTCTGCCCGCGCCCGCCCGCGCCCCGCGGAGCGGCTCCTTCCCCGCACACCGCGAACGCCCCGGGGCGCTGGCCGCAGGAGCCGGCCCGGGGGGGCTCGCTGTTTGTCCCCAAGGTCCCAGCCAGCCCTCCGGAGCCTGCTGCTCCGCGGACAGCCCTCCACGCCCTGCCCGCTCTGTCAGCAGCTCTCCCAGCCGGCCGCCTCCAGCCAGGCCGGCTGGCATCAACTTTTCCGCCTTCTGTGCCAAGCTTTCCCCCTCCTCCCTCCTTCCCTCCCTGCCAGCCCTCCCAGCTCCCGCTCACCAGCCCGGGCCGCTGCCGCCTGTGCTGCTCGGGGCGATGGGGATGCTCGCGGTGCCGGGCGGGGAGGAGGAGGAGGAGGAGGAGGAAGCCGCGCTCGGAAGCGCTGCCCGCTATGCAAAGGCCGGGGCCGGGCCGGCTCCCCGGCTCCCTCCCCTGCCGGGCGGGCGGTGCCGGGGCAGGACTACAGCTCCCAGGCTGCCCCGCCGGGCGCCGGGGAGCGGAGCGGCCGCGCACGGCCGCGGCCATGGCGTGGCGAGCGGCCCCGCGGGCGGCGGCGCGGCTGCTGCTGGGGCGCCGGGGCATCGCGTCCTGCATCGACCGTAAGGAGCGGCCGGGACCCCCGGGCCCGGGGGAGGCGGGCTGGGGGAGATGGACGGCGGCTCGGTGGCCCCGGACCTCCTGTCCCCGCCCGGAGAGATGTCCCCAGCTGGCCGTGTCACTGCCCCATGTGTCACCGCTCCCCGTGTCACCGCTCTCCGTGTCCCTCCTCTCCTGTGTCCACCGCTCCCCGTGTCCCTCCTCTCCTGTGTCACCGCTCCCCGTGTCCCTCCTCCCGTGTCCCTCCTCTCCTGTGTCACCGCTCCCGTGTCTCTCCTCCCGTGTCCCTCCTCTCCTGTGTCACCGCTCCCCGTGTCCCTCCTCTCGTGTCACCGCTCCCCGTGTCCCTCCTCCCCGTGTCCCTGCTCCCCCGTGTCACCGCTCCCAGTGTCTCTCCTCCCGTGTCCCTCCTCTCCTGTGTCCACCGCTCCCCGTGTCCCTCCTCCCGTGTCACCGCTCCCCGTGTCCCTCCTCCCCGTGTCCCTGCTCCCCTGTGTCACTGCTCCCCGTGTCCCTGCTCCCCCGTGTCACCGCTCCCCGTGTCCCGCTCCCGGTCAGGGCGGTGCGGGTGCGGACACCCCGCAGCGGGTGCCTGGCAGTGGGACAGAGCCCGCAAGGAACGGTCCTTCCCTCTCCCTGTCCCTCCTTTTACCTCTTTAGACCGCACTCATCAGTGGAATAGAACCCCTAAGGAAGGTCCTTCCCTCTCCCTGTCCCTCCTTATACCTCTTTAGACCACACTCATCAGTGGAATAGAACCCCTAAGGAAGGTCCTTCCCTCTCCCTGTCCCTCCTTATACCTCTTTAGACCACAGTCATCAGTGGAATAGAACCCCTAAGGAAGGTCCTTCCCTCTCCCTGTCCTTCCTTTTACCTTGTTAGACTGCACTCATCAGTGGGATAGAACCCACAAGGAAGGTCCGTCCTTCCCTCTCCCTGTCCCTCCCTTACCTTTGTTAGGTTTTCACGGTTTTTCAGGTTTGATAGTGAATCAAAGAATATCTGTCAAAGACAGGGGATTATAAAAAACAAGGAAAGCAGCTTTTTGTATAGGCAGACTGACAGGGCAAGGGGGAATGGATTTAAACTAAAAGAGGAGAGATTTGGGTTAGACATTAGGAAGAAATTCTTCTGGCAGAATTCCAGCTGGCACAGGTTACCCCGAAGCTGTGGATGCCCCATCCCTGGCAGTGCTGAAGGCCAGGTTGGACAGGGCTGGTCTTGCAGAAGGTGTCAGGTATTGTAACAAGATGGTCTTTAGGGTTCCTTCCAATCCAAACCATTCTGGTTCCAGAACACTTTGCAGATAGATGAATTGCTTTGCTGTCTTAATGTAACAACATTTGAAATTGAGGCAGCAGCATAGCTGTGAATTTCAGGAGAGGAACAAAACAATGTTGGATCTATGTGTTGGCGAAGCAGGAGGTTTCAAATGCAGAACCTAACTTAAGATTTAGATGCTGTTTCCAAAGGGCTGCTTTATTCTTTATTTCTCCCAAGTCTCCTTTCTTTGAAATCCCAGCACTGCTCCCTCAGATTTCTTTAGCACCGACTCAGTGAGATGGAGTGACTGTGCTCCCCTGTCCTGGCTTTCTAATGTAGTTAGCATGGAGCAGACAGAGACATGTGGGATCTTGGATTTCTTTTGTCCAAAGAAAGCCCCTCCCAAAGCCCCTTGCTCTCAGCACAGTTCATTAGATTCCTGAGGAACAGAGAAATGGTCTCTGCAGCAGAGACCCCAAACTGTTTGTGTGAGTTAAGGGGCACCTTGAAATTGTTTGGGGTATAAATGAGGTGGTTGTGCTGCTTTCCCTCAACAGACACATGTTCTCATCTATTCCTGCTTTTCTAGCATCCATTGGACTCACTGAGGATCAGAAGGAATTCCAAAAAGTTGCCTTTGATTTTGCTGCCAAGGAGATGGCTCCTTACATGGCCGAGTGGGATGAGAAGGTAGGATAGCCTCACAAGGGTTGTACTGCTCCCTTTTTCCTTCCTGAGGACATTGTGACCCACAGGTCTCACTGTGGGGTTCCTGCAACATCTCTGGAGGTTGTCATTGAAGCTGCTGCTGTAGCTGGGGAAGGGGAAATCATCAGAAATACCTTGAAGTTTTCCCAGCCAGGTTATTCAATCACCTGGATCTTGGATTCACTGCAGAAGATGGAATGTGTCTGTGTTGGTACCAGCTTTTCTTTGACCACCCAGCTGACTTAAACTCTGCAGGATGGTGGGATTCAAATTGGTAGCCCAGGGCTACCCAAAGGGACTGAACTAACCCTGAATATTCATTGGGATATCTCTCCTGCCCCAATAGGAAATATTCCCTGTGGAAACGATGAGGAAGGCAGCCCAGCTAGGATTTGGTGGGATCTATGTGAAACCAGATGTTGGTGGCTCTGGATTGTCACGGCTTGACACCTCCATAATCTTTGAAGCTCTGTCAACAGGATGTACCAGCACCACTGCTTACATGAGCATCCACAAGTGAGTGTGCCTGTGCAGGGGTGGGTGCTGTCAGCCTGGCTGCTCTGTGGGCTCTAAATCCAGCTGGAGGCAGCTCCCTCGCTGCTGCTCATTATTTATATATTTAAATGGTGACCTCGAGTACACACATCCCACTGAGGATCCCTGGATAGCAGTAAACAAATAGGCCACAAAGTACTGAGATGCCATCAAGAAGTAATTTTAGCTTTGTGGCACGCAAGATGGGATTAAGTTCTGGATTTTGTTCTCTGCTCTGCCACTTAAGCTGCCTATAGATAGTAACCTGCCTGGAAAAAGTCTTTGTGCCTTGGCCATGCTGTGACAGAGCCCAGAGGCACCACCTGACCCCAGGGCTGTCCTGATTGTACAGACATGTCCAGTGATGGGTCACTTGGCACTGAGAGCTGCAGTGATGCTGCCTCTTTCTTCAGGTGCTCTTTCCTGGAGAGGGAGCAGGGCTGGGCATGGAGGAGAGATTGAGGCTCTTAAGCAGGAGCCTGCTGTTCCACAGTGTTGGAATCTGAGGTATTGATGATTCCCAAATTGTAGAAAGTCTCTGTCTGTCAGCCCCAAGCCAAAGCAGAAGCCATAATTGGTCTGTGCTGGTTTCCAGGTTGTTTATTCTGTTTATCTCTCACATGTTCTGCTGCCCTGCCCAGCTCTGTCCTGCAGGGCAGCGTGTGGGGCTCTGCCCTCAGTGGGATGTGACAAACATTAAATACCAGAAACTCCCTGGGCTGGATTTACAAGAACGTGCCAATATCTGTCACCTACGTTGGACAGTGTGTCCCCAGCCTGAACCAACAGAAAAATGCCAACACCACAGTGAGACATGGAGGGCATGAAGGAGAAAAAGGACAAGGCACACCCAATTTCCTCCATCTTGTCCCCTTTGGACCCTTAATCTAGAATCCTAAAATTTTACTTTTGCACCTGTGCCACACTTAATTATTACTGATACCAAACACTGAGAGCTTGTAATTGATCCTGTAAGATTGAAAACTCTTTTCCATGGCCAGAGATCACAGCCAGTGTCTCTGGGGACTCTGTCCAGGGGGGTTCCTGACCCTGCCAGGGTCCCAGGCCTTCCAGAGCAGCCAGAGGGAAGCCCTGGATTCCCACACCACAGGGCAGTGGGTCTGTGGAGAATGGAAGGTGTAACAATACATTTTCAGGCCTCAGGGCTTGTGGCTCAGCTCTGTGGAGCTTTCCTGTGTTCAGCCAGGGGTGTTCCTGTACAGCCTGTGTTCAATCCTGAATGCTGCTCCTTCTCCCCCACCCCAGCATGTGTGTTTGGATGATCGACACCTTTGGCAATGAGGAGCAGCGCCGCAGGTTCTGCCCATCGCTCTGCAGCATGGAAAAGTTTGCCTCTTACTGCCTGACTGAGCCAGGTGAGCATCATCAGCCAGGACATCTCCTCTCTCTGTAACTGCACCATGGACATTGCAAAGGTCTGGAGGTGAAACGTTTCTTTCCATATTTGTGAAGCTGGGGGGAGGCAGATGATGATTGCTGAGATACTCTTGGTACAAACTCAGGGTATGATCACAGGGAGAATTTTTAGGCTCTGGACCTTCTGCTTCATTAGCTGCTTCCTTGCTTCTCACACAGGCAGTGGCAGTGATGCAGCTTCCCTGCTGACCTCAGCTCAGAGGAAGGGGGATACCTACATCCTGAATGGCTCCAAGGTACCTCTTTGCTCCTGCTAAAGTGGCCTGGGTCTCACTGTCCGTCCCATTCCTGCTGTCTCCTCACCTCTGTGCATTCTCCCAAGGCAAGACGTGCTCTGCAGAGCTTTCACCAGCTGGCTCCCTGAATGCCTCTGGCTGTGGGGTCTTTGCCTCTCCATTTCTGTACCCTGCCAGCTGCTGCTGTGGGCTCAGGGTTAGTCTGCAAATCCCCCCAAAGCCTCACTTTTCTCATTGTGCCCTCCTGCAGGCCTTCATCAGCGGGGGAGGTGACACCGACGTGTACGTGGTCATGTGTCGCACAGGGGGCCCGGGCCCCAAGGGCATCTCCTGCCTCGTGCTGGAGAAGGGAATGCCAGGGCTCAGCTTTGGCAAGAAGGAGAAGAAGGTAAGAGCCTTGGTTTGTGCTTCCTGTGTGCTTGAGGGAAGTGCAGGGCAGAGATCACAGAATCATCAAGAATGGAAAGACCTCCAAATCCATTGAGTTCAACCTGTGACTGATCCTCACTTGTCAGCCAGAGCTCTGAGTGCCACATCCAGGCACTCCTTAAACACCTGCAGGGGTGGTGACTCAATTACCTCCTTGGACAGCCCATTCCAATGCCTCACAGCCTTTTCCATGGAGAATTTCTTCCTGATGTGTAATCCGAGCCTCCCCTGCACAGCTTGAGGCTGTGTCCTGTGGTCCCAATGAGCTTGTCTGTGCAAAGTGTTGGAGACCTCTTCATGGATGGGATTGGAGTCCCATCCATTGAGTCCCAAACCATTGGCATGGTTTTACCAAGTGGTGAAGTTTGCCAATACCCATCCCTTTGGTAAATGAAGGATTTTAGTCTCAGGAACATCAAGATCACTGGATTTGTGCCTCTTCTCAAAAACACCCATTCCACTTTCCACACTGAGGCCAAACCATGCAGAGCACGGGTGCTTTGTGCCAGCTTGGCAGTGAGACTGAGGGCCTGGGAGCAGGCTGGTGGTTCTGTGCTGGAGCTGTGCTGCTCCTCAGGCAGTCTGGAAGGAGCTCTGTTTTTTCCCAGGTAGGCTGGAATTCCCAGCCAACTCGAGCAGTGATCTTTGAGGACTGCGTTGTTCCTGTGGACAACCGGCTGGGAGCCGAGGGGCAGGGATTCAGCATCGCCATGCAGGGCCTCAATGGAGGCAGGATAAACATCGGTGAGAAAGCCAAAGAGCCAAGGGAGGAGGGCACCATCTTCTTCTTGTCTGTCTGACCTTAACTCCATGTCCTTGGCTTCTCCCACCAGCTTCTTGTTCGTTAGGAGCTGCTCACGCCTCAGTTCTGCTGGCTCAGGAGCACCTCAGTGTCCGCAAACAATTCGGGGAGCCCCTCGCCAACAACCAGGTGAGCCTGGGGGTGGCCTGAGAATGAGGGATGCCCTTCACTCCCAGGAATTCAGGAAGTCAGGAACGCTTTCCTGAGCGAGGGAGGCCTGAGCCCTGCCTGGCGGTGGCGGGGCTGAGCGCAGGAGGTGCTGAGGGAGCTTTGCTGTCCCTGGCAGTACCTGCAGTTCGGGCTGGCGGAGATGGCCACGCGGCTGCTGGCGGCGCGGCTCATGGTGCGCAACGCGGCGCGGGCGCTGCAGGAGGGCCGCCGGGACGCGGCCGTGCTCTGCTCCATGGCCAAGCTCTTTGCCACCGACGAGTGCTTCGGGGTAAGTCCCTCAAACGCCTCGTGGGATGCTCGTGACAAGCGTGGAGACGCCCCCGCTTAATGCCCGGAGTGTCAGGGAGAAGTTTGTTCTTTTCCCTGAAAAAGCTTAATTTTTTTTTTTTTAAATCTTAAAATTAATATGATTTAATTTTAAATTATTTTTATTAAGTTATTATACGGAGGCGCGTTTCCATGGAAACCAGCTCCCTCCAGCCCCTCCCCTGAGTGGCCGCCAGGTGGCGATCGGGCGGTTCGGGTTTGCAAACGGAAAATTCGGCAAAAATCGCCTTATTCCCTAAAAATATCCATCCCTGGGGATCTCTGTACCCATCCCTGGGTATCTCTACCCATCCCTGAGTATCTATACTCATCCCTGGGGATTTCTGTACCCATCCCTGGGTATCTGTACCCATCTCTGGATATCTTTGTACCCATCCCTGGGTATCTCTACCCATATCTGGGTATCTCTACCCATGTCTGGGTATCTGTACCCATCCCTGGGTACCTGTACCCGTATCTGGGCATCTCTACCCATCCCTGGGGATCTCTGTACCCATCCCTGGGGATCTGTCCCAATCCCTGGGTATTTCTGTGCATTGCTGTTCACATAAACACACCCTTGGTGTAAAACAGGGAACATGATAGCACCGAGGGCAGCACTGATGGGACCTGACAGTCACACCATGTTTTTAAGAAATGTGATAAGGTGAACAGGAAAAAAAGTGAGCCCAGGTTCCTGGGTGCTTACCGAGCTTCTGCCAGTGTCGTGTCCTGCACAAGCCACCTCACAGCAGTGTTTTTATCCCCTTAGATCTGTAACCAGGCTCTGCAGATGCACGGGGGCTATGGCTACCTGAAGGATTACGCAGTGCAGCAATTTATGAGAGACATCAGAGTCCACCAGATCCTGGAAGGTAAAAGATGTTCCTATTACAAATGAAGTGGCACTGGGGTTAGGAGAAAAACTCCCCTGAAGGCCCCCACCTTCCCACAGGAGTCTGAATCTTGGGTTTCAGAGCCCTGCTCTGCTCTGAGTGTGGGGTGTGCCATGTGTGAGTGCCCTGGCCAGGAGCTCTGGCTGTGTGGGAGCAGAGGAAGATATTTAGTTGGCTATTTTAAGAGTCTTACAGCAGAGGAAGATATTTAGTTGTCATGTTAGCAATGCCTCTGTCCAGTTTCATCCCATTACTTGTGGCCACGTGATGATTCTCCCTAACAATTCCTCTCCTGTGATTTTGGTCTGTTTGCACTCCTTGACATCGTGTCTCTAGCAGTATCTGGCCTTTTCTAACCTCACTTTAGCCTCCTAAATATTTTGTTTTCCCTGCTTTGAAATCCCCTCACCTACAACCAGGGTGCCTGGTAAGGGACATGCTCTTTCTTACACCGAGTGGGTTTGTAGCCTGGGTGTGGTGTATGTGTTAAATGTACAGCAGAGAGCTGAGATGCTGCTATAAATCCAGTTCTGCTCAATGCCTGGTCCTGCATCCTCCCAACACCCCTTGGGAAAGCAGCACCAGCTTTCCCAAGCAATGTGCTGGCACTTGGCAGTGGGGTTTTGGCCCAACCCCTCCTAAATGCCACTTCAGCTGGTGGGAAGAGCTCCTCTGTGCTGTGAACTGCACATCAGGGGAGAGCTCTCTTGGCCTTTTGAGGGGGGAAATAATGCACCGTGCCTTAACTGTGTTTCCTTTGCATCCCCATCCTGCTGCAGGTACCAACGAGGTCATGAGGATGATTGTGGCCAGGAATCTGCTACAGGGCTGAAGCCAGGAGCCTTAAAATCCCTCCATCTGTTACAGCTCGGCCTGTTTCCCTCCCCTGCTGGCCAGCTCTCTCCCTGGGAGTGGAGAGGGGGATACCCCACTGGAAACAGCCTTCCTGCCTTAGCCACAGCTGGGTGGCACAGCTGCACGCCGTGCCTGGCAGAGCTGCTGGCACCAGGCTGCCATTGTGCAGCCAGAAATCACAGCTGAATGCAAGCCTCTGTCTCCAAATCCTGCTCCTGGCCTGCTTGCCACACATCCTCCTTGGAAAAAGGAGCACCAGAGCTGCTGCTCACCTCTGCTGAGTCAGGACTGAAATGGCAGCCTCGGGCAGAGGTGTGGCCTGAGCCCATGGGATCACTGAAATCATTGTTTTAAAGGAATTAACTGCTCACAGCACCCCTGGGAACAGATGATCACAGGCTCTAACCAGAGCTTTTAATCCCTGAATGCCTCTTCTTTAGCTAGAATCACTCCCTCTTTTCCCAGCAAACTTTTCTTGATGTCCCATCCACTGCTTGTTCTCTGTATTCTCACCACATCTTGGTGCTTAATCTCAAAGAAGCCTTTGCAGCACAGAAGTGCAACTGAAAAACTAAATTTATGTACAGGAATAATGAATTCTGTGGCCTCCAATCAGTGAGACTGTGAACAATGTAAGGGGAGTAAAAATATTGGTAAATTAAACTGTTTTTTCCTCTCGGGTTTGGAATCAATAAAGCAATGATAGAAATGTTACTGGAGTGAAAATCATGGTAATTTCCTTCTGTGGTATTTCAGGTGTTTAAACAGAAGTAACAGAATTTTTGGAGTAGGTGTTGCAAAATAGTTCTGCTTGAGGGCTTCTTAGGTAATGTCTTTGTTAACCCCTTCAGGTCAGGCAGCTGTTTTTTCTCAGCAGTACTTGGCGGGGGAAGATGACAGAGCATTACCAGCAGAATCACAGAATGGGTTAGGTTGGAAGGGACCTTAAAGCCTTAAACTCATTCCAGCCCCTGCCGTGTGCAGGGACACCCTCCACTTGTTTTATCTCAGTTTCTACTGGTGCTGGCAGGCCCTGAAAATCATTATATATATATACACACACTCTCTCATTTTATTGCACAGTGAATTTGCCCCACAGAGCAGCGAGGGCAGTTTAAAGGATAAACACCCGTGCCTCAAAGAGAAACAGCCACCTGCCCACTGGGGAGACCTGCCTGCCCAGGGATGGATGTCCTGGGGCTGGGAGGGTCTCTGAGCAGTGGGAAGGGGCTCTGGCTGGCAGGGAGGGGTCTCCAGCCGGGGTCTCTGCCCGGGGCCCCTGTCTGAAGCCTCTCTGCAGGGTCTCCATGGGGAGTTTCTGGCCAGAGCTCTCTTCTGGGGGCTCTGTCGTGGGTCCTGCCCAGGCTCGCAGTGCAGGTTCTCTTCTGGGGGCTCTGGTGGGCCTGTCTGTGGGACCCTGCCCGGGGGCTGTCTGCTGGGGTTCTCTCCCTGTCCATGGTCTCAGCCTGGGCTCTCTCAGGGGCTCTCTCTCATCTGGACTCTCTCCTGGTGCTCTCTGTCCATGTTATCTGTCCCATCTCTCTATCCATGTTCTCTATCCATGTTCTCTGCCTGTGCTCTCTGTCCATGTTCTCTGTCCCATCTGTCTATCCACATTCCCTGTCCATGCTCTCTATCCCATGTTCCCTATCCATGTTCTCTGTCCACGTTCTCTCTCTACCCATGTTCTCTGTCCTGTATCTCTGTCCCGTCTCTCAGTCCATGTTCCCTGTCCATGTTCTCTATCCACATTCACCTATCCCATGTTCTCTATCCACATTCCCTATCCCATGTTCCCTGTCCATGTTCCCTATCCCAGTTCCCTCTCCCGGTTCCCTCTCCCACATTCCCTATCCCCGTTCCCTCTCCCACGCTCCCTATCCCCGTTCCCTCTCCCACATTCCCTATCCCTGTTCCCTATCCCTGTTCCCTATCCCACATTCCCTATCCCCGTTCCCTATCCACATTCCCTCTCCCACATTCCCTATCCCCGTTCTCTATCCCTGTTCCCTATCCCACGCTCCCCTCTCCCACATTCCCTATCCCACATTCCCTACCCCGGTTCTCTCTCCCACATTCCCTATCCCACATTCCCTGTCCCCGTTCCCTCTCCCACATTCCCTATCCCACATTCCCTGTCCCCGTTCTCTCTCCCACATTCCCTATCCCACATTCCCTGTCCCCGTTCCCTCTCCCACATTCCCTATCCCACATTCCCTATCCCCGTTCCCTATCCCCGTTCCCTACCCCGGTTCCCTATCCCACATTCCCTACCCCGGTTCCCTTTCCCACATTCCCTATCCCCGTTCCCTATCCCGGTTCCCTCTCCCACATTCCCTCTCCCACGCTCCCTATCCCACATTCCCTATCCCCGTTCCCTATCCCCGTTCCCTATCCCGGTTCCCTCTCCCACATTCCCTCTCCCACGCTCCCTATCCCACATTCCCTATCCCCGTTCCCTACCCCGGTTCCCTATCCCACATTCCCTACCCCGGTTCCCTATCCCACATTCCCTATCCCCGTTCCCTATCCCCGTTCCCTCTCCCACATTCCCTCTCCCACGCTCCCTATCCCACATTCCCTATCCCCGTTCCCTATCCCGGTTCCCTCTCCCACATTCCCTATCCCCGTTCCCTATCCCACATTCCCTATCCCGGTTCCCTCTCCCCCATTCCCTATCCCCATTCCCTATCCCACATTCCCTTACCCTGTTCCCTATCCCACATTCCCTATCCCGGTTCCCTATCCCACACTCCCCATCCCCGTTCCCTACCCCGTCCCTCGCTCCCTCTCAGGCCCCGCCCCTCGGGCGCGCGCGCCCCTCGGGCAGCCAATGGGCGGCGGGGGCGGGCCCGGGGGCGGGGCGGGCGCGCGCCGAGTCCGCGCCCGGCGGGCCGGGGTTCGGCCGGGGCGCGGGCCGGGGGTCCCGGGGCGCGGGGGATCCGGGGCTCGGGGGGCTCGGCGGGCCCGGGGTCCCGGTCCCTCGGTTCCCCCGCCATGTGGCCGTGCGGGGGCCGGCGGCAGCGCCGCCTCGGGGGCGTCGCGCTGCTCCTCGTGCTGCTGTGGCTGCTGCTGCGCAGGTGAGACCCGGCGCGGGGCGGGGGGCGCGGGGGTCGCCCCGGGGCGGCGGGGCCGGTGTCGTTCGAGTGTCGCTGCCCGGGTGTCGCTGCCCCGCCGGGCGCAGGCCCCGCCGCCGGGAGCGGGCTGGCCGCGGTAGGACTGCGCATGGATGGAACCGCCGGCGCCGCTGGAGGGGAGAAGGGTTATTAACGTGATTAGCGTAATTAGCATAATTAGCGTCCGCGCGTCCTGCGCGCTGCCGGGGAATTAACGGGCGGGAGGCAGGCTCGGTGCATCCCTCTTTTCCGCTGGGAGCCCTCCGCTCCATCATTCCCGCAGCGGAGCGGCGGCGTGGGGAGCCTGGGCGAGTGCCGCCGTGCCGGAGCGAGCCCGAGCTTTACATAAGCGCTGCCCCCGGTACCGCAGCTCGCCGAGCGGCGGGGACAGCCCCGCTGCCGGCCACGGAGCCGCTCTGCCTCGGCTCCCGCTCCTGCCGGCCTCGGCTCGGGCGGGTTTTGCATCATCGCGGCGCGGGTGGATGATGCGCGCCGCCAATCCATGGCCCCGGCGCATCTCGCCCGGCTCCGGGGCTCCCCGGCCTTGTTTCCCTCTCTGCGGCCTCCGCTGGGCTGCCTCTCCCTGCGGAATCCCCCGAGCAGTGCGGTGCCATGCCCAGCTCGCCAGTCTAACCCTGTCACCTTCCTTCTGCTGCTCTGTTTCACACTCCAGACCAGCAGCTGGCCCTCCGTAGCAGCAAGAAGTTGTTGGAGGTTCTGGCCTGAAGCCCGCATGGTTTAGATCACGTTCATTCTGGGGATGATGCTCTTTCCCAGAGGAACATCCCGTGTTTGTGGCTTCCAGATGTCAGGAACTCCTCTGTCCCTCACAGCTGGAAAATACACATGGATATGTATGGAGATGTAATATAGTTATTTATTGCCAGCTGGATTGTTTTATAACATGTTCTTAAAATCATAGTTGGAAGTAAACCTGATCCTCAGAGCTATGAAAAAGCTTTAATAAATCTCTGCATAATTAGAAGCAAAATTCTTGCACAGCTGGCCTTGGATTTGTGCCACCTGGGTTCTTAGGGAAGATTATTGCAAACTGATACCTGATGGAGGCACAGAATCTGTCTCCTGTATGAGTGCAGAATAAACCCCTGAGTGCAGAATAAACTTCTACAGAAGTTTCCCCATGGTCTCTGAGCACAGGGGCTGTGCAGGGCAGCGAGCTGGGAGCCAGGGCAGCTCACAACATTCAATTTCCCCTGCCAGAGGAAGCCCAGAATAAACAGCAAAGCTCTTGGAGATCTCAGTGGAGTTTAGGGATTAGCAGCCAAGTCCCTTGTCCTCTGAAGCACATCCTTTAGCATCAGCAAAGAAATTATTGGCTTTTTTCCCTGGTTTGGCTGTTTTCTTTTCCATCACCTTTTTCTCCCAGCTGCTCTGGTTATGGGGTGGTTGAACACCAAAGGTTGGTGTTCAATCAGAGAGATTTTTCAAATCTCTCTTGCAGAGAGCACTTCAGCCACGTTTGTGTTTCACAGGCATGAACACCATGGCTGTTTGCTTCAGGAGTTAATTGGGACTTTCCTTTTACATGTGTTGTATTTTGTACTTCATATTCCATCTTACAAAGGCTTGTTCTATCTCATTGGACTAACTTGTCCAGTCTAAATTCAGAGTCTCTTCTCTGGGGTTAGTTGGTAATGGATTGGTTGGTTTTGGGGTTTTTTTACAAAAGTTACTTCCCTGAGGCAGGGATGAAATCACAGAACCATGGAATCCTAAAATTTGGGTGGGAAAGGATATTAAAGATGAGCCAGTCCCACTCCCTGCCATGGCCAGGGACACCTTCCACTATCCCAGGTTGCTCCCAGCCCCATCCAGCCTGACCTGGAAACACTCCCAGGAATGGCTGCTGAGACTGACAAAGAAGGCCAGGAACTTTTAACAAAGTTTAAAAAAATATATATTATTTGCAACCTGTTCTGTCATTATAGAAATGAGATACTAGGAGCTATAAATTGCTCTCAGGAGGAAGTACAGAGTCCAGGTACACTTTGAACTCTGGCAGTCCAGCTCAGGGTAACAGGATGAAGCTCTGCTGAGTCACAGCAATGTTTCTTCCTGAGGTTACTTGAACAGATCCTAATGAGAAATGTCGGTTTCAGGATATCTTGGGTCATGTGTTCAAAATACTGGGAGCCTGGGAACTTCCTACCAGCCCTTCTTGGGGAGAAAAGGCAGTGGAGCTGGGGAGTTTTAAAGTAGGAAACTTGATGGGAATGTGCCAGGTTAGTTATGCCTGGGATTAACAAGATGAGCTTAAGTGATTAGTTTATTTTTATCTGGCTGTGTGTTCTTCCTGAGTACAGCCTTCATTCTGGCACCAGTCAGCAGCACTTCTGTGGGCAGGGGTAATTTGGGGCTCTACCTAGCTAAGAAACAGCTTGGAGTCTCTTTTCCAACCTGATCTTTAAAAACTGGAGTTTTGCATCTCCAGACCCTTTGAGCTTTCCACCTCAGGAAAACAGAAGTAGTTGTAGCTGCTGGTTTGGTTTGCCAAGTTACAATCTGTAATTTAGCAGCGCAGAGGGCCAGGTGGCCATGGGTTATCCTGTTTGGATTTTGAGAACCCTTTCCCCTGCTGCTGAAATTCGTGACAATTCCTTGGGAGCATTTCCCAGCCTCGTGCCATCATTCTCTGGCTGTGCTTCTCGAGCAGAAGAGCGTGTTAGGTCCTGTTCTTACTCAGGCAGCCACGCTTTAAATGTGGCAGATTGGTGTTTTGTTTTCATTTCTCCTACCTGGGCTGCACTATCATCAAGAGCTGGTGTTATCACCCCCCTCCTCCTTGCTCAGCACGGTTTCTGTGAATGGCTGGACAATCAGTGGGAGTCTCCTTGTCTGCAGGCAGTGAATATCTAATCTGGCTTCCTTTTCCAGGTATTACCCCTGCCTGCTGCCGGTTGTTTCAGAGCCCTGTGAGAATGCTGTGCTACTCAGGTACCCTCTGAGCTTATCAGCCAGCCCGTGCAGTTCCCTGCAAGCCTTAGACTCAGCTTCTTTTAGTCCCCCTGGCCTGTCAGAGGACGGGCAGACTGCTGGTTAGCAACCCCTGTGAGCCACGAGCTCTGAGCATCCTCACCCTCTGCTAACAACTGCTTTACACCTAGCCTAGGCAGCAGCTGGAGGCTTAGGTGTTCCTCTCCTCTCTCTCTGTGATGTTCCTCCCAAATCTGTGAGTCATTCCTGCTTTCTGGAGCTGGGAATTCATTGCTGACATCTGGCTCTGATAAAGAACAAGCTGCCATTGTCTGACCCTCTGTGTGTTGATGGGGTGGGCTGAGGGAGGCAGGGACACTGCTCTCTGTGTCTGGTTGGTGAAATGGGGTTTTGGTTCAGCCAAAGTGAGCGGGGAGCTTGCAAGGCCATGAGTAGTGCAGGAGCTGACCTGAGAGGAGCTATGACAGTAGGAGTGCTCACCCTGGGAAGTGCTGAGGAGCTGCTGGTCCCATGGCTCTGGTTCTTCTGGCAAATAATATTTTCAGGATTAACACGAGCAGTGATGTGGGCAGAGGTAAATTTGTGGTGACAGCTGATTTAGTCTCTCCTGAGTGATGAATATAATCCAGGGAGTTCATTAAACTGAGGAAAAGGCTCTCTGTTCACAGGGAACAGGTGAGGAGGTTTTATTTTTTTCCATGCCGTAGTCCCCAAGACATTTGGGATGGCAGTGAAGAGATGCAGCTGCTGTTGGAATGTGGGTCTGGAAATCGGGGACATGCAAAGCAGGGAGATGTTGGATTCCATAAGTTATGGAAATGTTTGTGAGTTTTGTAAGTGAAAATGTGCCCGTCCATGATTTCAGCAAGTGAGTTTCCTGCTCTGTGCCTGAACAGTGTCAGTTGTAGAGCGTGGCACAGTGGCTTGGCAATTCAGGGGCGAAGCAGCCAGTGAAATGGATTTAAATCTGCATTTAGGAAGATCTCCCAACTGGCTCAAAGCCTTCTGAACAATTTCTGAGTTCTGTAGGACTGAGAGTGTAGCTTGCTTGAGGAGCAGGAAGGTCAGAGCCGGTCCTGCCGGGTGAGGTGCAGCGAGGAGGACTCATTCCTTCCCCAGGCCTGGCTGCTCACACATCTCCTTTTCTCTTCCAGGTTTAACTGGAGCGAGCTGACCCCTCTGGGGCTGTGGGGGAGGACCCTGGGCTTGCAGACAGAGAACTCCCAGTTCCTGCTGGAAGGGATGCCCTTCCGCATATTCGGGGGATCCATGCACTACTTCCGAGTGCCCCGCGAGTACTGGGAGGATCGGATGCTCAAAATGAGAGCCTGTGGCCTCAATACCCTCACCACGTAAGTGTCCTCCCTGCCCAGCCTCTCCACTGGGCCATCACCATCTCTTTCCATGCTTCTTATGATTTATTAAAAAAATATGGACATTGATCTAGTACCGATATCCAACCGTGACGGACGAAAACTCTCTAACAGTTTAAAGTTAGACAGTGTGTGTTTATTGTGTGTGGGATCACTCCCAAATCCACACCTCAGCTTCCAGGTGATTACAGAGCCTTTTTATCCATACAAGTATTGAATACCCAAAATACAAATACATATTCATCATTTTGGTACATCCCATTCCTCGCTTCCTATGCTGATCACTCCAAAAGCCATTCAGCATGCGTGGTTTGTTCCTTGGAATGGGTCGGTGTCCCTTCCATGGGGAGGGGTCCCAAAATGAGGAAGTCAATGAAATCTTCAAATATGACAAATGAACTCTTGGTAGAACTTCCATTCCTTGTCTTCAGTTGGTTTCAGAACAGAGGAGGCCACAATTGTCTGATGTTTCTAAAAGCTCTTTGTCAGTTTGTGTATTCTTCATTATAAACCCAGCTAACTCAACATTGTGCTGACAAGCAATCAATTATTAGTTAACTACTAATTCCTAACTTTATCAAGGCCTACTCATTTATTATTATTATTTTAATTAACTCTAATAAGGCTTATTTCTAACTAAAATCTTAGCTCCTCTAAAATTTTTTAATTCCTTAAAGTTTACATTTCACTTATTGTGGGAAAAGAATAGTGGGGCCTCAGTTTTCCTTGGAGCATGCCAGGCCTCACCCTTCACCTACGCTGCCCTCGCTCTGCTTTGCAGGTACGTGCCGTGGAACCTGCACGAGAAGGAGAGAGGCAAGTTTGACTTCAGTAAAAACCTGGATCTAAGGTATGTGGCACAGACAGCTGTTATGAAATACTGTTCTGGTTTGAAAGCAAAACCAGCGAGAGACTCCAAGTCAGAAGTGCAATTTATTAGGAAAAGGGGAAAAAAAAATCAAACCAAAATACATGCAGTAATTAAAAAGAAAAACCACAGAGTCAGAATACAGCGTGACACCCTGTTGGTCAGGGTGTCGGTAGCCATCCAAATTGGAGTGGCTTCAGCCCTCCTGGAGGGGCAGATGTGGTTCTGTGGGAGCAGGGATCCTGTAGAAGGGTGGAGTCTTCCTCTGAAGATCAGTGGAAAAGGCATCTGTTCCTCTGGGAATCCAGTGGAAAGGCTGAGTCTGGTGTCCCAAAAACGCAGATTATATCCAGGTAGGAATGGTTGGCTCCTCCCTCTGGGCAGAGCATCTCCCAGGGGGAGCTGTAATTTTCTCAGCCATGCAGTGACAGTCAATAGCCCATTAACAGCAGATGTCTCCCCTGAGGGAGGATTGGTTTGTGGAAGAGATAAAGAAAACTGCCCAATTAACAGAAGACAACTGCCACACCTCCAACAGATGGCAATAGAATACATCTTGCCTTGCAATCCAGGACAAATACTCCCCTTTGGAGGGAAGGGGGTGTGTGGTGTTTGGGTGAAGATATTATTTCCAGATGTGCCTTGATCAGGCAATGGGGGCTCATTCCTTCCTCTGCCTTCTGGAGTTCTGGGGACTTAATCAATTTATCACCCATCCAGTGTGGTTGCTTCATCATGCAGTTCCCTTCTGCTTTGCTACCTAAATTCAGTGGTGAGTGGAGGATTAGGGGAGGGGGTTCTGCAGGCAAACAATAATTCCTCTGTCTGGATCCCCAGGGCCTTCCTTTCCCTGGCAGCTAAAAATGGGCTGTGGGTGATTCTGCGCCCTGGACCTTACATCTGCTCAGAGTGGGACCTCGGGGGTCTGCCCAGGTGAGTCTGGAAATGGTTCACTTCAGGGAAGCTTTAGGGACAAGCAATTCCAAGCTCCTGGTCACAACACTCGAGGCTCCTTCAAAGGAATTGCTTTGGAATGGCTGGCTGCTTGATGGGGATGTTTATTTTCTGCATTCCCAGAACAGCTCATTATCTTATGGAACTCTTCTAATTTATTTTTTTTTAGTGTTTAAAATAATAATTATTATTTATTGTATAATGGTTACAGCAAGAAAATAGAATTGTGGGAACCCATCTTGCTGTTCCATGACATGGACAGGATTTGTAGCTTGGTGTAAGAATTTGCTTCATCTCAGCTCCATTTTAAAAGTCCTGCTGGAAATCTGCTTTATATGGGTGGCAGTAATGAAACCCCACAGCTTTCCAGCCTCCTCTTGTGCTTTCCCCTGAAGAACACAGCAGGAGGAGGCTCTGGGAGCACTGGGACCTGTCTGGTTCCTGCATGGAGCCAGTGCCAGGTTACCACTTGTTTTTCTTACTGCACAGAGCACAAACCTCAGTGGAGATACTTGGGGATTATTTTTTTAACTTTTCACTTTCCATTTGCCTTTGGCATCCGAGTTCAGGTGTCAGGGACCTACTTCTGAGAGCAGAGCTCCTCATGACCAGAGCCAGGAGCCCCTTCCAGGTTAGATTATGAGATGTGCATCTGCTGTCAGTTGTCACATCACTCATGTGTTTTTTTTATCAGACAGATAAAAAATTCTAATAAAAAGCAACAGTACTATTCTCATTTTCCAGCTAAGGAGATGATTCTTTTTTTAACTCCACAAAGCCACATTTAGCAAAGAGTTGAATATTCAGATCTTTAGAAAGACATTCATTAAGGCCTCGCTCTGCAGAGAAAAGGAAGATACAGGCTCATTCCCCCTAAATTGTTACAGCAATATATTGTTCTGCTCTTAAGAAAATTGCCCTTTTTTCTGTTAACTCTAGACAGAACCCAGCCTTGTAAATCAGCAGTAAAAATACTGGGAACCATTACAGAAATCTTTGTTTTGAGAAAGGCTTGGGATTTTTTGAAGGAGCGCTTGGTTGTAGAGTGCCCTTGGGAATGCAGGGAATTCTCTTTAGAGTGATAAGATTAAGCCTTGAAATATTATTGGTAGAGGTGATGAAATTAGTTTGGGCCTGAAATGCAGAACAAAAAGAAGAGGAAGAGATTGGGAATTGGAGCCTGGATTTATTTAAAAGTGAGCGATGGACACCAGGGTGTCACATCCACACTGTGGGCTCTGCCAGGTGACACCAATGATCCCTGGCTTGATGCCAGTGGGTGAAATACCTCTGCTTGACTGGGCAGGAGTCTCTAACACATTCCCTCTGCTGCTTCTCCCCAGCTGGCTGCTGCAGGACCCCGAGATGCAGCTGAGGACAACCTACAAGGGCTTCACAGAAGCTGTGGACGCCTACTTTGACCGCCTGATGCGCGTTGTTGTCCCTCTCCAGGCAAGCACCATCCCGCTCCCTCTGCTGGGGTGGGAATGGCTGCACAGGGCAGTGTGAGCTCCCTGTGACAGCAGCAGGGTCAGGCAATAACAAACTGTCTTGGTTTGAAAAGACAGGAGTCTGTGAAGGAAGGCAAAAGCCTCCTGTGAAATGGAAAAGGCAAACCCCCTCCTTACGAATTACCACAATTTCAAAATTAAAAGGCTCTCAGGCAAAGATATGGGAGTGGGAATAACAGTTCTTTACTAGGAGAAAA
Source organism: Lonchura striata (assembly GCF_050655825.1). Classification (NCBI taxonomy): domain Eukaryota; kingdom Metazoa; phylum Chordata; class Aves; order Passeriformes; family Estrildidae; genus Lonchura; species Lonchura striata. The sequence continues at coordinate 3,996,404 of NC_140726.1, forward strand.
ACTAAATAAAAATAAAAGTAATAATAAAAAAATGTAATTAGTACAAACAAAACTAGTGATGGAGTCAGAAACCTGACCCCCTGAGGAGTCAGGGTGTTGGGAACAGTCCAGTTCAATGGTGGCTGCTCCTCCTGGAGGGGCAGATGGAATGCTGCTGGAGCGGGGATCTGGAGAAGGGTGGAGTTTTCTCTGAAGGTCTGGGGATGGAGGAGATGGACCTGGTCTTCCTCTGGGGATCCAGTGAGGAAGAAGCTGCTGCTCTGGGAATCCAGCAAAGGGTTGTCCTGGTGTCCCAAAAATGCTGATTTTCTGCAGGTAGGGCTGCTTGGCTCCTCCCTCTGGGCGGAGCATCTCACCATGGGCTGATGTCACTTTACCAGTCATGTAGTGAGTGATTCAATGGTCCATTAACAGAAGATCTCTCCCCAAGGGAGACATTGTTCTTGGAAGAGATAAGAAAACTGCCCAACCTCCAACAGCTGGCAATAGAATCCATGCTTATCTTGCAAGCCAGGACACAAATGCACCAGTTTTACTGCAGGAATCAGCACAAGCTGCAGTTTGCTCTGTCAGTTTGGGAGCATGGGAGGGTGGAGCTGAGTCCATCTGATGCTGGTGCATCTTTCCTGGCAGCTAGTGTGATTTTGGTCCCTGTGGTTTGAAGTTGTGGTGAACACCTTCCTTCTCCCTTTTTGTCCCCCACAGTACAAGAAAGGAGGTCCCATCATTGCAGTGCAGGTGGAGAATGAGTATGGTTCCTATGCCAAAGACCCAAACTACATGACCTATGTCAAAATGGTAATGGTAACACTTTTACTTGTTTCTGTGTCAATCTCTCCCATAAATCACCTTCCCTACAGTGTTTTCTTTTTTCTGTGTAGCTTTTGAGTGTGGTTTGAGAGACTCTTGAAAGCACCAGCTGCATTTTCCTTGGATGTTTCCTCCAGGAGTGGAAGAGTTGGCACATGACCCTCTCAGTGCTGATAAATCTGTGCTCTTTTATCTTCCAGAGAAGAGGGAGCTAGGGATTGTCTGTATTGCACAGCTGGCCTTGAAGCAGCTCTCACCTGCAAGTCCTGTTTTGCCTCCCCTAGATGATATCTGATAAAGGTTTCCCTCTGTTGACTTTCCTGGCAGAAAAGTTGTTGGGAACAAGTCACCAGCACGCTCCTAAACTTGTGTAATCTGGGGCTCAGCACCAGGCAGGTTAATTTGCCTAATGCCAGATTTACCCCTGTCAGAAAGGGATTAAAGTGTGCCCTGGCTGCTCTGAGTCAGTGATGAGGAGCTGGCCTGTGCCCAGGGAGGGTGGATTATCCTGCTGGATCTCACATCAGTCTGACCTGTTTCTTTGCCCCCAGCACCAGTGCAGGGCAGGCAGATAATGAGATCTGCAGTTTGTCTTGCAGTGTTTGTGTTTAATTTCTTCTTACTGAATGCTTAAAGGTGCTGCTGCACCTCAGGGGGGTCAGCCATCCAGGCTTGCTTTTCTGCTACAGGATTTTGGGATCCTTCTGGAACCTTTTGGGTATCCTGAGCCCCCTGGGGCTCAGGTTGTTCCATTGCTCAGGGTGTCCAGAGGCTCCTCAAACAAACAAATCCATAGCAGGGGTGCTGATCTCCTTAGGGCTGTGCCAGCTCCTCCACCTCCAACTCTTGCCATGGTTTTACTCTCCTTACAAGGTTAAATCTGAAGTTTGTACACAAACAAATCAGAGATAATGGCAAGCAAGTGGTTTTCAGAACCCTGAATGAAGGGGGCACAGAGATTCTGGGGGGCTGAGGGGTCTGCAGCCTTGCTTTCCATGGCTCAGTGAGGAAAGAGCTTGTGCTGTTTCAGACCTGCCAGGACAGATCTCCCTGCCAGGCCTGTGGGTGTATTTTTGCAGTGCTGTTTCATCATTTCCTGGGACTGTGTGCAGTTTGCATCCGAGGCAGTACAGAATAGTGGTCAGAGGTGAAAATGTGGGAAAGCAGGAGTGGCAGGGCAGTTTTTGGTTGGGGTGGGATCTGATGTGAGGTAGGGCTCTGGGTCTTTGTTCTGGTTTGTGGCAGGGTGATGAATTCACATCTAGCATCTGTGACCAAGCTGCATCTTCCTGGACTTAATAAACTCATTAAAAAACACCCACAACTTGCACAAAAAAACCTGAAATCCCTGTGCTGACCTCACATTTTGGGTGCAATGCCTTTGCCTTCCTGAAAGTGAAAGGATTGTATTGACACAACCCTTCCCACACAGAACTGAGCTCCTGTTCCTGCTCCTCTGGGAGGCACTGAATGTGTGGCACCTCTGCTGTTCCTCTGTTTTGCACTTACACTCAAAAGGAGGGGAAAAAAACCTAGCTCAAAGTTAAGCTAAGTGCTTAACTTGATTAATTTACTAGTTAAGTGCTTAATTAATGCAGTACACAAAGAATTACCTTAGTAAAATTGGTTAGACATTCCAGTTCCCTCAGCAGCTGAATTTTGTCCAAATCCAGCATCTGCTCAGGTATAAATTTGGTGGTGATGGGTTGATCCAGGTTGTCCTGGCTCTGGGTTTGTCTGTAGGCTCTGTCTTGCAATGTTTCATGCCCAGCTCTGCTCTTAGTGCAGGCAGGGACAATAAACAAAGAGCTTGATCACATTTCACAATTAGGAATTCAGACTGAAGCCTTGTTCTCAGAGCTCCTGGGAGCTGGAGGAGTGACTTCCAGTGCAGGTACAGTGAAAGGAGTGGTTAATTAACAGCTGAGATTTCCTGATCTCCCCTCCAGACATCAGCCACTGTTGTGTTAAGCACCAGCTGCAAGAGAACAACCCTGATGGGAGGAACCTCGTGTGTGCAGGTGGATTTTAAAACCTTAGAGTGCTGTTTCCTCTAGTGCTGTAACACTGAGGAACCACTGAATTCACTGATGATTGAAAAACTTTTCTACCTGAGCTGTGCTGTGATGGTGTTCCTTGGAAAATCAACTCTTCCCTCTTTTCAGCTCCCACTGTCAGGAAGCCTGAGCTGCTTTTCCTTTCCTCCCTCCACCTGAATCCCTCTTTTGATGAAGGCAGTGAAGCTATTTATTACATTGATCTCAGAAGCTAAAATCCTGACGTTGGATGCATCAGTGAGAAACCAATCCAGCTTTCTGAAACAAAATACGATTTTCCAGCTGTCTTTAAGCTGGGAAAAGCTGGCAGGGAAGCTTCAGGAAGAATGGGAGATGTCACAGAGATAATATTTATCACAAGGCACTGCCAGTTGCAGGCTGTCCCCACAGAAGGTGATGCTGTGGTGCTTTAATATCCTGGGAAATGCTGAACTCTGCTGGCACGGTGGCTTTTGCTCTTTTTAACCTAGGCCCTGTTGAACAGAGGGATTGTGGAGCTGCTGATGACCTCAGACAACAAGAATGGGCTGTCCTTTGGCTTGGTGGAAGGAGGTGAGTGCTTGTAGAGCTGAGGGGGGGCTGTGATCTCTGGGGAACGTGGCTGTAATTTTCCCTCTGCCCCCACTGAGTCCTGTTTGTGGCAGGAGGGACCCCTTGGCTGGATGGTGCAGCCAGGACAAGCCCAGACCCTCCCCAGAAAGGCTGAGAGTGGTTTGTTTTCCACATAAATTGGTTTATTTTCCACATAAATTGGTTTATTTTCCACATAAATTGGTTTATTTTCCACACAAAGTGTAACACGGTGTGAAGGGATGGGCATCTGTACTTCCCACTGAGTCAAGAGATGGCAGCACACAGCATTTTTTAGTGTTTCAGCAGACTACAAGGCTGAAAATGCTACTTATTACTCCATTTCAATAGATATTAAACAAGTTCCTCAGCAGTTACTGACAGTAGTAACTCGTTCCTAAGGTAGATGCTCTGCAATTAAAAAGAGAAGGAAAAAAGGTCCATTAAAACCTTGATTTTGAATTTTACATTTAAGCAGTGAATTTAGCAGTAGTTTGTGAGGCAGCTTTATCTTCTCAGCAAGCTTATTTTGGGGTGTAAAACCTTAGGTGGGTAAAGGAGGGTGTCAGATATGTAGAATGCAGAAGGATGCCCATTTCCCTTTTATAAAGTATAATTCCAATGAGTTTTTTAAATACTGCTTAGCACCCTCCTCTTTTTTCCTGTGAAGCAATGGAGGTGCAGCTGCTTGAGTTTCACCGAGTCCTAAATCTGACTGTTTGGGGCACTGATTCTCAGAATTTTGGGTAATTTCAGCTGGGATTTACTCTGCCCTTGGCCTCTGCTCTCTCCTGTGTTCCTGCCAATTGCCTGGGGTGCAACTGCTCCGCCAAATTCAGTGTTTGCAGGGTACAGCCTTTGAGTGCTCCTGTTATCACTCAGTTGTAAATAATGTTACATTTCCAATCTCAGGCATGGAGATGATTAAAGGGAAAGACTTTCCCCTCCTTTTTTTTCCCTCCTTTTGCTTTTCCATGTCAGTATGAGAGGAATAAATACATTAACTGAGCCAGGGGCTCTCACCAGCACTGTGATTTTGTCTTTTGGATGTTGTTGGGTGTGCAGCAGTTTTCAGTTGTGACCACACAGAGTCACTCTCTGCCTGCCACAGAGCTGTCAGGAGAAGGAGAAAGGAGAAATCCCTGCCTTTTCCTCGTCTCCTGAGGGAATGTTGGCAGCTCCTTGTTCAGAGGGATCCTTTCTGCCTGCTCTGCTGGGAGCTCTTTGATCCCAGTTTGCCTCGGGGCTGTCACAACAATCTGTTAGAGCCAGCACTCATCAGCTGTGTGGGATAACCAGGGCTCCAGCAGGGTGGTGAGGAAGGGGTTAAAGTCCCTCTCCATCCCTGGCAGTGTCCAGGGCCAGGCTGGGCAGGGTTTGGATCAGCCTGGGATGGTGGGAGGTGGCCCTGTGTTCCAGGGATGATCTTGAAGGTCCCTTCCATCCCCACCCAGTCTGATCCAAGATTCCCAGGCTGGTGAAGCCCTCCTGGGAGCTGCTGGGTGACAGAGCCTCTGCTGGGAAGGACATCCCATGAGAAGGATAAATAAGGCTCTGGGGATGGTTCTCTTTTCCGTGGTGTGCTGTTAATCTGCATGAAAAGCAAAGCTGGGCACGTTCTCCTTCAGAAGTGCCAGCTAACATATTACATCAGTGCTAAATCCACGCTTTGTTTTGTTCTCCTTTCGTGTTTTCTGTGCTGAGTTCTCCAGCTCAGCACACTACACAGGTCAGCCCATTAAAATCAAGGTATAAATAGTGAGAAGTGAGCTTTTCCTTCTGTAAATATTCTGTTTGAAGTGTTCTGCCTGACACAACTGGGGCTGGGTTTGATAGCAGCTCTCTTGTTAGAAGTCAATTTTTAATGCTGAATCACATCACTGCTGCCTTTGCAGAGTTTGTCTGGCAGAAATACCAGCGTGACTGAGGGCTGGGAGGTACAAAAGTGGTTGAAATGCTTGCCAGGGGCTGGGAGACTGATCCCAGGCTGGTGTCTCCTGCAGGCAGGTGTTCCCCTCCAGAGCCTGAGGATGGGCAGAGGCACAGAGACCTCTTGCAGCTCCAGTTCTCTGTGGCTCTCCTGTGGTTGCTCTTGTCACCCCCACAGCCATGACAAGCTGTAGGATATTGCCTGGGAAGGGATTCCTGCAGCTGAAGCCTGGGAGAGCAGTGTGCCAGCCTGCCAGGACTTTGTCATGAGTTTTCTTTTATGTGATGCCTTTCAAGTGAGGATCTCCAAGTGCCTTACAGGCTCTAATTAGAGCTGGTGACACCCCAGGAGCTGCTCTGATGCTCTCTCTCTCTCTCTAATATCTCTGCACATTAGAGCTGCAAGATGGCCTGGGAGGATCCCACCCTGTGCTGTGGATTCTGCACACCGAGTGAAGGCTTTGGTGGGCAGTTTCTGAGGAGGTTTTGGGGTTCAGAAGGTGTTGCAGTTCCCTCCTGCTGGGCTGAGGCCTGAGGAGACATTTTGGATGAGTCTAAATTTACACATCTTTCCTTTCCCACTAGCACTGGCCACTGTTAACTTTCAGAAACTGGAGCCTGGGCTGCTGAAATACCTGGACACAGTACAGGTGAGGTGCAGAAACACTTTGTTCATCCATGTTTTCCAGCACTGGAAGTGAAGCACTGATATTCTCTTTGGGATTTGTGTGTTTCCTTCTCATGAGGCCAAATCCTTCTGGAATCAGGGAAGGAGGATTGAAGTATCCTGTTCTCCTTCTGCAAAGGCTTTTCATCCAGCTGTGCCCTGTGTTTAGCTGGGAGGGGTTACACTTGTTCAAGTGACACCCAGAGCATCCCAGTGCACAATTATCAAACGTCTCTCTTGAAGTTCCATCATCTTTTTCCCAAATTCTCACCCTGATGCTGTGGATGCTCTTTGCTGATGTGCTGCAGGTGTGGCTGTGCACTCTGGTGGCTGTTCACCTCCAGGGCCTCATTCAGGGTAGATTTTTGAGGTTTTGCTGTGTCACTTGAGGAGTTTTAACCCCTTTAACCCCAAACTCTTTCACCTTGATGCTCTGAGTGCTGTTTGCTGATGTGCTGCAGGTGTGTCTGTGCCTCTCCAGGGCCTCATTCAGGGTAGATTTATGAGGTTTTTCTATGTCACTTGAGCAGTTTTAACCCTTTTAACCTCTTTAACCCCAAACTCTTTCACCCTGATGCTGTGGATGCTCTTTGCTGATGTGCTGCAGGTGTGGCTGTTCACCTCCAGGGCCTCATTCAGGATAGATTTATGAGGTTTTGCTGTGTCACTTGAACATTTTTAACCCCTCTGTGCTATCAGAGGTTTGCATCAGGGAGGGAATTAATTAATGAATGAACACTTGGTGTGAACAGCGTCCTGATTGTGATGAGGGAGTGCTGAGGGGATGGCAGGTTGTGGGCTCAGTGACAAGTTATCTCTCTCTTTACACCCTCTGTCCTCTTTCCCTGTGCTCTGCTTGCTCCAGGTGAAGGATGTGAGTGGCTGGCATCTGCCCCCAGCCTTGATCAATTCTCTTCTCACCTTTTGCCTACCTGTGGAGGGAAGCCCTGCTGGCATGCTGGATGTTCAATCCTACAGCTTTCACTTGATTTCTTTTCCTCTGCTGGCAAAAGAGGCTCTGCTGGAAGTGCTGTCGCCTCCTTTAGGTCTTCCAAAATTGCCCAAACCTTGCAAGTGAACAGATTGGAATTCTTCCCCACCACATGAATGCAGCGTGGCCCCAAAGGAGCAGCTCCTCCTTTGCCACACCAATTATGAGATAGGAAGTGTTTGTAGGGGTTATGAAGCTGTTTTGTCTCTTGTTATGGGCTTTTGTTCCAGAAGGTGATAAAATCCCTTCTTTGACTGGTTCACTGGGGATGGATTGATTAAATGTATTTCCAAGGATGTTTAGATGATTACAGGAAGTTGTTGTCTCCTAATGAAACACGAGTTTCTTTAATTCCTCTGGCGTTAAACACAAAATTGCCTGAAAATAAAGCCCAGGAGGCTGGAGGGCCAGCCAGGCTGAGCACACATTGCCCTGCCCATGCCATGGGGACAGGAGGGATCCTGCAGGGCCTCAGGGATGTGCCAGGCACTGACAAATGGGAAGCAATTGCTCTGTGTGCGGAGCCTTTAATGAAGACCTAATTCCTGCAAATTCTTCCCTGCCAGCACCATATGCAGCATTAAAAAGGCATTAAAGCAGCTCAGGTCTGCTGCTGTACCTTGGCAAGCCCTGCACCTGCAAGCTCTCAGCTGGCAGTGGCGTGGCAGATAAGCAGACATTTATAAATGTCTGTTTCTAGCAGGAGCTAAACACTGACAGTTGGTTTGTGCCTCTGCTACAGCTCTGCCAAGCAGCAGCAGCATCCAGGAATGTCTGACAGCACCTGATGTTGTGCCCTGTGCTCTGTGACTAGCAGAGGCACAAAGCTTTTGTGAAAAATGCCAATCCCTTGGTTTTTAAAATTTTAAAAGTTTAATAATAATAAAATGGTTATAAAAATAATAATACAATTAGGGTAATAAAGTTTAGAGTTAGGACAATTACAAGACAATAAAAAGCAAAGAATTATGGATGTCTAGATGCTCTCGGACACTAAGTCACAAAAAGCATCCCTTGCGAACAAAGGAAATTACCTTTAAATCAATACACTTGTTGCATATTCATACATCCTTCATGGTTATGCATACATTCTGTTCTAAACAAGAAACTCTGTTGTATGTCAACTGTTTCCTTTAATCCCCTGGCATCTTCGAGTTTGAGCAAGGCCTGAAGAAATTAGCTGCTTCTGATAAGAAGCCATAAATTCCTCCCCTTTGGAAGATTTAGGTGTTCCTTGAAGCGAGTATCTCATTCCTAAAAAAAAACTCCCCCCACATACATAGTCTCTATTTTAGCATTATGTTGGAACCTAAAACTACATTTAACGCACTACGTAAGAGAATTAATACAGCATCACTTTCTAACATTACACATATAATATTCATTGTAACATTTGCGAAAAGCCAATTATAAAATATGCATTTTTCACATTTTGCTTGCCTGTTCTGGGCATTGCTAGCCCACAGCTTCTTGTTCCTCATGCCCAGAGCTCCTTGGGTGCCTTTTTTGCCTGTGCCAGGTGAGAAGAAAACTCCTGTAAAGCCATGGCACCACACTGGATTGGAACAATGCTGCTGTAGAAAAAAGGGGTGACTGCAGGCGTGTCCTGCATCCATTTTAACTCTGTTTTTCTCCTGACAGAAAGACCAGCCCAAGATGGTGATGGAGTACTGGACCGGGTGGTTTGATAACTGGGGAGGCCCTCACTATGTCTTCGATGCAGATGGTGAGCACCAAACTCTGTTCTTGTGGTGAATTTCAGCCTCTTGTGAGCCCAGCACCTTCTCCCCGGTTTAAAAGTTCATTTGGAAGGCTACTACTAAAAAATAAAAAACAACCCCCCAGGAGATCTAAAGAGCAGAGAAAGCAGAGCTATACAGGACTGGTTTAACGACTCTCATCCTGCAATTGTCTCTGTAATTGGGTCATTAGTGTGCTGGCTTTAGGAGTCTGGCTGAGGAGTCCTCTCAACTCTTCTTAAAAGCAAAATTCCTGCTGGAGGCCACAGCTTTACCCCTTTGTCACCTGGAGGAGAGGATTATTTGAGTGTATTAACGCATCAGTAGGGGTGCTGCCCCTCATTGAGGGCAAGATGCAAACCACAGCACAGATCACTGTGACTGCACTGGAATGACCTGAACGTGTCTGATTTGAATTCCTGGCCCAGATTTTTGGTCTGTGGCCACCGTGGCACTGCAAAAAAAATCTCTTTGTTTGCATCTATAATATAAAAAAATCTTTTTTTTAATATTATATATAACTATATACATTATATATAATAATATATATAATATTTATTGTATAGAATAAAGAAATTTTTTTTTTTTTTTGCAGAGATGGTGAATACTGTAGCAAGCATCCTCAAAACAGGAGCATCCATCAACCTCTACATGTTCCATGGAGGCACCAACTTTGGCTTCATGAGCGGGGCTTTGGAAGCTGATGAGTACAAGTCAGATGTCACCAGTTATGGTGAGTTTGTTGTCACTGCCTTGCCTGTGCAGCTCTGCCTACCCTGGGCCAGTGACAGGAACCAGCCACACTGGGAAGTGATCAGCACAACCACTTTGTCCTGGGACATGAGGTAGGACACAGCTCAGAAGGAAATTTCTGTCTAAAAGAGGGCTTACATGAGTGTTTCTAATTCCCAACCATCCCAGGAAGTGGAGGATTCCCTTATTCTGAATTTTAAACAGCTGTCACAGATGATTAATTGATACCTCTTTTTTCTAGGAGGAGATGGTAATCCAAAACACCATTTTTTAATTTTACCAAGTCAAATTTTACCATAAAAATCTCTTTTCATCCCAACAGCCTGTGGTTAAAATGGTTAATTGTTGACTTTATCCTCTGTGAAATTCTGGATATGTGCAAATTAAATCTCTGAAAGTGTGAATGGCTCTTCTCTAATTTAAGGAATTTTGTGGCTGTTTAGTGATGTTCACTCAGATTAAAGTGTACAGATTTCCACACTGCAAACAATGCCATGAAAATCGTGCCTGGGGCTTTTATTTCTTGCATGAAGCCATCCCAGAGCTGCTTTATGTTTTTAAAACATGTGCTGCTGCTTTTCTGCTTTTCCAGACTATGATGCTGTGCTGACAGAGGCTGGGGACTACACATCCAAATTCTTCAAGCTGCGACAACTCTTCAGCATGGTCATTGGTAATGACAAAGCCAGGAGGCACAGCTCTGTCCAGCTGGGGAATTACTGAAACTGGCCCTTCTGGGGCTCTGGTTGCTTGGGAATTAAGGATGGCAGGACCAAAGGAGGTCTGGGAGGGAGGTATCTTGAATTTTGTCTGAAATCTTTGTTCCATCTTCCTTTTTGCACCCCAGGTCAGCCCCTTCCTCTGCCTCCCATGATTGAGAGCAAGGCCTCCTATGGTGCCATCCTCTTGCACCAGTACATCTCTCTCTGGGATGTGCTGCCAGCACTTTTACAGGTAATGACACCTCTTTTAATGCATCCCAGACCTAAAAAGCATCAACTTTTAGAGACATTTGTGCTTAAAGGCATCAACTTTTAGAGCAATTTGTGTTATCCCAGAAGGATGAGGTTGGGGGATTTTTTTTTTTTTTTTTTTGCAAAACCAGCAAATCTCACCTTATTTAAATCTTTTAGCTCACCTTTTTCACTGATTCTTCTGTTCTCTTGGAATTGCACTTTTGCAAGTCCTTTTTTGGCTCCTTTTCTGGTACTTTGGTCAGGAGGGATTTGGGGTTGGAGGTTCTTGCCTACTTGTGTTAGCCCAAAAGGATGAGGTTGGGGGATTTTGGTTTTTTTGCCAAGGATATGAAAAAGCAGCAAATTTCACCTTTCTCATATCTTTAATGTCACCTTTTTCACTGCTCCTTCTGTTCTTGGCTCCTTTTTCCTGGTACTTTGGTCAGGAGGGATTTGGGGTTGGAGGCTCTCACCTGCTTGTGTTATCCCAAAAAGATGAGGTTGGGGGATTTTTTTTTTTTTGCTGAGGCTATGCAAAAGCAGCAAATTTCACTTTTCTCAAATCTTTACTCTCACCTTTTTCACTGATTCTTCTGTTCTCTTGGAATTGTGCTTTTTCAAGTCCTTGGCTCCTTTTTCTGGTACTTTGGTCAGGAGGGATTTTGGGTTGGAGGCTCTCACCTGCTTGTGTTATCCCAAAAAGATGAGGTTGGGGGATTTTTTTTTTTACCAAGGATATCAAAATTAGCAAATATCACTTTTCTCAAATCTTTTATCTCACCTTTCTCACTGCTCCTTCTGTTCTCTTGGAATTGTGCTTTTGCAAGTCCTTGGCTCCTTTTTCTGGTGCTTTGGTCGGAGGGATTTGGGGTTGGAGGCTCTCACCTGTGGCAGAGTGAAGCCCCTGCTCTAAACGAGACTTTCCATGCTGATGTGGAATTTTCTCTCCTCTGCAGCCCATCAAGTCCGAGCTCCCCGTGAACATGGAGAACCTGCCCCTGAATGCCAGCGTTGGGCAGCCCTATGGATATGTGCTCTATGAAACTGTCATTTTTGGGGGGGGCCACCTGCACACCAGGGACCACGTCCGGGACCGGGCTCAGGTGGGAGTGGAGGCAGGAAATGGGGAGAAAACATGAAATGTCCATTTCTGGGCTGAGCCCCAAAGCCTGATCACTTCTGATGAAATTACCACTTCCACTCTGCTAAAGCTTGGAACATCTCTCAGCATCAAAATGCTGAATGTCCTGAGAATATTTTGATTACTGTTATATACTTATATTTATATGTATTATATTATTGATATATATTTATATTGATATATATTTATATTTTTATTTATATATAAATATATATAAATAGATAAAATATAAATATATATAAATATATAGCCATAAATATATGTCTATATTTATATTGACCTGTATATTTATAAGGATATATATATTTATAATGACATATACTTATATTGATAATATGTTTATATTGATATATTTATATTGACATATATTTATATTTATATAGATTTACATTGATATATTTATATAATTTTGCTTATATATAATATATATTATATATATGTTGAATGTTCTGAGAATTTTGATTATTGATTTAAAATATATCATTTTGATGATATAGAATTCTATATAAAATGTATTCTATATATAATATTATATGATATATGATATGATATGGTATGACATAATATGATATGATATAATATGATATAATATATATTTTCTATAATAATATCTATTATTATTTATAATTATATATTACATATAATAATACATATATATTATATAGAATTTATATAATAATGATATATCATCTATATTATATATTATAAATATAATTTTATATATGTATATATTAATATGTATATATTAATATGTATATATTAATATGTATATATAAAATATATATGTGTATAAAATATGTATATATTATATACATATACACATATATACATATATGCATATATATATAGTATGTATATACATAATATAATTTTAATTATTTTATTGCCACCTGCACTGTCAGTTATGACGCAGTTGTGGACACCTGAGTTCTGGCTGGAAGCAGAGACAATTTCTGCCCAAATGCAGCTGCAGTGGTGTGACTGGGACATCCCTGGTGAGAGGTGCTCTGCTCTCTGTGCTCTTTCTGCAGGTGTTTGTGAACACCGTGTACGTGGGGGAGCTGGACTACAACACCGTGGAGCTCTCCATTCCCGAGGGACAGGTAACAACAGCGTCACTGCCAGGGGAGAAGTGTCAGAAAGGCACCTCCTCCTCACCCAGACTAGCCTGGTACCCTAATCAGACACAACGAGTGATATTCCACTGCCAACTTACTATTTGTGATTGAAAAGTGGGGTCTGATTGCTTTTCCATGGAGAAAGTTTAACCTTTTTGTAGCCCTTGCTGCACATTTGCCAGCCTTCTTACCACACCTACAACATCGAGTACCTGTACCCTGTTATTGCAGATTAAATCTCTGTAGCCTTCTCCTTCCTTAGCACAAAGCAGGTTTTTAGGAGGCTTTTGGGTCTCAAATTAAATGAGGGGGAATGTCTCTTTTAGCTCTGAGAGCAGTTTTAGCCTGGCAGAAGCTGGCACTATGAACTCGGTATGGATGGAGCACATCTCAGCAGAGCTGTGGGAGCAGGGCAGGGGGTGGGTGCACTCTTGTTCTTCAGGCTTGTGGGAGAGTTTATGGCACGAGCCTCTCCTCTGTCAAACTCCACTTCTGGCTCTGTGGGCACTATCAAAATGAGAAATAAAGATTCAAGATTAAAAAAAAACCAACAAAACTATACAGGAATCGGTGCAAAGGCTGCAAGTTCCTCACTGTTTGCAGTAGGGAAATTCAAATTAAATTTATAAATTGCGGCTGCCAAAGGTAAGGGTGCCACTTCCCCCCTTCAGCACCTCTGCTGAGGCTGGTGCAGCTGATGCTTGTCCTTGTTTGTTTTCAGCAGGGCTTCAGGCAGCTGAGGCTCCTGGTGGAGAACCGTGGCCGTGTCAATTATGGGCTGGCACTGAACGAGCAGAGGAAAGGTGGGTTGTCAAAGCCACCCTGGCTCAGGGGTGGCTCCGTGTGGTGGAAAAGTCTCTCCTCCAACCCGAGCTTACAAAGAAAACTCAGCAGTCTCTGTTGTTGGGTCTCAAGGCAGTTTATTGCAAGTTACCTAAAAGATTTTCTTCTGGGGCTGCTGTGGTTTGCTCAGAGCTCAGGCAGAGGCACACACACCCTGACATCCTCTCTGACCCCGACTGCTTCTTCTCTCCCACCCAGGGCTGCTGCTGTCTTTTATATGGTACATTACGTGTTACATGGGTACAGTTTTTCCTCAATGCCTATTACCTATATTAAATGGTGATTTTCTACTCTAAACCAATCTGTGAGTGCCAATATCACCAAGAACATGGAGGTGAGGAAGGAGAAAGAGGGAAGACCAGGCAGGCCGAAATTCCAAATCCATCTTAAACTTCTGACCTCCATCTTAAACCCTCTGACCCCTATGTACAAAACCAAAACCCCCTGTACAGCACTCAAAAATTCTTCCCTCTACTTTGTGACTACTTCTACTCTAATATCTAAACTTTTGTGACTTCTTGTTCTTCCTGCAAGGTTGGTAACTCATTCCATGGCTCAAACCCAAAATCACAGCTGTTTGCAGCTGCCTGCCAGGGTCTCAAATGCTTCTGACCAGGGCCTGGAACATCCAAAAATGTCTGAGGGACATTTTGAGTTCCCACAGTGGGTCTGGTTCTGTGCTCCCAAATTCTCCCAGGGACTTCTCAGAGTGGAAATGCTGCAGAGCTGGCTGTGTGCTTTGCACAGGGCCCAGCTGCTTTTGAGCAGCTTGTGTTCCTCCTGTGATTCTTCCAAAACATTCCAGGCAATGTTTGTGTTTGTAATTTATTGTCAGATATAAAAGCAGCTACAAATTGATGTCAGCTATCTTGGAGTCCTATAGCAGAGCAGAAGAAGGACTTAGGAAACATAATTGATGTCTCAGGTCTCTGCAAACACGAGTTCCAATGTTGTTCAAGGACTTTGCAGGCCTAACATGGGATATAAATCCAAGATTGTATCCCTGAAAATCTTTGCTCCTGCTGCTACACAAACTTGTGGGCAGTCAAACTACAGGAGCTGACTCTCTAAAACTCCCTGGATATGTCACATTCTCCTGAGGAAGTGTGGAAGATTGTCAGGGTACATCAGTGCCTAAATCACTGTGGCCATAATTAAAGTAATAAAAGTTTCTTTGTCTAAAAATATCAGGAACCTTAAGAACCATAAGGGCTCAACTCTGTTGCACACATCACAAATACCTGGAAGCTACTTGAAATAGCCACAACCATGATTGTTACTTTATTTTAAAAGCAAGTAAGCTCTGGTGGTGCTGGTCAGGACTGGGAGTTGGTGGGAAATGTTGAATGTTTTGAGAATATTTTGATTATTTTATTGCTGACAGTGACACAGTTGTGGACACCTGAGTTCTGGTTGGAAGCAGAGACAATTTCCTGCCCAAATGCAGCTGGAGTGGAGTGATTAGGACACCACTTATGAGAGGTGCTCTGCTCTCTGTGCTCTGTTCTGCAGGTGTTTGTTAACACCGTGTACGTGGGGGAGCTGGACTACAACACAGTGGGAAAGTGCTAAAAACCAGCCTCACCCCCTGTCTGGAGTGATCAGAGCAAAAGCAGTGGCTGCTCAATGCCCTGCACCAAGGTTTATTTTATAAGGGTACAGCTAAACCCAGGGCTGTCAATGAATCTTGCTCTGCTCTAGGTTTCCTAGGTGATGCTCAGCTCCCTTTCTCTTGCTCTGTGAGCATATTACTTCACAGGAAGGGAAGGAAAATACCTTTTTTAATCTGTGTTTT
The DNA here is from genome assembly GCF_050655825.1 of Lonchura striata. Taxonomy (NCBI): domain Eukaryota; kingdom Metazoa; phylum Chordata; class Aves; order Passeriformes; family Estrildidae; genus Lonchura; species Lonchura striata. The sequence goes on from NC_140726.1 coordinate 4,011,773, forward strand.
CCCTTGAGGGGTTGATATTGGAGAATCACACCATTTAAAAGCTCACACAATGTCAGGAGGAGGGAACTGCATCCCCTGGAGCAGAATTGACTGAAACACTCAAAACTATCACGCACAGTGGTGGAGCTGGAAGGAGCTGATTCTATTTTAGTGGGGAACTATGTGCAAAAGCTCTATAAAATAGATTAATGGAGTTAGGCACGTGACTGTATCGATTTTATTTAATGCACAAACGTTGCATAAACCTCAGTGCTGGCTAGGCAGCCTCAGTGCTGTGATTAGGAGCAGGCTTTGCCTGCTTCAAGGAGAGCAGCTTTAACAAAGGGGTGCTAAGGGTAAAAAAATCCTGGGATGAAAAGCCCTGGAGCAGCCCTGGGCACTGGTGCTGGCTCAGTTATGTTTTGCTGTGCCTGTTAGAGAAGGGATTGACTGCTGTAAAACAATCTGTGCATGGTCACAGGGTGTTCTGCTGGGAGGGCTGGGGGCCCTGCTGAGTTGAGGGAAAGGAGAGAATGGAGAGGGCAGAGTTTAGTGATGCTCCCCACTCAGTCTGGGTGAGCAATGGGACTCTAATTCCATTGCAGAACGTGGCTGCTTTCCATCTCCTGCTGTTCCTCAGATTCCAACAGCAAAATCCATCAGCTTTAGCTGTTCCTCAACTCCTCATTACACCCATTGCTCTTGCAGGCTTAATTGGTGACGTCTTCTTGAATAAAACCCCCTTGAGGAACTTCAAGATTTACAGTTTGGAGATGAAACCTTCCTTCATGAAAAGGTTTGTGGGATTTCAACCTTTGGTTTTTTTTACCTTCTTCATTTCAAACCACCTGGTTTCCAGCAGTGCAGTGTCTAATAGAGAGCAGCTAAATGAGGTAACAGTAGGGAGGGGGATTTTTGCACTGATAGTTTTGCCTGAAATAGTGCAGGAGCTGCTGCCAGCTGATCCATACCATCATTTAGGGAGAAATCTAATCCCACTGTGCAGGATTTAAAGATTTCCTTGCAGCAGGGTTAGATCAGGTGGGTAAATCCAGGCTCATCCAAAGGGAAGGATCCCCTCACACCCACATATTGGAAATTTTGGGTCTTTCTGGAAATTACCAATCTGGCTGATATATTTAGTAATTCAGCCTGGCGAGGGATGGATTAATTCTAGAAAGCTACTGATAGTGCATTAACAATCCAGATGGCTCCCTCTCTTTTATGTTGTTTTGCTTTAATTCAAGGAAGGATGAATTAGCAGGGGGATGTTGAAGAGCCTCTGTCAGCACATAGAGAGAACCTCAGCAAATGTTGCAGGCAGCAGATGCCCTATGGACTCTGGCCACAATCCAGACACTCTTTTCAGTGATGTTTTTAATACCAGAAAGCAACTTATGTGCGTCCCCCAAGATATCACAGCTGCCCCATTTTGTGTAGGAGGGAGAGAGAGGCCACACTGAAGCAAAATGGCTTTTAAAAGAAAAAATGTCCACATTCTGAAATGCCTCAGGGCATTTCTTCCAAGTGCTGAGGGGCTACCTGAAGGATTCATATTGATGGGGTAACTCAGAGCCTTTTGGACTGCAGGGTGTTAGAGGAATATTTCCAGCAGGAGCATTAAAGCAAGTGAGCTGCCATGGCCAAACAAAAGCAAGATTAGTCACCACTACCCTCAGCTCCTGGCTGCTGACCAGCAGCACTGAAACACAATCAGCTCACAGTCCCCTCGGGGGAGGAGGGAGAGGAGTGTTGTGAAAGGAGCTGTCACAGGCTTTTAGTTGAATAATTCAGTAGCAGCCAGGCTGCACTGGATCAATAACTTCCTCCAGTCCAAGAGATGCAGTTTGTAAGGGCTGGAGAGAGCAGCTTCTTACAGAAGCTCAAGGCTTCTGTGGGATTCTGCTCTCCTTATTTCCTCTTCTGCTTGTGCCCTGCTCCCAAATTGTTGCCACAGGTAAGAAATCACGTCAGATTTCCCCTAATTACTGCACACTTGCAAGGATGTGTTTGTGTGGCAGGAATGTCTGGTTTGAGTCCTGTCAGTTTGAATTCTGCAGTCTCCTTCAGCAAACCACAGACATTTAAAGCACCTGGCAAATCTGAAAGATCCTCAGCAACCAACGTGAAGCAGAGCTTTTATCCCAGAATGGTTTGGGTGGAAGGGACCTTTAAGATGCTCTCACCCCACCCCTGCCATGGGCAGGGACACCTCCCACTGTCCCAGGTTACTTCATCCTGGCCTTGGGCAGCCACAGCTGCTCTGTGCCAGGTCCTCACCACCCTCACAGGGAAGAATTTTTTCCTAATATCCAATCCAAACCTGCTCTCTTCCAGCCTGAATCCTTTCCCCTTGTCCCATCTTCTAAAGAGCATTTCCCCCTGAAGCCCCAGGGGTGGTGACAGCCCCAGGTATCCTCCTCCTGTAGCCCAGCTTGGCCTGCCAGGGCTGTGGCTGGTGGGGACAGAGGCAGGTGGCCCCAGTGGCCTGTGTGACGTGTCCCTCTCTTGCAGCCTGCAGCACGTGTCTGGCTGGAGCACAGTCCCTGATTATTTCGTGGGGCCGGCGTTCTTCCGTGGGAGGCTGTGGATAGAGCAGCAGCCACAGGACACCTTCCTGAAGCTGCAGGCAAGTCCTGGTTTGTAGGAATCCCCTCATCTCTATTTAGTGCACCACAACACTGGTTGTTCTTGGTCAAGCTTTTTACAAAAACTGGTTAGTGAGACTTGTGCAACAGCTCTGACTGATCTCTGTGTCTGTAGCCTCCTCTCTTAGGGAATTATTCTGAGGGTCTCCTCCAGATAATTCTGTTCAGTCTGGAGAGGTCCTGTGAGAAAACTGACCCTGCAGAGTGCCAGTGACCACTTCAGTCTTTTTTTACTGGCATGCAAATGCTGTTTTCTAGTTGCAGAGGAGTAATGGGCACAGAAAACAAAGGAGGGCCTTGTTTTATTCCTGTCTCCTCAGTGTGACATGCAAAGAGTCACTTCTTTGTGGCCATGGCATGGGAGTTAGCATTCCTGGCATGCTTCTGTGGGAACTGCATAGAACTTCAGATGAAATTTTAAATATTATTAAACTTCCTCCTCTGATTTCCCTCCCTTAGAGCCAACCTTGTGCCCAGCCTTACTGTCCTGCTCACTTTCCCATGTATTGGGAAAAATATATTTGCTGTAAATCAGGCCAGCCAGGAGCAATTTGGTTTTTCTGTCACCTGGGAAAGAGGTGAGGGCAGATATTCCATGCTTGGGAAGGAATAAAGGCCTGTCTGTTCGAAGGGAAGAAATTTCCTATACAAGCACGAATCACAAATTGCACATTTTTGAGAGCTTTATCCTTTTAATGAGCACATTAAGGATTACTCCTGTTCAACAGAGCTCGTTTAAATGTTCCTGGCTGCAGGGATTTGCACAGGGAAAGCAAGCAGAAAACCTGCAGAAAGTGGCTGGAAAGAATGCAAGTGTGAAAGCAGATTTGGTTTCCTGTGGGGATGCTAACGAGGCAGCAGAGCTGCATCAGTAATTTCATGTTCTGCCTTGATCCCAGGGCTGGGAGAAAGGAGTGGTGTTTGTCAATGGTCAGAACCTGGGCAGATACTGGAAGATTGGACCTCAGGAAACTCTCTACCTTCCTGGGCCCTGGCTACGGAGAGGGGGCAACGAGGTGAGAGGCTCTGCTGGGATTGCTCTGTGCCTGCTGGGGTGTTCAAGATCCTTGTCCCAAAGAGCCAGGCACGCACAGGACAGCAGGTACCCTTCAGCTGAAAGCCAGTGCCATAGAGGGGGAGCACAGTGCTGCCTCTAAGGTCTCTGAAAATGAGGGGAGGTGCTGCTCTAAAGCTGGCTCTGGCTCTGACAGGGATGGCAGCTGAACTTCACAGCTCTGCCTCAGGTTGGAAATCAAGGCAAACCTGACGTGATGCTGCTTCATCCCTGCACCACGTGGTGCCTCAGTCGCTGCTCAGACCCACACCGACTGAGCTCTTTAAATGGTGCTTCCTTCCCCTCCTCCTAAGAGCACCTGAAGCCCCCCAGGCTGTGTAAGAAGGGATTTTCTCTGTCCCTGTGCAGATTGTGATCTTTGAGGAGCGCACGGCGGGCCGGATCATCCAGTCCGTGGACATCCCCTACCTGGGACGGAGCCAGTACGTGGATTGAGAGCTGCTCCCCCAGTTTGGCTCACCCTGAGCATTCCTGCTTGCATGGCTGGGGACGTGAGGGCTCAGCACTCGGGCATGCTCACCTCCACTGGGGCCAGGGGAAGGATTTGCCCTCTGGCAGTGAGGGCAGAGGAGAGGACAGCGAGGAAGCAGCGCCAGCCGTTGTTCCATGGATGGATGGATGGATGGATGGATGCAGCAGCTCATCCCCCTGCCCTGCTGAGGCCCCCCAGCCCCGATGGCTGCGCATGTTCTGGACCATCTGGTGGATGTGGGGGAGTAAAAAGGTGCTGGAGGCAGGTGAGAGAGAGAGAGAAAGAAAGAACTGAAGCCATCTGAAGCTGGAAGCTGAGCTCAGCTTTCCAGGGACTTTCAAAATGTGCTGTCGTTGGCCTCCTCGTTTTTATAATTAGGTAGGGAGAAAATAGTTGGTGAACATGTGAGTAATCAGGTGTGGAAAACCATTTTGGTGCGCTTTGAGGCAGATTTTAGCAAGTCTCTGCAAAAAGGCCATTATGTGTTCCCTTGTTGGAAGGCAAGGTGGTTGTCAAATGACTTTTAATTTCAGCTTTTTTTTTCACTAAGTTTTATTATGGAGGTCATCTCTCTCTCAAAAGGAAAAAAAAAGAAAAAATTTAAAAAGTGAGATGTGTTTTGTCTTCTATCAAATGTATCATCATGTTTCAGGCCAGGCAGGAATGAGAATTTCCAAGGAGGAGAAAAGAAGTGAGTCCTCCAGTCCCTTCTCCACCAGTGCTCACACTGTGAAGCACCTAAAGATGAAATTCCCCCTTGGAAAATCAGCAGGGATCAGATTTTTGCTGAGGTAGAAGCAAAGGGACAGCAAGTGGAAAAACTCATCCCTGCTTTCTCCTTAAAGCTGCTGTGGGATCTTGGGCCCTGGTTTCTTTTTTCTTTTTATCCCACTAAACGGAGACTCGGGATTTAGGTAAACATGACATTGTTTTAACTCAGCAGCTCCAGGCACAGAGGAGCTGCAGCCTCCTTAGGGAGAGGGAGAGATCAAACCCAAGCTGTGAATCCTTCAGAACCTCCAAGGAGTCGCTGCTTTCCGTGCCAGTACCAGCACTGAGGCTCTGAGAGAAACACCAGACTGTGTCTGTGAGGGAGGTGCAGGGTATCCTGGCTCTTAGAAACCATCATTTTATTTAACAAATTTAAATACAGTTTGTTTAAAACTGAGAACAGACAGTGCAGCTGGAACACACTCCATCCTGGCCAGGTCTGTCTCTGCTCCCCAGGGCCACAGCAGCTCTGGGACAGCTGGAGGGGCCCGAGCTCCTGTGGGCAGAGCAAATGTGCAGGGCTGTGCTCAGCACTCCATCCTTTGCGTTTTTCTGAAAGTTGTTTCCTTCCAAGGAGGGGAGGTTGGAACCCAGCAGGGACTGGAATTCAGATCACTGAACCAAAACATGCAGCTCGGAGAGGACATCAGTTGGAAACTATTTCAACGCTATGAAAACTTGGTAGTCCTTGAAAAATGTCTCTTTCCACTGCAAGGTTTGCAGACTGAAGGGAGCTTGGAAGGCCAGTACAATAACAGAATAAATCTACTTGAGTGCAGAGTTTGAATCCAAGGTAACAATACCTGTTCCCATAGAGCAGCCAGCAGCATCCAACACTTTCTTTCCAAGTAGTGCTTCAGCCATTGCATCTAAAAGGAACATTTTTGTAAAGGCTTCTGTGGCTGGGAACTAAAGAATGAGACTTTTCCCCAACGGTTCTGATATACAGTGGGAGAAAATAACTTACAAAAAATAATTTCCTTTGAAATACCAGGAAATACACAATGTCATTAGTCCAAGGGGAGACTTCTGCACCATGAGCCAACAATCAAACCCAGAGCATTTTAATAGTTCTATGTGTTAGGGCTAAAAATAACCAAGTCTATTGCAGGATTACATTTTTTCCCTCAGTTCAAAGGTAAAATTGTGCTTCAAAATCTTTGAAGGAATTGGGACAGCGCTGGGGAGGGTGGTGACAAAGGTTTGACAGTTATGGAGTGGGAGGGAATTTAGGGGTTTTGGCTGGGGAGAAGGGGCCTGTTGTACCTCGGTTTTTATCTCAGCAGTTTGGCAGTCTCAGAGTCACCCGTGGTGGCAGCACCAGCAGATGGTGACAAAACAGAGCCCAGAGCCCAAGGGTGCTGCTCTCCATCACAGGAGACTGGGAGCTGCTCCAGGGTGGCTTTTCACACCAGCTCTGCAGTAGCAGAAAAAGGGGCTGGGGCTGGAGGATCACTCCAGTCAAATGGGAAATGAACTAAAATCACCTCTTGGCATCTAATCCCTGGTTTGAAGCAGTTTTAATTTTTAAAAGTGGGAATTTGCCTTTAAATAGGAGCACCCTTCAGAAAATCCCACACCTAATGCTCACAGGAACCAAATTAGGGCCAAACAGGACCAAGATCTGGACGAATATTATGGTGTATGGCCCCAACAATCTCATTAAACCCCACTTCCCATTATTTTAGTGTTTTTAGAGATCCACATGCTGGACTCCAACCAGGATCAGTGGTGAACTGGTGGTGGTCAGCAGCTGCCTGATCCTGTCCCTCCACCCCACTCTGGGGTCTTCTAAGAAAGATGGGGACAAACCTTTTAGCAGGGGTGGGACAAGGGTTGGTGGTTTAAAAGAGGATAGGTTAGCTATAAGGACATTTTTTACCATGAGGGTGGTGTCACACTGGCACAAATTGCCCAGAGAGGTTGGGGATGCCCCATCCCTGGGAATATTCAAGGCCAGGAGCAACCTGGTCCAGCTGGAGGTGTCCCTACCCATGGCAGGGGCTTGGACCAGAGGACCTCTAAAGTCCCCTCCACCTCAACCCTTCCATGATTCCATGACCACAGAGGAATGTCAGGGTGCCCCCAGACTGAAACTGAGGAAGGAAAAGAGAAGGAAATCAGAGAACAGTGATGCTTAAAGGGTTTGTTCTAACCTGCTTCGCTTTCCCCCCTCCCCAAACCCTTCCTGTCTTGTGCAGCATAACAAACACTGATTAAAGGAGGTTTAAAATTAAGGGCTAAGGTGCCATCTAGGAAGGCAGCTGTCCCCTCCACGGCCAGAGAGCTGCTCAGGCTGTCTCCCACATGGCCACAAAGTTCGTGTTTCTCAGCAAAACCAGTCCCCGGGGGCAGTGCCACGGCTCTCAGCCTCACCCAGGTGCTGGCACACAGCCCCTGCTCGCTCAGCCACACGCCAGACGAGCCCCGGCGCCGGGAGCTGCCAGTCCTGCCTTGCTGTGCTTTGTTCTCCACCTCCGGAGCGTCTGCCTGTGCCCCGAGTGCAGGAGGAAGGGCAGGGGATCCGGGGAGCTGATGGATGCAGTGGTGCTTGGCTTTTCGGAAGGCTAAAACTCGTGGGAGTCAGCAGAGGTCCTGGCTCCCGCCTGGCTGGCTGGGTGGATGCTGTGGAGAGGAACCTTGCAGGCTGTGCACGAAGAAATCTTCTGCAAGGGACACAAGCAGTGTGGGTATCACCCCTGTGCCACTGCAGGGCCATCCCACAGCCCTGTGCCATGCTTCAGAGCCATCCCAAAACCCTGTGTTCACTGCAGAGCCATCCCAAAGCCCTGTGCTCCACTGCAGAGCCATCCCACAGCCCTGTGCCATGCTTCAGAGCCATCCCAAAACCCTGTGCTCCACTGCAGAGCCATCCCACAGCCCTGTGCTCCACTGCAGAGCCATCCCACAGCCCTGTGCATTGCTTCAGAGCCATCCCACAGCCCTGTGCCCCACTGCAGAGCCATCCCAAAGCCCTGTGCCCCACTGCAGAACCATCCCACAGCCCTGTGCCATGCTTCAGAGCCATCCCAAAACCCTGTGTTCACTGCAGAGCCATCCCAAAGCCCTGTGCCCCACTGCAGAGCCATCCCACAGCCCTGTGCCCCACTGCAGAACCATCCCAAAGCTCTGTGCCACTGCAGAGCCATCCCAAAACCCTGTGCCATGGTTCAGAGCCATCCCATAGCCCTGTGCCCCACTGCAGAGCCATCCCAAAGCCCTGTGCCCCACTGCAGAACCATCCCACAGCCCTGTGCCATGCTTCAGAGCCATCCCATAGCCCTGTGCCCCACTGCAGAGCCATCCCACAGCCCTGTGCCATGCTTCAGAGCCATTCCATAGCCCTGTGCCCCACTGCAGAGCCATCCCACAGCCCTGTGCCCCACTGCAGAGCCATCCCACAGCCCTGTACCCCACTGCAGAACCATCCCATAGCCCTGTGCCCCACTGCAGATCCCAAAACTGCTCCTGGGCAGGGGGAGCAGCCCTGGGGCAGCGCTGAGAGCTGCAGCCCCTCTGAAAGCCTCTCCCTGGCACACAGAAGCTGGGCAGGCTCTCCCCCTGCCCTGCCAAAGTCCCAGAGCAGAGACAGGGCTCCATCCTTCTTCCCCCAGGGAATGGGGCATAAGGGAACTCATTGCAGGTCAAAATTCACCACTACTGAGCAATCTACCCCCTTCCTGCTCTTGCTTCTCAGCACTCAAGAGCAGCAACCTCCTGTCCCTCCACACCTGGTTCTACACTCCACTAAAGGGACTTGTGCATTTATTTTTTTGCCCGTAGCAATGAAGGGCAGCTGCACAGGCTGCAGATAAAAGTGAGTAGTTCGTCCTTCACTCCTGCAAACCAACTGCAGAAACACCCAGGGCATGGACAAGCATCAGTGTTGTGTGTGTTCTTTCCTCCTTTCCACTGGAAAAGACACCCCATGCTCTCCTCAGGTGAACAAACACCTCAGGTGGGCTTTAATCCACACCTTCCAGACTTGTCACTGCCTCTCTGTGGCTTCAGTGTGGGCCTGAATTAAATATTTCCCTCAGTGAAAACTTCTGCCTGACCAAAAATCTTTTTGCTGGTACTGCTTTAGCTCTCCTCAGATGTTTGTAGGTAGGTGAATCCACACCCTTCACCCCTGTGCTTTAGCTATATTAAAGTTAATAAGAAAACCTTGTTTACACAAGGATTTTTCTTAATGGTGCAACTTCTGCCTAAACTCCTACCCCCTGCATTTTTCTTCCCCTCAACCTCTCAGCAGGTATTTTGTCTTAAAAATTGATTAAGAAAGAGAGATTAACGAATGGTCTTGAGAAGTTTAGCAGTAAGAGACAGTTGGGGTTATGAAAAATGGAAATGAAAAAGCACATTTAAAAGAGCTTTTCTTTCCCCTGCCTCTGTGTAGCTGCTCACTGCTGTTAGGAACACTGCTCTTACCTGGTGTTGGTCTCTGCTCAGCCATGCACAGTCAGATTTCCACGTTGGGATCTGTGAATCCTTTCTTGCCCTCGTTCACCAGCACAGGCTTCTCTGTCCTTGTGTGCCAGACTAAAATCTGAAGAAGGCAGCAGAAGTCATCAGCTGCACCTCTCCAGTGCACTAAGGAATATTCCTGCTCATTAAATCAATAGTGCAATTTAACCAGCCACCCTGGAGCCTAATGGTGCATCCACTGCTGAGAGGGGCTTTGCATAAACCTTCATTTAGGCAGAGCTGCTGCTCTGCGGAATGCACAGTGCACAGAAATCACCCGTTTTACAGCGTGCTGTCGTGGGGCATTAACCTGCTCCTTCCATGTAGTTATCCTCCCTCCAAAGGCTCATCAGCCTTCCAGTGGGGTAAGGCAGCTCTCTCCCAGCCTGGGATCACATCCCTGCCTCCCCACAGCTCCTCACTGCTCCTTGGTTACCACCTTACACCCTCGGGAGGGGAAATGCAAATTCCTGACATTCAGGTGATGTTGGGAGGGCAGAGGCATCATCAGCTCTTCCCATCACCACCCCTGCTTTTGGCTGGGGAAATATAACCTGAATTCTTCATCCCATCCCTGAAAATCCCTGACTGGGGAGCAGGCATCAGGCTCCCCCTAACCTCAGCACCACTTCTCTTTTCACTTTTAAATCCTTTCCAGAGCCTGAAGAGCTGCAGGAGTGTCGCTGAGCAGGGAAGGACTCACTGCTGAGTCCTTCCAGAATCCTCCCTTCCTCCCACGGGCTCCAGGCTGCACACACCCTCTCAAAACCCAGCATTCCCCTCTGGATCCCCCCCAAAAACTCCCTCCCCAATCCCCTTGGAATGCTGGGCCCAAAGAGGCACCCCCTATTCTGTACCAGGTATTAAAACCCCTCCCAAACTTGCTGAAAACAGAACTGCAGCCTCTCCTAAAAGGTTTCCCTCTGTCTTGGCAGCAAAGTTGCACAGACATCCACATCTGTGGAGGAGAATTGGCAAAATCTGAGGTGGCTGAGTATTTCAGAGGGGCTGTTATAGGAAATTGTTTCTACTAGCTGTGCTCAGAGAGTTCTGGAAGCTGCTTAAAACACTCAATTATACTCATTGCTTTCCTCCTCGAAGCAGGATTGCTGGGAGCAGCTTTATCCTCTCTGAACGGGTTTCCTGCTTCCCCTCACCTGTGCCTGGCTGTTTCCTGTCAGAATCTGAGGTATTGATGATTCCAGATTGTAGAAAGTCTCTGTCTGTCAGCCCCACTGCCAAAGCAGAAGCCATAATTGGTCTGTGCTGGTTTCCAGGTTGTTTATTCTGTTTATCTCTCACATGTTCTGCTGCCC